>NC_086327.1:133849227-134487004 GCF_036172605.1 Pelobates fuscus
ATTAGAAAATGGTCAAGCCATGTGTGAAAAGCGAAGTACATCCTTGGTGATTCCATAGGAATTAAAAGGCTCAGTAGCAGACAGGGTGCTGCTGATCAAATGCCCTTGGATAATGACCATCAGCATGTGTCACCCACCTTTATAAAAGCTCAAGTTTTAGCAGTTTGCTGATCTGGAAAATTCTGGTGTGTTAACACAATGCCAAGAAGGAAAGACAGCAGCAATGTCTTAGAGAAGCATTTGTTGCTGCCATTTAAACTGGGAAGAGTTATAAGGCCAATTCCAAACAATTTAAAGGGACACTGTAGGTACCCAGACCACTTCAGCTTATTTAAGTGGTCTGGGTGCTGTGTCCCTTTTACACTTAGTGTTGAAATGTGTACAGACAGCCACTAGAGGGCTTCCGGAATCCAAATTAACTTTTGGTCCGTTATCTGACACTCATGCGAGAGGGGGGCACTCCAGGAGCCTTTAGTGCCTGGAAATGGATTTGTTATCCTGGCACTATTGGATCCGTTTAAAGTCTATCATGCTACAGTGCAAAAGATTATTAAAAGGCTGTATTCCTGGCACTGCCGATCCCTCTGCCTCCCACTTCCCTCGAGCCACCTCCTACCCAGTAAATAAAGGGTTAAAACCATTTAATAACTTACCTGATGCCAGCGCCGATGTCCCTCGGCGTTGGGTCGAAGCTCCGTCCCGCGACGAGCGGGGTCTAATGAGCATGCGAGGCAAATTATACCTCCCCATAGGAAAGCAATGAATCAATGCATTCCTATGGGAAAGATCTGACGCTGGAGGTCCTCATGCAGAGCATGAGGACCTCCAGCGTCAGATAATGGAACAAAAGTAGACTAGTAGACAGCCACTGAGGGCAGACTTAGAGCTGCGATGTAAACATTGCAGCACTTGGTGTACAAGGGATAGTGCACCCAGACCACTTCAATGAGCTGAAGTGGTCTGGGTTCCTACAGTGTCCCTTTAACAGAGCATTATTACTTTTTTATTATTTATATATCGCCATCAGATTCTGTGACGTAAGATTCCTAATTAGAGCGGCAGCAAGTGTGCTAGGCTTTGGGTGTTAGGAAGGCCTAACGTTTTGGCCGAGCTGCTCAAAAACAGTTTGATAAAAAACCCTTACTCCATAACCACAAGAATGTAATAATACAACCAACCGAATTAATAAAGTAAAGAGGGTCCCTTTAAAATGTAGTGTTATAACTTAGAGAGACTATTTAAATAGTAGACAAAGATTAAAATCAAGAGTGATCATTCACCCAGATAACACAGGCTCAGTTTACCCTGCATTCCCACCGAGTAAGGCAACAATGAGAACTGGCCGACCCAAGCGTCAATAATTACGATCTGTATTCATTCTATAAAGTAGACATTTCTTCTTGCAACAGGAGAATATTCCAAAGGGGAAGCTGCCTGTTTTATGGCAAGGCAATTCTGCTTATTATTATTACCATTTATATATTGCCTACAGATTCCATGGCGCTTTACAATATTATGAGAGGGGGGATTTAACTATAAATAGGACAATTACAAGACAACTTACAGGAACGATAGGTTGAAGAGGACCCTGTTCAAACGAGTTTACATTCTATAAGAGGTGGGGTGTAAAGCACAATAGGACAGGAATTCGCAATCAAATAAGGTGGGAGTGAGGCAGAGCTGGAGGAGATAGTAGAGTGCTGCCCTTTAGGAGAGAGCAAGAGACAGGTATGTGAGGTAGAGGTTACTCTGGGAGGCCATAAGCTTTCCTAAAGAAATGGGTTTTAAGACACTTCTTAAAAGATGCAAGACTATGGGAGAGTCTGATGGCGGTAGACATAGGAAGGCAGCTGCCCGCAAGAAGTCCTGCAGGTGTGAGTTGGCCATATGGGTGTGAGTGGACAGGAGGTGGTCACAGGAAGAGCGGAGAGACCGAGAAGAGGCATACCTATCGATCTGTGAGGAGATATAAGAGTGGCTAGAGCTGTTCAGTGCTTTATAGGTGTGAATTAGTACCTTGAATTGATTCCTAAAGGATACAGGAAGCCTATGTATGGACTGACAGAGGGGTGAGGTGTGAGAGGACCGACTACAGAGAAAAATCAGTCTGGTAGCAACGTTCATTATGGACTGTAGCGCTGCAGTATGGCTTTTAGGAGAGAGTTTCAATAGTCCATGTGGGAAATTACTAGAGCATGGACAAGCTCCTTGGTAGCATCTGGGGTAAGAAAGGGACGGATGCGGGCTATGTTTTTAAGATGGAATCTACAGGATTTGGCAACATATTGAATGTGAGGCTCAAAGGTGAGGCCAGAATCAAGTATGACGCCAAGACAGTGCGCTTGCAAGGATGGACTTATGTGAATACCACTAACTTGAAGGGAAAGCGAAAGAGGAGGATCAGTATTAGGAGGAGGAAAGACTGATGACGTAAGATTCCTGATTAGAGCAGCAGTTTTAGAGAGATTGAGTTTCAGAAAGTGGGAGGACATCCAGTCAGAGATGAAAGAAAGGTAAGCAGTGACACATTGCAGGACGGCAGGAGAGAGGTCCAGGGAGGAGAGATATATCTGGATGTCATCAGCGTACAGGTGGTAGTGGAATCCAAAGCGGTAATAAGTTTGCCAAGAGAAGCAGTATAAAGAGAAAATAGAAGGGGACCAAGGACAGAGCCTTGGGGGACTCCAACCTAGACAGGACGAGGGGAGGAGGTATCATTAGAAAAGGAGACACTGAATGAGCGTTGGGAGAGATAAGAGGAAAACCACGAGAGTACAGAGTCACAGAGACCGAGTGATTGAAGAGTTTGAAGAAGGAGAGCATGATCAACGGTGTCAAAGGCAGCAGAGAGGTCAAGAAGAATTAGTATAGAGTAGTGGCCTTTGAATTTAGCTGCGATTAGGTCGTTAGTAACTTTGATAAGTGCAGTCTCAGTAGAGTGTAGAGGGTGGAAGCCAGAGTGAAGAGGGTCAAGGAGAGAGTTGGAATTGAGGAAGTGAGACACACGGGTAAAGACAAGTCTTTCCAGAAGCTTTGAGGAAAAAGGGAGCAGGAATATAGGACGATAGCTAGAGGGGGAGGACGGGTCAAGAGATGTTTTTTTTCAGGATAGGTACTACAGTGGCATGTTTAAGATCAGCAGGGACAACGCCAGAAGAGAGAGAGCAGTTAAAGATGTGCGTTAAGGAAGGCATAAAACAAGTGGAGAGAGATCTGATAAGGTGAGATGGGACAGGATCGAGCGGGCAAGAGGTGGGGCGAGAGGAAAGGAGAAGTGCAGCCACCTCTTGATCAGTAGCCACGGGAAAAAGTCTGATGGGTAGGAAAGGCATGATGTACGTGTGGTTGAGAAAGAGAACAGCAAGGAGGGGAGAATTATTTCCTTACTTGTTTAATCTTGTCGGTAAAGTAATATGCAAAGCTATCAGCAGTAAAGTTAGTTTGGGGAGTGGCCACAGCAGGGCAAAGAAGAGAAGAGAATTAAAGATGTCAAAGAGATGCCTGGGATTGCGGAAGCATGAACTAATGAGAGAGGAAAAGTAGGACTGTTTGTCGAGGGCAAGGGCTGCGCTGTATGAACACAATATGAATCTATAATGGAGAAAGTCTGACTGGGTGCGAGACTTCCTCCAGGAGCATTCAGCACAACGGGAGCATCTTTGCAGGTAGCGTGTTGATTTAGTATGCCACGGTTGGGGGAGGGTCCTCCTTGAGGTGCTTGTTTGGAGCGGGGCTGCAGCGTTTAAGGCAGAGGTGAGGGTAGTGTTATATGTGGAGATGGCCAGTGAGGAGAGGAGAGGGAAGGGATGGATAGCAGTTGTGAATCAATATCAGTTGACAGCTGCTGGAGGTCAAGAGAATCAAGGTTCCTCCTGAGTTGAGGGGGGTTAGGCTGAGGTTGTTGAGTGAGGGGTTACTCGAGAGCAAACTATGAACAAAGAGGTGGTGATCAGAGAGAGGAAATGGAGTAATGGAGTGTTGCAGATATTAGATACTGTACATGCATAAGAGAAAATGAGGTCAAGGGTATTACCAGCTACATGGGTGGAAGAATTAGCCCACTGTGATAGTCCGAGGGAGGAAGTAATTGAAAGTAGTTTAGAGGCTGCTGAGGTCAAAGGTGGGTTAATGGGAATATTGAAGTCAACGAGAATTAGGGATGGAATTCCTAATGTAAGCTATCTTTTCTCTTCAGTACCAAGGCAGATAAACCAACCGTTCAGTAATGCAGCAAGGTCGCATATAACGTCAGAAATTCTACACCATTAACGAAACATATATATTCCATGCTAATAACTAGTGAGGAAGGGAAAAGTTACAAAACTATCCAATATTAGGTGACCAGGTAGGTTTTAATTTATTTATTATTTGCTTTCAAGTTTGTTGTACTGGGTAAGATGCCGATCGTTTATCTCCTATATTAGAGGCAGAACTCATCATTCACACATCATGCAATATGTAGGTCATGAATTATAAATACGTGCATGAGATGTAGAAGAATTTCTTGTACACACGCCACCTAGTGGTGTCAAGGAGCAAATGGTCAGCTAACACAGATTTCATGGTTCATTGCTATAGCTGTGTTACTGTGATTAGGTAACTAGCAGCTTGAAGCTTATGTTAGAGAACGTTTGTCCATCAGAGACTGCCTCTGGCTTAAGATTTTAGGATAAGCCGGGTAGTTAGATGACCTTATGAACGTCAATTAAGATGATGTTGTGAGAGAGACGTTAAATCAAGATTACGATAGCGGTTTAGAAGCGGTCATTTGTTGGAAATTCATACATTCACACACTACACATTAAAATAAACTGCTAGGGCTAAGCCGTTTCTTATTCACAGTGAATAAGTCTGTTCACAGTCTGTTCTAAGCTGCACAATGATAACTCACAAAGCAAAAAATATCATCTAAAACCCAATGGGGCCTTACCTGTATGCTGCCAAAATCGACATTCTCATAGTGGAAATGAGCACATTCTGCCAGCTTTGGGAAGTGCCCCTTGGTGAAGGATAATCTGTAAAAGAAACATTACAAAAGATTATGGTTATGAACTTCCGAAATAAATGGGAAGGGCGGTAAGGGGAACTGGAGTGTTACAATCATTCAGTGAGTGAGAGATAGAAGCAGAGATACCATGGAATTTAATTCCCATCCATAAATGCTATGGGTGTTCGGCTTTCTATGTACATGTCTTAAAGCAAGCAAGTCAAACTTGCGGCACAGGGGCCACATGCAGCCCACAATGGGGGAAAATCTGACGCTGCAGAGCGTGAGGACATCCAGCCTCAGATAACAGACCAAAGGTCCGTTTCAAATCAGTTAGTCCCTCTAGTGGCTGTCTGATAGACAGCCACTGAGGGCAGACTTAGAGCTGCATTGTAAACATTGCAGTTTCTCTGCACTAAGTGGAAAAGGGACACAACACTCAGACCACTTCAATGAGCTGAAGTGGTCTGGGTGCCTACAGTGTCCCTTTAAATCAGTGCATCTCTATGGGGAAAGTTCAGTGTCTGCATGCAGAGGGTGGAGACACTGAATGTCTGTCACAGTGTGCAGCACTGCCACAGGAAGCCCCTCTAGCAGCCATCTGAGGATTGGCCAGTAGAGTTATCACTAGGCTGTAATGTAAACACTGCATTTTCTCTGAAAAGACAGTGTTTACATCAAAAAGCCTGCAGTTACTGATTAGACTCACAAGAACAAATGCAATAAGCTGTAGTTGTTCTGGTAACTGTAGTGTCCCTTTAAACTCTATTTCACCATATTGCTTGCTGGACCCATTTACCATCAATTTTAGAAGTCAATACAAACTTTCAGTGAATTAAGATTTAGCCTCGAATTCCACGTTAGCTTTCTCTATTCCCCTGGTCTCCAGTATACGGCTGCTATCTACTGCTGATATTAATCATTCTTTGGATCAGCAAAGGAGGAAAGTTCAGGAGAAAGATTTATTCCTTGCATAAAGGTGTTGCCTGGAGACTATTGACCTTGAATGTCATTGACTTTGCTCTGAACATCACAACAAGTAATAGGCTTGATGTCGGTATGGGTAAGAACAATGCATTTTAAAGAATGGATTCTGAGCTAATCAGGTTTGTGTTGATAAATGAAACCAAATAACAGCAAAGCAAATTAAACTATAATGATAATCTTTCCAGATAAAAAATAAATACTGTCTGGAGGCTAATCCTTGCACCAGAGATCTCTGTACAATACATGTACCATGATGTTCAGAGAGCACCCAACCTGACTGAGCATCGTGGGAAATGTAGTTAAAACACGTTTGCATGTCCTTTTAACAAAACTTACTTTTTAACATGTTTGACCTTCATGCTGGCAGTGCTGCTGCAGGACCGCAGAGGGATTTCACCAGGAACTGGAATGTCTGCCCCTCGCGCCTACAGGACAGTAAGAAAGATTGTATGTAAGACAAAATAAACCTGTGTTACTATACATCTTATTTTATCTGCCTCGTTAATGCACAGACACAGTGTGAGAATGTCAAGATGTATCTGGATTCCTCCAATATTAAGACCATCGATACATGAACCAAAGACAATCCCAACACGCTTAGGGAGCATACAGCCTTATACAGGCAAAATATTACATTTTCACTAGCAAGTCTATTGTTAGAACGGGAGAAAAGTCACACCAGACAATTTCATCACATTTAAATTCATTCAGTGCAAAAGACAAGCATATGCTCATTAGCCTATCAAGGGTTAAATCATTTTATAAACAAACAATACACATTCAAATAGTTGCATAACTTTATAGAAACACTATTTAAAATGTGGTTTTTTTTAAGTATTGTAATAGGTCAGAGTTAAAAGCAAGACTAACTGAACACTGTAACTACTATTTGTTGCCTGTTTGTATTTTCCTGATTTTCCTCTGGGGTGTAGGTTATGATATACGTTAAAAATGAAGAGAGAGGGTGTGTGTTGTAGACTATATTGGTGGCAGTGTAAGTGTAACATCTCACCAGCAGAGGGTAGTAATAGTTGGAGCATAGGTAGAGTCTTTTGTATTTTTAGTATTCACAAAAGAGAAACCTGTTTATTGACTAAGACTGACTGTAATATAAAAACGTGTGGCCTCAGCCTATGACAACTCTTTCTGGTTTGCATTTTTCTACAATACGCACATTGCTAACAGACAAGATCTAACTTGCATTGTATTTGATGCTTGAGGCATTCCATGTGAAATCAACCAATCAAGAGATAACTTTCCAACCTACATTCTATATTTTTCCTTTTTAAATTTTTTTGTATTTGTCAAACTGAAGGCCATCCGAAATACTGCAGGTCCATATCTTCTGTCTTTGCAAAGTTATATGGGTGCAACCTTTCAGATTTTGACCATTTATTCACCATCATGTTAAATTTAACATTCAGTATTCAATTAAATATAACCAGGGCACCTATAGAAGTGATGTGGGTGTCTTTGGAAAGGTCTGAGATCTTACAGATAAACTTGTTTATATAAGGAAAAAAATATTTA
This sequence comes from Pelobates fuscus, assembly GCF_036172605.1. NCBI lineage: Eukaryota > Metazoa > Chordata > Amphibia > Anura > Pelobatidae > Pelobates > Pelobates fuscus. The sequence continues at coordinate 133,856,732 of NC_086327.1, forward strand.
TTTTCTAAAAAACTGAGGTTTTTCCTTTTTTTTTTATAAAAAAAAAAACAAACAAAAAAAAAAAAACACGTCATATACATACGATTACTTTTTAACTATACCAAATTTAAAAATGTGATGGCAACGTGATCAGGAGCTACTTTAGATTCAGTAAACAGATATTCCCATTTACAGTAATTTCTTTACTGTAAATGTGCACTAAAACAGCTGGTAGGGTGGATCCAATTAGCAGATACCAACAATTGATTATAATTTGTTTCCAGTTACCTTAATAAATATTGCTTTTCACCCACAGAACACACAGTTCTTATTTAAATTCTTTATTTTTGTGCTTTGTTAGGCATATCAGCGTAAAATATTAGTACAAGAGTTCAACATTTTGTTCCACAGATATTTTAACAGCCAATTTGGTAATAATAGTTAATTCGCAGCATATTTTTTAAAGGACAACAGCAGGTGAGGCGACATACCCGGGGTGGGTGTGTTGGTAGCAGGTTAGATGGTTGTTGCGTCTATCCCTGGGATACTCCAAGTGTGTGATTGCTAGTTGGTTCCATTTTTGTAGTTATGTTTGACTTGTGAGCGTAATTGCGTGTGTGTCAGGTTTGGTCAGGTGCATGCGTTTGGAAGCACATATGTGCACTGTCATGGAGTATATGATGCGATCTAGCACTTTGGATTGTCAGGTGTGAGTGTTACTCCTATGTGTGCAGTATATGCTGTGGCTTCCAATTAAAACCCCTAACCCTTGGAGGTTGCTAAATTGCGAAAGCCTCCTTCTCAATGTTAAATGGGGGGGTGTTTGTTCTCCCCTGTCGCGTAGATAAGTCCCCAGTGGGGTCTGCGCAGTGCTTGCGCCAGAGAACCTATAGAACATATATAAGAGCAGTTATTAAAGGAGGTTCAATGTGTAAACAGTTATAGATATAGATAACAAAAATATAACATAGCAACATTATATGCGGCCCTTTTGGAAGTTCCTGTGTGTAAGGCCTGCTGGTCTCGTGCCGGCGTATCTAGAGAGGGTCCTTCTTCGGGGTCCCCGTTTTCTGAGTGTCCGGTCGACATTGCGTAGTTCCGTGGGGATTGTATTCCCAATGCGCGCAGGAACTCCGGTGCCCCAGCCAGTGAGGGTGTGGGTAGTCCCTTGATGGTGAACCAGCAGTGAGCCTGTGTTCCCCCACCTGTATGCTATTGCGGCTTTGCGGAGTGTGGTTGTGATTGGTCCAAATGTTTTGCGCCTTAGTAACGAGGCTCTTGTAATGTCCTGAAAAAACAGTAGTTGGGCGCCCTCAAAGTTCAATGGCGTTTTTCCTTTTAGTGCAGTCATAATTTGTATTTTATCGTGGACTGTTATGCAGCACAAAATGACATCTCTAGGTGTATTGGATGAGATTCGGACTGCGCTTGTCACTCGGTAGATGCCATCCAGGGTTATTTTCCTTGCAGTGGCCTGTGGCAGTATAGTAGAGAGCAGGCGTTGTGTGTAGCGTGGTAGCTCTTCTGTTAGGACTGTGGCGGGGACCCCCCTAATCTTAATGTGTGTCCGGCGCTGTCTGTCCTCCAATGACATTATCTGGGCGGCTAAAACATGCTGCTCCGTCTGGAGTTGCTGTATTGAGTTTTGAAGGGTGCCTACCGTGTCTTGGACGCTGGTAATATCGTCCTCGGCGACTCTGACCCTTTCTGCAACATGCTGGATGTCAGCTCTCACTAGCGCGACGTCTGCTGCCAGCAGTTTCTGTATGTTGTGTAGCAGAGCTTTTAGGTCCCCTTTAGTGGTGGCTGTGTCGTCCTGAGGTTCAGGTTGTCGTGCTCGCTCTGTCTGTAGGGCCGTTGTGGGTATCGACTCGCCTCCCGCCTTTTCTGGGGTCGGGTTAGTACTGGGCGGGCGTGTGGTGTTTGCCAAGTCTGTTTGCCCGGGTCGGAGTAGCATGTCCCCGACGTCTCAAACATGGGAGGAAAATTGCCGACCTTCTTCAACATGTGCTTTAAAGGCCATCTGTAGTTCCCAAAACAAATTTAGTCATTTAAAAAGAGCATGAAATTCCATCTATACATTGTGCTAGCAGTTTTTCTAGCAACTGTAAAGATTGCCAGGGAAATGATGGACAGGGAGAACAGAAGAGCATGTGCTGTGGTTGCTATGGAAACATCATAGCCTGTACTGCTAGGGGGTATAGGAATGGAGTGAAGTAAGCGTGACAGCGTCACTGAGGAGGTGTCTGCAAGCAAGGTAAATCAATAATCACCCGAGGAAGAGCAGAGCGGGTGGACCTGAGAGCAGCGGAGGAGGTGCAGGGATGGACCTCGCTAAGATGGGTGCCAAAAGGGAGTGAAGGCCAAGGTAAGTGGCTACAGGTTCCCTTTAAAGTCTAGTAATTGGGATATCACTCTGCTCCAAACAATCTCCAGATCTGCCATATTAAAGGGACACTATAGTCACTATAACAAAAACAGCTCATTTGTTCTGGTGAGTATAATCATTCCCTTCAGGCTTTTTGATGTAAACAGTGTTTTCAGAGAAAATGCAGTGTTTACATTACAACCTAGTGATAACTCAACTGGCCACTCCTCAGATTGCTGCTAGAGGTGCTTCCTGGGGCAGTGCTGCACTGTGTGACTGACATTCAGTGTCTCCACACTCTGCACGCAGACACTAAACTTTCCTCATAGAGATGCATCGAGTCAATGTAACTCTATGAGGAGATGCGGATTGGCCAGGTCTGTGTTTGACTTCTGCCCATGATCTGCCTACTTGACAGTCTCCACCAATTCCATGGGGAAGCATTGTGATTGGCTTTGAACAACACTTCTGATAAGATCAGACAAGCAGTCAGATCAGGGGCAGAGCCAGAACTAGCAGGTAAGATTTTACTATATTTAGGAGGGAGAAATGGCCAGGGGGGCTATATGGTGTTATTAACACTATAGAGTCAGTGTTATGAAATATCTTGCCTTAAAGTCAGGAACAAATGTTTGTGTTTCTGACCCTACAGTGTTACTTTAAAGATCTGGGCCTACACTTTGAGGACTGGCAATGAAAAATGGGCACCTTTTTAGTAAGATTTTTTGAAGGGGGGAAAATGAATAAATAATAATAATAATAATAATATATATATATTTTCATGATTTTATGCGGTTACAAAAAGGATGGAATTAACTTTGCCCTGCAGTATCCCTTTATATATTAATTTACTGCATCACTCCTCTCCAACTGCTTTGATGGAGACTATTTGTAACATGGCTCTGCAACACTTCATACACAACTAGATACAGTAGGGTGCCAGGGAATTAGCACAAGAAAAAACATGTTACCTGGATACAGAAAAGTATTTCCATACTTCCTAACATTTCAAATGGACAAAGAGGACACTTTAATTTTAGGGGTGTGAGTGGGGGTGTTGCCAGGGGACGGCTGCTTTGTGAAAGGTTAGGTGACTTACGAATAATAATAATTGATACAACTAAATTGTAATTTAGAACAAGAACAATGTATCTTATGTTCACGGACTGATTTCTAAACACATTTACTGACGTTTAAAGACACATTACTGTATTAGTGCTGTGGAGCTCTGTTATACACTCAGACACACCAACAATATGGAGCTTCTAGAAAAAGAGGGACATTAAGATAGAAATGATGGACAGAGATATTTGAACTCAAAATAAGGACTGTCCCTCCTAAATAGGGGCACTCGGGTGATTTGGTATTTCCATATTATGATTTGTGACCGTGCAATTGCACATTCATTATACAAATATTCTGCCTTGACAGTATTTTGTTTGTTGGGATACATCGTTTTTAAATAAAAACGCATGTAAATACAAACTTTTTCGGTCTGCATTTCTTCTTAATCAAGATTTATTTTCTACTTCTGGCACAAGTTTCTAAATATTGGATTATAAAACCAACCCTATAAAAGCAAGGTAAGATAAACTGGTAAATGTGAAAAGAGGCTGCAGTAAATTCCATGCTCCCTGGAACTGCATACTGCCACTCTGCTAGTATGTTTACTCTAGTGATCAATGGCTTTAATAACACTTGAATAGTGATAGGTTGTCCTACTTTCTACAGGGAACAGAAACATGTATATTCAATGTGAAGATGGCACATCATGCAAATCTCTTGCTCTCATAATAAGCACAATGGTGGTCTTCAATGGGTTAAAGAGAATGCGGCACCATTATGTTAAATTTGAATCACAGGCAATTCTCTAACGTAAATATTTAATATGTACCCACTGTGAATAATCTGAAATTGCGCCCCTCTAGAAAACGATGTCATTTAACAGGCAAGTGCCTTAATTATTGCTGACCAATCAGAAGATGAATATATTCACAAATAGCTCATTGGCCAACACCTACACTTACACCATTAAATAAAACCAGCAGATCATCCAACATGTACCTCTCATCGTCTATCAGCATCTCCTAAATAACATCAAACTATCTCCCATTAAAAAATCTCCTCAAATGCTTCCGGATCGCCACTGGTCAATACATATTATGGGGTTTGCCAGTAGGTTGCGACATCTCAGTCCGCAGAAGCTTGCAGACTCCGAAAGGAAACCATGGAGGGAGATTTATTCTGTCCAGTGAGACACTGCCTTACTGTACTGGCAAATGGGAGAAGCCATCTTGCTTTATAACAGACACAAAGAAAAAGAAGAAGTATGCAAAGATATATTATTATAAATACGATTCAGTAACATCAAAATAAATAAAACAAAATAATACGGAGGAATAATAATAAAAAAAAAAAGTATAGAATGCAACATACGCACAACATGTATATAATGTGTAATGTGTGTGTTGCAGACAAGCTATAATATATGTTTAAGACTAGCTTTGAGCTGTAAAACAGCTGTGTTTCTTTTTTGTATGTTGGAGTTGTTTTTGCACATCCTGGGCCAGTTACTATAGACAGAAATTGAGTCTTTATGTATCTTCTCCAATAAGAATTACAGCCGGCTCTATACGTTCTGTTTAAAGACGGTATATACCAATGAGCACTGCTCAATAAAAATTTTAAACATTTACATGTTTACCAATCACATAAACCTCACCTCCAGTAACATAATAAGTATGATGCCCCTAATTTGTGAGTCTTACACATGAAAAAGGCACATTCAAAGTGCAAGCCAGGAAGACTTTAGGTAAGACTATTTAAACACCTCCAAAAAAGTAAAGTTTATGCCAAATTATCCCCCTCAGGCCTCTGAAAAGAGCAAATGGCAAGATGTGACAAATATACGCAGGTAGCAGGCTTGAGGAGCAAAAGGATGTGAAACACTATATATTGCGTGTGATGGTATTTTTTTTATGTATTTTGAAGAAAATGAGGTCATTTTGGCAGCACTACAATGAAGCAGTGCATGTTCCAGGTAGTGATTCCCAAATCACTCTAGTTTAAAAAGGTGTTGGCAGGTTTTAAAGTGGTGGCAGAGCCAACTTAATTAGGACCTTGTTACCAGCAGCTAACAAGGTACATGTACTTTACAGAGCGTTTGTATGGAGACATGACAAGTACCCACCAGGCAGAGTCGTATTCTAAGAAAGAAGAATACACTGCATCAGAATAACATGCTGCAACAATAGAAGGCTCTGTTTAGATGGAATTGCTAATTTCTTTAATGATAGATGCTTTCTCTGTAATGCACATAATTGCCCACTTCAGAATAATGTTACTCTATGCTGCTTTTAGTAGTATGACAATTTATATCACTGAACTGCAGCAAAGAAATAGATATATCTGGCTGTAAAATGTAAGAGGGCCATCCATAACCACACCAACTTACAACTCCCAGGATTCACAGCCAACAAATGCTAAGCAAAAGATCCCTGTTAAAGGGTCTCTGTGTGTTTTCATGTAGAGTAGAAGGGTCAGTATTCTGAGGGTTATGTAAAAAAGGAGTGACAAACGGTTTGTGCATTCAGATAATATAAAACCTGCTCGGTCACCTGGAAATCACATAAATTCACCTTCAAACAGACTGAGTTTACCATTTTCTGATCGTAAAACTTTTTATCTTAAAACAGTTATCCCCACCCCCCAATTAAGCATATGGCTTTGTCTCCATATTTTCCTATTTGAGTTATTCCATGTGCAGTTATTCTGTTAACGACCACTAAACCTGAGCAACTGAAATGGGTATTTATCCCAAGATTTATCAATACATTTTAAAATGTTAACATTGTGTAGGGTTTTGTGTAGATTATGCTACAAATTATTCTCTGACTACTTGTTTGACATAGTTATGATACCATGAATGAGGCTGCAATTCATTATGCAGATGTGTGGCAAATGTGCCTATGCCACGAGCTCCTGGAGGAGCCTGCTGGCTAGCCTCCTGCCCAAGGACTATGAGCCATATAACTGACCCATAAAATACTTGGTCTTGTGTTTTCCCTTTTAGTTTGGGAACAGAACAAACATACGAATTGTGGATCACCTCTGGGATGGTTAACCCCTGTTAACCTCTCCTGACACCATCATAATCGATTCGCACCTCAGTATTCTAAGTGTTTGGCTGGGTGGCAGCTGTTCGTATGCATAAACACGTGGGAACCGAGTTGGCGGCCATCTTGTCGCACAAACCCAGGCGTTTGGTCATCGAGTGCCTGGAACTGATTCATATAGGCACTCTCACGAACACCGGCGAAGACAGAACTGCTGCCCGTTCAAGTACCCATATGAACAGCGTTCGGGAGATACAAACTACCGAACGGGGGGAGCATTTGACACTTGAAATCATTTGTCTATTGTGTGTGGTTTTCGTATGGAAGTCCGCGAACGGAGACCAGCCGTCGCCACAATTTCTCTGGAACTATTTTGGGCTTCTACCTTGTGGATGGCAGGTCAAAAGTTTACCTCGATGGCAATCCCAAACCACCGAACCAATCTGAGTGCTTTTTGGATACAATAGGCACTCCGATCAGGGCTATTCAGGGATATGACTCTTGAGGGGTTGCATGTATTTTGGGGTGTTCAAAAACTGTTATACTCTTTTGTACCTGGGAGATAATTGAGCTTGTACAGTTCCTGTCTCAATTATCTCTCAGGCACAGTGGGGGAGTCTACTGTGTGTATAAATGGAGAGTGATTGCCTGTATTAAACAGATCTACTCCCAGCATTCAGTCTCGGCTAATGTGTGGGGGGAATGCTATAACAGCTATAATCACTACACAGCTATACTCTCTGCAGGAGAGCTTTGATCACTGGAAGCTGGATCCAGTACCCTGTTCCAGGGTGGGAAGCAATGGCGAAACCGCAGCCAAGCTGCAGCGCTAGGAGCTGAAGTGCTGATGGTGTCCCGGGGATAGCTAGGAAGCATGCTTGGCGGAGGTACCCAGTTGGTGTACCAGGCGGCCCGCCACATTATGTATATATAACATTTGCATAAACTGTATTGCTGGGACACTCTAAGCACCAAAAAAAAAATTATAGATCAAATGATTGAAGTCTAACTGTTCAATTCTCTGCCATTTAGGGGTTAAGTCACTTTTTTTAGCACTAGACACACCTCCCCTGGCTGAGACTCACACAGGCTCCATGAAAAAAAGGTTTACTTCTTACAGCATTGTGTGTTTACTTTAAAAGTTCTTATCACCTCTTCTGACTTCACTCACACACAGGAGGCCATTGAAGGCTTTACTGTGCAATTAATAGAGGAAGAAAAATAAATTCTAACTTAAGCACACAGTAATAAAGGAAGCTAAAACATGTGAGCTTGTTTTCATTAAGTATGTAGAAAAGCAGTGTAAGTATTTTACACAACTCTTTATTCACACATGGATATAATATCACTGCAAGGCATACAGCTGTAACTGGCATTTGTACCCAATCAGAAATAAACATAAAAAAGTGGGTGGGGAAAAAGCATAAATAAAGTGCATTATATACCACAGAACAGCACGCCAGCTCTTTAAAAATACGCTTCTAATAATATAATTGATGGCACAGTTATGGGGGAAGATACGGTTCTCTGCGATATACCATATTCTCTCAGCTGACTTGTGACAGGAAGGCCATGATATTAAATGTTTGAACCTATAGGCTATGATTTAAGATACAGCTCAAACTAACTGACCACAGAGAGACAATGTGATGTGAGAAAATTGCCTGAATGTGAGGGCACAATGAAGTCTGCAGTTTTCCATGGAGAATTCACACATTTCTCCTGCGAGCAGACACATATTTTCTCTACTCTGACTTCAAACAGAGCTCCTCGGTATCATTAGATTAATGAAACAGAAATAACTGTACAGCGCGAGATGGAAAACAAGAGCGCGAGGCTTCAGACAGACGCATCAACGTTGATTGGTGAATGAATCCCGGGTCATGTTGACTCCTATCCATTTAACACTGTGTGGGTGGATTACTGGGAGATGAAAAAACATCTCAGCATTTCCCATATATTTTATCCAAGAGAAGGAGCGGAGGGAAACCATTCCCACAAGTCGGAATGCACCACGTGGCCAGTAAACGTGAGCCTGTAAACCTTTTCTAGAAATGAAGTATATATCGTGTTGCTATAGAGATTGATCACGCCGTACAGAGGAGTAAAGATGGAAAGACGAAAAGAAGAAAATGTGACAGACATCTGAATGTGGGAGCAAGCAAGCAGATCTCACAAGTAGGGATCAACCGATATTGATTTGTTAGAGCCGATAATCTGTGAACTTTCAGGCAGATAGCCAATTTCTACACAAATCTACTGTTAACTGAACACGTTTATTATTATTTTATTTGTTTTTGCATTTTTTTTTATTAAGTGGTACATTTTTAATGTTTTCCAGAATATTTAGTGTACCTCTCCCCTCCCTGCCCCTTAGTGTACCTCTCCCCTCCCTGCCCCTTAGTGTACCTCTCCCCTCCCTGCCCCTTAGTGTACCTCTCCCCTCCCTGTCCCTTAGTGTACCTCTCCCCTCCCTGTCCCTTAGTGTACCTCTCCCCTCCCTGTCCCTTAGTGTACCTCTCCCCACCCTGTCCCTTAGTGTACCTCTCCCCTCCCTGCCCCTTAGTGTACCTCTCCCCTCCCTGCCCCTTAGTGTACATCTTCCCTCCCTGCCCCTTAGTGTACCTCTTCCCTCCCTGTCCCTTAGTGTACCTCTCCCCTCCCTGCCCCTTAATGTACCTCTCCCCTCCCTGCCCCTTAATGTACCTCTCCCCTCCCTGCCCCTTAGTGTACCTCTCCCCTCCCTGCCCCTTAGTGTACATCTTCCCTCCCTGCCCCTTAGTGTACCTCTTCCCTCCCTGTCCCTTAGTGTACCTCTCCCCTCCCTGCCCCTTAATGTACCTCTCCCCTCCCTGCCCCTTAATGTACCTCTCCCCTCCCTGCCCCTTAGTGTACCTCTCCCCTCCCTGCCCCTTAGTGTACCTCTCCCCTCCCTGCCCCTTAGTGTACCTCTTCCCTCCCTGCCCCTTAGTGTACCTCTTCCCTCCCTGCCCCTTAGTGTACCTCTCCCCTCCCTGCCCCTTAGTGTACCTCTTCCCTCCCTGTCCCTTAGTGTACCTCTCCCCTCCCTGCCCCTTAGTGTACCTCTCCCCTCCCTGCCCCTTAGTGTACCTCTCCCCTCCCTGCCCCTTAGTGTACCTCTCCCCTCCCAGTCCCTTAGTGTACCTCTCCCCTCCCTGCCCCTTAGTGTACCTCTTCCCTCCCTGTCCCTTAGTGTACCTCTCCCCTCCCTGCCCCTTAATGTACCTCTCCCCTCCCTACCCCCTCCCTGCCCCTTAGTGTACCTCTCCCCTCCCTGCCCCTTAGTGTACCTCTCCCCTCCCTGCCCCTTAGTGTACCTCTCCCCTCCCTGCCCCTTAGTGTACCTCTCCCCTCCCTGCCCCTTAATGTACCTCTCCCCTCCCTACCCCCACCCTGTCCCTTAGTGCACCTCTCCCCTCCCTGCCCCTTAGTGTACCTCTACCCTCCCTGCCCCTTAGTGTACCTCTACCCTCCCTGTCCCTTAGTGTAGCTCTCCCCTCCCTGTCCCTTAGTGTACCTCTCCCCTCCCTATCCCTTAGTATTCCCCTCCCCTCTCAGTGAGCACTTCATGTCAGTCCGGCCGGGTACAGAAAAAGGAAGCTCCTGTACCGCGGTCCCCTCTGCTCCACTCAACCACGCTTCACGCCATGCTCCTATTTCCTGCCGGTCACTCGATTCTTAGGCCCCCAGAACAGGTGCACCCTAATGCAGCCACTTGTTCTGCTTTATGGACGCGCCGGCCCTGCATGCGCTGGGCCACGGATGCCTCTCACATTATTGGCAATATCGGTATAGTGGCAGATACCGATATCTGCATAATCCGGAATATCAGCAGATATACCAAACCGATAATGCTACTCACAAATGTGCCTTTATAAAAAGGGAGAGTCCTTTCGTCCTCTATAGACTCCTCTTGCATTTCTTCATGGATGCCCCACTCCCCCAGGATCTCAGAATGTGTATATACATTATAATCACAATCAATTCCTCAGGAGAAACATGCCATTTTACCCACTGTACCGGATCACACTTCATAAATTATGTTGGGTTACACTGCAGCCAACATGTTAAGAAATACATTTATATCAATTTTATAAGATGTTCTTATCCTTTATGGCTTATTCAATGGCTTGGCACAAGGTCAGGATGTCCCCAACCATGCCTCCCCAGGAGGAGATTTGGACTGTGGGTAGAAATAGAGAGGCGGCTGTGAGGAGACAGAACAAGACAAACACAAAGAAACTACAAACAAGAAATAATCATTATTACTCACATACAGTTTGTGTTCAGCAGTTGCAACTGGTTCCTATAATTATTGTTTTATAAGTGCACATAGCTCAGCATTGGTTATGAATGTATACTCACCCAGATACACTGCATAACATTTAGCTTTGTTTTTACAATATTAAGCAACATATTACCACATTCATTATGTAGCTTGCTGTTTGTAGAATTTATTTCTAGACTGTGAGAGCTTATTTAAGAAATACCAGCACTTTTAACATTATATATGGGCTACAGATGCCTATTCCTTGCAACACAGAAGGGTAAAGGATGTGAAAGCAAAGGACGTACACAATGACAGATTATTGTACTAAAACGCCCAATACAGACCATAACAATTCCTGTGGACAGTGATCTACAAGGGTTTCTATGGACAGCCTCCTCTAATGGTTTATTAAAGGAAACACATGGACACTCTTAAATGTAAAATGTACATTTACTAATTTTGTAAATCTACTGCTTAATATGTTCTAAACAAATTCAATAATATAAGTAAAATATCTACAATATGAAGCATGTAGTTACTCTTTACATGCAACAGCCCAGTATTCTGAAAACATCAAAGATATTTATAAGGAACAGAATAGTAAATGAGGCACTGGCCACCTACTGTTTTATGAAGTTTGAAAAGTTATCAGCCCCCTCACTTTGGTCCTGGACCCTCAGGCATAAGGAGTTATAAAATGTAGTCAAACAAGACTTGAAATTTCCTATCAATCAACAGATTGTATAATCACAAGCCTGCCCATATGTGTACAGTGACAAGAAAATACACGTTTCGCAAGATAAGCCGATTCCATACAAACCCAACAACTAAGAAACTAGAAACACAAAAGAACCAGGGATAGCAGTGCGGATGCTGTGCGCTGGCTGAAGACATATAATCTATTCTAGAAGAAGAAGGGATGGAGCGATGCGTGAAGCACAAGCATGGATATCAGAACTTCATATCAGAGTCAGCACCTTGGTTGAGTTTTAGATAAGAACGATAACCTGAGCTCTCAAATAGGAATGGCAATATGTGTTACGCATGGTTTACCTGTTTGCATAGAGATTAGCCTTTTGTGAAAATGCCCGTCGAGTCTTCACATAATAAGAAATGGTATGAAAAGGATGGACAGCTCTCGAGGATTGTCAGCCGGCCTCATGCCAGAAACAGAACACAAACGGTAAAGGGTAACGCCTATAAACACAAACACACCTTGCCGAAACATTTTCTGATAAACACGAAAGATTCAAAAAAATTCCTAAATGCCACTTGATATAGGAGCAGTCAGAGGTCATTGGTATATAAATATGCAAATAATAACATAATCTAGTTCTCCCTGTGTTGTTAAAATAGCTATAAGGATAAAATGGAGGTATATTCACAAGAGGAGAGTAATGTCAGGTATTGCTCAATCCTAATAGGAGCAGGTGGTATAAGCTTCACCGAGCAAATCCTCCGAAATTCTCACTAGATTCATTTTTTTCTTGCAATTTTATATACTGATGACCTCTGACTGTAATACTGTGGTGCACTAAAAAAGGATATATTTTCATTACTACTGAAGACGCCTCCCAACATACTACTGAGACTATCAATATAATCATAGACGGGGATTGTACCATCCAGGCGCATACATCTGGAGCCACACATAGGCTCCAGAAAATTGTAAGTTAGTTTTGTTTTATCTATAATCAGCAGTTACCTACATACTACACTATATTCAGCTTTCTCCTCTTATTCCCTATATTGGGCCATCCCTATCTGGATTTGAGGATATTCCCAATAACGCTGCTTCCCTGCATTTCCTTTTCTAAACAGGATTTGAACCTGGGTTCTCCAATTCTAAGGCAGATAAATTACTGCTCTAAGTGGAAAATGGAGCTGGATTTTGTAAATAGTGCTTTGATAAAAAACTGCATTGATGGCGGTATAAGCAGGTTTGTAATTCAAAGCACAACAAAAATAAAGAATTTTAAACAAATGCTGCATTGATTAGAATTGATAAGAACTGCATACAAAGAGCTAATGCACCATAAACACTATTAATACATCTGATAATATCCCAATTACTTTACAATGGCCAATCATCCACTGTTATCCATATTATTTTTTATGTTTTATTGATATTTAGTGAAATGTGTAGAATTCCTCACTATTTCTTACAGTCAGATAACATGCACCCCTCTTGTGGGACCTACATCATGATTACAGAAAGTTATGTTTGCCTATCTGAGTAAACTTGTATTTAGCCATAAGCAGTCTTTCAGGGTGAATTGTTGGGAGAGGGCTTTTTGGAGGGAAGGTGTCTGAGACGAATGGGAAAGTTTCCTGAGAGCCATGTGGAGCACCCCGTATTTCGGGTGCAGGAGCTCCCAAAGTTGACCGGCCAAAGCACACATTGCTCTGAAACCATTTTGGGCATAAGATCACGTGTGCGGCCGGTCAGAACTTTAACATGGTGGCCTCTACCCTATACTGCATGGATCTGAGCGCTATTTGGACAACTTGGGCGCTCAGATCAGTGCTGTTTGTGGATGTATGACGTGGGATTACTATATGTTTTTATGATCTTTTGGGGTACTTTTTTGTTTTTATGTTTGGCTCTCTGTTCTTGGGAGATAATTATCTTACCGGGCTTTAACTCAATTATCTCCCAGGCCCAGAGATTCCTGCGAGGGGCTTGTATTGGATTGTTTGGATTGCTGGGGTCTGTGCATAAAAGGCTGAGTTTGGCTCATTAAAAGCAGTTGTACTCCCAGAAGTATGGGTCATCTAGTTATTGGGAGGGGAAAGGGCTATTCACTATTCAGCATCTTGCTTCAGCACGTGGAGGATTCAGCAGGGAAAGTCCTTGAAAGGACTGTAGCTTCCAGGACGGTGTGCCGTCCAGTCCCTGGGAGGAAATAGAGCAAGTCCCCTATGCTGTTCCAGGACAGAGAGGCTCCAGGAGGACCCCAGTCAAGCGACAGGGGTAGAAGCGCTGAAGTTTTCCCCTGGTTCCAGAAAGGAAATGATCCTTGGCAGAGGTACCCAGCTGGGGTACAGGAAGCTCCACTACAGTCAGCCTGTACATGGAGTAACCCTGTATATGTTACCTTGAAGAACATAATTCAGAATCGGTTTTGTTTTCAGAACTTTCTTTTACATTCATGATAACATATACTCATAAAGCCATGGACATGCCCATACGCTGGGATATTAGTCCTCCCTTGTGTTGTTAAACTACAAATCCTATGCTGCAGTAACCCCAAACTAACCATGGCACTGATTGTTTCCTCCCAGTCCGGCCTTTCGCGTGGGTGGATGCTTCGTGGCAGCTCTGGTACAAAGTCATCTTCCTCTAAATGCAACGAGGACTTCATGATTCTGCAAAACACAATAAAGGGAAATGTTAAAAAAGGGTTCTTTATAACAAGACAAACAAATATATACAATCCCAGGGTCTGTGAATATTCTAAGATCTAGCAAGACGAAGAGTACAATGAGCAGAGAATTCTCTTGAACGATTTACTCTAACAAGAAAGGTGATTGTAGCAATACTACATTCCAGAAAGTGACGATGGTCACATAATTGGTAGATGGTTAATTAGCTAGTTTACATTAAAACGTTTTTCTTTAAGGCCTTTAATTGAAGGATGCACTTATTTTTACAGTCTGTTACATCTTTAGGGTGTAGGATGCTTAAAAGAAGTGTACAATAACACCCTCCCCCCCATTAAGCAGGATCAGCAATGTCGAATATATCAATGAACTGAAAAAAAAAAGAGCACCTATAAAACATGTTAACAGATCTATTGACAAACAGCCAGTAGAGACTTCACTAAAGATCACGGTAAACAAATCACCTAAATCCCAGCATGCAATGTTTAAGGGATTCAGGGAAGTGTCAGCCCTACAGTACTAACACATTAGGTCTTATACCCTGCACATCATGAGACATCCCACTACTACCAGACTGGTGGAATCCTTACATTATACACAATACAGCGGTGTAAATGTGGCCAGGGATATTCACAACAGACCCTATTGTTAAAATAACATTATATTGTTAGTATTATTGGTTCAATGCAAATGTGATATTGTGAAATAAGCCTGGAAAATTAATACATTATATAAAAAGAAAGTTAAAAAGTAAATAAATATTGTAAAAACTTCACAATCCATTTAATGTTGCCATCTCCATAAAGAGGTGAAGAGCCATATAGGGAGTTTTAAAATAAACTGAGTGGAAGGTTGCTTAATCTATCAGACTGGAACATTTAAACCCAAAGTGAACCACCTTTTATTCCCACAGTAACATTTACTTTTAAACATGTGATTATTGTATATTGTGCATTGTTTTCCGCACTACTCTGATGTTTATAGAGGCTATCTAAAATTAGGAGCTACCACAGAGCAATCTTTTGGGAGAGATACACCAAAAACAGAAATCGTTATAATTTCTCATATTCCAAAGTCAAAGCAAGAATAGAAAGCAACTTTATAAACACAGGAGGTCTTCGTTTTGCGACCTACCTGTTTTACGACAGCTCACATTTACAACCAGCTCTCGCGCGCGATGGTAAGTGAAAGCCGTCTTGGGAATTAGAGGGATTCTGCTGCGTTTGTCTATGTTGGGGTAATGTCCCTGAACACAGACATGCGCACCTCAGCAGGGAATCCCGTAAATCTATTTTTGGGGATATTTGCCCGAACACAGATTAGAGGGATTCCCTGCTCTGGTGCGTTCGTCTACGTTCTGAGAAATTTCCCTGAACATAAGCGTACAAGAGCAGGGAATCCATTAACTCCTCACTTACCAACCAATTTGTTATACGATCTCATTACCATGGCAACGCTCCGCGCGGCACTAAGGGCCGTGATATTTACACAGGGGAGCTGGAGGAGCTGCAAGAAAGAGCTTCCTGCGGGCCCACCAGTACTTAACAAGCCACCAGGGAATACTATATCCCCCCCTCCCTGGTAAGAAGCAGGGAGGGGGGACTAAACAAACAAAAAAAACATTTAAATATATAAAAAAAAAAAAAAATCACCCCCCCACATTATACACAAATTACATCACTACCCAAACACACACTGCATTACATACACACACACTGCATTATATACACACTACACAAACACACATCACACACACACTGCATTATATACACTACACACACACTGCATTATATACACACACACTACATTATATACACATACTACATTCACTTTACCCACACTACACAAACTCACACTCTGCATTCACCATACACACTACACAAACACACATTCTGCATTCACTATACACACTACACAAAAACATTCAGCATTTACTATACACACTACACAAACACATTCAGCATTTACTATACACACTACACAAACACATTCAGCATTTACTATACACACTACACAAACACATTCAGCATTTACTATACACACTACACAAACACATTCTGCATTCACTATACACACACCACAAACACACTCTGCATTCACTATACACACACTACACAAACACACACACACTGCATTCAGTGTGTGAGAAGTACCTGTATCTGACAATATTCATTGGTGATGAAATGATGCTCAGCAACTGACCTCACGACACTCCCAGTTAAAATGAATTCCGAGCCCTGCTGCCTGGATGCCGAGGTATCTTCCCAAGCACGACTATTCCCTAAACACCAAGTGGTAGTGGACTCAAATACTAATGGCAAAATTCAGGCAAACAGCTCACCTATAGCCACAGCTGGACGATTGCTGTCAGTGGGCAAACAGTACTAAGAATTATCATTAACTTAGAAAAAGAAAGTCGACAATAATTTGCAAACATCTGATCCTGGTTTTGTTTAAAATCAGTGCTTTGTACATTTTTCAGATCATATACATTCTATAGGATTCAGATGCAAAAAACACTGATTTTAAACCAGACACTGAATGCATCCAGTCGAATGGTGCAGACTCACAAAATTTCAACTAGATTTGTCTTTAGTAAATAAGAGAATTGCCAACCCAGTCAGAATTCAGTCAAGTTTACAAAATGTTGTCTGGTCAAACATCAATGTTTAGTGAACAAATTTAATTTTTCCATTTCTTTCCCCATTTATACACAGTTATATGAACTCCACCTTGTTAATCTCAGCATGCAGTGTGATAAGTTGCTCGAGGGACACGCACTACTGGCTCTATTGCTCCGTCCAGTGGTTATTCTTGGTTACGGAGCGTCCAGTTTGTAGTACTTTAGGCAGTCTGCTACATCAAGGTCAGTGACATTTACATAAAAACATCCTATATCTCCAGTTCCAGAGATTAGATAAACGCTCTCATCAAATGCTTGTCAGGATGTCTAATTTGACAATAGCAATTCAGCTGTCACTTTGACAGCAGATACGTATAATGAGTTCTCCGTCAGCCATTTTTTGTAATATGCTTTCAGCAGAAAACGCTCCCTTCATCAAGTCTGAGCATTTGCTGATTAAGAATGAGATGTAAATATAAATAGGTTCCCAGATAATAGGTTTGAAAATATCTTCACACAGTAGCAGTCTGTTTTTGTACTTAGCAGTGATCCTGTTAAACCCTTTCCATACGCATTGCCTTACACGTTAAAAGCTGAAGTTATTAAAAAGTAGATGGAGATTAACTATTAGGAGAGCAGTGTGTAAATGACGGTTCTAACATTCATTATTACAGTAACAGCACTAAGTGAACACAAATACAGACAAGATCTGAGAATAATAACAAGGGAGGAGTTATTCTCCAAAACAGCAACTTTGGAGAGCTGATCAGGGACAGGTGAGGCCGAGGCACCAGAAACAGAAAATCATGGAATTGGAGGATTTTTAACAATATTCAATTCTTTACAATTTTCATTTTGGTAAATAAACTTCTTTATTGTGGAATTAATGAATGTTAAGTTTAGTCACTGGCAGAGTTATACACTACAGTGTGAATTCAAAGTCAATTTACCACTAATTTAGCTAATTTACCACTACACTAACAAGGTTATTCACTAAAGAGAACTTTCTAGAAATTCCAAGTGAGTTCCAAATTAAAAGGGATTCTATAGTGTTAGGAATACAAACCTGTATACGTTCCCAACACTACAGTACCCCCATCCAGACAGCTAAATGGTTCAAAAAACATTAGTCACTTACCCAATACCAGCGCAAATGTCCCTCAGTGCCGGGAGTGGGTCAGGTAATGCGCATGTTCGGCAAACACATTAGCCCCACAGGAAAGCACTGATTCCATGCTTCCTTACAGGGATATTACTGATGCAGGATGACCTCATGCAGAGCGTGAGGATGTCCAGCGTCAGTTAGGGGACCCTAAGTCCGTTCGCAACCAGGAAGCGCCTCCAGTGGCTGTCTGAATTAGTCCTGCAATGGTAATTATTGCAGTTTTTTTAAAAAGCTGCAATGTTTTATATTGCAGGACTAGGTGGGACAGGGACACTGCACTTTGACCGCTTTAATAAGATGAAATGGTTTAGGTGGCTATAGTTTCTCTTTAAGGCCAAAATGAAAATAGAATTTAATAGAATTTGGAATTCGCAAATTCCAATAAATCACTTTATTGAATAACAATAAAATAATTCACTAGTTCTGGATTAGTGAAAGACGCAATCACACATGTTGAGATGCCATACATGTGCTAAATGGCAGTACAACACAAAATTCAGATAAGTTAAAGGGACACTCCAGGCACCCAGACCACTTCTGCCCATTGAAGTGGTCTGGTTGCCAACTCCAACCACCCTTAACCCTGCAGGTGTAATTATTACAGTGTTAAGTCCTCCCCTAGTGGCTGTCTATCAGACAGCCACTAGTGGGACTTCAGTGTTCTTAGAACATGAAAAGTGTTTTAAATGACGCTGGACGTCCTCACGCTATGTGAGGACCTCCAGCATCGCCGGAATCTCCATGGGAAAGCATTGAATAATGCTTTCCTACGGGGAGGTCTAATGCGTGTGCATCGGCGCTGGATTCAGGTAAGTCACTGAAGGGGTTTTAATCCCTTCAGCAACATGGGATGGGGGTGGGAGGGAGAGGGGGACTGCAGGGTCCTGCAGTGCCAGGAAAACCCAGGAGTCCTAGCCCACAATAAACCAAGACAGACAAAACTGCAATTGGTATCAGGCAGACTCTGTCAGTATCCTGACAATGGGCTTCCCCTGAAAAACAACACAATTGATAAACTAATTGTTGCAGTGCTGTAATTTCAAGTTTCATGTGTGCAGTAACCAAGGTAAAGGCTAGGAGCAAATCAGTATGCAGACATAGCAACCGTAAATATGTCGAAACAAACTGACTCACAGCCCAAAGGGTAAGTACAGACTAGAAATTGACATTAAAAAATATTTGCAATAAATCCCCACCCACCATGTGTTGTAAAAGTTCTCACTAACTCAATATTCGGACGGTAGGTTAAACTATCCAGTTACATTTCTAATCAAACAGGTGCACTATATACATAAACAATATGCAACAGTGCCAGTGCGTAGCGCTTAATAATAGTCACTTACTCCCCAGCTGTTTTCTTTTGGGGGTATGTAAGGTATTCGGGTATTCTTTACTTTGAATGCAGTATGCTCCTCAAAAAAAGCAAAGAGAAAACAGGGAAAACTCGCCCTGGTGTTGAAATCCTTATGATAATTGTGTATAAAATCAAATAAAGGTGAAGATTGCTTCTCACCTGGATCAGAGCCTGTAACCTGGCTCTGAGTGTAATAGCCTGTGAGTCCTTTTAATGGGATGACTCCTTCCCTCTTTAGCAGGATAGAAGATGTACCAGGTGTATGTTAAACATTAAAACTTTTATTCTACAAATTGTTAAAATCTTAAAATACATACATAACACTGGTATCAGTCCAAAACGCGTTTCGCCGATTCCTCTCGGCTTTATCAATTGGTAACCTCTTCCTGCTTCCCTCTTGTTTAAATTGCCCACCTTTTGTCCGGATTGGAGGAAACCAACTCTATTCCAACCAATCCCGGACGTTTCTGTGGGGGAGTGTAGGGACCTCCGGCTGAAATAATTTATCCCTTATCAGTGACGTCAGCGCGCATGTGCGTGCGTTCATGCGTGTGACGTCACTTCCGGGAATCTGAAAGTTCCGTATTCATCTCACTATTCAATGATATCTTTCTTCCGGGTCACGTGGGATTCGATGTCGTTTCCTGTGATGCGCAGTCTTTGTCCGATTTTCTTAATCCTTCAAACTTCAAGCCCCCATTTTGTTAAAGGGCATAGTATTGGCAATGTTCATGTCCATATTATTGTCCATATTCTTTTCTATTATTGACACAATATGCTCACATTTGAGCATTATAAACAAAAAGAGAGCAAACTATTAGTAACTGATAAATACATATAAAAAGAGATCGTTGGTATTAGCCCCATTCAAGAACAGACCATAGAACATATATTAAATGGTTCTTATCATGATGATTTCTCACCCCTAAGTATATTATGTCTATAATATTGGAAATAACATCAATATTAGACATATCTAAAAAAGGCAGAAAGTATACCTATTCTTTTCAAAGGATAAAATCCGTAAATCTATACAAAATATTTATTTTAAAATTGAAAGATATTCTACAAAAAATTTTTACAAAAAATTTTTTTACAAAAAATTTTTCAAAAGTACCTTCTTTAAAAAAATGCTCTAAAAAGTGTCTCCAAAAAATCTTATAAAAAGTGGCATATCTCGAAATCATCATTAAGACCATAAGGTAACATAGTGTTTAAATTAAAAATCCACTTCATCTCTGCTTGTCCAATTAATTTAATGGGATCACCGCCTCTCCAATTTCCGATTACTTTTTGAATTCCCATAAATTCCATTAGATGTGGATTACTGTTATGGTAATTTTTAAAATGTAAAGATACACTATGTTGTAGAAACCCATTTCGGATGTTCCTAACATGTTCCTGAATTCTAGTATTGAGGCTTCTGGTCGTCCTTCCTATATATGCTAGCCCGCAGGGGCATGTAATCATATAGATTACCTTAGTTGAGTGACAAGTGATGACCTCTTTAATTTTAAACTTAGTGTTCTTCTCTTGTGGATGGCAAAAATTTCTCACTACTCTTCTGCCATTTTTAGAATTCTTACAGGCTCCACACATGCCACATCCATAAAAACCAGACTTTTCTTTAAAAAAATGATTTGTCAGTTTTCTTGACAGTATGTGGTTTTTGACTAAAGTGCTTTTAAGATTCGGTACACCTCTATATACTATATCTGGTGTGTCAGGGAGTATTTGATTTAGAGCTGGATCGTTCTTTAAAATTGGCCAATATTTATGTATGATCTTTTTGAGGCGTCTGCTGTTATGGTTAAAATCACAGATAAATTTTAATTCCTGTGGTTTTATGTTGTCTTTAGTGCCCTTGTACTCTATTAATTTTAATCTATCCTTATTTTCTACTTCGTCGAGGGCTTTATTCAACAGGTCATCTGCGTACCCCTTTTCTTTAAAATCGTTAATTATTTTCTCTGATTGTTCGTAGAATTTGTGTTGGTCTGTACAGTTCCTTTTGACTCTAAGCAATTGTGCCTTGGGAGCGTTTAGTAGCCAAGGGGAGAAGTGACAACTATTCTCCCCTATATAACTGTTGACATCAACCTTCTTGAAATGGGTGCAAGTCTTTAGTACATTCTGTTCCACATAAATATTCAAGTCTAAAAATTCTACACTATTGTTGCTAAAATTGCTTGTAAGTTTAATGCCCCATTCGTTTGTATTCAAATGTCCTAAAAATGATGTCAGTGATGTCTCGTCTCCCTCCCAGATAAAAAATATGTCATCGATGTATCGGCGATAGGTCACGAGATTCGCATCCCATCTATGATCATTGTAGATAAATTCCTGTTCCCAATGCGACATGAATAGGTTTGCATAGCTTGGTGCGAATCTCGTGCCCATCGCCGTGCCACAAGTCTGTAGATAAAATTCTTCCCTGTACCAAAAATAGTTATTAGTTAAAATCCAGTTGATCCCTTCTATAATGAAGTCTATTTGTGTTTGTGGAAATTTTTTAGAATATTCCAAAAAGTGTCTTGTTGCATTGCATCCTCTCGTGTGGGAAATTATTGTATACAGAGAATTGACGTCTGCAGTAACAAGGTAATAATTATCCTTCCATTTTATGTCTTTAATTATTTGAAGTATATTGATAGTGTCTTTTAGATAACTCGGACAGGTGCAGACTATGGACTGTAGACATCTGTCAATGTACTGGGACAGTTTGCTGGAAATCGACCCTATCCCGGAGACTATTGGTCTACCGGGAGGTCTATCTTTGTTTTTATGTATCTTAGGTAAATAATAGAATACTGGAACTTTAGGGTACTGTACATTTAAAAATTTATATTCTTTCTGATTTAAAATATTTAGAGATTTTCCTTTTTCAATCAAATTGTTATAGCTTAATTTAATATCCTTCGTGGGGTTACTTTTTAAGATACGGTATGTATGTTGGTCACTCAACAATCTCTCTGCCTCTTTGTTATAATCATCTGAACTTAAAATCACAATTCCCCCCCCCTTGTCAGCTGGTTTAATTACTAGGGATTCATCTTTTTGTAATTCTTTTAGGGCTTGTCTCTCATGAATGTTTAAGTTGTAATTGCCTGTTTTGGGTTTTTTAATTGTATTTATATCATTCATCACCATTTTCTCAAATGTCGTCATTTCTTCAGAAATTAGGTGGCGTGGAAAAAAATTGGAATTCTCTTTTAAATCTGTATGAATGATATCGGTCTCAGACTCCTCTATAGAATTGCGAATAGCTGGTTGTTTCAGAAAAAATTTCTTTAGACAAAGTTTACGTTTGAATCGGTTCAGGTCTAGATACACACTGAATTTGTCTATTGGTTTGGTCGGGGCAAATTTTAGACCCTTGGTTAATAGACTAATTTGGGGTTTAGTTAGTTCTTTTTGTGAGAGATTAAAGATTCCAGTCTGTTTGGGTATCTTTCTCTCTTTTCTTTTCTGAAAAAATGCTCCTCCTCTACCTCCCCTTCTTCTATGCTGCGTCTCCTTTTCCCTGGGGATGATCTGAGTGTTGGGGATTCCTTGCGTCGTCCCCTCACTTGTCTGTGCCAAAAATCCTCTTCCCCTAAGGGTGTGGAGAGCGCCTGAAATCTGTTTCGTGTGGTCACCTCATTGCTATTCTGGTGGAGTCTGTTTATACTCTCAGGTTTATCTTTCACAGTAACCTCACTGTGTCTGGGTAGTTGAGTTCTTGCTTTCACTGGAGATGTGGGCCGTTTCTTCCTAACCACTGGTTCCCACCCTCTGTTCTCACGTATTGGTGACCTATTTGCCCTCCATGTTGGTCTCTCTCTTTGATTATGCTCCCTGCTCCTTCTACGTGTAGGTGTCTTTCTTATTTGATCTCTATTTCTCCTCCATTCATTCCTGTGGAAGTCAGTTCTAGTATTTCTATACTCTTCACCTGTATTTGTATGTCCCATATTTCTGTGCGATTGTTCCCTCCCCTTAGCATATGTTCTAACCTGATTATGAGCATAGTCTTCCTTATCTCGAATATATTTTCTTTTTTTAATTTCAATTACACTTTTTTCTGTTCTTTCCAAATTTTTCTGAATGTCAATTAATGCAATAGTGAATTGTTCTGGTGTCATATTCTCGCTCAAAAAATTCTTTGTTTCAATTATTTCCGAATCTATCTTTGGTAGGGTATAATTTCGCCTTTTGACAATCAGATTCATCATGCCAAAGGAGAAACTCTCCAAGAGTTCCGTCCATTCCTGTATAAAGTCCTCCTCCTCTTGATCAAATGAGGGACTTTTTGAAAACCTCAGTCCTCTCGGAGTGATTTTCTCCCTGGCATATTTATCCAGTGTGGCGATCTCCCATTTTATCTTAATTTCCCTGATTAATAATTTTTCCAATTTATAACTTGCATTCCGCAATTTTACTTTCAGTTCTTGTTCATTCTCTACCCTTGGTGTTGATAAATCATTAAATAGAGCATCAATATTTTGGCCATATTTAGATCTGTTCTCAAACAAAGACATATTGGATTGTAGCAGCACCTGTGAAGACCACGATAAAAACTGAATGTAAAACAGACAATTTATATAAAGTTTAAAAATTCACAGATTGCAGCAATGAGCACAAACATCCTTAGATAATGTGACTGGGTCAGGCAACTTTTTTCGGACTACATTAGGAGATGTTTTCTTGCTATGCTTTTGCCTGACGTTATCAACAACAAACAAACAGAGTTTCTCCTGATATAGCTTTCTAAAAGATGTTCATTGGTTGCGAAAATAATTTCTTGTGCTGTGCAGGAGAAAGGTATGTTCTGGTTATTGCAGGCTGCCGGCCTATGTAATTGGCACAGCCATTCCATGCCCTGACTATTTCTTGTATGTTGGTAGTGGCACAGCCCAGAACACATACAGCACCTCAAAATATAAGGTAGCTTAGAAAATCAATCCAGGTAAACAGAAACGATAATGCTAATCCTGTAAATAGGGAACGTATTTCCAGAACAAAATAAATCAGCTAAAATGTAGCAGGAGTGTAAGGGTCCGGAGTACTCTATCACTGAACGCTGAAACAGTGCTCGATGTGCACTCTACAATGCTAATGGTCTGGAGACATGGCCCACCTATAAACAAGATCCCATTGTGCACTCAACAAAATATTAGCAGCATTTTTTACTCATGGATACATGGGAACATTAATTACAACAGCTGATACAATCACAAATTCTCCACAGTTACAAGGCTCAGAGAAACGAGCCAAGAGACAAACATTGATGGAGTGTGTAACAATGATACACGGACATCTATTTCAATTTTAAAAGAATTCTGTAGAATGATTTTTATAGACAGTTTCTTTTATTAAATTGATGTTTTCTAGTAAGATTTTTCTCTACAACAATACTCGCTATTGCAAACCAGTAAGCCAGGGCTGCCACTATATCAGTGCAGTTCTTATTTCAGGACACTTTGCTACACAGTAGCTGTAACAGACTGACTGAGGAGGTAGTTGTAGGATGCATTGAATGGCTCTTTAGTCTTTCATCTACTAGTTG
Organism: Pelobates fuscus; assembly: GCF_036172605.1. NCBI lineage: Eukaryota > Metazoa > Chordata > Amphibia > Anura > Pelobatidae > Pelobates > Pelobates fuscus. The sequence continues at coordinate 133,881,559 of NC_086327.1, forward strand.
TGAATTGCCAGCAATAAATCCCCACACGTCAATATTTACCATGAAACTAGCTTCTCTGAGTCCTGGGGTTTACAGCTTGCACACACAAAGTGAGAACAGGTTCCAATTTGCTATTGCTTGCCAATGATTTGAAAAAAGATTATAGACACACTTTGTTCATTTGAAATTCTGATATTTATGTAAAAAGGACCTTATTATATTCTCTCTTGCCTTATTTCTGATTCTTAATTAGGAGATTGTCAGATAGAATTTAAATTTAGACTATGTAAACATTCACCTGCACTTTGCTACGAAAGCAAAAGGATTTTGAAATATGATATATTCCATCTGATAATGAATTCATTTCGCAAGAAAGTTCCAAATGAACCCAAGAGAATATGGAGGATTGTTACATTTTAGAAACAATATTTCCATTAAAGACAACAGTAGATAAACATCTTATTTGACTGCAGGACCGGAGGAAAACCGATAATAGCACATACAAAAGCAAATAAACAATAATAATAAATTTTACTAAACTTTAGGTTCTACTTAAAGATACATATGATAACAAAACATTTTCATGACACTGTGCCTTTAAATATTACACCCATCTACAGAGACCTCTCCCATGTCCTCCTAAATCCACCTCACACCGCCAGATGGGACCAAATCACAGCTTGGTATAAAGCCAACCCATTATACATCAGTTACATTAGATTGTAAGAAGAAAATGAATCATTCCCACACCCCATTGCAGCTCACTATCCATATCCAGCTCGCCTTCCTAGACTGTAAGCTACAATGACCACTGAATCTTTCTGCACACCCTACTATATTCATAGCCTTGCAATTATAACACAAGACAGGATGGGGCTTAAAATGACTACTTTTAAATAGCTAATGCATTTTGCATTGGCTCATTTTTAAAGTATCAGAATATCTATTGACAGAAGGATGAGCCGTCACAAGGGATGCCAGTAGAATTCTCAGAGCAGACCCCGATGATGACGTCCATATAAAAAGAAAAAAGAGAAATTCCATAGTGACACAGAAAACTAGTTTTAGTGGCCCTCTGTTTACTCTGCAAGAAATGATCTGATGTTATTATACATATTGATAAATACAAGCAGATTGCAGTCCAAGGACCCTGCTTGGAGTGTCTAAGTGTGTGCACAAACCTCCCCACTTGTATTCAAACACTAATTGTGCATTCTTTGCAGGCCCTGTCTCCTCTCCTCCTCACATTCTTTCTTATTCCCACTTAACAAGGGCTTATTGTTGGATGTTACGCTTGCTCTTCCAAAGTAGCTTTCAGTGCGTGTGTATGTACCAAGCTATGCAGCTTTTGACTCATCCTCTTTCAATCTCCCAGCATCTCAGTGTTTTCATCAGCCTGGATTGAAATGCCAGAGCTGATGAGGGGTAGGGAGTCTGAGCAGATGGGAGATGAATTGATGGAACGGCTGGCTGTACAGCAGTTCGAAGTGATCATGATTTGTCTATTAGATCGACCATACTGAAACAGTAGCAGGACGCAGTATTTGCCATTACCGTGGCATCCTCTGACCTCTAGCACAGAATGTGTTAGTGCTTTATAAATACATTTTTAAAATAATGTGCAGCAACACCCTGCACCCTGAAAAGACTCCCATGTAGAGATGAGATAATAGGGAGAGTTTATTATTATTATTGGTATTTATAAAGCGCCAACTAATTCCGCAGCACTTTACAATATTATGCAATGGGGAAATTTACAATAAATGATACAATTACACAGTGACACAGGAACAATAGGTAGATGAGGACCCTTCTCAAACGAGCTTACAGTCTAGAGGAAATAAGGTACAAATACACAACAGAGCAGCAAGGGTGACAGCCACCAAACAAGGTGGAAAAGTAGCAGAGCTGGAAGTGAGAGTAGAGTGTGGCTCTTTAGGTATAGATACGTTACTCTGGGAGTCAATAAGCATTTAAATAATGAAGACTAGGGGGGCGTTTGATGGGGGTAGGCAGGCTGTTCCAAAACAAGGGAGCCGCCTGCGAGAAGTTTATTGCTTCATTAGATAGATTTTAGCACCTTTCCAGGGTGCCTGATTTGCTATTTTATCACCATTCCATTGGCCATTTGTTTGCTAGCTTGGAGTGTCAAATGTCTTAGTGCCACTTATCCTCCCTGGCATTTGACATGGTGACAGGGCACCATATAGTCCACACTACATTACAGCCTAGGGGTACCACCACTGGCCACTCCTCAGATGGCAGCGAGAGATGCTTCCTGGGGCAGTGCTGCACAGTGTGACTGACATTCAGTATCTCCACCCTCTGCATACAGACAATGAACTTTACTCATAGAGATTTAATGTATCTCTATGAGGAGATCCTGGTTGGCCAGGGCTGTGTTTGGCTTCTGCTGGCTCTGCTCCTGATCTGCCTCCTTGACATTCTCAGCCAATCCAACGCTTTCCAATTAGAAAGCATTGTGCTTGGCTCAGAACAACACTTCTGATGATGTCAACCGAGCAGGCAGATCAGGGGCGGGGTCAGAAGCAGCAGACTGGAGTAAAGGTAAAATTATACTATATTTAGAGAGGGCAAGATGGGGTTTTTAAAGGGACACTATAGTCACCTGAACAACTTTAGCTTAATGAAGCAGTTTTGGTGTATAGAACATGCCCCTGCAGCCTCACTGCTCAATCCTCTGCCATTTAGGAGTTAAATCCCTTTGTTTATGAACCCTAGTCACACCTCCCTGCATGTGACTTGCACAGCCTTCCTTAAACACTTCCTGTAAATAGAGCCCTATTTAGGCTTTCTTTATTGCAAGTTCTGTTTAATTAAGATTTTCTTATCCCCTGCAAGAGCCTCCTGTATGTGATTAAAGTTCAATTTAGAGATTGAGATACAAATATTTAAGGTAAATTACATCTGTTTGAAAGTGAAACCAGTTTTTTTTTCTTGCAGGCTCTCTCAATCATAGCCAGGGGAGGTGTGGCTAGGGCTGCATAAACAGAAACAAAGTGATTTAACTCCTAAATGACAGTGAATTGAGCAGTGAAATTGCAGAGGAATGATCTATACACTAAAACTGCTTTATTTAGCTAAAGTAATTTAGGTGTGTAACGGATCGCCTGGCACCCCGACTGGGTACCTCCGTTAAAGGATGCTCCTAGCGTTTCCTGAGGACTCCAAGCACTCTGGCAGACACTACAATCATCGAATCAGAGAGGCATATAAATCCCCTCAAGCATAGGAATGCTGTAGACCGTTGAATAGGAACCATACACTCCTAGCAGTCAACTGGAACAGCATGCAATAAATCCTTCCCCCAATAATGAGACGACACTTCACTTTGAGGGTAAAACAGGAACTCTGGACTGGCTCATCCAGCCTGGCTTTTATTTCCATCTCACACATACAGGCCACACCCAGGGGGAGGCATAAAATAACCAATCCGAGATATGGTACAAACCACACATCCCCTCCCCTTAGCCTGAGAGATAATCCACTTATTATACAGTTTAAAACATAACTTTTACACAATATCTGTAACTTCAAAACCATACATCACATTCACATACAAATCACATATTCAGACTCAGCATACTTTAAACATAAACACTTCCAAAATTCAGGCAAATCCCTCCAGTGGATCAAAAGTTACACGGAAGTCCTTTTATGACCGACCGCAAGCACATTTTCTTGCCCAAAACAGTTCCATAGATTTGGGCTGTGCGGTCGGTCAATTCCTGGCATAAAAACGGCTAAGTCCCATTCGAAGTGTGCCTGTACTTCGACTTTGGTCGAAGTGTCGAAGTGGAGTTGATGTTAAGGGTCGGCGGTGTTCGAAGTTAAAATGGCCGCCGCCACGTGGTCCTTTGTCCGATACCGGCCACTTCGACGACTTCGACAGCTTCGACAACTTCGGTAACTTCGACAGCTTCGACTGTGTCCGAAGTGCCATATACAAAAGTACCAATCTGTCCCCAAAGTATTTAAAGGGCTAGGGACAGTATTATACAATCCACATGCCCAAAAGTAGTTCTTAAAGGGTCAGTACATTATGGTAGCAGTCCATAAGCCCCAATTCAGTCCCTTAAAGGGCAATATCTCCCAGGGACCATAATCACTGGGCAGGAGGCTAGCAACCAGGCTTCTCCAGTTCTCAGTGGCGAGGTTGGTTCCGCCACAAGGCGACTATAGTGTTCCTTTAACAATATACGGTCAGGAATACATGTTTGTGCTTCGGACCCTATAGTGTACCTTTAAGTAATTCAGAGGTCTGCACTTCTACTAATCACCAAAACAACTTTAGCTTTTAATGTATAGATCTTCAATCTCACCGCTCAATTCTCTGCCATTAGGAGTTACATCACTTTTGTTTTCTGTTTATGTATCCTTGGCCATGCCTCCCCTTGCTGACGTTGACACAGCCTGTACGTACTGTGTTGACGTGCTGCTGAAGGGACAGGGAGGTCGCAGTTAATGTAAGTGCTACAGTATACAAGGTGGCATCAACGCAGATCAGAATATGGATACAAATTAACAGGGCGCCACAGTCACTAAATAGGTACATGTGGGGGGAAGAACCATATAATGAATATACTGGTTAAAATAGTAATTTATTAATACAGAAGTAGATAAAAATAATAGCACAATAACAAGTGCTCAAATTATATTAGACAGGAACCCATAGGTATAGCAGCTCACTAATACATAATGCTGAACTGGGCAAATAAGGTGCAGATTTTAAAAGTGCAAAGTGCAGTGCAAGTATAAGGTACAAGATACTAGTACCAAAAATGCACCAAGTCCATAACATATAGCCCAAGAAAAAAAGGAAAATAATCAGTATATATAAACAATAAAACCGCTGATACCACGATGCAGGGTCCCAAAGGGTCGTCAATGTTTCAATGCTCAACGCGTTTCGTCGTCAGACTTCCTCAGGAGCTTCAACGCAGATCAGTACTGTCAGACAGGAGGTAGGTACTAACATACTCATGAACCTATAGGGTCCTTCTGCCTCCGGGGTCATGAAAAGGTTAAAACCATTTCTTTCACTTTCCGGATTCTAGCACTGAGGTTCCTTGGCGCTGGATTCAGCTTCTTCTCAATCAACATCGCGGCAATTGGGGAACCCAATATGCAAGTGCGGCAAATGCCATGCGTGCATTATGTCTTCCCCATAGGAAAGCATTGAATCAAGGAGATTTCATCCAAGGCAAAGAAAAGGTTTTTTTTACAGTACAAGCAATAAGGATATGGAATGCTCTGCCTGAATAGGTGGTTTTATCAGAGTCCATACATATGTAATAGCTGCTTGATCCAAGGAGACATCTGACTGCTATTTTGGGGTCAAGAAGGAATTTGTTCCTTGTTTGTTGCAAAATTGGAAGCACTTCATACTGGGTTTTTAACCTTCTTTTGGATCAACGGCAAAAACATATGTGAGGAAGGCTAAACTTGATGGACACAAGTCTCTTTTCAGCTATGTAACTATGTAACCTCTGTGTGTTCTCTTCAATAGGACACTGCTTTGGTGAAGCTGTTCCACTCATCCTATATTTACATCTAGACCTAGTGGCTACACAGTATTTTCTATTTACGCCATGAATTTATCAGAGCTACCTGAGGAGTTCACTTTAATCTAGTAACAGCTGATATTTTTCCCTTGTCAACGTGTAATAAAATGTCTAGCACCACAACCACTACAGCAGCTGTAGCGCTTTTGGCACTTTGAGTGTTCCTTTAATTGATTATTTCGTATAAAGTGTAATATAGCCAGGAATTCATGGACAAAACTTAGAACGTTTTCACTGCATTTTGAACTTTCCTTGTATAACCCATCCTAAAAAAATAAAATATAAAAACCCTTACAAAAATTTTGAAAGCAATCTTCACCCAACAAATGTAACTATGGGAAGTGTGAGACATAAAACTGGATGATGGACTGGGGGGGGGGGGGGGGGGGGGCTCTAGTACTCCAGATAAAATTCAAAGGGTTCAGAAACAATTCACCGGCCCCAGAGACAATGCTTTATACGTTCTGTAGAGAGATACTGCTTGTTTTGAGGCTGCACTGTTCGTTTTAAAGGTTATTTGAAAGGATTCTCAAAGGAACAGCAGGAAGGAAAATCCTAAATATAGACTCGCAACGGTAGCAGTCAGGTTCCAGGTCAACTTAAAACAAGGAGGATATGAGGATTACGTCAAGAGAAGAAGAACCAGTGGCTCCTATATTTTATATATGAAGCAATGGAGATCACAAAGTATGTCATTAATGTCATATAGACTAAGATCTATAGCTGGTTACATTGAAAACTGCAAACTGAAACCTTCGAACCTTCCCTATGGAATCTTCTACATAGGACCACATATGGAAAGTATTCCTAAGTCTGGGTTAAAGGACCACTCTAGGCACCCAGACCACTTCAGCTTAATGAGGTGGTCTGGGTGCCAGGTCCTTCTAGGGTTAACCCATTTTTTCATAAACATAGCAGTTTCAGAGAAACTGCTATGTTTATGAATGGGTTAAGCCTTCCCCCTATGTCCTCTAGTGGCTGTCTCATTGACAGGCGCTAGAGGCGCTTGCGTGCTTCTCACTGTGATTTTCACAGTGAGAGCACGCCAGCGTCCATAGGAAAGCATTATGAATGCTTTCCTATGTGACCGGCTGAATGCGCGCGCGGCAAGAGTGCGCATTCAGCCGACGGGGAGGAGAAGAGGCGGATCGGAGGAGGAGAGCAGGAGGAGATCTCTCCGCCCAGCGCTGGAAAAACGTAAGATTTATCCCCTTTCCAGAGCCGAGCGGGAGGGGGTCCCTGAGGGTGGGGGCACCCTCAGGGCACTCTAGTGCCAGGAAAACGAGTATGTTTTCCTGGCACTAGAGTGGTCCTTTAAGGCCACATACACAGAAACCGTGGTAAAAACAGGCAGGAGAGAGAAGGCGCGCACACATTTTAATACGTCTGACGTGTACAAGGTCTTTTTAGGGCCCTGCATGATCGGAAGTCCCTCTGGTGGCTGTCTGAGTGACGGCCACTGGAGGTATTCCTAACAATCAATGTAAACAGTGTATTTTCTCTGAAAATACAGTGTTTACATTAGATTGCCTGCAGGGAGCTATAGATCATACCTGAACAACCACATTAAGCTGTAGTTATTCAGTTGACTATAGTGTCCCTTTAAGATGAATTTACTGACTAAACAGTAAATTTGCGATAGCGATTTAATTTGGCTCAATTATCCTGCATTTGATTGTTACAATTCCTCTGTTAAGAGAGATACTTAGGCAAGAGAGATGACAAGAAATCAGAGCTAGGTCAATAAAAATAAATCACAATATTAGTTAAGGAACACACTGTTGGCATAGGTAAATCAGACAGGTGGCTAAACATAGGGGTGAATGGAATGCTATAGATCATCACGTGGTGGGCGTCACCGTAATGTAACCAGTGAGGAGTTCCATGAGGATAATGCAAGGTGGTATCAGTTTAAAATGAGAGTGTCTTGCTTTAATATTGATATTTGAATGGTGTGTGGTATCAATGTGCGTCAGAGGAACAGTGTGAAACCCGATTTTGGAATGATACACAATGTCAGAAGAAGACACAACATCCATTGGGTAACCTGGCACTAAAGTAAGAATAGGTTTTGGGAAGATTTAGGATTGTGTAACATTACCGGGTTAAGGGGGTTTGGGGTACCATTAGGGTGACTTACGATTACAATTCTCGGTCTATATTAAGGGATTTGGAAAAACCAAAGGCGATACATTTGTGAAAATCCAAATTCCATGTTATATGCATTTTCAATTGATTTCAACAGACAACTGAACTGTGAATGAATGTAAGTGCAAATTCAATTGAAAAACACAAATTTGTGCTTAGTAAATAGCTGAATGTTTAGATCCCATTGTGTTTAAAGAGACACTGTTTTCGTGTCGTTACAATTAAGCATAAATAAATCCCTATGAGAATCCCTGCTCTCCATTTAGTTCAGTTCCTGCGTGATCAAACCAAAGCTAACCCTGGAATCTCTGTGTAACATCTTACTGCATGCCCCATCCTGCCAGTTGTACATTATTGTCAGAGATTTGCTAACAGTGGAACCTGATTTGCTAGAAGTAAAACTGGTGGAGTTAACACTCCTGGCTCACCCTGGAATTCAGGAAAGTATTCTGCACATTCATAAAAAGCCAATTAAGAGAACAAAGACTAGCTAGACATAGGGAGGAAAAGGTTGTATAGAACAAGTGTGTAAAGAGGACATTTCAGCAATACATTAGTCCACTACATTCCCGCAATGTGTGAAGTTACCAACTTTTTTTTTTTTCTTTCTTTTAAACGTGTGCAGGCCGATGACAGAGAACCCTTTAAAGAGGAACTGAGTTATGTTTTTAGAAGTTCTATACTTGATAAGTCAGTTGCCAATTGCCTGTAATTCATCATTTAATTATTACAATGTAAAAGACCTATTAAAAAATGGTTAAGATTTGATTTCTTTTCCACTGGTTATGTGATCCAATACACTGCATTCATTTTCTGTAATGTAGATCAAGATAAATCCCACACCGCTCTCCTTCTCTCCCTGTGTAAAACCAATCCTGCACTGGGGGAGAAGCCACACTTCACTTCAGGAAGTACTCAAGTGAAAATTGCTTTCCCAGCCTACAGATAACACAAGGTTCTTTCCAAAATCCTTAGAATGACATACTATGACTTAGACAACAAGTAATTTGTCAGCTATAAATTCCTTTCAGTACCCACAGTAAGCATTTTAGAAAATGTATTCTCCTTCCAGGGGTTAATCTGTACACAGACTCTGAAGCCATTCCCCTTCCAGGGGTTAATCTGTACACAGACTCTGAAGCCATTCCCCTTCCAGGGGTTAATCTGTACACAGACCCTGAAGCCATTCCCCATCCAGGGGTTAATCTGTGCACAGACTCTGAAGCCATTCCCCATCCAGGGGTTAATCTGTACACAGACTCTGAAGCCATTCCCCATCCAGGGGTTAATCTGTACACAGACTCTGAAGCCATTCCCCATCCAGGGGTTAATCTGTACACAGACTCTGAAGCCATTCCCCATCCAGGGGTTAATCTGTACACAGACTCTGAAGCCATTCCCCATCCAGGGGTTAATCTGTACACAGACTCTGAAGCCATTCCCCCTCCAGGGGTTAATCTGTACACAGACTCTGAAGCCATTCCCCATCCAGGGGTTAATCTGTACACAGACTCTGAAGCCATTCCCCCTCCAGGGGTTAATCTGTACACAGACTCTAAAGCCATTCCCCATCCAGGGGTTAATCTGTACACAGACTCTGAAGCCATTCCCCATCCAGGGGTTAATCTGTACACAGACTCTGAAGCCATTCCCCATCCAGGGGTTAATCTGTACACAGACTCTGAAGCCATTCCCCATCCAGGGGTTAATCTGTACACAGACTCTGAAGCCATTCCCCATCCAGGGGTTAATCTGTACACAGACTCTGAAGCCATTCCCCATCCAGGGGTTAATCTGTACACAGACTCTGAAGCCATTCCCCCTCCAGGGGTTAATCTGTACACAGACTCTGAAGCCATTCCCCCTCCAGGGGTTAATCTGTGCACAGACTCTGAAGCCATTCCCCCTCCAGGGGTTAATCTGTACACAGACTCTGAAGCCATTCCCCCTCCAGGGGTTAATCTGTGCACAGACTCTGAAGCCATTCCCCCTCCAGGGGTTAATCTGTACACAGACTCTGAAGCCATTCCCCCTCCAGGGGTTAATCTGTACACAGACTCTGAATCCGTTCCACCTCCAGGTCTCAGAGGATTAAAATGTACAGAATTTAAAGCCTCGAGGTTTCATGGGGTTAACTGTGAACAGACTATAGATCCATTAGATCTACAGACCTCAGGGTTAAATTGAACAGATTCAGAATCCATTCACCCTCCAGACTTAGACATTGTGTCGCTTGGGCTCAAGGAGTTAAAAACAAAATATAGCCCAAAGGCTGTTTATATCTGTGGAGTTATCAGACTCAAATAAAGGTGTGTTTACTCCAAGTATAGATCCTGTTTGAACAGTGAGTATATTTATACTTTATATACATTCAGTAATAAAATGCAAAGATATAAACAAAATACATTACTTTTTGCTCAATATGAGTGTTTTGCTTGCTCAAAATTATTTGAGTATTTTTAGAAATGATCTCAGCATTAAAGAAGACAAATGTATAAATGTATATTCTAGTTTAAAACCATATAAATATCTGACTGACACAAGCTCATTCGATACCTAGCTGCAAATATCGCATTTATAAATTAGAAAAATCACTAAAGCAGCATGAACTGGAGAATCTATTTATATTTTTTTAGTACATCAGATAGAAGACAATTGGTAGCAAGGGTTAGTTTAATTCCCTGTTCATCCATCACTTACCTTAGCTGCCGTCTGCTAAAACAGCAAGATGAATCAGTAAATCGATTTCCCTAATTTTATACCAAACATTGCTTTTCCATAAAGTAGTAAGGCATATTCTAGACAGGTGGATTTGCCCATCAATACAGAAAAGGCCTTATTTATAATGGTTTGCCAATCATTAAAAATTCTGTATTTGCGGTTATTTAACCACAATAGAATTAGTATGTTGAAAACTAAATCCAGCATTAGCTACCATGGGCGTCTCACAAACACTGTGACCATCATGTAATATGGGTACAGTGGGCACTGGACAAGTTCCCTGCTTAGAAATTAAACTTCCAGTAAAATCAAATGAATGCTCTAAATCTGGAAAACCAGTCCAAAGAATATTGATCTATGATATTTTTCACAGCTATGGCTTCCACATCTATTATGATTTTTCTAAGACACGTAGCAATTGGCATGAAAAGTGCTGCCCAGTGTTATTTCACAGAAGGTATGTACCACAGGCGCGAAATCAATTAATTAAAGAGCTGTCTGGAAGCCTTCTTGATTAACAGATTTTCCTCCTGCAGATTATGAATTCATAATGCTTGGGAACACTTTTCATGCACCACACAACCACATTTATGGATGATAAGTGTGCAGAAAAATATTGTAGATCTGGCAACCCCCTAGCACAGCTCCTATACAAACCTGATATGTCGACGGACATCCTGATCTTCATAGGGACAGATTTATTAAGGAGGGGTTGCTGTTTTGCTAGTTAAACGTTTGTTTTTAATATTATAGGTTTGCGTTTCTTTTGATGGGGTGGAGATTACTCAGAGGCAAGTTACCGGAGGTAGGTCGTACACAGGTTGAACCATTTGAATATATGAGTCACTGGCATCTCATGACAGCAGAGCTCACAGAGAAAGATGCTGAACATATTCAAGATGAACTTCCCAGGTCCTGTACTTGGCAGGCGTGTGCATCGGAAGAGACATCGCTAGGCTGAACAACTGCTACAGCCATACAGCCTGCAGAGTCCAACAAACAGAGCACATATACACTTCACATTAAAATGCAACGTTACAGGCAAACAAGAGGTCAATCACAAAGGGCCACTTTACCAGGAACACTCTGGAGCACATTTAACTCTGCCAACAGAACCGGCATCATTCATTAAAGCAGGAACAGGCAATGTGGAACAATAAATCAATTCATCTATGTTTCCTATTCAGTCATGTTGTCATAAAATGTGAAATTTCAGTATCCATTCTCCCCAAATCTCTGGTAAGTGAATAATTCCCAATGTACACTTTTGGTCTAAAAAGCCATATTCACAGAGTAAGATTAATAATATGATGGAGAAATAGGCCCATTAAATCCTTGTCAAACAGGTGTAATCTCTACACCAAACACTGTCACCTGTAAACAAAGAGAGACAGCCGCAGAGAGTGCTAAAAGTAGAGGGTTTCTGTCATTGTTCATTCTGTGGGTGAGCTTGCCCTAAGAAGCACCATCAACAGTCCTCCTCGGTTTCAAAAGCACACACCTCCTCACTGGTATAGAATAGCAGCATGGAAGATACATAGAGAAATTTGGGAAGGGAAAAAACAGGTGGCAGGCATGACAAGGTCTGGGGTAGAATATCATGGGACGGGCATGGCAGGTTGCAGGGTGGAATATCATGGGACAGGCATGGCAGGTTGCAGGGTGGAATATCATGGAGCAGGCATGGTAGGTTGCTGGGTGGAATATCATGGGGCGGGCATGGTAGGTTGCTGGGTGGAATATCATGGGGCAGGCATGGGAGGTTGCTGGGTGGAATATCATGAGGCGGGCATGGTAGGTTGCGGGGTGGAATATCATGCGGCGGGCATGGTAGGTTGCGGGGTGGAATATCATGGGACGGGCATGGTAGGTTGCAGGGTGGAATATCATGGAGCAGGCATGGTAGGTTGCGGGGTGGAATATCATGGAGCAGGCATGGTAGGTTGCGGGTTGGAATATCATGGGGCAGGCATGGTAGGTTGCAGGGTGGAATATCCTGGGACAGGCATGGTAGGTTGCGGGGTGGAATATCATGGGGAAGGCATGGCAGGTTGTGGGGTGGAATATCATGGGACAGGCATGTTAGGTTGCTGGGATGGAATATCATGGGCAGGCATGGTAGGTTGCGGGGTGCAATATCATGGACGGGCATGGCAGGTTGTGGGGTGGAATATCATGGGCAGGCATGGTAGGTTGCGGGGTGCAATATCATGGACGGGCATGGCAGGTTGTGGGGTGGAATATCATGGGCAGGCATGGTAGGGTGCAGGGTGGAATATCATGAGACAGGCATGTTAGGTTGCTGGGATGGAATATCATGGGCAGGCATGGTAGGTTGTGGGGTGGAATATCGGGCATGGTAAGTTGCTATGTGGAATATCATGGGGAAGGCATGGCAGGTTGTGGAGTGGAATATAATGGGGAAGGCATGTTAGGTTGTGGGGTAGGCATGGCTGGGCTAATGGTACTGCTATAAGGGATTCACACATTACAGACAAGAAGAGGTTAAGAATATATTTTAAATGCTCACTGCGACCTCACCACACAACCTGCCCCTATATACACACAATGAGTCCCCCAAAGCTGCCTGTATGCAGTCAGAAAGTGGTTAACACTAAACCTCCCCAGCCCCCACCAAGGCTGGATGTATGCGGTGAGGGGGGAATCACACTGACCTCCCCAGCCCCCCAAAGCTAGGTGTATGCGGTGAGGAGGATCACACTGACCTCTGCAGCCCCCCAAGGCTGGCTGTATGCAGTGATGGGTTTCACACGGATCTCTCCAGCCCCCCAAGGTTAGGTGTATGCAGTGAGGGGGTTCACATGGATCTCTCCAGCCCCCCAAGGCTAGGTGTATGCAGTTAGAGGGTTCACACGGATCTCTTCAGCCCCCAAGGCTAGGTGTTTGCGGGGAGGGGGTTCACACGGATCTCTCCAGCCCCCAAGGCTAGGTGTTTGCGGGGAGGGGGTTCACATGGATCTCTCCAGCCCCCAAGGCTAGGTGTATGCGGTGAGGGGGTTCACACAGATCTCGCCAGGCCCCCCAAGGCTAGGTGTATGCAGTGAGGGGGCTCACACTGACCCCCCAAGGGTAGGTGTATGCAGTGAGGGGGTTCACACGGATCTCGCCAGGACCCCCAAGGGTAGGTGTATGCAGTGAGGGGGTTCACACTGACCCCCCAAGGTTAGGTGTATGCAGTGAGGGGGTTCTCACTGACCCCCCAAGGTTAGGTGTATGCAGTGAGGGGGTTCACACTGACCCCCCCCCCCCCCCAAGGCTAGGTGTATGCAGTGAGGGGGTTCACACAGATCTCACCAGGCCCCCAAGGCTAGGTGTTTGCAGTGAAGGGGTTCACACAGATCTCTCCAGCCCCCCAAGCTTAGGTGTATTCAGTGAGGGGGTTCAGACTGACCCCCCAAGGTTAGGTGTATGCAGTGAGGGGGTTCACACTGACCCCCCAAGGCTAGGTGTATGCAGTGAGGGAGTTCACACTGACCCCCCAAGGCTAGGTGTATGCAGTGAGGGGGTTCACACTGACCCCCCAAGGCTAGGTGTATGCAGTGAGGGGGTTCACACAGATCTCTGCAGCCCCCCAAGCTTAGGTGTATTCAGTGAGGGGGTTCACACGGATCTCTTCAGCCCCCCAAGGTTAGGTGTATGGAGTGAGGGGGTTCACACTGACCCCCCCAAGGTTAGGTGCATGCAGTAAAGGGGTCCACACTGACCTTTCAAGCCCCCCAAGGCTGGCTGCAGATGGAGCGGCTGCTCGGATCCCAATCCCCGCCTCCATGCAGTGCGATCTCCGGGGTCCTGGGTCGGCAGTAACCGCCTATATTTCTCGCTGTAGAGCTTGTTGGGGGCTATCCGTCGGGGGTTCTGGCCGGGGGGCTCCGCATAGCTTGCCGGCTGGAATCCCACTCGCTGCGGTCGGTCCGGCTGTTCGTTCCCAGGCAGGGGGAGGGCCGAGGCAGAGTCACAGGGAGGAGGCTGGGCTCAGGCTGGGCTCGGCATCGGCCACATTGTTCTCCTATTACACGTCTCTATTCCTATACATCCAGCCAGACCTCGCCACTGGGCATCACAGGGGCCACCGGCTTCATGGACAGGGCATCACAGCCAGGGTCCACAGGCTTCATGAACAGGACATCACAGGGGCCACAGGCTTCATGGACAGGGCATCACAGCCAGGGGCCACAGGCTTCATGGACAGGGCATCACAGGGGCCACAAGCTTCATGGACCGGGCATCACAAGGGACACAGGCTTCATGGACAGGCCATCACAGGGGCCACAGGCATCATGGACAGGGTATCACAGGGGCCACAGGCATCATGGACAGGGCATCACAGGGGCCACAGGCTTCATGGACAGGGCATCACAGGGGCCACAGGCTTCATGGACAGGCCATTACAGGCTTCATGGACAGGCCATCACAGGGGCCACAGGCACCCGTACGAGTTCCCAGGGGCCACAGGCTCCAGCATAAGTTCCCAGGGGCAAAAGGGCTCCCACACAAGGCATCACAGAGGCTACAGGCTTCTGCACACGGGATCACAGGTGCTAAAGGCTCCAAGGATGGAGCATGACATTGTCCCTACACAGGCAAAAATATGGGGCCCCTGCTGATGCAGAAAGATTCAGGAGAGAAGGATTGGGCCCCTGCTGATGCAGAGAGATTCAGGGGAACAGGCCTCTGTTTGTAGCGTCACAGGTGAATTAGGGATAAGTTACAGCAAGTGATCTCCTGGGAAACTTGACCCATATGTAACTAGGCCAATGCACATGGCATCACAGTTTCTTGGGTTAATGAGGACCCAGCAATGGGAGCAGTCTGTGCCGTAACACTATTGGGAGTAGAAGAATACTGGTACGGGTTAATGGGAGCCGTCCGTAGAATACTGGTACGGGTTAATGGGAGCTTTCCGTGTCGTCACACTAATGGGAGTAGAATACTAGAATGGGTTAATGGGAGCGGTCCGTGCCTTCACACTTCACACTCGTGCTGTCACACTAATGGGAGGAGAATACTGGTACGGGTTAACGGGAGCAGTCTGTGCCGTCACATTAATGGGAGTAGAATACTGGTACAGGATAATGGGAGCCGCCCGTGCCATCACATTAATGGGAGTAAAATACTGGTACAGGATAATGGGAGCCGCCCGTGCCATCACATTAATGGGAGTAAAATACTGGTACAGGATAATGGGAGCCGCCCGTGCCATCACATTAATGAGAGTAGAATACTGGTACAGGATAATGGGAGCCGCCTGTGCCGTCACATTAATGGGAGTAAAATACTGGTACAGGATAATGGGAGCCGCCCGTGCCGTCACATTAATGGGAGTAGAATACTGGTACAGGATAATGGGAGCCGCCCGTGCCGTCACATTAATGGGAGTAGAATACTGGTACAGGATAATGGGAGCCGCCCGTGCCGTCACATTAATGGGAGTAGAATACTGGTACAGGATAATGGGAGCCGCCCGTGCCGTCACATTAATGGGAGTAGAATACTGGTACAGGATAATGGGAGCCGCCCGTGCCGTCACATTAATGGGAGTAGAATACTGGTACAGGATAATGGGAGCCGCCCGTGCCGTCACATTAATGGGAGTAGAATACTGGTACAGGATAATGGGAGCCGCCCGTGCCGTCACATTAATGGGAGTAGAATACTGGTACGGGTTAACGGGAGCTACCCTTGTCGTCACATTAATGGGAGTTGAATACTGATACGGGTTAACGGGAGCCATCTGTGCTATCACATTAATGGGAGTATAAAACTGGTACGGGTTAACGGGAGCAGTCTGTGCAGTCACATTAATGGGAGTAGAATACTGGTACAGGATAATGGCAGCCGCCCGTGCCATCACATTAATGGGAGTAAAATATTGGTTTGGGTTAAGCTGTTCATGTGATATGGAAGGAAAATGCAGAACAGGGTCCATGCTGAATTCTTGAGTAACAAAGCTGCCAAGGGCAGGCCTGGGCATGCAGCTGCTTAACCCTCTACAATCCAGCACAGGACGAGGGTTTAGGTCTCTCAGAAAACTAGTTACTAAACAGTTTAGCAGACAAAAAAAAGTATACATCAGCAATATGGTGGGCACCACGCCTGATAATGCACATTTATTTTTGTCATCATCATAATGATTTATGCAATTCAAGCTACCTTACATTATCAGAACTATATTAAAGATAAAGCCAAAATGAAATTAACTGCTTGGTAGAGAATGAATGCAGCCTTTTTTGTTTTCCATACCACTAAGAATATTTTCTGGGAAATCATTCTGGGAACGTAATAGATTTTTTTTCACATTTTACAGTCACATATGAATTAGTTCTACTGAACGTGGACTTTAATTTGCAACAAAAATATGAAACCGCTGGAGGTTTATGGAATATAAGAGCTCCATGGACCGCACTGAAAAATAGATTATCGTATACTCTCTTTGCTCCGATGAGCTTTAGGGTGGCATTTACCTGTGGATTCTATGTTTGCCTTTAATTTGGAATTCATTTTTTGCATTATTACTATCTATACAATGGACTATGAAATGATGGTGGCTTCCAATCTGTAGTGACATACATTTTATCCTTGGATAATGTTTAATTTATACAGTGACAAGATAATTGTACATTTTGCAGTATTAATACTCATGTATAATAATCATTACTGCTCCTTTAATAGAAATACATAACTCATTGGTCTGTGCCACAGGATCTGTACAGGCTATGCTGCAGGATGCTTTATTGAGACACACACAGCTTTGTGCCAAATCAAACTCGGTTACCTTGCATGATGACACTGCAAAGCTATATTAGCATGTGTACTTACTCCGCCTATAATTTCCTTCTGAACAGGCATCAAAGTATCAAAGGCCGGGCAGCTGGGCTCCTCCAGTGCAGGAAAACGACAGGGATTATGTTATTGAAAGCTGCTGCAGAACAAGTATCTTGTAGTGACAGTATAGAGAGAGCTAAAATGACAAAAAAAACGGGCAAAACGCAATTTCCATTTACCAATTCGATTTAAGAAAAATCTGTCTGTCCTGTTAAAACAAAGCTGAATCCCCTGATTATGTTATTATTTATATAGCGCCAACAAATTCCGCAGCGCTTTACAATGGGTGGACGACCAAACATGTATATGTAACCAGACAAGTTGGACACACAGGAACAGAGGGATTGAGGGCCTTGCTCAATGAGCTTACATTAGAGGGAGTGGGGTATAGTGACAGTAACAGAGGGATTGAGGGCCCTGCTCAATGAGCTTACATTAGAGGGAGTGGGGTATAGTGACACAGTAACAGAGGGATTGAGGGCCCTGCTCAGTGAGTTTACATGTTAGAGGGAGTGGGGTATAATGACACAGTAACAGAGGGGTTGAGGCCCCTGCTCTGTGAGTTTACATGTTAGAGAAAGTGGGGTATAGTGACAGTAACAGAGGGATTGAGGGCCCTGCTCAGTGAGTTTACATGTTAGAGGGAGTGGGGTATAGTGACACAGTAACAGAGGGATTGAGGGCCCTGCTCAGTGAGTTTACATGTTAGAGGGAGTGGGGTATAGTGACACAGTAACAGAGGGATTGAGGGCCTGCTCAGTGAGTTTACATGTTAGAGGGAGTGGGGTATAGTGACACAGTAACAGAGGGATTGAGGGCCCTGCTCTGTGAGTTTACATGTTAGAGGGAGTGGGGTATAGTGACACAGTAACAGAGGGATTGAGGGTCCTGCTCAGTGAGTTTACATGCTAGAGGAAGTGGGGGTATAGTGACACAAAAGGTAAGGATAGTATTAGACTAATGACAGTCGCAGAAGAGGAATCAGTCGGGAGCTATTAACAGTTTAATTGATATGCTTTTATGAAGGAGTGGAGACTGGGTGAGCATCTAACGGAGGAGGGAAGTTTAAATGTGATCTGTTTAATAGGCATGCAACATGTAAAATTAACCAATTTCAAAGTACAGGCAGGAGGCCTCTGCGGCTGGCGGGTTTAACAGGCATTCTGTTTAACTGACACAGATAGATTCAGGTGCCATTACAGCCGAACAAGAGGAATTTATTAGCTACTAAGTGGCACAACTCTCGTTTTTACTCGAAATGTCTGAAAACTCCACAATAACTATTGGCTTTCTGCAAATTGTCCATGAAGACTATTAAAAGGAGAGTGCAGTTAGATACGTTAAGCTGGAAAAATAGCCAGACTGTGAATATTTAACATTTTGATAATTTTGGTAAACGTTTCCAAATGCCAGTTCAGTAAATAATCATGACACAAGATGCTGGTGGACAAAATATCCTATCCCTTAGAAAAACGCGGATATTAATTTCCATGACACAAGTGTTATGACGAGATTATTATACCGCCAACTCAGTCACAGGACATAATCTATCTCACCATCTTGCAAATGAATATTGAAGCCGAGCTATATATTTTACTGTCCTGTGTTACTTTATCAAACTTTCACTTATTTTCAGTCACTTCCTAGAATAGATAATCGTTTATTGGGAAGATCTTATATTTTTACAGTCTTCTGGAAAGTGTCTTTTTTTTTTTTTTGGTGGTTCAAAAATATTTTTCAAATGACTGAAAGGACCATAACTAAAATAGTTTTGTCACAGATATCGTTACCCTAACAGGAAAGAGGATACCCACAAAATGAGGGTCCAAAAAGCCGTGTTACCATACATTTTTGTACTTGCCATATGTACCTTTTTTGCACTTCATGCATTTAGCCTTGGGCTTACATTAAGCACTTTTATGTCACATGATTAAGATACACTATTAATTGGGAATTTATTTGCACTAGAGTATTAAAGGACCACTATAGGCATGAATGAAGTGGTCTGGGTGCCAGACCAGAGAAACTGCTATGTTTACACTGAGGGTTAATCCAGCCTCTAGTGGCTGTCCACTGACAGCCAATAGAGGCGCTTCCGCGATTCTCACTGTGAAAATCACAGTGAGAAGACGCTGACGTCCGTAGGAAAGCACTGAGTAATGCTTTCCTATGGGCAGTTTGAATGTGCACGCAGCTCTTGCCATGCTGACATCGGAAGGAGGAGGAGAGTTCCCCATCGCCGAGGGAGCCCGGCGCTGGAAAAAGGCAAGTGGCTGAAGGGGGTTTAACCGTTTAACCTCTTCAGCCCAGCGGGAGGGGGGCCATGAGGACTACAAAGTGCCAGGAAAACAAGTTTGTTTTCCTGGCATTATAGTGGTCCTTTAACTGAATGGCAGTTGGTGCACTTAATGCTTAACTTAGATTGGGTTATGAGTTGTGTTTTGGATCTTATATGGTGGCACTATTATAATGTCAAGGTATTCTTGGCATAAAATTTGTAGCAATGTAGTAGGATCGTATTTTTAAGTATCAGGAAATTGTGGTATCAAGTATTACTGTTACGCTTACACTTCATCTTTTTTTTAACATAGTATTTTAAATTACTGCTGCATATCTGTTCAGAGGCCAACTGTGTTTCATTGCCCCAGTTTGTACATGATAGAGTCAGGACTGGCCGAAGTCAGGAATACAGAAATATGGATAAACGAGAATCAAGCCGGGACAGGGATATAGAAATACACAGATTAATATACAAGCCAGGTCAGGATACCAGACGGTAACAGGGTCAAAACAAAGCCAAGTCAATAAACGGAAGTCACAAGAGAGTCACTTGAAGCACTAAACGTGTAACTAAACAGAAACCACGATAGGGCAATGAGTGAGGACCTAAATTCAGGCTTTAAACAGGTTCACATGTGTTCTGATTGGTCCACATCATTTCTGCTACTCCAAACAACATGGGGTTCCTTACATGATGTGGGTTGTGAGGTCAGTATGTTTACATCATCTCTCGACTCGAAACAACATGGGGTTCCTTACATGACGTGGGGTGTGAGGTCAGTATGTTTACATCATCTCTCGACTCCAAACAACATGGGGTTCCTTACATGACGTGGGGTGTGAGGTCAGTATGTTTACATCATCTCTCGACTCGAAACAACATGGGGTTCCTTACATGACGTGGGGTGTGAGGTCAGTATGTTTAACCCCTTAAGGACACATGACATGTGTGACATGTCCTGATTCCCTTTTATTCCAAAAGGGTTGGTCCTTAAGGGGTTAAATCATCTCTCGACTCCAAAGAGCATGGGGTTTCTTACATGATGTGGGGTGTGAGATCAGTATGTTTAAACTTATTTAAGGATGCGCCTTTCGAGCGGACAGTGTCCGCATTTCTACCAGCAGAATGCAACAGATATTTGGCGTTGACAAATGCAGAGGAGCGATTTGCAGATGCCGTAGGGGTAAGTATTAATTCCCTTAGAGGTCTCAAGCCGCATGGCTGGACGGCTCCACTTATCCTAAGAGTAGCTGCTCGTCATGGAGTAGGTAAGTATTGCCACAAGTTTCACATTGAATGACCGTCCCCGGATCCTGGATGCATGCAGCCATCCCTGCTGATGATGTTGTATGCCAAAGCAGTTTGGTGAGAGGCTGTACTCATCAGCTGATTACTACCACCCAGTGCTGGTATAGATTGGTATGGCTTATGTGGAGTGTCACTATGTCTTAGCCATAACTCCAGCAAGGAGTGGAGTCATGGGCAGCCAAAGACCCTCTTTTAGGGTTAGCCTGCTAAAACCAGATTAACGCTAAACTGTGGGATGGCAAGGAACTCCAGGCACCATAACCACTTTAATGAAATTAAGTATTGATGGTACCTAGAATGTCCCTTAAAATGTTTTCATATCTAGTCTGAAGCGTGTCACCTCTCTTGGGTGGATTTTCATTTCTATATCTGTTTATCATATTTATAGCCCACTAAGAGCGAGTGAATATTCTGCCTTGGAAAGGTCCCCCCTCTCAAAAGGGTTTTTATAACTCTTTAATTACGCTAACTAATCTATCATCAGAAAAAAAACAAAGAGTTAAGACTTTGCATAGAGAATTTGCAAAGGGATTAATTGCATTCTAATGGTGGAAGAATTGCCCATCTATAGGAGGAACAATACTGATTTAACTTTCCTCCCTCAGCAGAGACTCTATTCATGGAGTTATCCATTGTTATGTGGTAGAAATTCAAATTGCATGTGAAAGAGCTGGGAGGGGCCTATCAGCAGAAAGACATTCCCACACATCAACCTGTGAGGCATGGTGTGAGAGAGACTATTATCAGACAGACATTCCCACTCATCATCCTGAGAGGCATGGTGTGAGAGAGACTATTTATCAGACATACATTCCCACGCATCAACTTGTGAGGCATGGTGTGAGAGACTATTTATCAGACATACATTCCCACACATCAATCTGTGAGGCATGGTGTGAGAGAGACTATTATCAGACAGACATTCCCACTCATCATCCTGAGAGGCATGGTGTGAGAGAGACTATTTATCAGACATACATTCCCACGCATCAACTTGTGCGGCATGGTGTGAGAGACTATTTATCAGACATGCATTCCCACACATCAATCTGTGAGGCATGGTGTGAGAGAGACTATTTATCAGACATACATTCCCACACATCAATCTGTGAGGCATGGTGTGAGAGAGACTATTATCAGACAGACATTCCCACTCATCATCCTGAGAGGCATGGTGTGAGAGAGACTATTATCAGACAGACATTCCCACTCATCCCCCTGAGAGGCATGGTGTGAGAGAGACTATTTATCAGAAAGACATTCCCACTCATCATCCTGAGAGGCATGGTGTGAGAGAGACTATTATCAGACAGACATTCCCACTCATCCCCCTGAGAGGCATGGTGTGAGAGAGACTATTATCAGACAGACATTCCCACTCATCCCCCTGAGAGGCATGGTATTAGAGAGACTATTATTTAGCAGACAGACATTCACACTCATCACCCTGAGAGGGATGATGAGAGAGAGACTTGCCATTTTGGAGATGCTCTGACCCAATTGTCTAGCCATCACTATTTGGCCCTTGTCAAAGTCACTCAGATCTTTTTGCTTGCCCATTTTTCCTGCTTCCAACACATGAAATTCAAGCACTGGATGTTCACTTGCTGCCTAATATATCCCACCCCATGACAGGTGCCATTGTGTAAATATAATCAATGCTATTCACTTCACCTATCAGTGGTTTTAATGTTGCAGATGATCAGTGTATACACACTATTTCCATATACATACTGCAACATATTTCTGAACACTTTAAGGGACCCTATAGTCATCAAAACGACTTTAGCTCAATGAAGCAGTTTGGGTGTGTACATCATGCCTCTAAAGTCTAACTGCTCAATTCTCTCCCATTTAGGAATTAAATCACTTCCTGTTTCTGTTTATGGAACCCTAGCCACACCTCCCTTGGCTCTGACTGACACAGTCTGCATGGAAAAAAATGGTTTCACTTTCAGTTCGATAGTAACTTACGGTACTTTAAAAGATTTTATCTCCTGCCCTCTAACTTGAACTTTAATCACACACAGGAGGCTCTTGCAGGGTCTAACATGCTATTGATAGAACAGGAGATAAGAAATTCAAAATTAAACAGAATTTGCAATAAAGGAAGTGTAAACATCGGATGACTCTTTACAGGAATTGTTAAGGAAGGCTGTATTAGTCACATGCAGGGAGGTGTGACTAGAGCTGCATAAGCAAAATAATATATCATGTACGCTGTTTAAGACTTTGCAGCTAACACAATTAATTTCCTCCCCAACTAGTATTAATATTAAAAGCCAGAACCATACCTTGCTAGATTGGATTCTCTCCAGTTGTCCTGACAGAATCCAGGAGGCGGGCGTTCTCCCTAATAGTTTCAGTGAAAACTGTCTAATGTACTGCATACGTAAAATAATGGCCACTAAATCCCCTCCCAAGATTATAATCACCAGGTCTTTCAAAAAATGTAATCTTGAATCCTCTTTAAATGATCTCAAGAACATACCATGGCACAGATTAGGTCTAATACCAGATCTAGACTCTGCAATTGCATTTTTTTCAGTCCGAGCTCTTGCGTGTTTGGGATTTACATGCCCCTCTGCGTAAAGTGCAACTAAAAGGGACACACCTGCCCTGGGTTACAAGCTGACCTCATTCAAGTGTACCAGTTTAGAGATTCACTGTGGTCAAAGTTCAAGCGTACTGGTTCAATGAACGATCACTGTACTTAAAGACAATGGCGTGCACGAAACAAACAAAAATGGCAAAGGCCCAATATTTCAGTGAAAATTTTAACAACAACCTATCAAACCCAAGAAACTTCTGGAAAATCATAAATAACATACAAACCCTCACAATCCACTGCCAACCCTCCACAGTCTAAATGGACAACCAAACACTCCAACACCCCCTAGATGTAGCAAGTGCCTTTAATAATTACAGTTGCAAGAAAAAGTATGTGAACCCTTTGGAATGATATGGATTTCTGCACAAATTGGTCATAAAATGTGATCTGATCATCATCTAAGTCACAACAATAGACCATCACAGTCTGCTTAAACTAATAACACACAAAGAATGAAATATTGCCATGTTTTTATTGAACACACCATGTAAACATTCACAGTGCAAGTGGAAAGAGTATGTGAACCCCTAAACTAATGACATCTCCAAGATTCCTATGGATGACCACAAGGTGGCAGCCATCTTGTTCCCGCGAACGCAGACAGCAGTGTTTGAGCATGAATCTCATGTAACTGAAATCGGACACAGAAACTTCCGAACCACGCTGGACTTCCAGCATTGCCTGCGTTCGGTTCTACAACACTTAGAAAGGCGTTGTTCGGTGGAAACGTTCCCACGAACAAGAGAATCGAGCTCCAGGGTAAGACTATTGACTCTGTTTGGTAGTTTGTTCGTTTTTTTACTACCAATCTAGACCGACCGCAAGGCCTGATTCTCTGGAACAGTTTTGGGCATGATACCATGGAGGCGGTCGATCAAATTATGACTTCCAGGAAATTCCTGAACCCCTGAACTGATCTGGGTGATTTTTGGATATGTTGGTCACCCAGACCAGGGCTACCAGGGGATGTAACTGTGGGGATTTTGTGTGTTTTAAGGTATTTTGAGGGTTTTGTAAAAATGTGTGTTTTCTGTGCCTGGAGATAATTGAGTTTAATACAGTCCTGACTCAATTGTCTCCTAGGCATAGGGGAGGGCTTGGCCTATTTTGTATGGGAGTGTCCTGGACCTGAGATCCAATGTAATTGTGTATATATTTTTACTGTAGTCTACTCTCAGGTCCGGGGGGGGATAGTGCCCCTTGCATGGGGACCTGCATATAAGGCCAGTTGTGGCTGCCATTAAACAGATTTCATTTTACCCATCACGAAGTCTAGGCTCATTTTGGGGGATTGGAGAGCTATATTCACTCTGGGGATTACTATAATCACTATACTCCCTTGGATCACAACGATTGCTCTTGTAAGAGCAGCCTGCTTCCCTCTCTGGACTAGCAAAGGTCTACCCACTGGAAGCTGGATCCTGGTCTTAGGTCCAGGGTGGGTGGAGGACAGCGAAACCCCAACCAAGCTGCGGCAGCTTTAGGGGTTTACAGTGGTTATGGTACTCAAGGATTACTAGGAAGCAGCAATTGACGGAGGTAGCCAGCCGGGGTGCCAGGCGGTCTGTCACATATATTAGTTAGATATATTAGTTAGAGCACACTGCTTTTTCTAAAAGGGTGGTATCACTCCATTAAAAAGGCATTAAAATGTAAAGAGGGCCAGGCACTTCTTGGTTCAAGACAGGCACTTTATTTGGAACCACAACAGTAACGTTTCAACCCTGAGGTCTTTGTCAAGGCTTGACAAATTATTTTCATTTTTATGTTATTACTTGGGAATCTGGTGTTTGGTCCCAGTACAGAAGGACCCTGGCTCCGATTAATGGGAGTGAGTGCAGTTTTACATATATTACAAAAATCCATTAAAAAGGCAAGCACATTTTTGCTGCTCTATGATAGCAAGTAATGTTCAGACATGAAGTTTTGTAATGAAGAGTTGTAAAACCAGAAATCGTTCAGAAAGACGGCACTGATCGGCCTCTCTCATCCTACAAATTATACCTTCCATTATGTCATAAACACTATTACTAATTGTATTACCAGTTTACATCTACTAACGCACTCCAATAACTGCTCTGCACATGGCAGGGTGGGGCAGCCGTGGGCATTGTGTACATGAAACAAATTGCATGCAGGTAACACAATGATTACCATGCACACTGTTTTTACAATAAATAGAAACACTTTATAAAGAGCAGAAACCAAAAACGGCACAGTACAGATCACCTTGACCATAGCGGACGCCTTTTTATCTGATTGGCTACTATGCTTATTATGCACTGACTGTTCAGCAAAGGGCAGGTTAAAGTCAGTTCGATTTATAAAGCATCACACGCCCATTTACCACTCATGGCTGAGTAGCTGCCATCTACTGTCAGATACAACCTGTGAGAGTTGAGTAGCAGCAGTAACAGACATCGCCATAGGTTATCCAGTCTCATCTCCCAGAAATCTTTTACAGTCTCTTGGAAAGCATTATAAGTGTTGATTACATGAATTTAAAAAATGAAAAAAAACATTATGGGAAAAATTACATGAATAAAAGAATCTCCCGTCACAGGATTGGAATCAGTACTGTGTAAAATACAAGTTGCTGCTGCTGCTGTTATCGGGTTAGAACAGTTGTACCATGTCAGAGGTTTTGGTTACATACAATATGTCATTACATGTTACCCAATCAATCACAATCACAGCTATAATATTGTAGGCATAAAATGTACATTTTACGTGTTAACTCTCCTCTTTTTCAGTTTTCTTTTTTGTGAATAAACCTCAAATAAGGTACCTTGGGGAGTATTCTGTCGAGGTACAAACAGTATTCAGCATGGTAGTAAAAAAAATAAATCACTGAGCTCCACAGCTGTACCATACAGATGTGTGTATTAGGGATCGACCCATATTGCTTTTTTAGGGCCGATACGATAATCTGGGGCCTCTCAGGCTGACTGCCGATAATTTGTACCGATATTCTGTACATTTACCATTTTGAAAAGTGAAACTATTTCTACACCAATCTGCCGTTAACTGAACATGTTTATTATTTATGTTTTTGTTTTTTTAAATCTTTCTTTCATTGAGTGGTAAATGCACAAAATATACATGCCAGTAAGATTTATTATGTTTTCAAAAATCTTTATGTGTTTGTGTAGTGGATACACTGTGGTTAGTGGATACAGTATGTGTTTGTGTGGTGTGTGTGTGTGCAGTGGATGTAGTGTTTATGTGTAGTGAATACAGTGTGAATAGTGGATGAAGTGTGTGTTTGTGCAGTGGATGCACTGTGGGTAGTGGATGCAGTGTGTTTGTACAGTGGATGCACTGTGGATAGTGGATGAAGTGTGTGTTTGTGTAGTGGATGCAGTGTGTGTTTGTGTAGTGGATGCAGTGTGTGTTTGTGTAGTGGATTCGGTGTGTGTGTGTTTGTATGCAGCTGATGTAGTGTGTATGGGTAGTGAATACAGTGTGGATAGTGGATGAAGTGTGTGTGTTTGTGCAGTGGATGCACTGTGGGTAGTGGATGCAGTGTGTGTTTGTGTAGTGGATGCAGTGTGTGTTTGTGCAGTGGATGCAGTGTGTGTAGAGGATGCAGTGTGTGTGTTTGTGTGCACGGATGTAGTGTGGTAGTGATTACAGTGTGGATAGTGGATGAAGTGTGTGTGTTTGTGCAGTGGATGCACTGTGGGTAGTGGATGCAGTGTGTGTTTGTGCAGTGGATGCACTGTGGGTAGTGGATGCAGTGTGTGTTTGTGCAGTGGATGCACTGTGGGTAGTGGATGCCGTGTGTGTTTGTGTAGTGGATGCACTGTGGGTAGTGGATGCAGTGTGTGTTTGTGCAGTGGATGCACTGTGGGTAGTGGATGCCGTGTGTGTTTGTGTAGTGGATGCACTGTGGGTAGTGGATGCAGTGTGTGCAGACAATGTAATAGAGCAGCAGGAAATGCTAGCAGAATGCTTGGTTGTATAGGGAGAGGTATTAGCAGTAGAAAGAGGGAAGTGCTCATGCCATTGTACAGAACACTGGAGACCTCACTTGGAGTATTGTACGCAGTACTGGAGACCGTATCTCCAGAATGATATTGATACCTTTGAGAGAGTTCAGAGAAGGGCTACTACACTGGTTCATGGATTGCAGGATAAAACTTACCAGGAAAGATTAAAGGATCTTAACATGTATAGCTTGGAGGAAAGACGAGACAGGGGGGATATGATATAAACATTTAAATATATAAAGGGAATCAACAAAGTAAAGGAGGAGACTATATTTAAAAGAAGAAAAACTACCACAACAAGAGGACATAGTCTTAAATTAGAGGGACAAAGGTTTAAAAATAAAATCAGGAAGTATTACTTTACTGAGAGGGTAGTGGATGCATGGAATATTCAGCCTTCCAGCTGAAGTGGTAGAGGTTAACACAGTAAAGGAGTTTAAGCATGCGTGGGATAGGCATAAGGCTATCCTAACTATAAGATAAGGCCAGGAACTAATGAAAGTATTTAGAAAATTGGGCAGCCTAGATGGGCCGAATGGTTCTTATCTGCCGTCACATTCTATGTTTCTATGTGTTTGTGTAGTGGATGCAGTGTGTGTGTGTGTTTGTACAGTGGATAGTGGATTAAGTGAGTGTGTTTGTGCAGTGGATGCAGTGTGTGTTTATGCAGTGTGTGTTTGTGCAGTGGATGCAGTGTGTGTGTTTGTGTGCACGGATGTAGTGTGGTAGTGAATACAGTGTGGGTAGTGGATGAAGTGTGTATGTTGTGGATGCCGTGTGTGTTTGTGTAGTGGATACACTGTGGGTAGGGGATGCAGTGTGTGTTTGTGCAGCGGATGCACTGAGGTTAGTGGATGCAGTGTGTGTGTTTGTGTGCAAGGGATATAGTGTGGTAGTGAATACAGTGTGGATAGTGGATGAAGTGTGTGTGTTTGTGCAGTGGATGCTCTGTGGGTAGGGGATGCAGTGTGTGTTTGTGCAGTGGATGCACTGTGGGTAGGGGATGCAGTGTGTGTTTGTGCAGTGGATGCAGTGTGGGTAGGGGATGCAGTGTGTGTGTTTGTGTGCAGGGGATATAGTGTGGTAGTGAATACAGTGTGGATAGTGAATGAAGTGTGTGTGTTTGTGCAGTGGGCGCACTGTGGGTAGGGGATGCAGTGTGTGTTTGTGCAGTGGATGCAGTGTGTGTAGGGGATGCAGTGAGTGTTTGTGCAGTGGATGCACTGTGGGTGGTGGATGCAGTGTGGGTAGGGGATGCAGTGTGTGTTTGTGCAGTGGATGCACTGTGGGTGGTGGATGCAGTGTGTTTGTGTGTAAATATGTGGGGCAGGATTTTGTGGATTGCATTGTTTATTCATTTTATTTCAGCCTCCCTGAATTTACCTGTGGCCAGGGAAGGAGACATTACACTCCCTGGTGGTTCAGTGGTTGTGTGCAGGCTGCCAGGCAGTGTCACAATGTAGAGGGGACAGCCGGGACCCAGCACAGGCTAGGTTCTGTCCCCTCTCCAACTCTTGTGAGCATTGTGTGCAGAGTGGTGCCATAGTAATCCGCAAAAACGCTTTGATGGCCAAGGTCTCTCAAGAGTTGCAGAGAGGAGTTGAAGATGTCGTGCATCGTCTGCATTATCGGCAATATCCGTATCATTATAGGCCAGTGTGACAAACACCCCCTTGCCTGGACGTTCACCACGAGCTCTGGGAGGAGTGTGGAGGCTAGCCTCCTGTGCACTGACTAAGGGCCATAGAAAATGCTGGTAAAAAGACTTGGTTTGTGGGATTTATTTGTACTGTTTGGGAACCGAACAAACTCAAAAACTACGGACCACATCTGGGCTTGTTAATCCCTGGTAACCTCTCCTGACACTTCAGTTATCATGTGTTCTAATTGTGCGGCTAGGTGGCCGCCGTTCGTATTCACGAACACGTGGGAACTATGTTGGCAGCCATTTTGTTCACAGGAATGCAGGCAGCGGTGTTTGGGCGTAGATCCATTGGAACTAAAATCGGACATGGAAATTCCTGAACACCGCTGAATTTTGACGAATGCCTGCTCCTTCCCACGTGTGTCAAGAGAACGCTGTTCAGTAGGTATGAACCATACGAACAAATTGGGTATTGGGAGTTATATTCACACTTATCCGCACTACTGCGCTTGGAACTTGGGAGATTCTTTACGGATGTACTCAGCCAATACCGATATTCCTGAAAATGCGGAATACCAGCCGATAATCAGTCTATATCTAGTGTGTATGACTGTATCACAGAACTCCACTGCAGTGTGTATGAGTCTGATATCAACAGCTATAACACACACTGTAATGTGCAGAGGGTGAATATATCACAGAACTCCCCAGGAATACAACTCACAGTAATGAGCAGGGTATATCACAAAGCTCCACAGCAATAAAACTCACAGTAATTTGCAGTGTGTATGAGTGTATCACTGAGCTCCACATCTATAAAACTCGCAGTAATGTGCAGTATGTATGAGTGTATCACTGATCTCCACAGCTATAAAACTCACCGTAATGTAGTGTATGATTATATCACAATATCACAGAGCTTCACAGCTATAAAACTCCTAATAAGGTGCAGTGTGCATGAGCATATCACAGAGCTTCACAGTAATAAAACTCACCGCAATTTGCAGTGTGTATGAATGTATAACTCTATCATGTACAGTAATGTGTGAATTATTGTTTTACACAATTTAACATTGAAAAATGTACATTGTGCTTGCATGCATCCCCACAATGAAACACGTATGTGCTGTATGAGCATAGAGAACTTTACCACAATAACAGCCTTCTCTCCTAGAACATGCAATGCAATGCCTCTCAAAACAAGCTGGAACTAAAACCCAGGAAAAAACGCAGAAAGGAGAAGTAGTTGTGGGGGATATAAGGAATAACGTTCTATTAACGTTATGCAAAGCCTATGCAATGCCCATAGACCATAGGTGTATGGCTCATTCTTAGGATTGAATGTTACATATTCCTGCAAATCCTGTAAAAATGTGATAAAATAAACTCAGCCGTCAGTTGTGATGGGAATGAAATGAAAGGGCGAGAGAGAAAATGACAGTGAAATTAAATAATTTGATATTTGCTTTGCTACCAGGAAAAGATTTCTGCAGAAGCCCACATTTCACTGCTAGTGTGGAGCAGCTAATTATTCAGTAAAATGCAAACCTGACGTTACTATCTCGTCAGTCAATGCATCAGCAGTCCGCTACTCACTACCCAAGGCAAACATGCATTGTCACATGGAGCTCCAAAAAGCCGTGCGAAGCAAGCAAAATAATGGAGCACTGCATCACATAATAAAACCTTATTTACTCGACCAACAATCCATTTACAAGGCAACATTTGGAGAAGAAAACTTCCTTTTATCAAGTCAAAAGCATTTTCGCTTGATGTCACAGTTTTAAGGTTGAGAGAATAGCTACTCGGCACAGCAATGAATTTCCAATTTCTTAATGATTCGGAGAGGATCAGCGAAGTGATAGAAATACAGAGCACTTATTTCATTATGCCCAAACCAGAATATCCGCCCCGCAACTTGTTACCACATTTACTGGCCCAATTCAATGCTCTCACACAGGAAAACACGCTACTAGTACAGACTATACACTAAAACACGCAGATTCTAGCTAACAAGCAGGACACACTGTGCCCAGCGCAGTAGGCGAGACCCACTAATGGTAGCCGAGCAGAGTTTGACAGCTGCCCCCTGATCCCAGCTCTGTGTGCGAGTTGCTTCCTCTTGTCCAAAAGGTATACCGTATATACTCGAGTATAAGATGAGTTTTTCAGAACATTTTTTTTGCTGAAAAACCCCCACCCGTCTTATACTCGAGTGAGTGTCTGTATTATGGCAACTTACATTGCCATAATACAGACAAGGACTGCCGGGCTCATTACAAGCCCAGCAGTCCTGTTGGGGGCTGGCAGGAAGTTGTTACTTACCTTTACAGCAGCTCCTGTCAGCTCCCTTCTCTCTCCTCCGGTCAGCTCCCCTGCAAGTCTCGCGAGAGCCGCGGGGTCAGAGCAGCTCCACGCGGCAGTCACATCGCGAGACTTGCAGGGAAGCTGACCGGACCGGAGGAGAGAGAAGGGAGCTGACAGGAGCTGCAGGAAAGGTAAGTAAACGCTTCCTGCCAGCCCCCTCCTACACAGTGCACACCACTGGACCACCAGGGAATGAGAGCCCCCCTCCCTGGCCAGGTATTCAGCAGGGAGGGGGGACGAAAATACATAACATAAAAATTTAAATAAAATAAAATAACATTATATTAAAATATTATTAAAATATTAATAATATAAAAAATAAAAAAATATTAAAATAATAATATTAAAAAAATAATAAAAATGCCCACCCCCACCAAGGCTCTGCATCACATACACACACACACACACACACACACAGTGCATTCATACACACGACACTCATATACACACACTGCATTCATTATATACACACACTGTAAATAAGTATTCAATTAATATAATTTTGGGGGGATCTTATTTTATTTAGAAATTTACCAGTAGCTGCTGCATTTCCCACCCTAGTCTTATACTCGAGTCAGTAAGTTTTCCCAGTTTTTTGGGGTAAGATTAGGGGTCTCGACTTATATTCGGGTCGACTTATACTCTAGTATATACGGTAATAATTTTTTTAAAGCAGAAAGTCCCAATCTTGTCTTAATTTGTATTTCATCATAGAGAAGAGGATGTGTCACAAGCAAGTTAACCCCTTTATAGTAGACATCTACTAATCTGCAGACATTAACCCAGTTTGAAGTAAAGACAACAAGATTATTACGCAGTTCCATTTAATTCTCAGGCAGAAATTCAAAATAGAGAAGACCCACCAAGACTGGTTGATCAGCAGCAATGGAAGGCATAGATCACATCAGAACTCACCCCATATGGAGGAGATATGTTCAGTTTATTTTAGACAATGTAACTCATACCGGTGTTATGAACGATTAGTTTTACTGTAGTGAAATGAAGCATTAGTCAGTCAGGGAAGAATGACCTGGTTACCCAAGCAGCATAGTACCAACATTACAATTCACAAGATAAAGCAAATATACACATATACTGTTAAGGTATATTCAATAAAACATGCATTAATGAGAACAGAATGTAGATTTAGACATTTTAGGCCAAAAGCAAATAGGAATAAAAAAGGTCTTTAAAAGGACACTATAGACACCCATTGCTCCCCTTAGTCCTGCAATGTAAAATATTGCAGCTTTAGACAACTCTAATTTTTACATTACATGTTCACCAGACAGCCTCTAGAAGCGATCTGGGATTTTACAGAACTTTAGGTCGCCTGACGCTGGACGTCCTCACGCTCTGCATCTGTGTGAGTCACAGACAGGGAAGGTGTGCCTAACGCAGCATAAACAAAGTAATTGAACCCCTAAATGGGATAGAATGGGATAGAATTGAGCAGAGAGACTGCAGGGCATGATCTATACACCAAAACTGCTTCAATATGCTAAAGTTGTTTTGGTGCTTAGAGTACCCCTTTTATGATAATGACAGGTAAAAAGAACTGCTGCAATTTTTCTAACTAAAGTTCAGTATGAGAGTACATAACCTAGCTTATAACTGCCATGTTTCTTTGCATAAATATAGAATATATTTATTATATTAAATTGTACGTACATCAACTGTTCTAGACTTTCTTCTCATACTAGCTTGATACCAAATATATGTGTTGGTTTTGTTTTGTTTTTCAAACTGGAAAAATTATGGAGTTTCATACATTAGTGTAAGTATATTCTTGAACTAATATTTAAAAAACACACACAGGTAAGAAGCTGATAAACAATGGTTAATTAAAAAGAAGCCTGTAACTCACATTAAGGCTGCATTTTTTTTCCTAGTTACGTCTGGATTTTAATTATTTTTTTTAAAAGATGCCTTTTCCAAAAGGCAGAAGATGAGGATACGCGAGCATTATTTGAATATTCTGTAATTGGTGCTCTCTGGGTAAAGCTATAAAAATAGGAGCTAATTAACCCAGAGCTCCAGAAAAGAGAGCATTTCTCGCCCCCCTCCAACCTCATCCAACATTCTTCAGATGGGGACTAGCAAACTCTCACAGAATGAGTCATCACTGTGCTTTTCTGTGGGTTGATAATCTGCAGCAATCTCATGTTTTACTCTGTGTGTCTGTGCTCCATTCAGCCACTGCAGCCTAGGACCATGTGAGCTGTTACATATCCCCCCTTCGCCCCCTTAGCATTTTTGCTCTGCTTTACAGAGCTCACAGTTTATTAATGAAGAATATTAAAAGATTCTGCTTACGATGCAACTAATAAGATATTATCATATGTTTATGGACAGCTATGATGATGCAATTTAAAAGCTCTCGACTTGTTCTGGTCTACAAGGGAAATTACCTGAGATTGTTGTTACTGCAAGATTAGCCATTTTTAAAGCTTTAGATCAGCTTGAGTAAAAATGATTTAAATATATAACCTGGACATCCCACCAGCTCCCTAAGGCAGAACACAACATTATTAGTGGGTGGGAGTAATTGTTAGCGCATACAGTGTTCTAGGGGGACAATACTTTACCCACAGCATGATCCATCCCTGTTTAGGAGGGACAATTCCATTTTGGGCCCAAATCCCTCTGTCCCTCTTTTCTAGGAGCTCCATGATGTTGGTGTGTCTGAGTGCATAACAGAGCTCCACAGCAATAATACTCTCAGTAATGTGTCTAAGTGCATAACAGAGCTCCACAGCAATAATACTCACAGAAATGCGTCTGATTGTATAACAGAGCTCCACGTCAATAATACTCTCAGTAATGTGTCTGAGTGTATAACAAAGCTCCACAGCAATAATACTCCCAGTAATGTGTCTAAGTGCATAACAGAGCTCCACAGCAATAATACTCACAGAAATGCGTCTGATTGTATAACAGAGCTCCACGTCAATAATACTCTCAGTAATGTGTCTAAGTGTATAACAAAGCTCCACAGCAATAATACTCCCAGTAATGTGTCTGAGTGTATAACAGAGCTCCACAGCAATAATACTCCCAGTAATGTGTCTGAGTGTATAACAGAGCTCCACAGTAATAATACTCCCAGTAATGTGTCTGAGTGTATAACAGAGCTCCACAGCAATAATACTCCCAGTAATGTGTCTGAGTGTATAACAGAGCTCCACAGCAATAATACTCCCAGTAATGTGTCTGAGTGTATAACAGAGCTCCACAGCAATAATACTCCCAGTAATGTGTCTGAGTGTGTAACAGAGCCCCACAGCAATAATACTCCCAGTAATGTGTCTGAGTGTATAACAGAGTTCCACAGTAATAATACTCCCAGTAATGTGTCTGAGTGTATAACAGAGCTCCACAGTAATAATACTCCCAGTAATGTGTCTGAGTGTATAACAGAGCTCCACAGCAATAACACTCTCAGTAATGTGTCTGATTGTATAACAGAGCTCCACAGCAAAAATACTCTCAGTATGTGTCCTTAACCCCTTAAGGACACACGACATGTGTGACATGTCATGATTCCCTTGTATTCCAGAAGTTTGGTCCTTAAGGGGTTAAACTACAATAAATGTATTTTTCAAAACAAACAGTCTGTGTCAATAAGATACATTGTTCTTCTAAATCACAGTTTAGTTGTATAGATTATTAGTAAGTCACCTGATTTTTTTTCTCAACAGTCTCACACCCCTGAACTGAAAGTGTCTGTCTATTTGAAATGTTGGAAGGAATGCACATGGGGTGTAGGAATATAGAGGAAACAACCCAAAATTCTGCACTCCACCCTATCTATAAATTATTTAAACCTTATTCCATCGCACATTGGTTGTTAATAACCAACAATCCATTAATAGGGGACTATTTTTTTTAATTTTTTTTAATGATAACTGATCTTAAAGAAACATTCCAACATTAAACTTTGATTTAAAGGGACACTAGAGTCACCAGAACAACTACAGCTTATTGAATTTGTTCTGGTAAGTAGAATCATTACCTTCAGGCTTTTTGCTGTAAACACTGTCTTTTCGGAGATAAGGCAGTGTTTACATTACAGCCCAGTGATAACTTCACTGGCCACTCCTCAGATGGCTGCTAGAGATCCTTCCTGGGTCATGGCTACCTAACATGCATCCAAACATTCAGTATCTCCATCCTCTGCATGCAGACACTGAACTTTCCTCATAGAGATTCATTGATTCAATTCATCTCTATGAGAAGATGCTGATTGGCCAGGGCTGTGTTTGAATCATGCTGGCTCTGCCCCTGATATGCCTCTTTGTCAGTCTCAGCTAATCCTATGGGGAACCATTGTGATTGGATCAGGCCACCACTTCTGATTATGTCAGCAGACTGCTTGTTTTTCTGAGGCAAACAGCATGCAGAGTTACAGCTTCAGGCTTGAATACAGTAAGATGTTGCTATATTTATGGAGGAATGAGGGGCCCAGGGGGGCTAGATGGTGGTTTTAACACTATAGTGTCAGGAATAAATGTTTGTGTTCCTGACCCTATAGTGATCCTTTAAAGAATTATTCCAAACACCATGCCCGCTTCATTGATTGGTGATTAGTGGTGGTGCCAGGACTATGTATGTGCAGCGTCTTGCCTGATAAGAATTTTGATCTACAATAGCTTCATATAGCAAGACACCACTTTAATGAACACTCAAAATTGTATTAAACTAATCCACTTTTAAATGGACAGTATAAGCACCAAAAGAACTATAGCTTTTAGCGATTTTGGTGTATAGAACATGCCCATGCAGTCTCCTGGCCCAATTCTATGCCATTTAGGAGTTAAATCACATTGTTTAAACTGCCCTGGGCACACCTCCCTGCATGTGACCAACACAGTCTCCCTACACATTTCTTGTAAAGAAAGATCTAATGTTTAAGCTTTCTTTATTGCACAGTCTGTGTAATTTAGAACCTCTTATCTTATGTGCTGCTCTGTTGCTAGCCTGCTAGAGTCTACAGGAGCGTCCTGTGTGTGATTAAAGTTAAAATAATAGAGCGGGAGATAAAACTTCTAAACTTCTGATTTAAATCTTTTTTTTAATGAATGCTTTTTGAGTCACAGCCAGGGGAGGCGTGGCTAGGGCTGCATAAACAGAAGCACAAGTTAGATGGTGTTAGATAGGGTTAGGAAAAAATGTTTGTGTTCCTGACCCTAGAGTGCTCCTTTAAAGGGACTCTCCAGGCAGAGTCTTTTACTCACCTGGTTCCAGAGCCGGGAGCCTCGTAAAGCCGCGCCCCCTATTTCGTCAAAATGACAAAATAGGCGGGCGCGAGCAGGGAGCAATCAGACGCTTCCATCTGGAAGAGTCATTGCTCCCTTGTGCGCATGCGCGGCTTCGCCTCACATGCGCACATACTTCAGAGGGCGGCATTAATGCCGCCCTCTGAAGTCCTGAGCGCACTACCGCGCACAGCGCGCGGTATGCGCGGCCTGAGCTGAGCTGACTGACAGCTCAGGTCGCTGTCTTTGCCCGCCCCCTCTCCTCTCTGACAGGCTGGAGAGAGAAGGCGCGCACACAGTGCCTTCTCTCTCCTGCACACGTCGCCTTCTCTCTCCTGCACATGTCAGACGTATTTTAATACATCTGACGTGTACAGGGCCTTTTTAGGGCCCTACATGATAGGAAGTCCCTCTGGTGGCCGTCTGAGTGAAAATACAGTGTTTACATTAGATTGCCTGCAGGGAGCTATAGATCTCACCTGAACAAATACATTAAGCTGTAGTTGTTCATGTGACTACAGTGTCCCTTTCAGCTGAAGTTTTTTTGGTGCTTACAGTATCCCTCTAAAGTAGCAATACCAATAAAGAGAGGCTTGATACTCTATATCCCATTGTATGACCCATTGTACAACGCTGCAGAATTTGTTAATAAATAATAATGATATTTGTCCTCAATGTATCTCTGTGAGAAGCATTGGATTGGTTAATGCCCAGCACTAACAAGGAAGTAAGTACTGGGCAGAAAGGTTGGGTCTTCCTTAGTTGCAGATAATGGAAGGTACGTTTTAGATTTTAGGAAATGGTTTTTGTAAATGTTAGTATAAAGGACACATGCTTTTTATGGCTAACAATTACCACTGTTTATTAAAAACCCATGCATTGTACGGCTTGTGTTAATGAGAGTTTCATCTTTAGAAAGTGAAAGCAGTACATATTAAGGAGCAGATGAGGGGACATGAGAAACAGATTTATTACATCTACTTCTCTTTTAATGAGAGAAAACGTCTGAAAGAAACAGAAGATGGAATAGATGAAGCACAAGAGATGTCTCAGATGCACAATTTATCCTTATAGCACAATGCTGCTGATTCATCTATGAATCCGACGTGATTCCAGTCTACAAGACACCCACGTTCAAGCTCCTATTAACCGCGCGTTTTGGCAACTCTCCAGCACAGCAGAACCAGTTACTATGACAATGCCAATATCTGTGTGGGCTCCATTAACCCTACAATGCAGCCATGTTACAGAATGAGAAACACTCTAGTAGTGCTCTGTAAAAACATTGCAATGACAAATATAACTATGGCTCCGCTGGAATTACAAGCTTCCTAGTTGTGTTTTTTATTGGATGGTTATATTTGACTTTCCTTTTTTTTTTTTTTAAACCAATATTGCTCTTACCTAGCTGATTTTGAGAAAATCTAAAACATGAATAAAAAATAAATGTAAAAAAAAACAGAAAAAGTCCCTCCCAATTAAAAAGCACCTTTACATATTATCTGCCTCAAACTGGGCTATGGGCATTTACGCCAGGCTTGCAGGCTGTGTTGACCTGAAACAATGATATACACTGTTGGCACAGACATCCTGTAGTGTCAGTACCAATTCTGAGTAACACTAATGTAAAACAATCACTTATCTGGCATTTATACCACTGAATATTATATGGTGTTCTGTTTCCTTTTAACTGTGTATTAGAGATGTCCCGAATAGTTCGCCGGCGAATAGTTCCTGGCGAACATAGCTTGTTCGCCAGGGCGGGCGAACATATGTGATGTTCGGTTCGCCCCCTATTTGTCATCATTGAGTAAACTTTGACCCTGTACCTCACAGTCAGCAGACCAGCCAATCAGCAGCAGACCCTCCCTCCCAGACCCTCCCAGCATCCATTTTAGAGATTCATTCGGAAGCTGCATTCTTAGTGAGAGGAGGGACAGTGTAGCTGCTGCTGATTTAATAGGGAAATCGATAGCTAGGCTAGTGTATTCAGTGTCCACTACAGTCCTGAAGGACTCATCTGATCTCTGCTGTAAGGACAGCACCCCAAAAAGCCCTTTTTAGGGCTAGAACATCAGTCTGTTTTTTTTTTCTGTGTAATCTAATTGCAGTTGCCTGCCTGCCAGCATGTGTGTCAGGCTCACAGCGTATACTGTACCCACTTGCCCAGTGCCACCACTCATATCTGGTGTCACAATAGCTTGCATTTAAAAAAAAAAAAAACTTTTTTGACTGTGAAATAATAGCAGTCAGTTTCCTTCACACGTGTGCGTTTCAGGGCCTGCCAGGGCACAGTGTCACACCAGTGCAACTCATATCTGGTGTAACAGTAGTGTACATAAAAAAAAAAAAAAAAAAAAAAAATACAATTTTGACTGTAATACAGGGAGTGCAGAATTATTAGGCAAATGAGTATTTTGACCACATCATCCTCTTTATGCATGTTGTCTTACTCCAAGCTGTATAGGCTCGAAAGCCTACTACCAATTAAGCATATTAGGTGATGTGCATCTCTGTAATGAGAAGGGGTGTGGTCTAATGACATTAACACCCTATATCAGGTGTGCATAATTATTAGGCAACTTCCTTTCCTTTGGCAAAATGGGTCAAAAGAAGGACTTGACAGGCTCAGAAAAGTCAAAAATATATTGCAGAGGGATGCAGCACTCTTAAAATTGCAAAGCTTCTGAAGCGTGATCATCGAACAATCAAGCGTTTCATTCAAAATAGTCAACAGGGTCGCAAGAAGCGTGTGGAGAAACCAAGGCGCAAAATAACTGCCCATGAACTGAGAAAAGTCAAGCGTGCAGCTGCCAAGATGCCACTTGCCAACAGTTTGGCCATATTTCAGAGCTGCAACATCACTGGAGTGCTCAAAAGCACAAGGTGTGCAATACTCAGAGACATGGCCAAGGTAAGAAAGGCTGAAAGACGACCACCACTGAACAAGACACACAAGCTGAAACGTCAAGACTGGACCAAGAAATATCTCAAGACTGATTTTTCTAAGGTTTTATGGACTGATGAAATGAGAGTGAGTCTTGATGGGCCAGATGGATGGATTGGTAAAGGGCAGAGAGCTCCAGTCCGACTCAGACGCCAGCAAGGTGGAGGTGGAGTACTGGTTTGGGCTGGTATCATCAAAGATGAGCTTGTGGGGCCTTTTCGGGTTGAGGATGGAGTCAAGCTCAACTCCCAGTCCTACTGCCAGTTTCTGGAAGACACCTTCTTCAAGCAGTGGTACAGGAAGAAGTCTGCATCCTTCAAGAAAAACATGATTTTCATGCAGGACAATGCTCCATCACACGCGTCCAAGTACTCCACAGCGTGGCTGGCAAGAAAGGGTATAAAAGAAGAAAATCTAATGACATGGCCTCCTTGTTCACCTGATCTGAACCCCATTGAGGACCTGTGGTCCATCATCAAATGTGAGATTTACAAGGAGGGAAAACAGTACACCTCTCTGAACAGTGTCTGGGAGGCTGTGGTTGCTGCTGCACGCAATGTTGATGGTGAACAGATCAAAACACTGACAGAATCCATGGATGGCAGGCTTTTGAGTGTCCTTGCAAAGAAAGGTGGCTATATTGGTCACTGATTTGTTTTTGTTATGTTTTTGCATGTCAGAAATGTATATTTGTGAATGTTGAGATGTTATATTGGTTTCACTGGTAAAAATAAATAATTGAAATGGGTATATATTTGTTTTTTGTTAAGTTGCCTAATAATTATGCACAGTAATAGTCACCTGCACACAGAGATATCCCCCTAAAATAGCTATAACTAAAAACAAACTAAAAACTACTTCCAAAAATATTCAGCTTTGATATTAATGAGTTTTTTGGGTTCATTGAGAACATGGTTGTTGTTCAATAATAAAATTAATCCTCAAAAATACAACTTGCCTAATAATTCTGCACTCCCTGTAGATTGAATAGCAGTTAGTTGTCTGCAAGCGTGTGTGTCAGGCCTACAGCGTCTACTCTGCCAACTTTTGCCAGTGCACAGTGCCACCCATATCTGTTGTCACAGTAGCTTGCACGCATAGTACCACTAATCGAAAAAAAAATGACAGGCAGAGGCAGGCGACCCCGCAGGGACCGTCGTGGTTGTGGTGCTGTGATTCCCTTTGGCCATAGAATAATGCCCAGTGTTCAGAGGCCACGTACCCTGAACTCGAAAAGTTCTGAGGACATAGTTGACTGGCTAACACAGGACACCCAATCTTCTACAGCTTCCGCTTGGAACCTTGACGCACCATCCTCCTCCAGCTTAGCTTCGGGCACCTCTCAAGCTACCACTCGCCCGCCTGCCGCCGCCACCACCAACACTAGCACCACAGCCGCTTCACTTGATCTGTCAGCGGAGTTATTTATACATCAGTTGGAAGAAATGAGTGATGCGCAACCATTATTGCCAGAGGATGTAGATAACAGGGATATGTCTCAGTCAGGCAGCATTACACACATGGACGTACGGTGTGCTGCTGCTTCCTTTGCTGAGTTGTCAGATACAAGTGAAGCGGTTGATGATGACGATGCGCCCGTGGATGTCACGTGGGTGCCCGCTAGAAGAGAAGAAGAACAGGGGGAAAGTTCAGATGGGGAGACAGAGAGGAGGAGGAGACGAGTTGGAAGCAGGGGGAGGTTGTCGCAAGGAGCTAGTGGAACAGTCAGACAGCATGCATCGGCACCCGGGGTCAGCCAGACAGCACGCCAATCAACGCATGCTGTTGCCACCACCAGAATGCCGTAATTGCAGAGCTCAGCAGTGTTGCATTTTTTTGGTGTGTCTGCCTCTGACAACAGCGATGCCATTTGCAACCTGTGCCAAAAGAAACTGAGTCGTGGGAAGTCCAACACCCACCTAGGTACAACTGCTTTGCGAAGGCACATGATCGCAC
This sequence comes from Pelobates fuscus, assembly GCF_036172605.1. Lineage (NCBI taxonomy): Eukaryota > Metazoa > Chordata > Amphibia > Anura > Pelobatidae > Pelobates > Pelobates fuscus. The sequence goes on from NC_086327.1 coordinate 133,923,200, forward strand.
ATCACAAACACCTATGGGATCAACACATGAGTACAAGCAGCACAAAAACTCAAAGCCGCCATCCTCCTCCTGGTCCAGCATCTTCAGCCACGTCAACCACTGCTGTCCTCCTTGCCCCCTCTCAACCATCCGCCACTCCGTCTCTCGCCTTGAGCAGTTCCTGCTCATCTGCCCACAGTCAGGTGTCTGTCAAGGACATGTTTGAGCGTAAGAAGCTAATGTCACAAAGTCACCCCCTTGCCCGGCATCTGACAGCTGGCTTGTCTGAACTCTTAGCCCGCAAGCTTTTACCATAGCAAAATTTGTAGCTATTGGGACACCGCAGTGGAAGGTACCCGGCCGAAATTTCTTTGCACAAAAGGCAATCCCCAACCTGTACAGAATCTAAAACAGAAAAAGGACACAAATGGCGCTAAGCTAATTAGATCCGGTGCAGCAAAACCACCGAAGTGTAATGTCACCACTTACACTAAAATGTGATAAATTCTGAAAGATAAAGTGATTTGCGCACACAGAAGAGACAAGTGTGAGTTTTACCTCTTACACAGGATATTCTTGTATGTTCACACTACAAACAGTATGTATCACCTATATACAGGTAAATAAAATACACATAGTGTAAACTGTAAAAAACAATTAATGTTTTAAAAGTGATGTATATCATCAAACTCACAATTTTCAGAGCCCATTTAAAGTTGGCTCTAGACTTATAGCGCTTTTCATCTCACTCTTGAGATATCCAGTATTGGAAAAATGTGTACATCCACAGGAACTTGGAACTGGTAGCTTTCAGTGATGCTCCAAAAAGTCCAAGGCAGGTATGTAGTTAAAAGTGTTTTATTCCAAAAGTTATTTTAAAATACAAAATATATATATATGAGCCTATGAATCCCCAACCTGTACTCGATTGTGCAAAAGGAAGTAATGGCATGTCTGGCACACAGTGTTGGGGCAAAGGTCCATCTGGCCACTGATACCTGGTCTGCAAAGCATGGTCAGGGCAGGTATATCACCTACACTGCGCATTGGGTAAACCTGCTGACGGCTGCCAAGCATGGAATGTGTGGCTCTGCAGAGGAGTTGGTGACACCGCCACGACTTGCAGGCAGGCCTGCTGCCATCTCCTCTACTCCTCCTACTCCATCCTCTTCCATAACCTCCTCGGCTGAGTCTTCTTCTGCTGCTGCGTCTTGCTCCACATCAACTGCACTCCCCCAGCTCCCCAGGTACTATTCCACATCCCGGATACGGCAGTGTCACGCCGTCTTGGGGTTGACTTGCCTGAAAGCAGAGAGTCACACCGGACTAGCACTCCTGTCCGCCCGGAACGCACAGGTGGATCAGTGGCTGACTCCGCACCAACTAGAGATCGGCAAAGTGGTTTGTGACAACGGAAGAAATTTGTTGGCGGCATTGAATTTGGGCAAGTTGACACATGTGCCGTGCATGGCACATGTGTGTAATTTAATCGTACAACGCTTTGTGCATAAGTACCCAGGCTTACAGGACATCCTGAAGCAGGCCAGGAAGGTGTGTGGCCATTTCAGGCGTTCCTACACAGCCATGGCGCACTTTTCAGATATCCAGCGGCGAAACAACATGCCAGTGAGGCGCTTAATTTGCGACAGCACGACACGTTGGAATTCAACACTCCTAATGTTCGACCGCCTGCTCAAACAAGAAAAAGCCGTTAACGACTATTTGTATGACCGGGGTGCTAGGACAGCCTCTGCGGAGCTGGGATTTTTTTTGCCACGTTACTGGAAGCTCATGCGCAATGCCTGTAGGCTCATGCGTCCTTTTGAGGAGGTGACAAACCTAGTCAGTCGCACCGAAGGCACCATCAGCGACATCATACCATTTGTTTTCTTCCTGGAGCGTGCCCTGCAAAGAGTGCTGGATCAGGCCGTAGATGAGCGTGAAGAGGAAGAGGAAGAGTTGTGGTCACCATCACCACCAGAAACAGCCTTATCAGCATTGCTTGCTGGACCTTAGGCAACGCTGGAAGAGGATTGTGAGGAAGAGGAGTCAGAGGAGGAATGTGGCTTTGAGGAGGAGGAGGAAGACCAACCACAACAGGCATCCCAGGGTGCTCGTTGTCACCTATCTGGTACCCGTGGTGTTGTACATGGCTGGGGGGAAGAACATACCTTCAGTGAGATCACTGAGGACGAGGAACGGGACATGAGTAGCTCGGAATCCAACCTTGTGCAAATGGGGTCTTTCATGCTGTCGTGCCTGTTGAGGGACCCTCGTATAAAAAGGCTGAAGGAGAACGACCTCCACGCTACTAGACCCCCGGTATAAGCAGAAAGTGCCTGAAATGTTACCGAATTACCGCAAGTCGGAAAGGATGCAGCAGTTCCAAAATCAATAAAAAAGTATGCTTTACACAGCGTATAAGGGTGATGTCACAGCACAACGGGAATCTAACAGGGGAAGAGGTGAAAGTAATCCTCCTCCTCCCACGACCACGCCAGGAAGGACAGGACGCTTTACAGACGTGTTGTTGATGGAGGACATGCAGAGCGTTTTAAGTCCTACGCATCGCCACAGCCCTTTGGGGTCCACCCTCAGAGAACGACTCGACCGACAGGTAGCAGACTACGTCGCCTTAACTGCAGATATCGACACTCGGAGAAGCGATGAACCCCTTGACTACTGGGTGTGAAGGCTTGACCTGTGGCCTGAGCTATCCCAATTTGCGATAGAACTTCTGGCCTACCCCGCTTCAAGTGTCCTGTCAGAAAGGACCTTCAGTGCAGCAGGAGGTATTGTCACTGAGAAGAGAAGTTGCCTAGGTCAAAAAAGTCTAGATGACCTCACATTTATTAAGATGAATGAGGGATGGATCCCGAAGGGACTGACAGTGGGCGATACATTCGACTAAAAAAGGCCTGATGAGGGGGACGTAACAGGGATTAAACTGATAAGAATAGTACTACTTAACACACCACTCCTATCTGGTGGCACATTAGATTGCACGCGCAGTGCCCCAAATTTGAAGTAGGAGGACCGACCAAGCATCTTTTTCCATCTCCCGGTTCCTAAAATTGATGACATATACACGTCCCCTGATAGGGGACGTAACAGGGATTAAACTGATAAGAATAGTACTACTTAACACACCACTCCTATCTGGTGGCACATTAGATTGCACGCGCAGTGCCCCAAATTTGAAGTAGGAGGACCGACCAAGCATCTTTTTCCATCTCCTTTGTTCCTAAAATCGATGCCATATACACGTCCCCTGATAGGGGACATAACAGGGATTAAACTGATAGGAATAGTACTACTTAACACACCTTATAATTACGCAGAGAGAGGCAACGCAGAGAGAGGAGTCTGAAGAAGAGGAGTCAGAGGAGGAAGGTGGCTTTGAGGAGGTGGAAGACCAAACACAGCAGGCGTCCCAGGGGGCTTGTTGTCACCTTTCGGGGACCCTTGGTGTTGTACGTGGCTGGGTGGAGGAAGAGACCTTCAATGACATCAGTGAGGACAAGGAACGGGACATGGCTAGCTTGGTATCCAACCTTGTGCAAATGGGGAGTTTGCGGTTGTGCAAATGGACTGTTTGCGGTGCGTTAAACGGGGAGTTTGGTCTGTCACTGTGAAGCGGGCGTAACCCTTACACTACCTGATCGATACAACATCATTCCTGATGTTTTAAAGCACGTTATTCCACACAATTTAGGAATGTTGGGTGATTTATGCCCTTTATGGATTAAAACCAGACTCTGCATCAACTATGTAATTTTCCATGGGAGTTTTGCCATAGATCCCAGTCTGGCATGCCACAGTCCAGGTGTTAGTCCCCTTGAAACAAATTTTCCATCACTATTGTGGCCAGAAAGAGTCCCTGTGGGTTTTAAAATTTGCCTGCCTATTGAAGTCTATGGCGGTTCGCCCGGTTCGCCCGTTCGCGGACATTTGCGGAAATTCGCGTTCGCCATATGCGAACGGAAATTTTTATGTTCGCGACATCTCTACTGTGTATTAAAGATTTAGTGTTTGACATCGCAATCTAGTTCAGAAAATGCATTGGTGGGAGACCAGAACGAGTGTAAAACACTTACTATGCTCCCCCCAAATAATTTTCTCTACCAACATAAATATATTTAATACAAGCTGAAGGTAGTCCTCTGTACTGATTGCCAGTTGCAGTGGCAGTGTGAAGGGCACTTAGTTATAGGATATAGGTAAATATGGATTTATACATTTGGACTTTGATTCACATATTTGTTAAAGGCACACTCCACTGTCCAAATACAAATTAAATAAAAAATCACTGTTTAGTAGATATACACCAAATGAAAACTATGCATGCAGTTAATTATGTATTTTTTCATTGGGGATAGATATATATATACCGTATATACTCAAGTATAAGCAGAGTTTTTCAGCACATTTTTTGTGCTGAAAAACCCTAACTCGACTTATACTCGAGTCAATGTCTGTATTATGGCAATTTACATTGCCATAATACAGACAGGGGTTGTGTAGGAGGGGGGCTGGCAGAAAGTTTACTTGCAGCTCCTGTCAGCTCCCTCCTCCTCCACGCCGGTCCGTTCAGCACCTCTGTCAGCTCCCAGTGTAAGTCTCGCGAGAGCCGCGGGGTCATAGTGCGGCTCTCGTGAGACTTACACTGGGAGCTGACAGAGGAGCTGACCGGACCGGCGCGGAGAAGGAGGGAGCTGACAGGAGCTGCAGGAGAGATAAGTAAACTCTCTGCCAGCCCCCCTCCTACACAGTGCCCATCCACTGGACCACCAGGGACTGAGAGCCCCCCTCCCTGGTCAGCTAACAAGCAGGGAGGGGGGACGAAAATAAATACACATTTAAATAATAATAAAATTAAAATAAAATAATATTTTAATAATAATAATAATAATACAATTTTAATAAAAGTGCCCACCCCCCACCAAGGCCCTGCAACACACACACACACACACTCACACTGCATTCATATACACACACTGCACTCATACACACACACTGCACTCATACACACACACTGCACTCATACACACACACTGTAAATAAATATTAAATTAATATAATTTTTTTAGGATCTAATTTTATTTAGAAATTTACCAGTAGCTGCTGCATTTCACACCCTAGTCTTATACTCGAGTCAATAAGTTTGCCAGTTTTTGGAGGTGAATTAGGGGCCTTGGCTTATATTCGGGTCGGCTTATACTCGAGTATATACGGTATATATATATCCCCAATGAAAAAATACATAATTAACTGCATGCAAGTTTGCATAGATCAACAATGTAAGTGAATAATTTTAACACAAATATTAAATAATAATAATACATTTTCAAAAGGTTGTATAAAGTGCACTGTGCTTAAACACTACAAATCAAATTAAGTGATATGAATACCACATACATATGTGATATCCTAAAAGTGCATTAGTGTCAAAACACATAAGTGCTAAATGAAAAATAAACTCACTTTTAAAAGTTTTGAGGTTGCTTCTGTTAGCACTTCAGTGATATACTCAAAGAAAAAAAAAACTCATAGGGCAATATGCATAAAATTAAAATACTGAAAATATAAATCAAAACACTCACAAGAGAAGAGCAATTTAGTCTGCTCTGAACTGTATTGGCATCTCGATATATAGAGGCTTGAGGCTGCGATGATAGTTAAAATCCTTTATTAGACACTCTAATCATTAAAAGTAGTTGTCTGATATATGATAATGCGGAATGGGGGGCAAATTTGGTCCTATACCGTAGATATATAGATGATTTAATTTTTATATGGAAGGGAAATAATGAGGATTTAGACAAATTTTTAAATAGTCTTAATACCAATGAGTGGGGCATAAAACTAACTAGCACCTACAGCACTAAGAATATAGAGTTTTTAGACTTAGGTATATATATTGAGAATATGGAGATAAAAACAAAGAATTTTTTTTTAAAAAGTTGATGCCAACAATTACGTACTGTATAATAGTGGACACTATACCCCATGGTTAAACAATATCCCTAAGGGCCAGTTCAGACGCATAAGAAGAAACTGCACTGATACGGAGATTTTTAAGCAACAGGCACATGTTTTAAAAAGACGTTTTTTGGATAAAAATTACCCTGAGCATTTAGTTTCTGATGCCTATGAAGATACGGTTCAACTCACACAAAATGAACTTATTGAAAGAAAAGAATTCCTGAATATTGAAAACAAAAATTTTAACAATGTACCACTAGTGTTTGATTTTAACATAGCACATAAAAATATAAGAAAAATAGTTAACAAACATTGGTATTTACTCAAAGAGGATCCTGACCTAGCTAACATTTTACCTTCAAAACTTTTTATAACTTTTAGGGGTGCTCCTAATTTTAACCTTATTCTAACACATAAATATCCAGAAAGAAATATACAAAAATTTTTATGAATGATAGAAAAGGTTTTTATTCCTGTGGTCAGTGCACAGGATGTAAATATAGCAAAAACAGGACCCTCAAAGGTATAAACAAGTTTATAAGTAAGCATAACCACAATGAATTTGATATTAAAGATTGTATTACCTGTTTTACAAAGAATGTAATTTACCTGTTAATTTGCCCATGTGGACTACAATACGTGGGCCGTACTATACGGCCACTCTACAAAAGAATAGGAGAGCATGTAAATAATATTTTGAGGGGAGTCACTCATCATAGTGTCTCGGCCCATTTTAAAGCAAAGCATAACATGGATCCGAAGGGCTTAATTTTTTTAGGAATTCAAGTAGTAAAGAAATCATGCAGAGGTGGAGATTTTATTTCTAAAATTGGAAGAGAAGAAATGATGTGGGTTCACAAATTGAAAACCTTAGAACCAAGGGGCCTCAATATAGAATTCGACCTTTTTAATTTTTTATAATTTTATATCAGAATCCTGTAAATCTTTATTTAAATTTTTTAAAATAAAATATTTTTTAATAATTAATAATTATCTGATTAAGTATATAGACTTATTTACATTCAGAATATATAATTGTTTAAGTATTGAGAAAATTGCACTTTTTGCATGTTGCATGTTGCATATTTCACTTTAAGACATGTAATCTAGCACTTTAAATGTGATTCAGAAATATGATATTATACAATGGATTAATTTTATCCCTTTCTTCCTCTATTTAAGTAAGTACTGTGAAAATAGTTAGCATATCATATAAGTATATATATTGTTGTTATATTTTATAAGTTATATATGTGTAGACAAATAAATTTTTAGACATTTAGTGAATAATTCCCTTGTCCTATCGAGTATGTACAAAAACGTTTCATAGACATTCATAGATGCTAATGAGTTGGTTAAGGTAACCAATTAAAGGATAGCTATTTCGGACTCTTTTGGGCAAACACGCCCTGTGTAAAAGCTTTATAATGAGACTGTGATGGACTAGTGGGCGGATCTGATGAAGCCGAGCACGTCGGCGAAACGCGTCATCACGCTCTGACGTCATTACGTCCAACGGCTGTAAGCCCTGCCTCCCGGAACAAGTGTGAGAGATAGCAGCCGTGAGAGCCTGAAAAGGACCGACGGAATTGTTTGGGACTATACCACATCGGTGAGGAAAAGGACATACAGCCAGACAACTACTTTTAATGATTGGAGTGTCTAATAAAGGATTTTAACTATCATCACAGCCTCAAGCCTCTATATATCGAGATGCCAATACAGTTCAGAGCAGACTAAATTGCTCTACTCTTCTGAGTGTTTTGATTTATATTTTCAGTATTTTAATTTTATGCATATTGCCCTATGAGTTTTTTTCTGTTTTCTTTGAGTATATCACTGAAGTGCTAACAGAAGCAACCTCAAAACTTTTAAAAGTGAGTTTATTTTTCATTTAGCACTTATGTGTTTTGACACTAATGCACTTTTATGATATCACATATGTATGTGGTATTCATATCACTTAATTTGATTTGTAGTGTTTAAGCACAGTGCACTTTATACAACCTTTTGAAAATGTATTATTATTATTTAATATTTGTGTGAAAATTATTCACTTACATTGTTGATGGTCTTAAAGGCACAGCACACTTTATTTTTGGGTTTTTGCAATTTATGTGAGGAGGAGCTTTTTCACGATATATAGTGCTGCTTTATATTTATATTGTACTGTACATATTAGTTTTAGCGCCATTTTTTACTTGTCTTTTGGTACCTTTAAGTTTTCATATATGCCTTTACAAGCCTTCCCCTTCTAACCCTGCCCAGACTTTCTGTGGCTGTCCAATCACAGACTTCCTTCCCAATGAAGTCTTTGCAAGGCAGGTGCTCTGGGTAACTGCTGTTTAGAGCCGCTGATATAACAAAACCAGGACGTTTACCTGTTGTCTGCCTGAAAACCACAGGAATTGTAACCAGATTAATTTAGAAAAGTGTCCACTTCTATTGAAATCTGTACTTTTTTCAAAAACAAAAAAGGGGGACACATAAAGCTTTTCAGCATGGTCCTTTAGGGGTCTAGAGTGTCCGTTTAAATATAATGGACAAGTAAACGTAGTTTTATAAATACTCGCTTTCATCCTTGTGATCCATCCGTTTTAGTTAAATGAATTCCATTTTACATTCCGCAGATAGAACAGAATGAGTTTTATCAATTTCTAATTTATAATGTGTTTGCATGACCAAGCACCCTCAGTAGAGATACAATTAGACAACTGAATTAAACCAGGTGAGAGAAATAATAGTTAAAACCTACAAAACATTTTAAATTGATTCAAAAAACAAACAAAAAAACAGACAACTGGTTGGTAATTTTCTTTTTTTTCTGCTGGTTTCAACACATTACCCTTAATAAATTGCATAATACCTGCCATGTAATTTCATTATTCTTGTGAAATAAATGCTGCTAAATAACAGGAAACCCACCTGCTCTTCTATGTCTTGCACCAGCAATCTGAATTAACAATATTGTTTCTCCCAGAACTAAATACTTTCAACAGTGCTGCATCTACACTGAACAAAATTATAAACACAACCATTTTGCATGAGCTGAACTCAAAGATCTAAGGCTTTTTCTATGTACACAAAAGGCCTATTTCTCTCAAATATTGTTCACATAACTGTGTGGCTGTATTATCATAATTTAAAACAAAAAACACCTGAGAATCTATATTTTAACAATGATAGGCGTTGTGCTGTTTTTATGTTATATAGGTTTTGTTTGTTTATATATGGTGTTTCAACATGGTCGTGAATAATTTAAAAAGTGTTTAAACATTATATACCATATTTTTCATCGATCACATTTAGAATTTTTTCCAAATGTGTATACATACTGTTCATATATTTCGATTACTTTCACTTTGTTATTGAGATTCAGGTCCTTTAACCCGTTAAGACCGGAGGGCGTACAATTACGCCCTGTTTTAAGCGGCTCTAAACGCCGCTGGGCGTAATTGTACGTCCTCCGGTCTTTTCTTACTTACCCGGTCGCCGGCGATCCCACGCCGGCGAGACTCCCAGGGAGCTCCCCGCTGCACCTCCGTCCTCTTCCGACCCCCCCCGGCCCTCACAAGGACCTCACAATCACATGGCTGGGATAGCTGGCTCAGGCATTGCCAGCAGGGGGACTAACTGTAATGAACCACAAACAGAGAATGGGATACGGCTGTACAGTCTATGGAGGGAACATACAAAGAAAAAAACAATAGTGTGATACAGTATATACAGTGAATTGTGCGCTTAATTGGATGCACTCACAAGATAATAGAGATAGAAGAGCATTCAAGGTGCCTCCCCAGGAAATATGGGGGGATACTGGTATCCTTTGCCAATGTCGAGCAGCCAATGGGACACAGGACTCCAGGTGAGTAGTAGTAGAAAAATTCGAAATTTTATTCTTTTTTAAAAGGTGATACAACACCATAAAGATAAAATATAAAAGTGCAGCAATAGGTCCAACCTATTGACCTATTGCTGCACTTTTATATTTTATCTTTTTTGGCAGTTCATCCAACCGGCTGCACAACCGCAGACCACGTGTAACCACACCAGCCCAGGATCTCCAAGATCGTCAGAGACCAGCCACCCGGACAGCTGCTGCAACAATCGGTTTGCATAACAAAATAATTTCTGCACAAACTGTCAGAAACCGACTCAGGGAAACTCATCCGCATGCTCGTCGTCCTCATCGGGGTCTCGACCTGACTGCAGTGCATCGTCGTAACAGACTTGAGTGGCCAAAGGCTCACATTCGATGGTATCTGGCACTTTGGAGACGTGTTCTCTTCATGGATGAATCCCGGTTTACACTGTACAGGGCAGATGGCAGACAGCGTATATGGCGTTGTGTGGGTAAGCGGTTTGCTGATGTCAACGTTGTGGATCGAGTGGCCCATGGTGGCGGTGGGGTTATGGTATGGGCAGGCGCATGTTATGGACAATGAACCCAGGTGCATTTTATTGATGGCATACGGTATATAATGTTTAAACACTTTTTAAATTATTCACGACCATGTTAAAACACCATATAAACAAACAAAACCTATATAACATTATAAAAACAGCACAACGCCTATCATTGTTTTGTTTTACATTATGATAATACAGCCACACAGTTATGGTACCGTTTACAGATACAGACTGGCAGAATCAAACACACTTAAAGATACGATTTCACACACCCTCCATATACTCTGTTCTCTACACACTACATACACATGGTCTATAAAAAATGTACATCATCTTTTCTTTCCACAGACATTATTTTACAATCCCACAATTAACCTAATAAATTGCCATATACGTCCTATTATGAAATTTTGTTTAAAACCATACATTACTGTTATGTGAACCATGTGATGGACTGCGACCTCCCTGAGCCTACAGACAATATCGGCGTGGTGTTAATAAGAAACAAAAGAACGTTGACTAAAGAAAGCACTTACTGAGTTGCTACATACTGTTAGCCACACAATGCATATTTTATGCAATGATACAATGCAGTGTTATGGTGTTGGCATTGACTGCATGTTGCAAAGTGCAGGGAAATGTAACGTGAGTATTGATTTATTTATTTATTTATTTATAAACAACTGGAAGGTCCATGTGGGAATTCTCATTCAATACTGGAGCTTAATCACTAAAGCAGGGGGATTGCAAATATAAGGTCAGAATAAAGTATAACAATCACCACAATAGCTTTTTCCAGCTCTGCTATTTTGGCCTCAAATTTGGAATTCTCTTGTCAATTCTCCACAATCCTCAGTTCAGTACAAAGATCCCTCAGTTATACAAACCATATTTAATATAATTCAAAAGGCTTGATTAAAACATACAAGACCTAAAGGCATGCCTTCCAACCTTTCCTGTTTTTTTTTAATCAAGACGCATTTGGGCTACCCAATAATTACTATGACATAACTTATTAAAACAAATTGTCTGTTGAAGTGTTAGTCTTTGTAACTAACAGAAAACCATTAGCTTTTACTCTGGTGACCAATACAATAGGAGAAAAGTACAAAGTGCTAAAAGGCAAGAGTAGAAAATCAGCAGGAATGTTTAATGTCAAAGCAAAAGAGAAGAAAACACATGATGAGCAGTATAGCTATATATATCTATTGTTGATTCCTCTTCCTTATAGCACTGTAAGAGGAAACCCTTCGGTAATCTTACAAACAAACTGCTCCCAACAAACTGGACAAAGGTCAGAGCTGAGATCATCCCGTAGAACTGGAAATCACACGTAGAAGCCTGCTCATACAAACTTCACCCGTGTTATTCATGTGATGTCAAAACATAAAGGAACAGAACCCCTTTTCTTTCTAATGCTTTTGGGAAGGTTAAATGGACACTGAGCATTACATGCACTGTAGCTCATTGAAGTGGTATGGTGAAATGGGTATGTCCTATAGACTGTAAGCTCGTTTGAGCAGGGTCCTCTTTAACCTATCGTTCCTGTAAGTGTTCATGTAATTGTCTTATTTATAGTTAAATTCGCCCCTCATATTATAAAGCGCTACGGAATCTGTTGGCGTTATATAAATGGCAATAATAATAGATGCTGACACCCAGTTTATGTCAAATCATTGGTGGGCTGTTTGACTAAGAGTGGGGTCTCCCAGGGTCTACAATCAGCTCTCATCTGATGCTCTCTTTAGTCCCCCCCCCCCCCCCCCACCCCCACCCCGACATGGCATCATGCACATTAACTGAGGTCTGTAATACTAATGGAAACCAATGAGTAATAAGGTTGTTGTTATTTTTGTTTTGTATTTTTTAGAAATAAAACATTAGTGTCTCTGTCCCCTTAGAAGGTCTTTCTATTTTGCAAAGATCCCCAAAGGTGGCATCCCGGCTTCATGTGATAGCTCAGAGGTAAAGCTGAAGGTAACTATCCCTACTGGAAGATCTCCATCGCACGTGCTGCCATCATCTTTCTTCAGCTATGGTGTTTCTTGTGCTAGAAGCCAGTGTCCCTGATGTACTCTCATGCGCGCAGAGTAAATCATGGAGTTCTAAGACCGTAGGATCCAGCACAGACAGAATATTGCAATGTACAAGAAAATTCCTGCTTCTTATGTCTTCTATCGAAATTGATGATGACGGCCGGATCATTACTTGTGACATAGTCCGCTTATACACCTCTATATTTCAGGGTAAAGAAGCAGGTTCAATCCACTCTTTACTTTACTTTACTCTTAAGTCTAGAAAGATTTTGTATTACAACTTCTTGACATTTATGAAAATTATTTTATGTTTGAAGACACATTTTACATGCAAACAGCTGAGACTGCTACAGGTTTGACTGTTGCGCCTTCCAATTCGAAAATGTTTTCTTGGCATGGATTGAAAGTAAATTCATACATAGCAGGCATATTTTTGGATACTACGGCATTCATTCAACAAAGTGGTAATGCAGGATTTATTTATAAGACTTACAGGCTGTAACAAAATGTACATTATAACAGTTTTCAAATACCATACCTTTTTTGCCATATAGCCAGTACTTAAAGGACAAATAGATTGTGTCAGATGACAGCAGGCTGGCAGCTATGTGTGAGATAACCAATATATTAGTACAAAGATCCCCAAAGGTGACATCCCCGCTGAATATGATGGTTCAGGGGTAAATCTGAGGGTAGCTTTACATACCTGAAGGATTTCCTGAAATCCAAGGAATCATTACTAGAAGCCCAAAGTAGAGTAATGACAGAATCAAGGCAAAACACTGTTTTCTAGAGCACACAAGTTCAACTTTTCTACAATTTTTTCTATTCATTTTGTATCACACGTCTCCACTTTTTTAGTTCCATGAGTTTTTTTTTTTTTTTTTTTAAATGGTTGCCCTGAATTGGATGGCATATTAAGGGAGTTGTATTATTGATTTCTAAAGAGGCAAAATTATATTTAAGTCCTGTGATTTAATACTAAGTTTAGTAACCACTGCCTGACATTGCACAATGTTGCCTGGTCTGCTGTCTATAACTATTCCTACGTCCTTCTCAAATTATTTTTTCCCTATTCAGTACCATGTAAGGCAAGCATATCAAACTTAGGGCCCACAATGAATATCTTTGCGGCCCAGAGAGTCACAAGTATGACATTTAAAGGCAGAGTAGGCACCTTCTCTCCCCACATTGCAGGTGCCTACTTTGCTAAAATTTACCTGGCATGTGGAGAAGTCGCTGGCAACAGTGAGAGAGCTCAGTCTGTTCTTCTTGCTCCTCACGCATGCCCTTTGTAGTGATGCCGGGTGCCGTAATATGATGGCATCACTAAACTGTGCGTGTGAGGGAGCAGTAAGGAGCAGATAGGAGATCTCCCGAGAGAAGATCTCCACTGGACCCCAGGGAGAGGTCCCACACCAACTCCCAAAGGTAGGGAGCAATAAATAAAATGATTTGTGAGTGTGTGCAAAAATGTGTAAATGTGTGTGTCTGTCAGCGTGTGAGTCTGTCAGTGAGAGTGTGTGTCTGTCAGTGAGTGTGTGTCTGTGAGTTTGTGTCTGTCAGTGAGTGTGTGTTGGTCAGTGTTGCGATGGCTGTGGCTGGACAGTGGAGGACCTGGAGGTGTACGGAGGTATGCAACGCCATGTCACATTCCGATGTGACGTCAACGTGCTCCACCTTCACAGGTTTTTAAGGAGTAGCAGGAGGACCGCTTTGGCACAGGATGCGGACAGCGCCATTGGGGGTATACCAGAGACTGGACTCCGGAGTCGCATACTGGCAGCGGCAAAGTGAGTGGAGTCTGCTTCTTGGCTAATATTGTTTTTTTATTTTTAAACAGGGGCCGGGGTTTAGTAGAGCGGGGTGCTAGGATTTAGTAGAGGGGGGACTGAGATTTGCTATAGGTGTGGGACTGGGATTTAGTATAGAGGGGGGCTGGGGTTTAGTAGAGGGTGGGGTGCTGTTTTTTTTATACTGTACTTTTCAAAATAAACCTACGTTTCTATGACAAAAGTCCTCTATTTGTCCAAATCCGTTTGCAGTAAAGTAATATCCTGGGGTCTCAATGAAATTCCAACGCAGTCAATATAAATATTCCATAAAGATTTTATCTTCATGAATTACTCAGATTCAAATAGATCAATGTGGAGATCAACTTGTACTGCTGGTCATGATCTATAAATCAGTAATTAGCTTGGATTTTATTCTTTTTTTTGTGTGTCAATTTAATTTTTGAAAATGGTCCACAGGCCAACCTATGTTGGATATATTTTTCCTACATGTACATTTTATTATCAGTATCTATATGGCAAAATAACATGCAAGCACAAATGCAACTGGAACATATAAGAGGTAAACCAAGGGCTGTGGAGAATTTTTTCCCCCAAATTCACTGTTTTGGCCTCAATTGTCTGTTTCTGTTTTCAATGAGCTATTTAGCAAATAAATTCCAAAATGATGTATAGTGTTTTATACCCTTAGCAGACCACGGACCACATATTAAATAAATATTTTATTTAATGCCAAAATTGTACGAAATTGCCATAAAGACTGGATTGGAATGCAATCAAAAGATATCACAGAAAAAGAAAAGAGCTACTTTGTTTTATTGACAATTATGGGCAAAATGTGGCTAGGGTTGGTGTTAACACTGGCATATCATGCTATTTCTCATCAGCTGTAGCTCAATGAACAGACATCATGCACAAGTTCATTTATAAAACATCTCAAGGTCACATGTGCAAATATAAAACAGTGATGTAGATCCTGGCCATTGATCCTGATTGAAGACAAGGAGCAAGAAGAAGATGGCAGCACAAGAAGAGGGGTTAAGACATTTTTATCTTTTTCCATAGCCTCACCATGACAAATATATATGCAAACATACCACCTTGGGGTTTTATTTGCAAAAATACAAAAACCCAAAATGACAGTTCAGCTTTAATCTGATAAAATTTAATTAAAAGACAGTTTAATTTATTATTAAACGTTTAGGTGAAGCTACGACTGACTTCCATTAAAGGAACAATCCAAACACCATAACCACTAACAGTGCTTTAGAACAGCATGTTTTACAATGGTATACCGTAACTTCTTACTCAGGGTCCACCAAGTGCCACTCCCCACCTTCACTGCTTTCCAAGTGAAGCTGGCAGTGCATGGGCTTAACTCATTAGCTGAGAGCAATCAGCTTTCGCTCTCATCCAACACGCTAGCCCTGCACAGCAGGTCTGAGCTCTGAAAAGCAAGTGCCAGCTACTAAGCAGTAGCTTCTGGCTCTCTGTCAGAATTAGTAGAGGCTTGGGGGGGAGGCTCGTGGTCAGTTTGACTACTAACATTGGAGCGGAGGCTCATGGTGAGTTTGACTACTAACATTGGATGGAGGCTTGTGGTCAGTTTGGCTACTAACATTGGAGTGGAGGCTCATGGTCCGTTTAACTGGAAGGGGACACCAAGGCACTCCTGGCATCGTAACCATTACTGTATGCTGTAGTGTTTATGGTGCTGCAGAGATCGTCTAACTTCAATTTCTGTAATATACCCACATTGCTAGAAACTCAGTCACTGCAAAGCGAAATGAAGGTCATTGTTAAACAGGAATGAGACAGTC
Source organism: Pelobates fuscus (assembly GCF_036172605.1). Classification (NCBI taxonomy): domain Eukaryota; kingdom Metazoa; phylum Chordata; class Amphibia; order Anura; family Pelobatidae; genus Pelobates; species Pelobates fuscus. Next base: position 133,939,223 of record NC_086327.1, read on the forward strand.
AGATCTAACCCATCCAAATATTAAATGCATGCAATAATTGGAAAGGTTCATCTATTTATAGCCTTTAATTGCATTTTCTAGGTCAATTTAAACTAGACAAAAGCCACTTTTTAAAGCAAACTAACTATTTAACATGTACTGCATTTTGGGCAAAAATAGATTGTGAGATTTTTCTCATTGTAGAGCTCTGTGATATGATACCGCAAGTAGGGGCATATCTATTAAACAGTGAGCTGACTGTGGCTGCTCACTGTTAAAAAAAAAAAGGTCCCCCCTCCCGAGCCCCCACCAGAATGTCCTCCCCCTGGCCCCCACCACTGAGCGGTGGGTGGGGCCCTAAATACCAATTAGGGTGGGGGGAACCTAATGTCCTCCCCCCTGACCCCCACCCCTTAGCGGTGGGTGGGGGCCCAAAATTAGAATAAGGGGGGGGACCTATTGTCCTCCCCCCGGCCCCCGAACCTGAGTGGCGGGTGGGGACCCTAAAGTAAAATGATGGGGGGGGGACCTATTGTCCTCCCTCCTGGCCCCCACCCCTGAAAGGTGGGTGGGGGTCCTAAATACTAATAAGGGGGGGAACCTAATGTCTTTCCCCTTGGCCCCTACCCTAGAGCGGTGGCTGGGAGCCCTAAATACTAATATGGGGGGGGCTAATGTCCTCCCGCCTACCCCCCACCCCTGAACGGTGGGTGGGGGCCCTAAATTAGAATAAGGGGGAGGGACCTAATGTCCTCCCCCCTGGCTCCCACCACTGAGCGGTGGGTGGGGGCCCTAAATACTAATAACAGGGGGGGTGGACGTAATGTCCTCCCCCCTGGCTCCCACCCCTGAGCGGCGGGTGGGGGCCCTAAATAAAATATAACCCCCCCTTCCTCAGGTGACTAGGGGTCCCCAAACCCCTAGTCACCCCCTCCCCTCAAAAAAACTCACCCCTACCTACCCCCCTCACCCTAAAAATAATGAGGGGGGGACCATTAACTAAGTACCTGTAAAAAAAATAATAATAATAATAATAATAATAATAATAATAAAACTTACCATTTGATGTTTCATTTCTTCTAAGATCTTCTTTTTTTCAACCCCAAAAAAGGGGCAAATAAAAAATCCATAATAACCGACAACCCCAAAAAAAAGGTAATTTGACTCATAACTCTCTATCTGGTGGATTGAAAGTAACCAATCAGAGAGTTATGAGTCACATTACACAGGGTGGGAATATTTCAAAGAACTTTCCCACGCTGTGTAAAATGACACAGAGCACTCTGATTGGTGGATTTCAAGCCAACCAATCAGAGTGCTGTGACAGGTAAATGTAGATTATTATGGTTATTATGGATTTTTTATTTGGCCTTTTTTGGGGCTGAAAAAAGAAGATTTTAGAAGAAAGAAAACATCAAATGGTAAGTTTTTTTTTTTCTACAGGTACTTAGTTAATGGTCCCCCCCTATCATTATTTTTAAGGTGAGGGGTGTAGGTTGGGGTTAGCTTTTTAGGGGAGGGGGTGACTAGGGGCTTGGGGATCCTAGTCACCTGGGGGGCGGGGGGGTTATTTTTTATTTAGGGCCCCCACCCGCCGCTCAGGGGTGGGGGCCAGGAGGGAGGACATTAGGTCCCCCCCCTTATTAGTATTTAGGGCCCCCACCCACCGCTCAGGGGAGGGGCCAGGGGGAGGACATTCGGTTACCCCCCCTTATTCTAATTTAGGGCCCCCACCCACCGTTCAGTCCCGAATTGAGGAATGCCGAACCAAACCAAAAAGTTCCCCCATGCACATGTCTAGCTGTCACTGTGAATTTGATGGTGACATTTCCTTTACACTAGATAAAATACCCACACAGACCCATTTCAATTAGTCTGAGTCTAGTGTGAAATGAACAATGCCAGTGTACAATTACTAGCAACCTTAATTTTATGCCAACATATTCCACGTTTTTCCTGTTGCTACAAAAATCTTCACTGAGTATGGGCGATATTTCTAGCCTTCAATATGTTATGTAGTGGGTGTTCAAGGGTTTTATTTTGTATGTTTGTATTATACAGCCATGTGACAGTTCTCCACCCCATGTGTTCCCTATTAAGGATTAGTAAGGGTTTAGAAAAATACCCCATCGTCTCACTAGAGATTGTACCTTTTAGGTGAAAGTAGGTAAATTGTTAATGTAAAACTCACCTAAGAGGTTTGCCTGAATGTAGGAGGCGGCTTACACTGTAATGGCCATTGGATTGATACTGAAAACATCCAGTTATTTAAATGTGCAGATGGATTTTTGTTTTTATATGTTATGTTTTTATAGGTTAATGGTAAACACACCTCACCCCATATACACAAGGCTACTAGCACCCAGAACACCACTTTCTTTCATTTTCAGAACTTTCCATTCCTTTGTCCAAATAGTGTATGCAAATGACTAAGCTCAGGGAGCCTACATGTATAGTGGGTGAGGCAAATCAAGATTAACCGTACAAAGGCCCGGGGTTCATAGGAGTCCTGGAACCACAGATTTGCTCGGCTTCATCCACCATTCTCATGTGAAGAATGCAGAGGGGTGGGGGGTAAATCAGGATCTACCTAGTGCTCCATAGTATTGTACTCCTTCTCTGGGGTGAGATGTTTTACGGGTATTATGAAGCTAAGGGAGAAGGTATATCCTGTTAATTTGTACATGCTTTATTGAGAACTTCCCAGCAGGACAAACTGACTTTACTAGAAAGGATGATAATAATTATGTAATTTCTTGTTCTTGAGTGGTCTGTCAGCCAGAATTCAAATCATTTCATTATTCATTCATTTCTATGTGTAATCCAACATCTAACATGTCATACACTTAAACACACACTTCAGTTCTGCTCATTTCTAGAAGTCTGAAAAGCAATTAAGGTAAGAGTGTTTAAAAAAAGAGGAAAAATTAAAAAAAAAGTGCTTTGAATGTGAATTTAGTGCGACCGGTCTAAATTAATCCGTGATATAATTCACCAGCTATCCAATTTATTTTATATTGTGGCATAAAGGAGAAGCATAGGAGAGATACAGATTTATAATCAGAAACTGTGTCAGGAATATGTGTAGAGACAGACCTATATAAAATATATATTAAAACAGGAATGAGTGAGTGTTAAGTACAATCAGACCGTCAGCATACAGAGCACAAATACTGGTAATATTCTACTGCATTATTCCATTAATGGGGCCTTTCAGACACCATGCAAACATAAATCAGTCAATACCCAAAATGGCACACGTGGCACCCCACAGTTGTTCACATATTACTATGCGATGACCAGTGGCTGCCATATTTGTAGAAAAGAAAAAAAAAAGTAATAAAATGAAAACTATATTTTTAGTTATTTTTTTTCAAAAGTCACTAGATTGGATCTGACATTGTGCGGTGGATATGATGTTAGGGGTGTCCAGGCATCCCCCCAGTGTAAGTAGTTAAAATATTTTAGATAGTTTGACATCTTAATCGGGATCCTGAAAGGCATTGCTCCCTGCCTTTCCTCTTCCATCCCATAGAAACTCCTGCTAGGAGCTGTTGTTACCTCTCCCAAGCTAAACCCAGCAGTGCTGGACTGGACTCCAGCAGAGAGCTTCCAGCTCTTAGTCCAGAAGGAAAGGGGCAGGGAGCAGCACCTGATAGTCCTAGAAAATAAGTCAAAACCTTCCAGAAAGGTTTGACATCTTACAGTGGGGAAGGTGCAAGGGCACTACTGTCACCATAAACACTACAGAGGGCTGTATAGGTTATCGTGATTGGAGTGTTCCTTACTGCATTTAAAATAATGCTAAAACAACCATTTAATATTAATAAAACCTTTAAAAAAAAGATACTCAGATTTGAAGCTCTTGCATTTGCAATAAATTCTCAGCAGTTAACATTAACCATTAAAGAAAGTGATAAGCCAATCAGGCTGTCCCAGTAACTTTCTATGGCACTGACTAATTATTTCATAATTCCTGCACAGTAGGGCATTGTAAGCAAAGTAGAGGTTTCAGAAGCTGTAGGTCACTTATCAGCTTTTTATGTGTGAAACCGATTACATGAAGAATCACTCTCAGAAACCTCTGCTGTCCTTTCTAACGCCTGTGTTATAGTAAGAATGCTATAAAACCGGATTTGTTGTTTTGTTTTTTGTTTGGGCAAAAACTATACAATATTAAGCATGCAGCAATAAGTACGTGCTGTAGAATATAAATGTATATGATAATTAAATTTAACAAATTAACAACAAAATGACTCCTTACCAGTCCATCAGTTCTTGGCATACAGGGCCATGCTAGGGGTATAACTTTTAAACTGACAACTGAATGGCTGGAGAAAGCACCCTGCATGGTAAATATTCCTATATTGGGGCAACCGTGTAGCGACAGACAGAACATGAGTGGTACCAGATCCGATTACAGGAAAACTATTGCGTTAGTAATACCAACAGTTATTCCTAACACTATAGTGCATTTCCTACCTATTTAGGTGTCCTTTACTTATCTTTACATTCTTGCCACACTGGTTCCACCACGGCCGCTCCGTTTCCTTGGGTGAGATCGTTAAGATTGATGATCTCAGTCATTGGGAAGCTAGTGTGTATCCGTGGCAAATCACCTAGTTGGGCCAATAAAATGCTCTCTAGGAGTGAACAAAGTCTGATTTGATTCTCATAGGAAAGTGTCACCAATGACTGTCAGGAAGACAGCCACTAGGAGTGTGTTTATTTCTGCCATGAAAACATTTCTGTCTAACATTGCAGGGCTAAAACTAAAGGTTTCTGTGCTCAGATCACTTCATTGAGATGAAGTGTTTTGGGTTCCGTTAATGGTCCTTTAAGACATGATGGTGGCAGTGTCAGCACTGGTGAGATCATACTTATTCAATTATAATCTCCTTTAGCAATAACATGTTTGTCTTATTGTGAAAGGCTAGTTAAACTAAAGGTGTAATCAAGGTGACCATTTAGTGGCCTAGAGATCGCCCCCATTCATGCTGATTATTCTGAGAAACATGGGTGAGAATTTGGTTTAGCGAGAGAAAGGGGGATTTACTTCATGGCAGGGACAGCACACATGCTGGCACCAGTGGATCTTTCTTTCACCCACTAACATCAGAAGGCTGGGAGACAGGGATCTATCCTCCCTAATACACAAGTAAGTCCCGTCTAGGCCCTTATGCTCTGCTGAAGACTTCTATCTTCTGTCCATACTCCCACCTCTGATGCTCGCCTTTAAGACTTCTCAAGAGCTGCACCATTCCTGTGGAACTCACTTCCCTCCTCCGTTAGATGCTCGACCCAGTCTCCACTCCTTCAAAATATAATTAAATACCCACTTCGTCATAAAAGCGTATCAATTAAACTGTTAATAGCTCCTGACTGATTCCTCTCTTGCAACTGTCATTAGTCTAATACTATCCTTACCTTTTGTGTGACTTTACCCCAGTCCCCCTAGCATGTGAGCTCATTAAGCAGGGCCCGCAACCCCTCTGTTCTTGTGTGTCCAACTTGTCTGGTTACAACTGCATGTTTGTTCATCCACCCACTGTAAAGCGCTGCGGAATTTGTTGGCGCTATATAAATAATAACATAATAAATAATAATAATAAACTGTGTGCAATATTATTAAAGGGATACTCAAAATAAAAATAAAAAAAACAGCTTATTGAAGTAGTTTTGGTGTATATATCATTCCCCTGCATTCTAACTGATCAATTCTCTGCCATTTAGGAGTTAAATACTTTTTATACAACCCTAATCACATCTACCCTAACTCACCAAGTCTTCATAGTAAAAACAAGTATTTATTTATTTATTTATTTTTACAGTACAGTGTGAAGTTCTTATCTCCTTCTCTGTTATTTGAAGATTAATCACACACAGACAGCTGCTGCATGTTCTAGCAGGCAATTGACAGAACATGAGATAAACATGTCTAAATTAAATGCATTGTGCAATAAGAGAAGCTAAAATACATAGACTGCTTTTCAAGAAATGTGTGGGGAGGATGTGCGAGTCTTAGCGAGGAAGATGTAACTAGGGCTGCATAAAAAGTGACACTATAGTCACCAGAACAACTACAGCTTATTGTATTTGTTCTGGTGAGTAGAATCATTACCTTCAGGCTTTTTGCTGTAAACACTGTCTTTTCAGAGAAAATGCAGTGTTTACATTACAGCCTAGTGATAACTTCACTGGCCACTCCTCAGATGGCTGTTAGAGATCCTTCCTGGGTCATGGCTGCCTAAAATGCATCCAAACATTCAGTATCTCCTCCCTCTGCATGCAGACACTGAACTTTCCTCATAGAGATTCATTGATTCGATTAATCTCTATGAGGAGATGCTGATTGGCCAGGGCTGTGTTTGAATCATGCTGGCTCTGCCCCTGATCTGCCTCCTTGTCAGTCTCAGCTAGTCCTATGGGGAAGCACTGTGATTGGACCAGGCTACCACTTCTGATGATGTCAGCAGACTGCTTGATTTTTTGAGGCAAACCGCATGCAGAGTTACAGCTTCAGGCTTGACTACAGTAAGATTTTGCTATATTTATGGAGGCATGAGGGGCCCAGGGGGGCTAGATGATGGTTTTAACACTATATGGTCAGGAATACATGTTTGTGTTTCTGATCCTATAGTGATTCTTTACCTCCTAAATGGTAGATCATTTAGCAGTGAGTGGGCATGATCTATACACCAAAACCACTCCATTAACCTAGTTATATTGTACTTTGAATTTATCTTCAGCTCTATGTAGTTACTGTAATCTGCACCTGGGCACTTAGCATTTAGCTAGCGAACAAGTGACATAATTGCCGTTATTCAGATTTAAGAAAAAAGTTTCTCTGTTTGCACTGCTAAATACAAAATAATTTGCTGCTCACTGTGTAGGGACAAATGAAGAGATTATTGGTGTTTTGCTGTCACAGTCATTATCTCCCAGAATGCATCATTGAGCATCAATTACATGGAAAGGTAAGACAAGAAACAAAACGTAGTGACCTCTTCAACCCCCTCCCTCCCAACAACTTGTGCATATTATATAGAAGTCCATTTATCTTCCACTTTGCTAAGGTGCTTAGAAATGTTTCTGCCAGCGCTCCATTCTGTCTCTTTGCAGATTTAAACTGTGGTCTATTTTTCTTCCTTCTGAACTATACAGCAACGTTTGTAGGTTAAATGTCATGGCTGTGTTCTAGCTGCCAGGAAGTAAACACTACTCATAACTTCCAAAAGCAGCCTACAATGCCCATTTAAAGAATAGATACTTGGTGTAACTGTGCTTATGGGCATTATGTCCATATACACATTTTATGTTGACATTATGGTAGGTGTGGCGGACTGCCTGGTACCCCGACTGGTTAGCTCCGCCAAACATGCTTCCTAGTTATCACCGGGACACCATAGGCCCTTTCAGCCCCTTAGCCGCCGCAGCCTGGCCAAGGTCTCGCCGTCTCCTCCCACCCTGGATCCGAGTCCTGGATCCAGCTCCCAGTGGTTATAACTCTCCTCCAGAGAGTATAGCTGTATAGCAGTAACTATAGCCAGTGTAGCATTCCCCCCACTCATTAGCCGAGACTTAATGCTGGGAGTAGACCTGTTTAATGCAGATGCTGGCACGGTCACAAAATGTATACATACAGTAAACTCCTCCTCTGTGCCTGAGAGATAATTGAGTCAGGAACTGTACAAACTCAATTATCTCCAGGTACAGAAAAACATACAATTTTAAAACACCCCAAAAGTAACCTCAAAATCCATGGAAACCCCTCAAAAGTCACATCCCTGGATAGCCCCGATCTGAGTAACATATCTAAAAATTACTGAGATCAGTTCAGTGGTTCGGATTTTCCATGGAAATCATCTTTTGACCGACCGAACACATGGCTTCTGCCCAAAATAGTTCCATAAGAAAAGTGGTAGCAGTCGGTCAATACCAAAATACTAAACCAATCCTCTGGCTCCTAGGTAGCGATTGTTCGCCTAGTTCATGCAAACAATCCTACCGACTGGCACTCGCCTGACATGTGTGGAAAAGAAGCAGGCGCTCATCAAAGTTCAGCGGTGTTCGCGAGTTAAAAGGTCCGATTTTAGTTCCATGAATTCGACGACAAAAAATACCGCTGCCTACGTTCATGCGAACAAGATGGCCGCAAACTCAGTTCCCATGTGTTCGTGCCTACGAACGGCGGCCACCCAGCCGCACACTTAGAATCTATGATGTTTGAGGTGTCAGGAGAGGTCAATAAGGGTTAACAAGCACAGAGGTGGTCCGCAATACGTGGGTTTGTTCGGTTTCCGAAACAATAAAGGGAAAATACACGAACAATGTCTTTTAATATGTCTTTTACATGGCCCATAGTCCTTGGGTATGAGGCTAACCAGCAGGCTCCTCCAGGAGCTTGTGGAAGAGGCATCTTTGCCACATTAGCATTTCTAGAAAACTATATTCCCAGTTCATCTGTATGCAGGGTGTGTGTTGTGTATGCATCTGGGAGCAGACCTGTGTGTATTGTGTATATACTAGTGAGTTCACCTTTGATTATTGTATATGCATTGCTGAGTGCACTGTGTATTGTTCATGTATCAGTAAGGTTTACCTGTGCCTATTGTATATGTATGTGTAAGTTTACCTGTGTATATTGATCAGTATGTTTACCTGTATGTACGTCTTTTCCAATTCCTTTTATCTCCTCACTACCCATTATATTTAGCAAGACACAATGCATCATTGCTGCAGACAAGTTAATGTCACTGATAACTGAAGAGAGGGCAGGATGATAAGCCCCACGTGGACACCTGTGGATGCAGGTAAGCTTTAAACCCATGTTGACTTCTGACACCATAACCCCTACAATGCCATATGTATAGTACCTGTGGTTAGTTTTGCAGTATTTTAACTTCTAGAATCCATAACCTGGCTAGATTATAGATACTGCCCTCATTTTAGTGAGCTTAAATCAGAAATCATCCCACTCTGTTAGAAAAAAACACTTTTAAATCATTTACCTACAAAAAAGTCCATAGACCTTAACAGTCACTTCAGCAGACAAATCATTTGAAAATATTTATTTTTTTCTAACAGATTTGAATAATTTCAGATTCTGGTTGAAATAAGTTAAATTGAGGACATTGTTTGTCTGGAGGTCAGACTTTACCAGGCTTTGCAGCTACTTTTTTTTGTTGTTTTTGCCTATCTTTCTTGACGAGTTGGGATCTGACTGCGTTGAGTGAAATGGAGTCATGAAAAAAAATGTAAAAAAAAAAATTCAAGATTTGCTGCTTACTTTAACCCCTTAAGGACCAAACTTCTGGAATAAAAGGGACTTATGACATGTCTCACACGTCATGTGTCCTTAAGGGGTTAACAGAGCAAACCCTTTGATCCACCTTTTGTGCTTAGTAATGCACTGTTTAGGAATGCTACTTGCCCATTAGCTAAGTCAGATAATTAGTCTTATGTTGCATTACTACTAAGAGGAGAATGAACTCTACAAAGCCACAGTCAGCCACATAACCAGTGAACTCAATGTTTTAATAATCAGATGACCTGTCACCTGAAAAAGAATAATGCGTGTATAAATACATTAGGTGAAAGGTGATTATCTACCAACAAAGGACAACAGCAGAGCAGATTGCATTATGAAGTATTTAATAATAATTCCCTGGTCAATAAACCAAAATTACACGTCTAATAATTGAAGGGAGTTTAAGCATGCGTGGGATAGGCATAAGGCTATCCTAGACTTAAGTTAAGGCCAAGGACTAATTAAAAGTTTTTTTAAATATTGGGCAGACTAGATGGACCGAATGGTTCTTATCTGCCGTCACATTCTATGTTTCTATAAACTAAAAAATGAGGAATACTATATTGCAAACATATTTGTACAAATAGGATTTAGCTAGATCACATCATTGTTAAATGATAAAACTAGGGAGCGTATGTCCACTTAAGGCACCGAGAGGGTTAACAGCAGTTTGGAATAGCCGACTCTTCTACATAGAACTAATAATGAGTTAAACTTCCTTATGGGAGGCATGGCTTGGTCCTGGACTGTGATGGACACACAGTAGTCAGGATGCTTCATTTATGCTACTTGATAAAATGCACTTAGCACGTTGAAGGCAATTTCTAAAAAGCAAGCCTGAAAAGAATAGTCGGTTGCAATGATTTTTGTACAGCCATCTAAAGGCCAAACAATTACCCAAGACGCGTCTTCTAACTCCTCTGTGCCCTATTCAGAAGATACCGCTTATGTTCTTCACCAGATGCAAGTGGACAAAACATTCTTTCTCAAGAAATCAAACATAGCACCCAGGCTTTAAAACTGAAATACAAACAATTGAAAAACAGCACTTCAGAACAGAGACCAAAGTCAAAAGTGTAATCCAGGTCCACAATACCAGGACGGATACTACAAATTTACTACAAAAAATACTTGGAATTTTGGAGAACCTCCTGGAGGATGTCTCCAAACGCTCTAGAAGATTCAATGTTAGAATATGGGGTCTGCCAGAGGATTCGGCAAGGGACCCCTTATTCAACTGATCCCAGAGATTTTCTGACCTCTTGTGATCTCTTCTCTCTCTTCTCTTGGGGGACAAATGGACCAAAGAAAGAGCACAAAGGGCTCTACGAGCAAAGAGAACGAAAGGCAATGTCCCCCGAGACACCATAGTCTGATTTCATCACTGCAGAAGCCATTACAAAGGCCTGACGAGGCTCAGAAGCAATAAACCCAGTCACTCCTATCCAGGTCTACAAGGACCTGGCAACATCCACCACCCAGAAGGGAAAGCACTGGAAAACGATATTTGGTTCACATAGGGACATACATTTAAACAGATTGCCTTTGCAGAAGGGAAGACTTCAATACTACACCCAGGCGGAGAACACTAGGATTCCAAGTGCCTGGATTGAAGGAGCCTTGGCTGAGGCGACCTTCCACTATCCCACGCCTGCTGAAAGACTGGTACTGCATGGGAGAACCCAAAACCTCTACGAATCCAACCTGATCACTATAGACGTTGGACCGGCTTCGACCTGGGTAACCCATAGAACTGGGTAACATACTCAATTGTCTTTCAGAACACTTATCTAACTACCCTTTTTACTGTTCTGAGTGTGACCAAGGAGAGCTTTTAGTTTCCATCCCAGGAGGATCCCTAGAATGGCTGTTTAGGGGGGGGGGGGGCGGGCAGCGGGTCTGGGGTGCACCCCAACTGGAGGACACATTTGGCTGGTTCTGAGGTCAATAAAAAAACAATGAAAGGAGGGGTGGGGCCTGACAGACGATCTAACTGGTCACATGTGATGTAAAATTTTCTGAAGGCAAATCAACAAGTTATTACAAATCATAATATAATAGTTTCATTCATGGCATTCATGAAGGAAGCTACTGCAGAATGATCTACATATTGATTGATAAAATATTTTACCAGGAAGGATACATTGAGATTTCTCTCATTTTCAAGTATGTCCGAATACTTGATACATAACAGTATACATAATGGCATAATGATCTAAATGTAACTTTATACAATGTCGGGATTTACGGCAAATGCTCAATGCACGTATTGAAGAGATTGAGAGAGGTAAAAGTTTTTTTAATTCTTTAACAGTTCAGCAGTTCAGCAGAGTAGTATAATCCCTTCCACCATAGGTAGGGATTTTTATTTTTCAGACTGTAGAAGAACATACACTGCTGACAGTTCCGTAGGATGTTATTAGCAATGTGGTGATGAGTCTTGTCCTACAGAATGCCAGGAGCTTTGTAAACTTGATCCTCTAAATTGTAACTACCTTAACCCCTTAAGGACCAAACTTCTGGAATAAAAGGGAATCATGACATGTCACACATATCATGTGTCCTTAAGAGGTGAAACATGGGTGTATTCAGGGGAGGGCTGGCAGCCTTAGGCCTGGGGGGCAAAACCAGTCAAGTGGCCCATTGCGCCACCAAATCAGTTCACCATCCATGCCCACCTTTTTCTGGTTTTATAACGGATATTGATGTTATGCTAATCAGTAGCTCTTTGCCATACCCGCTCCTTCACGGCTCTGACTTTCAATGTTGTCAGAGCACAGGCTGAGAATCTCTGAGCCTGTGCTCTGACTCACTAACTGAGCGCCGGAACCACGAGGGAGAGGATTTGATCTGACTGCACCTACTGCTGGTGCGCACCAGTGGACCACCAGCGAATCGTTTAAATTAAATATGCTGGTGTACCCAACTTGTGAGCTGTGTTGGCCGCCCGGCGCCTCTGTTGTCATGGCACCCTGCGTGACCGCACAGCTTGCCCACCCTAACGGCTGGCCCTGCTGACACACACTGATGTTACTACTTAGACATCCCTCAATATTAATACAGAGATGAGAGTAAACACCAATAAACTGTGGAAACAGAGCTGATCCCCCCAAATTTATAAAGGTTTGCTTAGAGGATTTATTCAAGATTAAATCATGCCTCCTCCTCTCTCCCCCATGCGCTGCTCTGTAGGCTGGGAGGAAGTGAAGAGTAATCACAGTCTCCCAGCACAACGCCACCTGTGGCTGCATGGGGAACAGCTGTTTAATGTAATGCTTGCAGGACGGCCAGCTGCCGCAGAACCTCTTTGTTTCCGTCTCTGCAAAGGGCTCTAGGCACTGCTTGTTGTGAGTGTGAGCCACTGTAAATTAGGGGCAGAGGGCACTTGCACTGTGGTCAAGACGGGTCTGGGCAGGAGGAGAGTGCAGTGCAATCAGTGCACTCCCCTCCTGTGAGTCACCAGTAGACTGGTGCACCTGCCCAGGATCAGAGCTGGTGCAAGGATTTTTGCCGCCCTAGACAAAATATAAATTTGCCGCCCCCCCCATGTGACATCACAATTCCCCACCCATATGATCTGCCATATGAACTAACGCCAGTGCTGCACACAGTGTGCGTTTACATTAAAAAGCCTGCAGGGACCAGCTATAGACACCAGAACCACTTCATTAAGCTATAGTGTCCCTTTAATGTGAGGTAAATTATAGATTAGTGTCACTAATAATATACTAGATTGCCTACTTACAATTAGATGAGGATGATGATGGGCTGCAGTTTGGCTCCACTGGTCTGGTGTAGAACAGGACCTCTGGAGGCTGTTTGCAACTGTGGTCACAAAATTCAACGTTCTGGGAGAATTGGAAGCAGCTCCATTTTTGGGGGGCCTCTTACACAGCTCAAGGTCTGGGCCCCAGTGCCTGATGGTGAGTATGCCCATAAGGCCCACTCATAAGTCCACTTATATGTTCCACCCACCCATGAGCTCGCTCACAGGGAGTGGAGTGTGTAGGGGATGTATTATGTGTTATCTCATATGTGTGCTTATGATATGTAGTGTATAGGGATACCAGTTTGTGCGGGTGATGCAGTGTGTTTGTGTGTAGTGGAAGCAGTGTGTATTTGTGTATAAGGGATGTATTATGTGTTTCTGGTTGTGTGTGAGGGATGCATTGTGTGAATCTGTGTTTGTATGCATAAGGGATGCAAGGTGTGTGTCTGTATGTGTGTGCATTGAGTGTAAGAGATGCATTGTGTTTCTGTGTGTAAGAAAAACAGTGTGTGTGTTTGCATGTGTGTGTAAGGGTTTGCATTGTATGTTTCTGTGTATGTGTGCAAATGATGCATTGTCTTTGTGTGTAAGGGTTGCATTGTGTGTGTGTGTAATGGATGCATTGTGTGTTTCTCTGTGTGTAAGTGAAGCATGTTCTGTTTCTGTGTATGTATAGGGATGCATTGTGTGTTTCTGTGTATGTATAGGGGTGCATTGTGTGTTACTGTGTATGTATAGGGATGCATTGTGTGTGTGTGTGTGTGTGTGTGCGCGTAGTGTCATAGAGCTCCCTGTCTTGCCCCCTGTCCTATAGAGCTATCCCTTCTGTCCCTTAGAGCTCTCCCCTGCCCCTTAGTGGTCTCTCCTCTCCCCCACCCTCCCCTAGCGGTCTCTTCTCACACTCACCCACCCTCCCTGTGCTCTTCTCATCCCCCCTCCACCCTCCCTGTGTTCTTCTCACTCCTCCCTCTGTGTGTTCTCACCCCCCCTGTGTTCTTCTTACCCCCCCTCCTCCCTGTGTTCTTCTTACCCCCCCTCCTCCCTGTGTTCTTCTTACTCCCCCTCCTCCCTGTGTTCTTCTTACTCCCCCCCCTTGTTCTTCTTACCCCCTTCTTCGTATTACTCCCCCCTTCTTCTTAACCCTCCTACTTCTTCTTACCCCCTCTTCTTCTTCTTACCCCATTCTTCTTCTTACCCCCTTCTTCTTCTTACTCCCCCTTATTCTTCTTACCCCCCTCTTCTTCTTACCCCCTTCTTCTAATTACTCCCCACTCTTGTTCTTACTCCCCCCTTCTTCTTCTTACCCCCCTCTTTTTCTTATCTCCCCTCCTTACTTCCCCCTTCTTCTTACTCTCCCCCTCCCCTCTTCTTACTCTCCCCCCGCCCCTCTTCTTACTCTCCCACCGCCCCTCTTCTTACTCTCCCACCGCCCCTCTTCTTAATCTCCCCCCTGCCCCTCTTCTTACTCTCACCCCTCCCCTCTTCTTACTCTCCCCCCTCTTCTTACTCTCCCCCCTCTTCTTACTCTCCCCCCTCTTCTTACTCTCCCCCCCTCTTTTTACTCCCCCCCTCCCCTCTTCTTACTCTCCCCCCTCTTTTTACTCCCCCCCCTCTTTTTACTCCCCCCCTCCCCTCTTCTTACTCCCCCCCTCCCCTCTTCTTACTCTCCCCCCTCCCCTCTTCTTACTCTCCCCCCCCTCCCCTCCCCTTACTCTCCCCCCCCTCCCCTCACTCTCCCCCCTCCCCTCTTTTTACTCTCCCCCCTCCCCTCTTCTTACTCTCCCCCCCCTCTTCTTACTCTCCCCCCCCTCTTTTTACTCTCCCCCCTCCCCTCTTTTTACTCTCCCCCCTCCCCTCTTTTTACTCTCCCCCCCTCCCCCCTTCTTCTTACCCCCTCCCCTGTAGGTGGCCGCGCTGCACTCCGGTCCGCGGTCCCGGCCGGAGTGATAGGAAGGTGCTCAGTGTGCACCTTCCTGTCAGTCCGGCCGGGTACAGGAAACAGAAACTCCTGTTCCGCGCGGAACAGGAGTTTCTGTTTCCTGTACCCGGCCGGACTGACAGGAAGTGCACACTCAGTGTGCACCTTCCCATCACTCCGGCCGGGACCGCGGACCGGAGTGCAGCTCGGCCACCTACAGGGGAGGGGAGGGAGGGAAAAGCAGCTGCAGCCGCCGAGCGCTCTTTACAGAGCGCTCGGCGGCTGCATCATTTAAAGGGCCGGCCCGCCGCGGCCAGTCCTAAAATAATTTCGGGCGGCCTGGGGGGCAATTGCCTCCCTGCCCCCCGGCCCAGCCCGCCCCTGGGTGTATTTACCCTTTAAAATTAAATTGTTATCGAAGTTTATCAACTAAAACATTACATGCGTTATAACAGTGTGTATTATTTCATAATGAATATATACAGGGTGGCCTAAAATTAGGTATGCAGCTGAATCAATGGAACTCATCACAGCAGATTATATGGTTACACATGCACACTCACACACAACAAAGTGGCAGTTCCATTTCAGGCATTTAAATATCAGTGTAGCCGTTGGAAAAATAGTGGAGGGTAGATTAAAGATTATTTTTCTTTACTGTTATTGTGAATGATGACAGCGAACTTGAGTCAAGAGCAAAGAAAGTGGATTCTAAAGCAGTACTGGGAGACTGAAAATGCAGAGCGGGTGCCCAAAGCGTCGCAAGACACATTTGACACTACTCCACTGTAACGGATCACCTGGCACCCCGACTGAGTACCTCCGTTGAAGGATGCTCCTAGCGCTTCCTGAGGGCTCCAAGAACTCCACCACAGACCATAACCACCGCAGACCCCACAAAGCGCCGCAGATTGGTTGGGGTCTCGCCGTCTCCTACCCACCCTGGACCTACGACAAGACTCCAGGTTCCAGTGGGTGAACCTCTTTCCCCAGAAAGCGAAGCAGGAACAGGAACAAGCTCTTAAAAGTGATTATAGCAAGGGAGTATGAAGAGCATAGCAATCCCTTGTAGCAGATCCCCCAATAAGAGACAGGACTCTAAATTGAGGGTGAAGTAGAACTGGTTTAATGAGCACAAAGGCATTTCTTATATACAGTTTCCCCCAAAAGGTTACCACCCACGTGGACCTTGTGGAGCACAGGACACAAAGTCACAACAGCCAATCAACACCGTATTGTACAGTTAGACACTCCCAGCTAATGTATACAAACCCTCCCCTCTGCCTGTGATACAATTACCAAACACAATGAACTAACTCAATTACCACAGGCAGAACACATACATCTTTACCCAAAGTCCAGAAATACCCCAAAACAACAACATATCCCCACACATCCTACATCCCTGGATAGCCCTGACTGGGGGAACAACATATCCAAAAATCACCCAGATCAGAGCAGGGGTTCAAAAGGATTATGTAAGTCACATTTGACCGACCGCAAGCATGGCTTTCATGCCCAAAATAGTTCCACAGATTCAGGCTGTGCGGCCAGTCTATCTTCTCCTCTACCCTGGAGATAATTGGCTTAAGTGGCTGTAGTAAGCCAATTATCTCCAGGTACAGGAATATCTCTAAGTCCAAAAACTGTTACAAAAATCACATAAAAATACATAACTCATATAATACAATGTGTAACCTATATGTCCAACATATCCCCAGATAGCTTGGAGTTGAGCGCTCAATATGTCCGAACAGTGCTCAGATATACAAATACAGTTGGATCGCCATGGGGTTAAACAATAGCAAGGGCTGATGAGAGATTGAGGAGGGACAAAGCAGCCAGTTTCAACTGGTCTGGCAGTGTCCCAGGGACAACACCCTGCTGGAGAAACAATAGGACAGGAAAAAGGGGGAGGGGAAGAGGCACATTTCCCCATGGATTTAAAGAAGCAGAAAAAGTGTTTTAAAATCCAATAAGCCCAAATAGACTTTTTAAATGGAAATACACTGCAGGGGCCATAGTCGCAGGGCAGGAGGCTGGAAAGCAGGCCCCTCCAAAAACTCAAGGCAAACTCCCTTAAAAAGGGGAGTTTGTCACATCCACCAACACGTCTGACAATTTATCGTATTAGAGATAAATTTGAAGCAACAGGTGCAGTGGTTAATACACCAAAATCTGGATGTCCTAGGACGTCTATGACAGAAGAAAATAGCATGAGAGTCACTTTGAAATTTGTAAAGAGTCCGAAAAAGTCCGCACAACATGCGTCTCTGCAGCTATCCATACTGAGAACGTCCTTGCAACGCTTAATGTGTAAATTGAATTTGAAGCTGTACCGTCCAAGATTGTTACATAGGCTTCTGGAGTATGACCCAGACCGTCGGTTACAATTCTGTGAGATGATGCATAACCAAACCTGTAACGAACCAGACATTTTTCAGGCCATGTTAACAGGCATAATTGTGTGTATTCAGCAGATGAAAATCCTCACTTGACGATCACATAGAACATAGAATGCGACGACAGATAAGAACCATTCGGCCTATCCAGTCCACTTTTCTAAATACTTTCATTAGTCCCTGGCCTTATCTTATAGCTAGGATAGCCTTATGTCTATCCCACGCATGCTTTAACTCCCTTACTGTGTTAACCTCTACCACCTCAGCAGGAAGGCTATTCCCTGCATCCACTACCCTCTCAGTAAAGTAATACTTCCTGATATTATATTTAAACCTTTGCCCCTCTAAGTTAAGACTATGTCCTCTTGGTGAAGCATCTCAATGGAACCAGCCAGTTTGGGGTGCACTGTCCAGCGAAGGTGTTTTTGAACCAGTGGACAAATTAAAATAGTTCATTTATAGACATTGATGCAGAATTTTTGGCCTACTGTGTGTCCCAGTGTACTAGACAGGTTTGAGGAATGTTGCAACGTTGATGGAAGACATTTAGTGCACTTAAATAGTATTAAACAAATATAAATGTAATAAACAATAAAAAAAATGCAAATAAACTACACTGTAAACCTATTTTTGGGCCACCCTGTATAACAGTATACCTCATTTAAATGCAAGTCCTGGCTTACCTATCCTCTGTGGGACGGCTGCCTTTTAGTCCTTTTGTCTGGCTAAAGACCATGTGGGTAATGGAAAGGTTTTGCAAATTCAGAAATCCTGACAGCGAGCACCTCAAAAACCTGCTATGAGCACATGAAAGCTGTACATGTTATTCCAGATGTTCAAATTGTACGTTATTTGTTCATTTAAACAGTGCATCCAACTGAAGACAATGTAATGATTACCACTCCCATGGAAGCGTGATACACAGAATTTATATATGAAAGAGGTATTTACTTATATGTAATGTGTTACAAGGAGAGAGAGAGACAGACAGACAGAGAGAGAGAGTTTGAGTGTGTGTTAGAGAGAGAGAGAGTGTGTGTATATGTCTCCCTTAATTTTAGGCACACTTGACATACATGCCATAGTCTGTTGAATATTAGTTGGATTTACACTCCTGAACAGTAACTAATTCAATTTATTGAAGGCAGATGACAACCTCCAGTAACTCTAACTCCCACTAATCTGAGGCAGTACTGGTGATCTATGTATAACTGAATAAGGAAATAAGGGTGCCTACATGGGTCAGATTCTTCATAATCTGCTCATTTCCATATCCCTAGTACTTGCCCTCATTTGACCTCACAGAATGAAAACGAAGAAGACAGAGTTTCTAGGTCAGCTGCTTTAGACAAAAGATAGGAATAACAGCATTGTGTTCCCTCTGGTGTTTACCAAGTCTGCCACACCATTTAACTGCCCAATCCCTAAGTAATGATCTCATCACAAAGTTAAATCTTTTTACCCCCAAAAGCTGTAGGATTCCAGAAGTGTTACACAGCCTCTAGTAAATGGAGTGTCAGCTGCATTGTTATCTACCATAATCCAAAGCAGCTCAGATTTCTTATTTTTTTGTGATAAATGACACACTATGCCTTTAAGCATCAGGCAGCAGTGTGTGTCAATCATAAGACTTAACTTGGAAATAGCCTTAAGGACCAATGATAAATCTGTGGCATCATGCAAATCTGGTTCTTAAAGAAACTCTGCAGGCACTGGGACAAGTGTGACACACATTAACGCTAATAGTTAAATAGCGTATATAGACATCCAAAGTCTCCCAGTAGGTCTGGGAGACTCCTGTATTTGCAGTGTGGCTCCCTGACACCCTCAAGTCTCAAACAATATCCCGGAAATCACACACACAATCTGACATACAATGACTATTATTGTATTACCATTTACCTGCATTTTGTATTTTTTTATTATTAACATAATTTTTATATATATATATATATATATATATATATATATATATATATATATATATATATATATATCATGATCCTGATGAAAGTCTGTAATGGACTGAAACGTTGATCTACTGATGTTTTAATTATTTTTCATTAAACTTTGGACTTTTAAATCCGTGAGTGCAGCCATCTACTTGGATTGTTTGAATATTGAAGCTATTTTTGGTTGGCACCCGGTCATAAAGGGATATTGGAGCGTGAGTGCAGGAGCTATTTTGTTTTTTGTATATATATAAATATATTCTTTTTTCTTCTTCTCTCTTAAAAGGACCATTATAGGCACCTAGACAACTTCAGCTCAATGAAGTGGTCTGGGTGCCAGGTCCCCCTAGTTTTAACCCTGCAGCCAGGGCCGGCCTTAGGGGTGTGCTAGCTGTGCGGCCGCACAGGGCGCCATAGACCACGGGGCGTCCTGTGGCCAACACAGCTCACACACATGGCCGGGTGACAGGGGAGCAAAAAAATACAAAAAAAATCGAGGCGGCGGGGACGGGGCTTACCGCGAGGCGAAGGCGGGGCTTGTACCTACCCGAAGTCCCTGGTAACTGCTGCACAGGAAGAGGGAAGCAGGAAGGAGTCCCTGCTTTCCCCCCAACAACTAACTGCTTCCACTCTCCCTTCCAGCCATAATGGAAAGAGGTAAGTGTGTGTGTGTGTGTGTGTGTGTGACTGTTTGCCTTTTTTTGTGTGACTGTCTTTGTGTCTGCCTGTGTGTGTGTGTGTGTGTGTGTGCCTGCCTGTGTGTGTGTGTGTGTGTGTGTGTGTGTGTGTGTGTGAGTGTGTGTGTGACTGTCTTCCTGTGTGTGTGACTTTCTGACTGCCTGCTTGTGTGTGACTGCCTGTGTGTGACTGTTTGTGTGTGTGTGTGTGTGTGACTGTCTGCCTGTGTGTGTGAGACTGTCTGTCTGTGTGTGACTTTCTGCCTGCTTGTGTGTGACTGCCTGCATGTGTGTGACTGTCTGACTGCCTGCTTGTGTGTGACTGCCTGTGTGTGACTGTTTGCCTGTGTGTGTGTGTGTGTGTGTGTGTGACTGTCTGACTTCCTGCTTGTTTGTGACTGCCTGCCTGTATATGTGTGTGTGACTGTCTGTCTGTGTGTGTGAGACTGCCTGCCTGTGTGTGTGTGACTGTCTGCTTGTGTGTGACTGCCTGTGTGTGACTGTTTGCCTGTGTGTGTGTGTGTGTGTGTGTGTGAGACTGTCTGTCTGTGTGACTGACTGCCCGCTTGTGTGTGACTGCCTGCTTGTGTGTGACTGCCTGCCTGTGTCTGCCTGCTTGCCTGTGTGTGTCTACCTGCCTGTGTGTGTCTACCTGCCTGTGTGTGTGACTGTCTGTCTGACTGCCTGTTTGTGACTGTTTGCCTGCCTGCTTGTGTGACTGTCTGCCTGACTGCCTGCGTGGCTGTCTGTCTGTGTGACTGCCTGCTTGTGTGTGACTGTCTGTCTGTCTGTGATGGTTTGCCTGTGTGTGTGAGACTGTCTGCTTGTGTGTGACTCCAATTGTGTGTGTCGCTGTAGCTGTGCCATTGTGTGTGCCTATCAATGTGAGTGTCTGCATGCCTGTAACCGAGTGTGTATGACTGTCTGCTTGTAAAGGAGTATGTGTGACTGTTTGTTTGTGACAGTGTGTGTGACTGTCTGCCTGTGTGTGTGAGACTGACTGTCTGTGTGTGACTTTCTGCCTGCGTGTGTGTGACTGACTGCCTGCTTGTGTGTGACTGCCTGTGTGTGTGTGTGTGTGACTGCCTGCTTGTGTGTGACTGCCTGCGTGTGTCTGCCTGCCTGTGTGTGACTGTCTGTCTGACTGCCTGTTTGTGACTGTTTGCCTGCCTGCTTGTGTGACTGTCTGCCTGCCTGTGTGACTGCCTGCCTGTGTGTGACTGTCTGTCTGTGTGTGTGAGACTGTCTACTTGTGTGTGACTCCAATTGTGTGTGCCTATCAACGTGAGTGTCTGCATGCCTGTAACCAAGTGTGTATGACTGTCTGTTTGTAAAAGGAGTATGTGTGACTGTTTGTTTGTGACAGTGTGTGTGACTGCCTGCCTGTAACTGTTCGTGATTGTGTGCCTGTAACTGTGTGTGACTGTCTGCCTTAAACTGTGTGTTTGGCTCTGTGACTGTCTGCCTGTAACTGAGCATGTGTGACTGTCTGCCTGTAACTGAGCATGTGTGACTGTCTGCCTGTAACTGAGCGTGTCTGACTGTCTGCTTGTAGCCGTTTGTTTGACTGTCTGCCTTTGCCTGTGTGTGACTGTATATATAAGGCAACATGTTGGGGGGCGCCGTGAAGATTTTTCGCACAGGGCGCCTAATGGCCTAAGGTTTCAGAAAAACTGCTATGTTTACACTGCAGGGTTAATCCACCCTCTAGTGACTGTCTCCCTGACAGCCACTAAAGGGTGCGTCTGCGAATTACACAGAGAAATCGCACTTATTTGACGCTGGACGTTTTCATTAATGCTTTCCTATGGGCGGGTTTGAATGCGTGCGCCTCTGGACGCGCATGTGCATTTTGCTCCACTCGGAAGCTGACAACGATGGAGGAGGAGAGGTCAGTGGTGTCGAGGGAGCCCGGCGCTGGATTAAGGTAAGCAAATAAATGGTTAATTAATCATTTATTCGCCACGGAACAGGGCCCTTGTCACCTAGACGGTTACTAGGGCTCTATAGCGTTAGGAATACATATTTGTATTCCTTATTCTATAGTGTTCCTTTAATGTTTTTCTTTTTTCTTCTGTGTATAAAGTTTTAATACTTAAGAAATTAACAATATTCCACCATAGAAGCCTGGTCTCTTTGCGCTTTTTAGGCTACTCGACTACATTGTCAGTCTGATCATGTCCTACAATTCTAGTCAGTCTGACCATGTCCCACAATTCACTGTTGCATAAACAACCCCAATTAAGGCCACACATGCGCAATGTAGCATTATCACTGCATATTCATTTACTAAAACAAATCCATTAATAACTTTTTAAGGCCAAAGTAGCTGAACTGGAAGCATAGTTGACTTTGAGAATTTTTCCAGTTCAGCTATTATGACCTTAAAGGGAAACTCTACTCACCGAAAATACAGCTTATTTTCCTCCCAAACTAAATTCTACCCATCCCCTGCACCTCTGTAACCCCCCTTGCAAGACATATAAACTTCAATAAATATTATAATTCTTACCTTATTTCCAGCGCCGCGTCACACATCCATCCTCCGTCGTCTACACCCCCTTCCGCGTCATCCGATCAGCTGACCCACTCTCCTTCCCTCCGCCAATGAGCTCATACTCATTGGGAATCATTGGGAAGCAAGAGCGCATGCGCATGTAACGC
The DNA here is from genome assembly GCF_036172605.1 of Pelobates fuscus. Taxonomy (NCBI): domain Eukaryota; kingdom Metazoa; phylum Chordata; class Amphibia; order Anura; family Pelobatidae; genus Pelobates; species Pelobates fuscus. The sequence goes on from NC_086327.1 coordinate 133,961,894, forward strand.
AGCGCCCCGCCCCTCGCACGCTTCACACAGAGATTCATTGAATCCCCTTGTGAAGCTGCATTAGACCCACGTGATGTGCGACGTCCTCATACAGTGCGTGGGGGCGTCGCACGTCGTAACTCACCTTTCCTCTCCTATGGATGCGGAAGCACCATCTAGCGGCTAGGTAAGAGAAGGCAGCTGGAGGTGGGATTTTCAATTTAACCAAAACACTGCGGTTTAGCAAAAACCACAGTGTTTTGACAAACTTGGTTAAGGGTAGAGGGCCAAGGCACCCAGACCACTCAAATGAGATGAAGTGGTCTGGGTGCCTAGAGTGTCCCTTTAAATGTGAAATTCACCTTGAATTCTCGCTTTAGTGAATATCCCTTATAGTCTTATTGTCAGTCGCCCCCTTCACGGAAATAAAGTTTTTTCTAACATCGTCATTTTGGTCTGAATTTTAACCAACTATTGCTGTCTCACCCTCCTGCTGTTTAGTGCATAAGGCCTGCAGTTAAAGTAAGGGCTAATGAGAAAGCAATACTCGGCCAGTGATTGCTCTCTCATTAGCTCATTAGTTTGGCGAGACAGCAGTTCATTTGATCAGACAGAAACTCTGGGAGCCAGCACTAAGCATGTCCAAGAATGGACTCTTCCAGTACAAACCAGGAGGTGCTGCGTTCCTTACCCACCAGGAGTCAAATCACACATATACACAAGAATAGGATTTGTGGTTAGGTGACTGCCTCTGCCAGGTTCCCATACTCAGCCAATCAATCCTGTGGCTGGGTTTCTGTGATGTGAGGTCCATGATCAAGCAGTTGTGATTTCGTATGTTAGAATAATTCGACATGCTGCTCTATAAGCAAGATCCCTGTGTCTTCCTACCTTCAAATCATTTCCTTTCCCTCCTATGGTGCAATAAGTGGGTCCATAAACCTGGAATGGGATACACTGTGTGCGTGTCATATTTCTTGTCATCTGTTGCCATAGCAGCCTTACGGCAAGCCACGACACAGGCAAAAGGATGTACAAGACTCCCTCCTCTGCATCCCCACGCTTGTTGCAAGTAGGACACACATACTCAGAAACTAAATTCTGTGTTATAATCTCCAGGTCTGTATATATAGAGATGATATTTAACTCAAAGAAAAAGGCTAAGATTTAACAAACACTGCATATTATTTTAGCCTGGTTTGCACCCAGGGCCGGCGCTACCATTAGGCGAATAAAGAATTCCCCTGGGGCGCCCAACTAGAGGTTTTCTGATGGGCGGCCCTGCTGCTCTCTGGGGCTGGTGTTCAGGGTGAGTGGCTCCTTAGCCATCCCCCAGCGCAGCCATTCATCTGCTGGGCTCCCTCTGCTGCCGATTACCTGCTCAGGGAGTAGGGTTTACTGTAACCCCAGCACCTGAGCAGAACATACTGCTTCCTGCAGGCAGGAGAAGCAGGAATATGGCCCGGTATCCCGGCTGCCCCCTGCCTGTGTACACTGGAAGCTCTCTAATGGGAGCAGGAAGCAGCTGTGTGTGTGTGTGTGTGTGTGTGTATAAATTACTATGTGTGTAAAAAAAAGTGTGACTTTATGTAAAGTGGTTTGTGTTAGAGTGTGTAAGTGACACTGTATGTCAGTAAGAGAGTGTGGTTGAGTGTTAGTGAGATATTGTATGTCAGTGAGTGTGTAAGTGACTGCGTATGTCAGTGAGAGTGTGTGCATGTGTATGTGTAAGTGACACTGTAGGTCAGTGAGAGTGTGTGTTAGTGAGACCGTGTAAGTGACTGTGTATGTTAGTGAAAGTGTGTGCATGTGTAAGTGACACTGTCTATGTCAGTGAGATTTTGTGTGTTAATGAGAATGTGTAAGTGACACTGTGTATGTCAGTGATAGTGTGTGTGTTAGTGACACTGTATGTAAACAAGATGGTGTATTAGTGAGTGTGCACAGTAAGAGTGCATGGATGTATGTATTAGGCAGTATGAGTGTATGAATGGATGTATTGGGCAGTATGAGTGTATGAATGCATGTATTGGGCAGTATGGGTGCATGGATGTATGTATTAGGCAGTAGGAGTGTATGGATGGATGTATTGGGCAGTATGAGTGTATGGATGGATGTATTGGGCAGTATGAGTGTGTGAATGTAAGGATGCATGTACACCCTGTTCCAAATTATTTGTCACAAAGATTAAATATTTTGTTTTTCAGTTTAACTCATGGATGGCATTGTGTCTCAGGGCTCTTTTGATCACTGAAAACAATCTCGGACACTTGTGATAATTAGATTGCCATGTGAGCCCAATTAAAGGAAAAACTACTAAAGGAATATGCAATATGGGAAAGAAAAAGGATCTCCCTGCTGCCGAAAAGAGTGAAATAGTTCAATGCCTTGGACGAGGTATGAAAACATTAGATATTTCACGAAAACGTAAGCGTGATCATCATACTATTAAGAGATTTGTGGCTAATTCAGAGCACAGACGGGTTTGTGCAGATAAAGGCACATTGAGGAAGATTTCTGCCAGATCCATGTATCAGATCAAGAGAGCAGCTGCTAAAATACCATTACATAGCAGCAAACACATATTTGAAGCTGCTGGTGCCTCTGGAGTCCCACGGACATCAAGGTGTAGAGTCCTCCAGAGTCTTGCAATTATGCATAAACGGCCACCACTAACCAATGCTCACAAGCAGAAACGGCTGCATTGGGCAGAAAAATACATGAAGACTAATTTTCAATCAGTCCTGTTCACTGATGAGTGCCGTGCAACCCTGGATGGTCCAGATGGATGGAGTAGTGGATGGTTGGTGGACGGCCATCTTGTTTCAACAAGGCTGCGACGTCAGCAAGGCGGTGGTGGAGTCATGTTTTGGGCCGGAATCATGGGAAGAGAGCTGGTCGGCCCCTTTAGGGTCCCCGAAGGTGTAAAGATGACCTCTGCAAAGTATGTGGAGTTTCTGACTGACAACTTTCTTCCCTGGTACAGAAGGAAGAACTATGCTTTCCGTAATAAAATCATCTTCATGCATGACAATGCACCATCTCTTGCTGAAAAAGAATACCTCTGCATCAATGGCTGCTAAGGGGATAAAAGGAGAGAAAGTCATGGTGTGGCCTCCATCCTCCCCTGACCTCAATCCTCTTGAGAACCTTTGGAGCATCCTCAAGCAAAAGATCTATGAGGGTGGGAGGTAGTTTACATCCAAACAGCAGCTCTGGGAGGCTATTCTGACATCTTGCAAACAAATTCAAGCAGAAACTGTCCAAAAACTCACAAGTTCAATGGATGCAAGACTTGTGAAGCTGCTATCAAATAAGGGGTCCTATGTTAAAATGTAGCGTGACCTGTTAAAATGTTTAAAAAGTTAAAATGTTTGTTAAAAAAGTTTGATTGAAATAGCTTTTGATTTCAGTAAATATGCTGCAAACACAACAAATGGCAATTTTCAGTTCTTTACAACCTATAAAGTGTTTTGAAACTTACTGTGCGTAATAATTTGGAACAGTGCATTGTACGTTTTTTATGTTAAAACAAATACTGTTATCATTAGGAGGTTTGTTCAATAAAATGTAAATTGTACTCTTAATAGTTGATAACATGAGAATTATGCTGACTGTTATTTACATCAATTATTTAGGTAAATGAGAAAAATATAATTTGCATAATAATTTGGAACAGGGTGTATTAGGCTGTGTGTGTCTGCTTTCACTTAATATCTACCCAGATTGTCTCCATCCCTAAATGTATCTTCACTGCAATTCAGAGTTTAGTGAATAAACCTCTGAGGGAATGTAGTTGCATTCATGAGGGGGCGGCAAAATGGATTGTTGCCCAGAGTGTCAAGAATCCTTGCACCGGCTTGTTTGCACCCTGCTCGTACTGGACACCAGCGAAACAACTATTCATAACAACTCATGCTCTTAAATAAGTTAAAGTAAAAGTTAAAGAGGCAGGAACCTACCACGTCCACATGAAACCAATTGGGTGAGTGATGTAAAGACCCATTCTTGCTAATTGTTAGATTGTTATAATTTGTAATAAGTACAACCAGAAGAAGATTTCACATTTATAATATTAGCTTATAATATTAGCTTATAATATTAGGACATTGTAGTGACTAGAACATTTAATCTCTTTGAATTGGTTATAGTGCCTGGAGTACCTATCACTATGCCTCCATTCAGTGTTAAATCATGTTCGAGTAGTTTAACACTAAATAAGTGTCCCTGGCCACCCACAGCCGGCACCTTCTGGAAGTGTGGCTAAGGCAAAGATTTTATACTTTCTTGTAGTCATATCCTTCATACCGTCAGTTGAAGCTCTGATAGGCTAAAAGCAGTCAGCTGACACTCTCAGCCAATCACAGATGCTCATTGCAGCTCAAGCGAATACATCCTCAATTGCCAAAGGAGCCCAGAGGGGATGGGCTGCCGGGGGCTCTCATTTAGCATTAAAAATCTAAAAACATTAAAAAATGTTTAATGTTGAATGAAATGATGGTACCAGGGAACTCTGGACACTATAACCAGTTTAATGCGATGAAGTGTCCTTTTAACAGTTATTTCTGAACTGCTTTCTTATAAACCTTTAGAAATACCAAGATAATGTTGAAATCATTGCAAGGTTCAGTCCAGTTTCACAGGTTAATCACTCGTATTTGGAGAATGTAATATATTTAACCTAAAATAAAAACATTATATATACTTACAGCATACATATCATTGGAGGTGCTTAAATATCTATGTTTTTAACTGAAGTGGTTAAACTGTAACGAGTATATACCCCTACACGCAGGATCCAGCCTAACAGAAGACAGTACAGAGGAGAGATGCGTCTACCGGACCTTAGAGTGGCCGGACTCGACGTAATAGGATAAGACAGAGTCAGGAACGATCCGAGGTCAAGGGCACAAAGAGACAGCGTAAACGAAAACTAGCCGGGGACTGGTACACAGGAATCAGCAAGCCGGCAAACAGTACAGAATAGGATAAAGCGAAAACGAAGTCAGAATACAAAGCCAAGGTCAAATACGGAGAAACACAACTGAACACAACAAGCACTAAAGGGAACTGTAGCAGAAACCACGATAGGGCAAGGAACTAAGGGAAAAGGGTAAGTATAAGTAGCCTTCAAACTAATGTGATTGGCTCCTGTCACTTCCACTCCCCCAACAGGTAAGTGTATGGGGTGATTGGCATGACAGGAGCCAATGGGAGCCTTTTTGCAATTTAGGCTCCCACTGTCTCTTTAAGAGCGCGCCCGAGATTCGCGGCGCGCTCTTAGCTGCAGGCGGGACACGTGACCGCTTCTCGCGGTCACTGCCCGCCTTCCTGTCTGAACAGTCGGACGAGCCGCGCGCGGCTCGTGCAGCCGCAGGACCGCGCGCGGCTTGAAGAGAGGACCGCGTCCGGCCCCCGGATAAGGTAAGTACCGCTACAGTACCCCCCCCTGAGGACACGCCCTCCGGGCGGGCAGGACCAGGCCTGGCAGGAAAACGCGAATGGAAAGAACGTACAAGGCGGGGAGCATGAACAGCATCCGCAGAAATCCAACTGCGCTCCTCAGGCCCATAACCCTTCCAATGTACCAAGTACTGAAGCCGACCCCTGAGAAAACGAGAGTCAATAACAGCAGATACTTCGAACTCCTCATGACCCTCCACAGAGACAGGAGGGGGAGGGGGAGTATGCCGGGTATAGCGGTTGCGTACGTAAGGCTTCAACAAAGAGGTGTGAAATACATTGGGTATACGCAGATTCTTAGGCAGACCCAAGGCATAAGAAACGGGATTAACCTTATGTATAATGCGATAAGGACCAATGAAGCGGGGAGCCAATTTCATAGAAGGCACCCGGAGGCGAATATTCCGTGTGGAAAGCAAAACCCTGTCCCCCACAACATAGGAAGGAGCCGCTCTGCGATGCTTGTCAGCCTGAGCCTTCTGGCGGGCAGCAGAGTCCACCAAAGAACGCTGAACCTGCTCCCAAGTATTACGCAAACCAGCCAAATGCTCATCCAGAACTGGCATGCCCTGTGAGGAGAATGCAGCCGGAAGAACAACGGGATGCTGGCCATAGACAACGTAAAAGGGGCTTTTGCCGGAAGAATCATGAGTGGCATTATTCCGAGCAAATTCAGCCCAAGGAAGCAGGTCAGACCAATTGTCCTGATGGTGAGACACAAAACAACGGAGGTACTGCTCAAGAGACTGGTTGGCACGTTCAGCAGCTCCATTAGACTGGGGATGGTAAGCGGAAGAAAATGAGAGGGAAATACCCATCTCCGAACAAAAGGCTTTCCAGAACCTGGAAACAAATTGGCTACCCCTATCGGATACAATAGATAAGGGAATACCATGTAATCGAAACACTTCCCTAGCGAAGATAAGAGCCAATTCCTTGGAAGTGGGCAACTTGCGAAGAGACACAAAGTGAGCCATTTTGGAAAACCGATCTACTATCATTAGGATGACTGTGTTACCATTCGAAGGGGGTAATTCAACAATAAAATCCATTGATAGATTAGACCAAGGTCTCTCGGGAACGGGCAACGGGTGCAACAGCCCACAAGGAACTCTACGAGAAGTTTTCATACATGCACAAGTAGTACAAGCACTTATATAGTCAGTAACATCCTTACGTAAGGTATCCCACCAGAAATACCGAGAAACGGCTGACACTGTTTTGGAAATACCAGGATGTCCAGCAGTCTTAGTATCGTGATAAAGTGACAGAATATCCCGTCTCTCGGGAATGTCAACGAACAATTTATCATTAGGCCTCTCGCTGGGTGCCATGCCTTGTTTCGCTTGTATGGCCTGCAAGAGGGACGAGGAAATAGACAATATAGTAGTTGCTATTATCCTGTCTGGGGGAATGACAGGAGTGACATCAATCTCCTGTTTGTCAATAGTCTCGAATTGTCTGGACAGAGCGTCCGCTTTGGTGTTCCGGTCACCTGGCCTATAGGTGATTATATAATTAAAATGAGACAAGAACAGTGACCACCTAGCCTGCCTTGAAGACAATCTTTTAGCTTCGCTAAGGTAGGATAGGTTCTTATGATCTGTAAATATGAGAATAGGATCCTTAGTTCCTTCTAGCAAATGTCTCCATTCTTTGAGTGCTAAAATGATAGCAAGGAGTTCGCGATTACCCACATCATAATTCCTCTCTGCCTTGGACATTTGTTTAGAAAAGAAGCCACAAGGATGCAATGGCTTGTCAGGAGACTCTCTTTGGGATAAGACAGCACCTACCCCTATATCGGAAGCATCAACCTCAAGTATATATGGCAATGAGGGGACAGGATGCTGTAAAATAGGGGCAGAGGCGAACGTAGTTTTAAGAAAGTCAAAAGCCTGAAGTGCCTCAGTAGACCAGACACGTGTATTGCCATCCTTTTTAGTCATACGAGTAATAGGCGCTACTATAGACGAAAAACCTTTGATAAAACGTCTATAATAATTAGAGAAACCCAGAAAACGCTGGATGGCTTTCAGACCTTGCGGCAGAGGCCATTCTATGACTGCAGCGAGCTTCTGGGGATCCATCCGAAAACCCTCGGCGGAAATCAAATACCCTAGAAACTGGACCTCGGACTGGTCGAATAGACATTTTTCTAATTTTCAATAAAGACCATTAGCAAGAAGGGTCTTCAGAACTGTCGTAACATGTCTGTGATGAGTGTGAATGTCTGTAGAATATATTAAAATGTCATCCAAGTACACAATAACAAATGAATGAATAAAGTCCCTTAAGACATCATTAATAAATTCTTGGAACACTGCTGGGGCATTGCAAAGCCCAAATGGCATGACGGTATACTCATAATGACCTGACCGAGTGTTAAAGGCTGTCTTCCATTCGTGGTCCTTTTTAATACGTATCAAATTGTATGCTCCCCTAAGATCCAATTTGGTGAATACCGTAGCATGTTTGAGCCTGTCAAACAATTCTGTTATTAGAGGTATAGGGTAAGCATTTTTGATGGTGATCTTGTTAAGACCTCTATAATCAATGCAAGGTCTTAAATCACCTTCTTTCTTTGATACAAAGAAGAACCCCGCTCCAGCCGGAGAAGAGGATCTTCTAATAAATCCCTTGTCTAATGACTCTTTAATGTATTCCTCCATGACACGGTTTTCTTGAACCGATAGGGGGTACACCCTGCCCTTAGGAGGTATAGTACCAGGCAACAAATCAATAGCACAATCGTAGGGTCTGTGAGGCGGTAATTTGTCAGCTTCTCTTTTATCAAAGACAGTCTTTAAAGTTAAATACTGAGAGGGTATTGTCGTAGATAAAGGAGGAACAGTAGGAACGTTAATAGAATTCACAGGCGTGACTTCAATAGTACATGACTCATGGCAGGCTTCACTCCATGATTTTATCTGCCCTGTCTCCCAGTCAAAAATGGGATTGTGGGCACGTAACCATGGATACCCTAACACCAACTGTGAAGAGGGAGAGGTGATGACCTGGAACCGAATGGTTTCATAGTGTAGAACCCCTGTGTACATGTGTAGCGGTGCAGTCTCGTGAGTAACAACAGGAGATATCAATGGTCTACCATCTATGGCCTCAACGGCCAAGGGTATCTCCTTCTCTCTGATGGGAATATTGTTTCTCTTTACAAAACCAGAGTCTATAAAGTTCTCGGCTGCCCCAGAATCAACCAGGGCGTCTATGTTTTCAACTATACAACTCTCTCCCATATGTAAAGAAACAGGGAGAAGCAATCGGTTAGGAGGCAATGTAGGAGACTTAGAAATCACACCCAAGGCCAGTCCCCTATAAGGTCTTAGGTGCGAGAGTTTTCCGGGAGCAGAGGACACTCCTTTACCATATGGTCTCTCTTACCACAATATAGGCAGAGTCCCTCCCTTCTCCTATGTAATTTCTCAGTATCTGAGAGTTTGGCAACCCCTAATTGCATAGGTTCCTCTTCAGGTACTTTAACACTCTCCGGTATATTAACTCTGGGTTGAATAGGTGTAACAAAACGTCTATTCCTGTTCTTAGTATAGAGCCTGTCACGAATCCTATTATCTATATCGATGAGGTAGTCAATAAGGTCCTCTAAGGCAATAGGAAGCTCCTTAGCTGCTACCTCATCCAATATAGAGTCTGATAAACCTTCCATGAAGGCCGTAGTTAACCCATTATTGGTCCAATCGACCTGTGAGGCAAGGGTACGAAACTGTATAGCGTAATCAGCCACAGACCTAGAACCCTGTTTAACCCTCATTAATGCTCTAGCGGCATTCTTAGACCTTTTCATAGTATCAAAAGTTCTGCGAAAAGCTGTTAGGAAACTGTGAAAGTTATGCACCATAGGTCCATTAGCCTCCCAAATAGGGTTTGCCCATTCAAGTGCTTTGTCGGTAAGTTGGTGCATAAAGAATCCAACTTTAGACCTCTCTGTGGGAAATGAACGTGGATACATTTCAAAATGAAACTCTATTTGGTTAATGAACCCTCTGCATGTCTTAGAATCCCCTCCGTACCTAGGAGGAGGCGTTAAATGTGCTGTAGCGTTAGGCATAGTCGATACTTCAGGAAGCAGGGGTGCAGGAGGGTTAGGTGCGGTTGCTGGAATGGTTCTAGTTAAGAGCGTCTGGAGAGCCTGAGCTATTTGATCCATACGGTGATCCTGCTCTACAAATCTAGCCTCATGGGTCGCCATCTGTTGAGCTAAATCTGCGGGGTCCATGGCCCTATCGTAATGTAACGAGTATATACCCCTACACGCAGGATCCAGCCTAACAGAAGACAGTACAGAGGAGAGATGCGTCTACCGGACCTTAGAGTGGCCGGACTCGACGTAATAGGATAAGACAGAGTCAGGAACGATCCGAGGTCAAGGGCACAAAGAGACAGCGTAAACGAAAACTAGCCGGGGACTGGTACACAGGAATCAGCAAGCCGGCAAACAGTACAGAATAGGATAAAGCGAAAACGAAGTCAGAATACAAAGCCAAGGTCAAATACGGAGAAACACAACTGAACACAACAAGCACTAAAGGGAACTGTAGCAGAAACCACGATAGGGCAAGGAACTAAGGGAAAAGGGTAAGTATAAGTAGCCTTCAAACTAATGTGATTGGCTCCTGTCACTTCCACTCCCCCAACAGGTAAGTGTATGGGGTGATTGGCATGACAGGAGCCAATGGGAGCCTTTTTGCAATTTAGGCTCCCACTGTCTCTTTAAGAGCGCGCCCGAGATTCGCGGCGCGCTCTTAGCTGCAGGCGGGACACGTGACCGCTTCTCGCGGTCACTGCCCGCCTTCCTGTCTGAACAGTCGGACGAGCCGCGCGCGGCTCGTGCAGCCGCAGGACCGCGCGCGGCTTGAAGAGAGGACCGCGTCCGGCCCCCGGATAAGGTAAGTACCGCTACATAAACAAAATATACTTACAAAAATATAATGGGACACTGGATCTAGGATGTGTTATTTTTGTGTTCCCTTTATTTTTTTTTGAGCAGTGTATATCAGCACATCAGAAAACTAGGGAAATATCTAAATATAAGAGTCAATGAAATATAAGAGTCAATGAAACGATCAGCCCTTCTTCTATCTTAATTTAAAAAACAAAAACTACATGCCACACATAGACAGAGTGATACATTACATTAAGGAGGCACACCTCATGGACAAACTGACGGCACAAGTGAGAGACACCTATCCACTCTTCCTCAAGACCTGGGAGCCGTGGGAGGACTATTCCAACCGCTGATTGAGTCGAACACGTGGACCTGTGTCGCTTGGAAAAGGTACATTTTCTGCAATAGTTTGCCCTCTTACGCCAATCCTTCTCTGATGCTGGATGACGCGTGTCCTCTTAGCCAATGAATGATCACTGTGCAAGGAATATGCACATAAGTGACACTGGTCAGCCTGCAGCCTGGAAATCTTGGCTACTGACGGACTAATAATGGTGGAGTTACACCTCTAACAGAATATAAAATATTGCAGTATATTAGAAGTTTCATATTAAAAAGCTGCACATACAGACTCACAACACCATGAGCACTACACATTCCTGATGTGGTTATGGTGCTTTAGGTCATGCTGTTCATTGAGTGCAGAATAACAATGGGAATCAGTTATTTTTCTGATCTTTTTATATTTATTTTATAATATTTTTGCTATGAAAAAGTGCATGTTATCTCTGCAGACACAATTTCAGTTAACGTAGATTAATGGAATGCAGCCTCATGCTACATAACCAACAGATATTTCATACTGAATAACCTTTGGACTATAAAGTATTTTTATAACAAAACTATCTTTAGATAGATTTTTCATACAAAAGCATTGTATTAAAATAAATCCAATGTAAATTAAATATAATAATTTATTTACATTTTTATTATCATTCTTTTTTACCGTGCTATTCACCCATGATAAGCAACTCTGTCTGCCCTTGTGCTAATAGTGACCAGCCAGGATTTGCTGAACACCAATGGATGTCGACACACAAACACAGCAGACAGCAACCACAGGAATATAATGGATTGGAATACCGTATCACTGGAACAGGAAGCACAACTGCAGAGTATATGGTACTCAAACAAAGGTCTATTGTAAGAAGAGGCCCTTAATATATAGTGAACCAATGCATAATTGTAACAACACACATGCATGTTCTGTCCAGATCATTAGTGTCAAACATGGTATAAAAATCCAGTTGCTGGCATTGATGATCTGTGGGATTGGTAGACTGGGATATGTGGCTATTGTGTTGGCCACCATGAACATCTGACAAATCTTTCAGGGTGATAGACCTCCCTTGAAGGACACATACGCAATGTGGTTCTAGGGTTTTCCCATAGAACATAATTATGACCTGTAATTACAGTTTCTCCTCACGGTGAAAAAGAAAAAAGTTTGATAACCTTCTGTATCAATAACTAGCTCTACAAAAAACATTAGGAGTGTGTTCAATCCACAATCATTTTGCATTTTGACCTAGTACAAAGTAAATCATCAACGCTTGAAAATGTCTTCTCTAACATAAGCTGCCATTCAAGTCAGCTTAATGATTCCAACACAGTCCTCAGGGAACACCAGCAGCCCAGGTGTTCTCAGCATGTCATGGGAATAAATGTGGGTAATGTTGGTGTGTCTGACATGCAGATGGACAATTTCTCTGTGTCAGCATATAAATACCTGTGGCATACAGCATTCTTCCATTGTGCGCTGCTGGAGAAATACTGACTGGCTGTCTGCTCCCTCCATATGTTACTCATTCGTCTTCTACCACAAACATTTGGAGAGCAGCAAAAGCTGAATTACTGGCAGAGGAAATATTGGGAATGGATTTTACAGAAGACCAATTATCACAAGTAAAAACATTAAAGTGTAGTAGTCCTGTATTTTCCAAGAGTACAGTGTCAGACATACAGATAATCATTTAAAACATATCTAAACAATAAAGCTGGCATACTTTAAGTCACCACTAAATCTTACTGGCTGCTTGGTGTTTTTTTTGCTCCATATGCCCCCCTTCTCGGTCCCTTGATCCCAACCTACCAAACAATACAGATGTACATAACACACAGTTTGGTAGAAGAAGGTCAGGTACCTTTCTTTGATAGAAAGCTGATAAATGAACTACATCTCCCGGTAACCTTGGCTGTGCACAAAGATAACTGTTATGCTGGGATCAATGAGATAAGTTCAGTACTGCCATAGAAAATAAACAAAGCATCATTACTGGCTGAAAACTGTACTACTCTAGACATATATCACTGCAGAAGCTGCAAAGCCTGGGAATTCCAGTAAATGCAGGAACTTTAAATGTGAGTGTCTTTATTTTTTTGCTATTTTAATAGATTGTTTTCACATATAATTTTATGTTATATATATATATATATAATAAATTTAAGAATCTTCCAACTCCAATCTGAAATGTTCCTTTAAGCAAACATTTTAAGGGTTGAAAGGATACAAACTGAAACCAATTGAATTTCAGACATACAGATTTGCATCTCCAGAAGGTGATACTTCCATTGATGCTTAGTAGGATTTGTCAACTAAATGGTGGATTGTGATTTCTAAAATGTTCTAAAATAACGAAGCTGTGATTTTAATCAGGTAGTTTGGCTTTCATAATGCAATTTGATTTACAGCTAACTGTTTAGGAAATAGATATTCATACTGATAATACACTGCTCAAAAAAATAAAGGGAACACTTAAACAACACAATGTAACTCCAAGTCAATTACACTTCTGTGAAATCAAACTGTCCACTTAGGAAGCAACACTGAGTGACAATCAATTTCACATGCTGTTGTGCAAATGGGATAGACAACAGTTGGAAATTATAGGCAATTAGCAAGACACCCCCAATAAAGGAGTGGTTCTGCAGGTGGTGACCACAGACCACTTCTCAGTTCCTATGCTTCCTGGCTGATGTTTTGGTCACTTTTGAATGCTGGCAGTGCTTTCACTCTAGTGGTAGCATGAGACAGAGTCTGCAACCCACATAAGTGGCTCAGGTATTGCAGCTCATCCAGGATGGCACATCAATGTGAGCTGTGGCAAGAAAGTTTGCTGTGTCTGTCAGCGCAGTGTCCAGAGCATGGAGGCGCTACCAGGAGACAGGCCAGTACATCAGGAGACGTGGAGGAGGCCGCAGGAGGGCAACAACCCAGCAGCAGGACCACTACCTCCGCCTTTGTGCAAGGAGAAACAGGAGGAGCACTGTCAGAGCCCTGCAAAATGACCTCCAGCAGGCCACAAATGTGCATGTGTCTGCTCAAACGGTCAGAAACAGACTCCATGAGGGTGATATGAGGGTCCGACGTCCACAGGTGGCGGTTGTGCTTACAGCCCAACACCGTGCAGGACGTTCGGCATTTGCCAGAGAACACCAAGATTGGCAAATTCGCCACTGGCGCCCTGTGCTCTTCACGGATGAAAGCAGATTCACACTGAGCACATGTGACAGACATGACAGAGTCTGGAGACGCCGTGGAGAACGTTCTGCTGCCTGCAACATCCTCCAGCAAGACCGGTTGGGCAGTGGGTCAGTAATGGTGTGGGGTGGCATTTCTTTGGGGGTCAGCACAGCCCTTCATGTGCTCGCCAGAGGTAACCTGACTGCCATTAGGTACCGAGATGAGATCCTCAGACCCCTTGTGAGACCATATGCTGGTGCGGTTGGCCCTGGGTTCCTCCTAATGCAAGACAATGCTAGACCTCATGTGGCTGGAGTGTGTCAGCAGTTCCTGCAAAGACGAAGACATTGATGCTATGGACTGGCCCGCCCGTTCCCCAGACCTGAATCCAATTGAGCACATCTGGGACATCATGTCTCGCTCCATCCACCAATGTCACGTTGCACCACAGACTGTCCAGGAGTTGGCTCCAGCTCTGGGAGGAGATCCCTCAGGAGACCATCCGTCACCTCATCAGGAGCATACACAGGCGTTGTAGGGAGGTCATACAGGCACGTGGAGGCCACACACACTACTGAGCCTCATTTTGACTTGTTTTAAGGACATTACATCAAAGTTGGATCAGCCTGTAGTGTGTTTTTCCACTTGAATTTTGAGTGTGACTCCAAATCCAGACCAAAAATTAAATTTTTTGATTTACATTTTTTAATTTTTGTGTGATTTTGTTGTCAGCACATTCAACTATGTAAAGAACAAAGTATTTCAGAAGAATATTTAATTCATTCAGATCTAGGATGTGTTATTTTTGTGTTCCCTTTATTTTTTTTGAGCAGTGTATATCAGCACATCAGAAAACTAGGGAAATATCTAAATAGAAGAGTCAATGAAATATAAGAGTCAATGAAATATAAGAGTCAATGAAACGATCAGCCCTTCTTCTATCTTAATTTAAAAAACAAAAACTACATGCCACACATAGACAGAGTAATACATTACATTAAGGAGGCACACCTCATGGACAAACTGACGGCACAAGTGAGAGACACCTATCCACTCTTCCTCAAGACCTGGGAGCCGTGGGAGGACTATTCCAACCGCTGATTGAGTCGAACACGTGGACCTGTGTCGCCTCCCCCCCCAGCTGTGGTAAGTAACACCCTCTCTCTCTACCCCCCCTTCCCATCTAGCCAGCCCCCATGCTACCCCCCTCCCCATCCTACTCCCCCCTCTGCCCCCCCCCCCCCCCCCGAGGTTGGGACCCTGTGTTTGGGTCTGGTACTCTAATGCCTGCATGCCAGGTGCCAAAAAAGGGGACAGTATGAACAAATGAGCCATCAGTAACCCAAACATATAGGGCACTCACAGGCAGGCTGACGGGCCCTGCATGCCCTGGTGGAATAGGGTACTCCCACCTCTAGCTCACGTAAAAATAACCGAAAATGGGGAGCTCACCTGAGGGAATAAATCACCTAACACACCAGTACCCCTCTATTACAACTATTCATACGCCTTCCTCACAGGAAATAAAGGAATAACTTCAACCTGCCTCTTTACCTAAACTCACTCCTGATAATATAAGACAGCTCCTTTAACCCATAATATTATTTGAAATTGAACAGGCAATTACACAACTGCCAACAGGGAAATCTCCCGGAGTAGATTGGCTACCTAATTTATATTATAAAAAATGTGGCGAAGTCATAGCTCCTTATTTTAAAAGTTTATAGGTAAGCATTTGAGACGGATCTACTGCCTCTGGAAACCTCATGTGCATGCATGGCAAAGCCGGCGGGGGAGGCCTAATGTGCATGCGTGGCAATGACCGCGCGCGTTAGACCTCCCCATAGGAAAGCATTATTCAATGCTTTCCTATGGGGATTCCGGCGACACTGGAGTTTCTCATGGCAATTTCATATCTTATACCTACATTCAATGCATTTCCATGGCATAGAAGAAGTGTTACACATTATTTACCGTAATAAAAAAAAAAAATTGTTAGAATATACTGCACTTACAACTAAATACTCCTTATCAGATCCCTCTTTTTACTCTTATCTTCAATAAAGATCCTATTTAATTAATGTTCAGAAACAACCATTGTTATTGCAGGTTTCTACCACTACTATTTCTACTTGGGAAAAAAGGTGTATTGATATGAAACTTTCATCGGCTTGTAAGCAAATCTCTATGGGCTGCCAATTACTAATAGACTATGTACCTTTTACCGATTCCAAATATGTAAAAACAATGGGAAAAGGATCTTCAGTGTTTAACTAAGAAACAATGGGAACTAGCTCCTATTGGACTAATAAAATATTCTACACATCTAGAACAATATAGCAAAATACTTTACAGGTGGTACTTAGTGCCAACTAGACTTCATAAGAGTTCCCCAAGCATTACTACTGTTTGCTGGAGATGTGATAAAGCTATAGGCACAATGTTCCACACATGGTGGACATGCAATCTTTTGCAGCAATATTGGAAAGAGGTACATATATTAATAAAATATATTACAGGCTTTAATTTAGCTTTTTTACTTATTGCTCGTATTACCAGAGCTAATCCCCCGTTATAAACTAAAAATGATTATTCAAATTACTCTTACTGCACAGCAAAATATTGTGATGAAATGGAAATCCAAGATACCGCCAGGCCTAACAGATGTTCTGGCAGATTTAAACAAAAAGAATATCTACGAAAAAACCTATATGTATCTTTTTCCTCCCTCTGCAACTTATATGAAAGCATGGGGACTCTGGAGTACATGCAGATTGGCGAATTCCTATTTGTAAATAGGAAATGCTCAATTTTACATATCAAAATAAATGTGTATATATATATTTGGATGTACTTGTACTAATGGAATATTAATTTTTATAGTACTTATCACTATATATACATGTAGTATTAATCTTTATGGTTCTATGATTCATCAATATATAAGAATATTTAGATGTATGTAAAATGTGTGACAATAACGTAACCTTTAAATGTAGATTATTGTTTTTTAAAGTGTACTCCAATGTGCAAAATGTACACCCCCCTTTCTCTTCTCTTTTCCTTTTTCTGTATTTCCTGTCTCCCTCTATTTTTTATGACTAACAAAATAAATATTTTGAAATCTAAAAAAAATAACATTTAATATTTTATAGATAGTGTGTTCTTCCGGTAGTACCAAACCAGGCTTGGTTCTGTGACGCTCTCTATTTACAAGCATTGAATGGGTTGGAAATGTAATAGGGAAGCATTGGCTTCTTCTTTTTCTCTATGAGGCGCCTGGAGGAGGAAGAAGAAGAAGAAGATATGCCTGCAGGAAGACGACACACGCCGTGCCCCTAGCTGATCAGATTGGATATGGCCGTACACCCAATTGTTATATTTTACACAATATATATACACTTATACTGTGCCATTGGATATTTGTTGCCTCTTTTGATTCCACATATTTTGTTTGGAGAAACACCATAACCAGTGCATAATTTATATCCCGAGACAGGGATTGTACCGTCTACGCTGAATACAACATTAGTTTCTCAAAAAAGTGTGTGTGCCCTCGTTAATTTTTTATATTTTACATTTTTAAACATATATTACACTATACGTGTGTTTTTGCCTTTTTTTTTTTCTTGACATATCTGATACTACAAAGAAGCAATACCAAGTCTAATATATATGTATGTATATGACTTTTGCTGTATTATTGCACTTTAAGAATACCAAAGTTATAAGAGGGGAAAAAAGAAGAAGAAAAAAACCTGTCTAAAGATCTTTTGGAGAAAATTAGAACATTTGCTGTAGGGATGTTTTCTAAATTAAAACAATGTCTAAGAATGATTTTATGCACCCTAAAAAATACATTCCCTCTGCTATTTCTCTTCCCTCTGCTATTTCTCTGG
Source organism: Pelobates fuscus (assembly GCF_036172605.1). Lineage (NCBI taxonomy): Eukaryota > Metazoa > Chordata > Amphibia > Anura > Pelobatidae > Pelobates > Pelobates fuscus. Next base: position 133,979,679 of record NC_086327.1, read on the forward strand.
GTCAACATGTCCTGAAAGTGCATGTATGTGAGCCAGACATCATTTCCCATGATCCTTTGAATACACATATATATGCAGAGGCCAAACATATCATGCACTAGACTTTGCTAATTTTAATTGGATGAAAATTGTATCAAAAGGCAATTAACAGCTAGCACCGGTTATTATGTTTAAAAGGAGGCATCACAGCTAGTCAGCCTAGTCATATGTACTACAGTTATATAACACATGTTAATCCTAGTTTTTACTATCAATGATCACATCAAAACACCATAACAAATGTAATACTTTGTGAGAAACAAAACCTTTACTTAAAACCATATTGCAGCAAAGGAAATCAGAAAACAAAACCATAATTTAAAATGTTATAATGTTTGAAGGATATGATGGGAACTATCTCCCCTTATGAATCCCATAGCATACAGGGGACAAACTGAGCCCAGATGGCAATTTATGCATACCAAAACATTACAGTTTGTTACTTCAAAGTATTTGTAGCAGTCAGGTTGGGACAGAGATTGATGTCCCTTCAGAATACTGCTGCTAGCTTAAAGGGACAGTACTAAGTATGAATGATTGCTTTTACTTTCTAACAAACAGAATTATTGCAGAGTGCTTAACTACATGATTTATATGCTAGGCCCCCATTGAAAGCTATGGGACTGATAGGATTGTCTGGCAGGCATCAGATAATCCTAGTCTGGGCAGAGGTTATTGTACAAACTGTTTAAACTAGGTATTTCCAGCAAAACCACAAACTACTAAAGTTGATTATTTTAATGTAAAATGTTTAAAATCCCATGTTTAATACATTATGTATATAATAAATTTAATATGGAGTGTTAAAGTACAATTTAATTAAGCTTTGACTGAAAGAAAGTATATATTAAGACATACAAAGAAAGAAATATACCATCGCTAGAATCCCTATAGCTTTACCAGCGGCCTGGAATAGTATTTATTTGTGATACACACAAAGTACAGGCTACTATGAGCAAGGACTACCCTTACTGAAATGAGTTTAGGGATCTGTGCTCACAGTTTGAAATTCTCTTTATGCGTGCACTAACATATTATTTCTGCCAATCGATTCACTACCGAACATGATAAAGACATGTCAGTGAGGGGCGGGGAAGGTGGCTCCATATTGTATTATAGGCACTGTTGTTTCTCTCCCCTGCACGTTTGATAAATTGGCGCAATCCTATGACAAAATACACATAATCCAATGATTTTATCGTTGCTAAATCTCGCGCTCTATCCTAATTCTTCTTGACCTTTCTGCTGCTTTTGACACTATTGATCATCAACAGCTTCTTCTCATCCTCCACAATATCTGTCTACAAGATATTGCTCTCTCCTGGTGCTCCTCCTACCTCTCCCAGCACTCTTTCAGTGTTTCTTTCTCTGCCTCTTCTCCCCAACTCCTCTCTGTTGGCAGGGCCGGATTAAGAGCACAGTGGGCCTGGTGCTGACAATTATGATGGGCCTAATTACGGAATCTTATCGACCAAAAACACTAAAACAGTCATACCTCCCAAGCGTCATGTATCAGATGGAGATGGTGCTGGAGGGAAACTCATAGGATGCAGCTATAAGAAAACACATACTCTATGCTAATCTCTCTCTAATTTATGCTTTCATCTTTCAAGTAAATCCATAACCCCTAACAGCAGTGTCCAGTGAAGCAGGAAGTCAATGGGCAGGGTAAAAGGGTGGGACACTGGTGCGAATCACGTGACCAGACCTGCCAAAAGGGGAGAACATGCCCAAAAAGGGGGCATGTCTGTCCAAAGAATTTGAAGGACAGCCTGGCATGAATGCATGTCAAGCTGCCCGCCAATCATGCAGGCATACTACGCAGGCAGCACCCTGAGCTTGACATAAATGCGTCTAAAGATGCGCTCACTCCATGCTTTCTAAGGACTGTCCCCTAGCACTCGCTGGTCCACTTGTCTCCTTACTTTCTTACTAGCAGGCAGAAATTCCTGGTATATAATCTGAGACAGAGAAAAGGTGTATGTAGTGAGTGTAGAAGAAAGGGGACATGCCACAGTGTTAGAGAGACCAATGTCTGGATTACCTAAACTAATTTTATTGTCAGCCAGTCCACACAAGTTTTGTTCCCATACATCCCTCTTAAGCTTCCAAACTTAAAGGGACACTATAGTCACCAGAACAACTACAGCTTATTGTATTTGTTCTGGTAAGTAGAATCATTCCATACAGGCCTTTTGCAGTAAACACTGTCTCTGGCCGCTCCTTAGATGGCTGCTAGAGGTGTTTCCTGGGGCAGTACTGCCTATTGTGCAGCACTGCTATTCAGTGTTTCCACCCTCTGCATGCAGACACTGAACCTTCCTCATAAAGATGCATTGATTCAATTTATCTTTATGAGGAGATGCTGATTGGCCAGGGCTATGTTGGACTTGTGATGGCTCTGCCCCTGATCTGCCTAGTTGACAGTCTCAGTCAATCCTATGGGCAAGTATTGTAATTTGCTCAGACCACCACTTCTGATGATGTCAGTAGACAGTCAGTTCAGAGGCAGAGCCAGCGGCTGCAGACTTGAATACAAGTTATATTTTACTATACTTATGGAGGCAAGAAGGGGCCAGGGTGGTGGTTTTAACATAATAGGGTCAGAAATACATGATTGTGTTCCTGACCCTATAGTGCTCCTTTAAGCAAGAGTATGTGAAGAGTAGTTAGGGTTGCCACCTTTCTTGGGAAAAAATACCAGCCTTAATCATTTGTATAATCACAAGGAGTGACATCAGAGAAAATTCTGTAAAATCACCAACAAACTACTCACAGTTTGATTCTGCTGTATAGATGGATTGCTCCCAATGTCTCCCAGTGTCTCAGTCTCGCAAGTCACCCAGTGTCTCAGTGTCCCTATGTATCACAGTGTCAGTGTCCTCATGTCGCCCAGTCCCTAAGTCTCCCAGTGTCTCAGTGTCCCCATGTTGCCCAGTGTCCCAATGTCTCAGTGTGTCCCCATGTCACTAGGATACTGGGGACACAGTGAGACCCGGGGACACTGAGAGACCCGGGAACACACAGACATGGGGACACTGGGAGACATTGGAACACTGAGACATTTAGGGAAACTGGGAGAAATGGGGACACTGAGACACTAGGGACACAGACACTGAGAGACATGGGGACACAAACATTTGGGGACACTAGGACACTAGGGACACGGAGACATGGGAACACATACACTGGGAGACTAGGGGACACTGGGAGACTAGGGGACACTGGCTGGGAGACAGACACTTGGGGACACTGGAAGACATAGGGACAGTTGTGGAGAACCAGTGCCAAGGTCACTTTCACCACACAGGTGTTCTGACAATCATTGCTAAATGTCTCTTGGAACTGGAATTCAGTGTCTTATTTGCTGCAATCAAGCCCCTGCAATTCACCTGAGAAAAAGACTGAGACTGTGAGACTGTCTTACTTTCCAGGTAAAGCAGGAAACAAAATCCATTAACTAAGGAAGAAATACAAAAAAGACGGCAAGAGGATGCATTTTTTTTATTGTGGTGAAAAAGGGCACATAATCTCATTCTGTCCAAGAAGACCTCCAAAGCCCTCAATTGACTCTGATCCAAACTTACAGACCTCTCAACCTGACTCTCCTAATTACAAAGACCATAAAGACCGCATATCTGTTTCTCAGAAAACGCCTATACCTGCACATCACTCTTCAGACGATTATATATAGCTTACCTTATAGATGAAAATTATGCTAACAATGAACTACACTCTGGCAAGGAAGACACTGGAGAAGAACTTTTCATGGGGACACTGGGACATATAGGGACACTGGGAGACATGGGGACACAGACACTGGGAGACTTGGGGACACTGAGACACTAGGGACACTGGCTGGGGTACATGGGAACACTGGGAGAAATGGGGACATAGTGTCTCCGTGTCCCAATGTCTCAGTGTCTCCCAATGTCCCTATGTCTCACAGTGCCCCCATGTGTCTCAGCGTCCCCATGTTTTCCAGTGTCCCCAAGTGTCTCAGTGTTCCCAGGTCTCCCAGTGTCTGTGTTCCAATGAGTCCTAGTGTCTCAGTGTCCCCTAGTGTCTGTGTCCCCATGTGTCTGTGTCCCCTAGTGTCTCAGTGTCCCCATATGTCCCTTAGTGTCCCCTAGTGTCTCAGTGTCCCCATGTGTCCCTGCTGCCTCTCCCCCCATCCCTCACTTACTGTAGAGCTGCTGTCTGGACTCTGTGCCATGTTGCTGCTCCCCCATGGATCAGTGAGTAGTAGAGAGAGGCAGGGATATGCTGTAACTTCCTATCCCTGCCTCTCTCCACACACAGTGACCCCTATTGGCCGGTGCTGGTATTGCAGAGTAATCTCCATTTATTCTGAGAAAAATACCTGCATTTGTATTGCCGGTATTACTGCAATACCGGCACGGCCAGGCACACTCAAATACCGGCTGTGCCAGTAAAATACCAGTCAGGTGGCAAACCTAAGAGTAGTGTGTAAAAAAAAAAAAAAAAAAAAAAAAAAAAAAATTTTTTTTTTTTTTAAATGGGCCTATTCCATGGGCCTGGGCCTGGAGCTGCAGCTCCATCAGCCCCTATGTTAATCCGGCCCTGTCTGTTGGTGTTCCCCAAGGTTCTGTCCTTGGATCCCTACTTTTTTCTATCTATACTGCCTCCCTTGGTAAACTCATCAGCTCCTTTGGCTTCAAATATAATTTCTATGCGGATGACACGCAAATCTATCTATCCTCCCCTGATCTCTCCCCGCCCCTCTTCACACATGTCTCTGACTGACTCTAAACAATTTCCAACTGGATAGCTGCCCACTTCCTTTAACTCAACCTATTCAAAGCAGAACTTCTGGTCTTTCCTCCCTCAAGTGTTGCTTCTCCCGTGTCTGTCTGTCTCCAAGTCAACGGTGCTACCATCACCTCTGGCTCGCTGCCTAGGTGTTCTCTTTGACCCCGACCTCTCTTTCAATCGCCAAATCCTGCAGCTTCCATCTCAAAAACATAGTGCGCATCTGCCTCTATTTAATGTCGGACACGGCTAATGTGATGGTGCATGCCATTGTTCTCTCTCACCTTGACTACTGCTTACCCTGCTCAGTGGTCTTAAGTGTTCCCAGCTTGACCCGTTGCAGTCTATAAAGAATGCGGCAGCGAGGCTCATCTTCCTGTTCGCCCACACCTCCCACGCCTCCCCCTCTGTCCGTCCCAACACTGGCTTTCTGTAAGATATAGAGCTCAATTTAAGATTATGGTGCTTGCTTACAAGTCTCTACATAATGCTGCTCCAACCTACCTATCATTCCTAATACACACGTATGTCCTGTCTAGGCCCCTGTGTTCTGCCGAAGAATGATGTCCTCTGTCCATAATCCCACTTCTGATGATCACCTTCAAGACTTCTCCAGGGATATACCATTCCTGTGGAACTCCCTTCCCTTCTCCATTAGACTTTCACCCAGCCTCTATTCCTTCACAAAGATCACTTAAAACTCACTTCTTCAGAAAACGTATCAATTAAACTGTTAACAGCTTTCCCTCCCCGCACCCTTATTCCTCTCCTGCAATTGTCAAAAATTACCCACTAAGCCCTCAGTTAATACTTTTCTAGCAACCTACTTTTTGCCCTACCCTTATCCTTTGTGCCAGTATACCCCACTCCCTCTAGCATGTAAGCTTACAGAGCAGGGCCCTCAACCCCTCTGTTCCTGTGAGTCCACCCAAAGTACAGCACTACATAATGTGTTGGTGCTTTATAAATAATAAAATAAAAATAAATAAATATAACCTCAAAAATGCAAATAGCACGTTGACCTCACAAACCTGCACACTATACCGGAAAATGTCTTTAACGAGACTACAGTAATAACCATTACTAGAGAAACTGTGACAACGTGTTTTAGCTGATGAGACAGCACAATTGGTTTTAGCTCACGAGACAGCACAATATGTGTGTCTGTGAGAGTGTAGCTGTGTGTATGTTTAAATGAAAGTGTGTAGCCGGGTGTGTTTCTGTGAGAGGGGAGCCATGTGTGTTTCTGTGAGAGTGTAGCGGTGTGTATGTTTAAATGAAAGTGTGTAGCCGTGTGTGTGTCTGTTAGAGTGTAGCTGTGTGTATGTTTAAATGGAAGTGTGTAGCCGGGTGTGTTTCTGTGAGAGTGTATCTGTGTGTATGTTTAAATGAAAGTTTGTAGCCGTGTGTTTGTGTGTCTGTGAGAGTGTAGCTGTGTGTATGTTTAAATGGAAGTGTGTAGCCATGTGTGTGCCTGAGTGTATGGATTTGTGCATGTGTAATTTAATGAGCATAAGCTGTTATACTGCTTAAAGAGAACCTTTAAAATTAGAATAATTAATAACAAACACGAAGGTGTTCACCAGTAAAACATTAAAACAACAAGCTTAAAACAATGTTTGGATTAAAACACCCTGACTATAATTTTTTTTAAATCCAGATTTGGAAAAAAAACCTGCAGGAGATCAACATTCCCAGGTTAGCTATTACATATACATTTTATTATTATTTAGTGCTCATGAATGCATATTTTATTGATAATTGATTAATGCATATAAAATGAGTCGTTCCCCCCCCCCCCCCTAGTTCCTCCCAGTTTACATCACAGTGAGCTGTATGGAGAAGGAGCAATCAATGAGCAAATAGTAAAACAAATCAATCCAGCATATAAGAATGAATCACACCAATCAAAACCTCGATCAGATCAGCAGGGCAGTGCCACCGACATTACATTATATTAATGACTAGCTCAATGCCAGAGCTGGCTGACTGAGAGGACAATTTTATGTTAATTTCTTTCTTTCTTTTCGGTCAGTGATTAAATAAATAACATTTGCTGAAGACATTCTGCCTCCAGTCCTGAACAGACAGTTTGGAAACTCATTATAAAGAAGCAGTAAAATGTAAGACAGTAAATCAGAGAGGTAACGAGAGGCAGAGCATCACGACATAACATATAAAAAGTCTGTGTTTGCTAACCCCCAGTTCAACACTTAATATGAATGGGTGTTATTTTTGGAAATTTCATTCTGTGTGTCAGTGGGAAAACAAGCTTAAAATGTAGACTGGAGAGATTCGTACTTCCTGAGTCCCTTCACATTCAGTCATGCCTTAAACATGACTAAAATGAAGGTTAGCTCAGGCTCTGCAACGCTGACCTGGATGTAGCTAAACTGTGCATCAAAAACTCTTGATCCTCAATCTGCATTAATCATGCATGAGATCAATATACTGTGGTTCTGAAATAATACTCATGCCAGGGTTCCAGAAATTGTACTGACTTGACTGTCTGGGGTTAGGCTTACTATTATAGGACGGTATGTGGGATTTTGTACTACTGTACCAGTTTATATTTATTTTTCCCTTGTTCTACATTACTCTATTAGATACATCCTACAACACGGTTTGAAAACAGATAACACCAACAGCCTAGCACAATTAGATCCAATAATGTATACATATTAAATGTTTTATCCAATTGTGACAACTTTACTTTAACAAATCATTGCCCTCTATCTTTAAACCAGTTTTTAAGCTAAGCATTTTTTATAAAATACAATCAAATGCATAACATATACTACATGGCTTTGACTAGATCTATCAGAGAACATCTACCCTCTGTCATGTGCAGGTTGGAGAAAGCACTAACAGAGCAGCTGACCTAATCATTATAAATATAGATTACCCAGGTAACCTGAAGGCACACAAATTTAGAATAAAATTATGGAAAAATATAGTACTAGGAGTTGAACACATACCAGACAGATAGGATTGACCAGTATTCTCACTTCTTTAAAATGTGAAACTCATTGGAAACTGCAACAAAACAGAGAACAATCAGGAATATTACTTTTTGTACTGACATATGTTTGGAGTAAAATGTATCTTTAAACACACACAGACGCACGCACTTGTAAGGGTGCTGCTGGGGCCAATTCATCCAATATACAAAAAACAGCGCACTCGCTCATTTACTAAACAGCAATTTCAAGTCTTACAGAATGTAATTCTGTTTTATTTAAAAACACCTAATTTATACAATAATAATGGGGGTTTAGTTACAGTATATGATCATACATTGCATAAGCCTGCCAAAACGTCAATGTACCCCACTCTTGGCTGGTCCTACATAGGAGGCTAAATGCCACACATACATATATACATATATACACACAGTCATGGGGAAAAGAAGGTACACCCTCTTTGTTATTATATCCTGCTATGTAAAACCATAACATTCAACCATCTGTTCCTTAGCAGGTTTAACAATTAGATGAACAACAACACTGACATATTACACCGTGTCACGATTTAACAAAAAATAGAAAAATAATAGAAAAACTGGTTTCCAGTGTTCCAATTTCTGATCACATCTGTACCTGGGACTTTAGATTAACTGAATAAACTGAATGTTCTAGGCTAATCAGCAGTTGCAGTAGAACTGTAACTCCTATGACTTCATGCCAATGTCACAGTCAGTGAGTAACATCATAACGACTCAAACAATTTAGCAATAGATCAAGCAATTACAACCTTTTTGTTCAAATACACAAAAAAAATAAAAATAAAACCTCAAACCATTGATTCAATGCATGTCAATGAAAAGATGCTGATTGGCAAGGCTGGTTTTGGCCCTGCCTCCTTGACTATCTCAACCAATCCAATGCTTTTCCTATGGGAAAGCATTGGATTGGCCAAGATTATCAATTGTTATGGTGTCAGCCAAGGAAACAGATGTGGGGCGGGGCCAGCATTTCTGTACGGTACTGGAGATAAGTTACGTTTTCCAACCTTTTAAAGGAGGCAAGGAGTGGGACAAGCCACTTAAATGGTGGGTTTAACACTATAAGGTGAAGAATACACATTTGTGGTCCTGACCCTATAGTGTTCCTTTAAACAAAAAAAAAAACTTAAAGGAACACTATAGTCGCAGAACTACTGCTTATTGTGGTGGTTCTGGTGTCAAAAGCATATCCCTTCACGCTTTTAATGTAAACACTGCATTTTCAGGCTGACTGGCGCAACATGGCATTTTAATGCACATGCCAATAGTCTCTGAATGCTTTCCTATGAGAAAGCATTGGGATGGCTGAGATCATGATTATCTCAGCCATGAAGGCGGAGCCAGTCACAGTGAGATTGGAGCGGTGTGGAAATAAGGTGTTTTTAAACCTCTTTTTACTGCAATCTAATGGAGGGCAGGGTGCCAAATACTACATATTTTTCCTTGTATAAGACTATGGTTTTTTTCTAAATTTTTTAAGTCTAAAATTGGGGGTCGTCTTATACACGGAATGTCTCTGCAGGGGTTGAAAAAAACTAAACACTTGTGTGAGGGGCTTAAGTTAAGATAGCCCCTGCCGCGTTTCAATGTGCCACGGCCCACACACATACCTGGCCTCCCTCCCGCCGATCCATTTCTGAATGCTATGGCAAGGAGGAAGAGGTCCCTACATGCGTGGGAGATGCAGCAGACATCAGCACCAACGGAGTTCCAGAGACATGCCACACCATAAAAGGAGCAGCCATGTTAAGGTTTGCTACTTCTCAGCTAGGTCTTACTTTCTGATTTATATTAATGGGGGAGGAAATGGGGATCAGGGAGCAGAGGAAATATTACTGTGATGTCCCAGCATGCCCTCACACCACCCGCTGTGTTGTGGAAGCTGCAGTCTCCCAGTATGCACTATAGAGCCATTATCTTCACATAGTACTGTAGCACAAGGGAGGCATGAGAATCAGATGTGTGTTCTCCTCAGAAGTCAGCTTTAAAATATCAAAGTTGTGACAGTGCTCTTTGCTAGATTGAAAACTATTATCGGAGAATTGATCCATCCAGATCAAGTGGGCTTTGTTCCGGGAAGAACTTCATCACCACATTTTGGGAGAATTATTGATATCCTGGATTATGTAAATAAGAGGGGGATTCCCCGCCTGACTGTCATTGGATGCAGAAAAAGCCTTTGACAAAATCGGGTGGGATCTCCTCGCCTCGGTCCTGGAGAGGTTTGGTATCACAGGGAAATTCTTACAAGCAATAATGGCTTTATATGATAAGCCTACAGCTAGAATAATAGGCCCCAATATTTGTTTATCTTGGTTTAGTATTACTAACAGAACTAGACAGGGGTGTCCTCTTTCTCCTCTAGTTTTTTTATTCTGTCTATAGAGCCACAGATAGCTAACATTCGAAACTGTAATGATATAAAGAGACATAAGATTAACAAAATAGAGGCTAAAATCAGTCTCTATGCTGACGATATCTTAATTACTATAACATCACCGAAAGAATCAATGTCAGCTCTAATGAGGGAAATAGAAGAATACAGCCTAGTATCTAATTTTAAGCTAAATACTAATAAATCAGTAATTATGGCTTCTAACGTTACAAAAACAGAAACAGACCAAATCCAAAATGACTGAATTTATTTGGGCAAAACGGAGCATGGAATACTTAGGCCTCGAAGTGGTGGATGAGGTTCAGAGGACCATGGAGGTGAATTTTTAAAAGCTTCTAAGACAGACTAATAAAATGTTAAAAGAATGGAGAATGTATGAAATACCATGGTGGAGAAGAGTAAACACCATTAGAAATTACGTTCTAATGAAATTTAATATATAGGGAGCTATTATACTCACCAGAACAACATTAAGCTGTAGTTGTTCTGGTGACTATAGTGTCCCATTAATTTTGGGCTCAAAAATAGGGGTCGTCTTATACATGGGGGCAGGGCCGTCTTTAATGCTGATTGGAATCTGGGCAAGCATTTGCTTGGGCCTTTTTCAGATGATCCCCTTAAAGGGAACATCTCCATGGATAACAATGATCCAGAGAATCTTCGATGGTTTTGTCTGGAAATGTAGAATCCCGAAAAAAAAGGAAAAACAACCGAGCATTGAAAATGTAAAAAGGCGAAAATGAATATGCCTTTAGTGGGAGATCTTTATAAACCTAATATTTTAACACATATATACAGATCTCAACTACAAAATAATAAGCAAGAATTCTGGTATCAAGTCGAATGTGATATAACTAATATGAACAATTGGTAAACAGCTATATGGAATATTGTAAATCTTATTGTAAATAATTTCAAATCCATTGTGGTGGTGTATAGAGCCAAAAAGATTAGAATTCTGTCGATGTCCCAATATTTATGGACATGACTGTATATTATTTATTTGTTTGTATCTATGTTTGTCATAAATTTAAATTTTTTATAAAGACAAAAAAAAATAAAAAATAAAAGTTGTTCTATTTGATGATTAAAATATTGATTTCTTAAAGATTCACTATATGGTCAGAACACAAACATGTGTTCCTGACCCTATAGTGCTAAACCCACCATTTAGCTGGCTTACCCCCTCTTAGCCCCCCTATAAAAGTTTAAAACTCACCTTATTTCCAGCGCTGCATGGGTTTGCCAGCGTTTGCTCCGACCCCTTTGTGACATCATCAAAATGGCCACTTTTTAGCCAATCCAGTGGGAAAGCATTGGATTGGCTAAAATCGGCACAGGGCGGGGCCAAATTCCGTTTTGGCCAATCAGGACCTCCTCATAGAGGTGCATTGAATCAATGCATCTCTATGATGAAAATTCAGCGTCTTCAGCTGAACGGCAGGCCTGCTTATTGCAGCACTAAGCCAGGAAGCGCCTCCAGTGGCCATCTTAAGAGTGGCCACTTGGAGGTGTCCCTAGGGGCAATGTAAACACTGCCTTTTCTATGAAAAAGTAGTGTTTACATGAAAATGCCTGAAGCTGTAGTTGTTCTGGTGACTATAGTGTCCCTTTAATTTTGGGCTCAAACAATAGGGGTCGTCTTATACATGGGAGCAGGGCCGTGTTTAATGCAGATTGGACTCTGGTAAAACATTTGCTTGGGCTCCCTGGTCCCCTCCCTGCCACCATCTAGCATGCATAGATCGTAGACTTAGCCACACTTATTTTTCACCTAGAGAAAATACACACACTGACACAGATGCAAACACTGACACAAATACAGATACACACATACAGACATCCACAGGTACAGACATCCAAATACACAGACATTCAAAGACAAATACACACTGGCACACATACAGACACACACAAACACACATACAGATAAACAGACAAACACACTCTGACATATATGCAGATACACACAATAACACACATACAGATACATATACGGACACACAGGAAATTACACAGACACAAACACATACAGATGCACAGACACACACAGATACACAGGGGCACACACAGACCCACATACCAAGAGATACACATACAGACACACTTAATGACAAATATCTCATATAGATGCAAACATTGACACACACAGATACAGAGGTCCACACACTGACACACAAACAGACAGATATGCATACAGACTTAGACACACATACAGACAGATACAAACATAGATACACAGACACACATGCATATACACTTACAGACAGATACACACACAGACAGATATACACACACAAACAGACACACATGGAAAATATACATTTTTAGTCACCCTCCTACCTTTTGTGTGCAGGAGGGTGACTGGCTGAGGCTGTTGGGAGTCAGGCTCTTTTCTAGTCTACCTTTCTCCCACCTGCACGGTTCTGTGTTAGCTAGGAGGATGTGACATGCTCTTCCTCCCAGCGCTGACCTCATCACAGGGGGCTTGGTTGCGCCGTAAAAGCGCCGCTGACTCATTGCCATTGGGTGGCCGCGCCGCAGACTCATTGCCATTGGGTGGCCATAAGAGCATGGGCGCCCTCATTGTGCGGCCAGCGGTGGTAGTTCCACGGGGGCAGCGCGCACCACGGCAGCTGGCGGGCTATATTGTTAAACTATTTTTCCCTTTAAAAGATGTCCCCATGCATGTCTGAGCTAAAGGGGCAGCTGCCCACGCCCAGTCATTCCTAGGGGGCCCAAAGCAGCTGCCCCTTTAGCTCAGACATGCATGGGGGCATCTTTTAAAGGGAAAAATAGTTTAACAATATAGTGTCAGGAATACATGTATAGTAATCCTTTTAACTTTGAAAAATAAACAAATCCAAGCACGTTTCTGTTGTCACTTTCTACGTAGTGTTTATATAAATTTTTCCTTCTAAATCTTTTCTTTATATCTTGGGTTTAGTTTTTGTCAAATTTTAAATGAAGCCATTTGACAGCACCTGTATCCTGAAGAGATAAAAATAGCCTTAATTTCTGTTTGCCCTTTAATGAAACCTCACTTGTTACTTCATGGTGAATTTGTCATATTACTGTCAACAGCAGCTGCTTTTAAGATGACATGTCAAATCAAAGCAGACATGTGCTCTGGAAGATGGGAATTGCCCTTAACCCTTTGTGTGACAACAATTTGCTGCTCATTCCTTTGATATCCATTTGGTTACCTTAAACCAAGGCTGTATGTCATATATATGCACGCACCAAAATATGGATTTCCATATTTTTTTTCAGAGATAGATGATTTTAAGTAGCCTTGTAAGATTTAAAACTGTATTTTAGTATGCGCTGTTTTTTAATCTGTATTTAGTGTAAATTTTGTTGTTTACGGCAGCACCACTGCTGAGAATTACATGTTCCAGGTGTGCCCGCAATCCTCCTTTTTATTAGAACATACAACTATGACTGACAAGAAGCAAAGATGGAGGCTACCAACTGCTAGAAGAAGAAGAGTTGATTTCTAGAGTGGTTCATCCAAGTTGATGCCTTCCAATCCATATCCAATTTAATCCATTCATCCAACATTTACCTGTGGAGTCTTATTGATTGAATAATACACCACAGATAAATCCTGAATGGATTAAAAGGCATTTGATTTGGACAAACTGGTCCCAACAAATGTTTGCACAAGTCCATGAACTTCTACATTTCATTTTATTCTTAACACCTCACGGATATATATTTGTTAAATAAAGGGGATACGTAAATATAATATTAAAATACCCTAGCAAGTGAAATGTCCTCTCTAATTTTCTGGAGCTGGCGTACAGTATGCACAGTTTATTTCTCTTTATAAACTATTATAATATTCAGGAAGCAATAGAATGCAGTTATAGTGGAAGGCACACGTTGATGGTGGTCACAGTAACGAAGGCATTGACAGTATTTGCTAGTCCAGGTTTTGTCAGGACAAGCATTAAGCATGGATTGTGTTTCTTCACAAGGAAGATTCCTCCAAATGATCACAATATGGGGCTTTGCAGACCATCTGTGCAGGCCCGGAGAGGTTAGTGGGATGTTTTCATGGCAGGGTTTCAGATCCTGCTGGCCTGTGTCCATGTGAGCAGAGCGCTTGTGCTTCTGTCTGCTCCCATTTGGTTTGCGCTGAAGGCTTTATGTAAAGTACTAAAATAACCACAGGACCGCTTCAAGCTGCTCTGAGCATCCTGTGTGTATGTCGGGATTTCACATCCAGTCATGGCTCTCTGTGCTCCTTTTTCCATACACTCAATTCTCATGCTCAAGAGGTCACCTCTCTACCAGGATCAGGAAGTGAATCAGGCCAAATATACAGACCATCTCCACAATCTGTTTACTTTACATTTAGATGGGGGTGGGGGGGGGGGGGAGCTAAAAATCTGGAAAGTGTTACAATTGATAGAGAGGAATTTTATATTGCACAGTATATACCAAAATTATCTCTAAAGGACCACACTGTGATTCAATGAAAAGAGGAACCTTCTCAGAACATAAAACTAGGCTATAAAAAGGACTTGAAAATTGACTTTTCAGGTCCAGTATTCCTGCAGCCATTATATACAGTGCCTTGAAAAAGTATTCACCCCCTTGACTTTTTACCTATTTTACATTACAGCCAGGGCCGGACTGGCCCACCGGGATACCGGGAAATTTCCCGGTGGGCCGTCGGCACCTGGGGCCGGGGTGACCTGCGGCCGCAGGGGAAGCTTTTCATGAGGCCGCTGGGGGAGCAGGCTCTTCTGGGGGAGCAGGCTGTTCTGTCTCTGCTCCCCCTCCCTCGCGCGCTAGAAAGAGACCGGGACCGGAATATGACGTCATATTCCGGCTCCGGTCTCATTAAGCTGCGCGCGAGGGAGGGGGAGCAGAGACAGAACAGCCTGCTCCCCCAGAAGAGCCTGCTCCCCCAGCGGCCTCATGAAAAGCTTCCCCTGCGGCCGACAGCACAGCAATCAGTCTGCCCACCCACAGGTACCAAAAAGTGTGTGTGTGTGTGTCTGTCTGTCTGTCATGCTGTGTGTGTGTATGTATCATGCTGTGTGTCTGTCTGTCATGCTCTGTGTGTGTGTCTGTGTCATGCTGTGTGTGTGTGTCTGTGTCATGCTGTGTGTGTGTGTCTGTCATGCTGTGTGTGTGTGTGTGTCTGTCTGTGTCATGCTGTGTGTGTTAGTCATGCTGTGTGTGTCTGTCATGCTGTGTGTGTGTCTGTCTGTGTCATGCTGTGTGTGTCTGTTTGTGTCATGCTGTGTGTGTGTGTCTGTCTGTGTCGTGTGTGTCTGTGTCACGGTGTGTGTGTTTGTCATGGTGTGTGTGTCTGTGTCATGCGGTGTGTGTGTCTGTCTGTGTCATGCTGTGTGTCTGTCTGTGTCATGCAGTGTCTGTCTGTGTCATGCAGTGTGTGTATGTGTCATGCAGTGTGTGTATGTGTCATGCAGTGTGTGTATGTGTTATGCTGTGTGTCTAACTGTGTCATGCTGTGTGTGTGTGTGTCTGTGTTACGCTGTGTGTGTGTGTGTGTCTGTCTGTGTGTGTCTGTATGTGTCATGCTGTGTGTGTCTGTGTCGTCTGTGTCACGGTGTGTCTGTATCATGGTGTGTGTGTCTGTATCATGGTGTGTGTGTCTGTGTCATGGTGTGTGTGTGTGTGTGTGTGTGTGTCTGTCATGGTGTGTGTGTGTCTGTCATGGTGTCTGTGTGTGTTTTTAAAAATAGTGTTTTACTCACCTTTTTTTTTTTTCCAACGTCGTGCTGGTCTCTGCCTCTATGACTGAGATCATCAAGCTTGATGATCTCAGCCAATCCGCACTGACACAGGAAGCGCCTCTAGTGACCGTCTGAGTGTCTATCACTAGAGGTGTCACTAGGAAGCAATGTAAACACTGCCTTTTCTCTGCAAAGTCAGTGTTTACATTCAAAAGCCTGCAGGGACAGGCTATAGACACCAGAACCACTACATTAAGCTGTGTGTGTGTGTGCGTGCCTGCTAGTGAGCTTGCTTGCTTGCATGTGTGTGTGTGTGTGCCTGCTAGTGAGTGAGCTTGTGTTTTTATGTCAATGAGCTTATGTATATTAGTGAAATTGTTTGTCTATGAGGCTGTGTATCAATGAGCTTGTGTGTTTCAGTGAGATTGTCTGTGTCTGCATGTGAGTATGCTTACTGTATAATTAAATGTTTTACTCTGAAAGGACCAATATATTATATTAGAAAAAGCAATATATATATATATATATATATATATATATTATATATTACTCTATTATCTGGGGTGGCAAGACATATCCTTACATATTACATGCGACAATATATGGCGCAATGACTTATGGGGCTGGCATAGATTTTTTTTCCAGGGCTGCTTTGTATCCCCAGTCCGGCCCTGATTACAGCCAGTGTTTTAATTGTATGTGATGGATCAGAACACAAAAGTCTAAGTTGGTGAAGTGAACTGAGAAAAATATATACATAAAACAATTTTTTAGAAATAGAAAACAGAAAATTGGCATGTGCGTATGTATTCACCCCCTTTGTTATGAAGCCCATAAAAAGCACTGGTTTAACCAATTACCTTCAGAAGTCACATAATTAGTGAAATGATGTTTACCTGTGTGCACTCTAAGTGTCACATGATCTGTCGTTACATATACACACCTTTTTCCAAAGGCCCCAGAGGCTGCAACACCTAAGCAAGAGGCACCACTAACCAAACACTGCCATGAAGACCAAGGAACTCTCCAAACAAGTAAGGGACAATGTTGTTGAGAAGTAAGTCAGGGTTAGGTTTTAAAAAAATATCCAAATCTTTGATGATCCCCATGAGCACCATCAAACCTATCATAACCAAATGGATAGAACATGGCACAACAGCAAACCTGCCAAGAGACGGCCGCCCACCAAAACTCACGGACCGAGCAAGGAGGGCATTAATCAGAGAGGCAGCACAGAGACCTAAGGTAACTCTGGAGGAGCTGCAGAGTTCCACAGCAGAGACAGGAGTATCTGAACATAGAACGACAATAAGCCGTACGCTCCATAGAGTTGGGCTTTATGGCAGAGTGGCCAGAAGAAAGCCATTATTTTCAGCAAAAACACAAAATGGCACGTTTTGAATTTGCGAAAAGGCATGTGGGAGACTCCCAAAATGTATGTTTTCGGCCATCAAAGAAAATGATGTCTGGTGCAAACCCAACACATAACATCACCCAAAGAACACCATCCCCACAGTGAAACATGCATTTTTCAGCAGCCAGGACTGGGAAACTGGTCAGAGTTGAGGGAAAAATGGATGGTGCTAAATACAGGGGTATTCTTAAGCAAAACCTGTACCACTCTGTGCGTGCTTTGAGGCTAGGACGGAGGTTCACCTTCCAGCAGGACAATGACCCCAAACACACTACTAAAGCAACACTTAAGTGGTTTAAGGGGGAAAATGTTAATGTGTTGGAATGGCCTAGTCAAAGCCCAGACCTCAATCCAATAGAAAATCTGTGGTCAGACTTAAAGATTGCTGTTCAAAAGTGCAAACCATCCAACTTGAAGGAGCTGGAGGAATGGACAAAAATCCTAGTGGTAAAATGTGGCAAGCTCATAGAGACTTATCCAAAGCGACTTGGAGCTGTGATTGCCGCAAAAGGCGGCTCTACAAAGTATTGACTTTGGGGGGTGAATAGTTATGCACATTGACTTTTTCTGTTATTTTGTCCTATTTGTTGTTTGCTTCACAATAAAAAAAAAAAAAAATCTTAAAAGTTATGGGCATGTTCTGTAATGTTCTGTAAATTAAATTATGCAAATCCTCAAACAATCCATGTTAATCCAGGTTGTGAGGCAACAAAACACGAAAAATGCCAAGGGGGTGAATACTTTTGCAAGGCACTGTAAAGGTCTATTATGACAGAGGCTTAAACGCTGTACATATGTATTCCTATAATACTTTGCAAGATGAGTCTCAAAGACAAATTTCACTGTGACAGCTTCTTGTCGTAGTTACGATATAAGGAGTCTATGGATGCTGTACCCCAGTTTGTGACACAAAGTTCTTAACCCCTTAAGACCGCAGGACGTACTATGCCGTCCTTATTTTGGTGGCTCTAAAAGCCGCAGGACGGCATAGTACGTCCTGCGATCTTATGTACTTACCCGGTCGCCGGCGATCCCATGCCGGCGATCGCGGTATGGGGGACTTACCTGGGAGCCCAGGGAGTCCCCCTGCGTCCTCTTCAGCCGCCCAGGGCCATGTGATCGCGAGGTCCTTGCGAGGACCCCGCGATCACATGGACGGCATAGCCGTCCAAGGCATTGCCAGCAGGGGGAGTGCCTGTAATGACAGGTACTCCCCCTGCTGTCTGAAAAAAAAATAAAAAATGTTAAAACAGTGTAAAAATAAATTATATATACTTAGATCATATATATATTTATTATATATATGATCTAAGTATATATATACACACATATACACACATACACATAAATATGCATACACTGTCTACGTGTATTTTAATATTAATATATACATAATTATATATAAATATTAATATCAAAATACACGTACAATGATATTGATTAAATATATATATAATTTTCATTATATATATATTTATATATAATAAAAAATAACTAAATATATAAATACGTTAAAAAAATAATAAAAAAATAATGAAAAAAAAATAGATAAAAAATATATAAACATGCGTAATTTCGTTCTAACTGTATTTTAAAATTAATATATATATATTGATATCAAAATACATGTAGAACGAAATAATATATATATCTATATACATAAGTATATACGTATATATCACTATGTATATACCTATATATAAATAAAAATAATTAAAAAAAATTATATACATATATATACACACATATATATATACACACACATATATATATATATATAATAATTCTACGCATATATTTATGTAATAATTTTACATAATTAGGTCATTTTATTAATTACAATTTGCAGGACCTGCCTGCCAACCCAGGCCAAAAGTTCAGGGAATTACATTGTCTAGCACTATATTTAACTCTGTAACTTTCCAAGACACCATGAAACCTGTACATGGGGGGTACTGTTTTACTCGGAAGACTTCGCTGAACACAAATATTAGTGTTTCAAAACAGTAAAATATATTACAATGACGATATCGTCAGTGACAGTGACATTTTTTGAATTTTTCACACACAAATGGCACTTACACTGACGATATAATTGTTGTGATACGTTTTACTGTTTTGAAACACTAATATTTGTGTTCAGCGAAGTCTCCTGAGTATAACAGTACCCCTCATGTACAGGTTTTATGGTGTTTTCAAAAGTTACAGAGTCAAATATAAGGTTTGCGTTTCAGTTTTTTCACATTAAAATTCGCCAGGTTGCCTTTGAGACCGTATGGTAGCCCAGGAATGAAAATTATCCCCATGATGGCATACCATTTGCAATAGTAGACAACCCAGGGTATTGCAAATAGGGTATGTTCAGTTTTTTTAGTAGCCACTTAGTCACAAACACTGGCCAAAATTTGCGTTCAAATTAGTTTTTTGCATTTTCAAATATTAACACTAACTTTGGCCAGTGTTTGTGACCAAGTGGCTACTAAAAAAGACTGGACATACTCAATTTGCAATACCTTAGGTTGTCTACTTTTGCAAATGGTATGCCATCATGGGGGTAATTCTTATTTCTGGGCTACCATATGGTCTCAAAGGCAACGTAACCAATCTGGCGAATTTCAATGTAAAAAAACTGAAATATGTAACACGCTATATTTGACCCTGTAACTTCCCAAAACACCATAAAACCTGTACATAGGGGGTACTGTTTTACACGCGAGACATCGCTGAATACAAATATGTGTATTGTATTGCAGTAAAAGCAAACAGTATTATGACATTCACAGTTAGAATGTCACGTAGAACTAAAATTTTTTTAAAAATTCTTATTTTCTCCCATTTTTAAAATATTTTTTTCATATTAAATTATGTTCCATACCTAAATATTTGATGTTAAACGAAAGCCCCGTTTCCCCTGAATAAAACGATATATAATAATGGGGGGTGCATTTAATATGAAAGAGGTGAATTATGGTTGGACAGACATATAGCGCAAATGCCAGGTTTTGTTTACGTTTTTTTGGATCACAACTTGTACATTTGGCTGCGGTCTTAAGGGGTTAAACCTGTATAGATAACTTGGCCAAATACTGAGCATGTGAATGATATCCATTAGCAGAGCACAAGAGGGAG
Organism: Pelobates fuscus; assembly: GCF_036172605.1. Taxonomy (NCBI): domain Eukaryota; kingdom Metazoa; phylum Chordata; class Amphibia; order Anura; family Pelobatidae; genus Pelobates; species Pelobates fuscus. Next base: position 134,000,150 of record NC_086327.1, read on the forward strand.
TAAGCGTTGGATGCTAGGAAGATCTGTTTAAACCTCTTGACACTGCCTTGACAAAATCCAAAGAGACTTTACTCATAGCCTGCTTGCACCATACCCATAAATTGTAATGATGCAATGAGATGTAATAATACACTAAGAAAACTTACTGTATCTTTATAGAAAATTATAAATGACTTATTAAACAGAAATTTAAATCAACATAAAACATTTTTTTAAATGTATTAAATCAAAGCTGCAAATTTCTCCTAAAACACTAAGCTGATACCTCCCTCCTCTCAAACAAAAAACTTGAAAAATCCATATTTCTTTTAAAAGAAATATACAATGACAAAACGTTGGGTTGTTTGTTTTTGTCTGCTATTAAATTAAATATGATAGAGGTGCATTACTGAATTCTACTAATTAAATACCCTGAAGCTAAAGCCATACAGTTGTGATTTGTTACAGCATAACTGCCAAGAGAGATTGATAATAAAATAAAATACTTTCCATTTAGACGTTCTAAATGACATATAGTCAGTCAGTTGGACTGTTTTTATGTCACATTAATGAAAAAAGAAACAGAAAAGTGTATATAAATACATGAGGGCACACTGCATGCATACAAGCTGCTAAAAGAAATAGTCCAGGAAGTGTAGATTTTTATTTAGGAAAATAGTATAATTTAAAAAAAAAAAAAAAATCTTGAATGTTACCGCAAAGTAACAGTGCAATATCCATACACACTATACAGACAAAAGTATTTGGACACCTGACTATTACACCAACAGGGACTTTTAGAACATTCTATTTGAAATACCTAGCCATTAGTGTGTAGCTGGTCCCCCGTTGGCAGTTCTAACAGCTTCCACTGTTCTGTGAGGGCTTTGCACAACATTTTAGAGTGTTTCTGTGGGGATTTGTGCCCATTCATCCAGTAGAGCATTTGTGAGGTCTCTGCTCCAGTTCAACTCAAAGAGCCAGTCAAGTTCTTCCACACCAAACTCATCCAACCACGTCTTTATGGTCCTTGCTTTTTGTACTGGAACACAGTCATGCTGGAATAGAAAAGGGCCTTCCCCAAACTGCTACCACAAAGTTGGAAATGCCTAAATGCCTTGGTACGATGACGCATTAATATTTCCCTTCAGTGGAAATAGCCTAACCCCTGAAAAACAGACCCATACCATTATCTCTCCTCCATCAAACTTTATAGTAGGCATAATGCAGTCAAGAAGATACTGTTCTCCAGGAAACCGCCAAACCCAGACTCGCCCATCAGATTGCCAAACAGAGAAATGTTATTCGTCACTCCACAGAACATATTTCCACTGCTCCAGAGTCCAGTTCATAACAACCCAATTTTTCTATAAATGTTTGTAAATGCAGATTGCATTGATAGGCACTTGATTTTTACTTATGTATTTATTTTGGTGCTTGATTTTATACACCTGTGGCAATTGATCTGATTGAAAAATCAAAGTTCAATAAGCAAGAGGTGTGTCACAATACGTTTTACCTTAATCCATCATAAAACAGTCAATATGTTGTGCTAACATAAATAAATAAATATATATATATATATATATATAAATAAAACATACAATGACTTGGGCCAAGGATTAAGAAAAGCTAATCAGGGCCGGCGCCACCGTTAGGCGAACTAGGCATTCGCCTAGGGCGCCGACCTGCTGGGGGCGCCCACCGGGATGTTTCCTGGTGGGCTTCCCCTGTCTGGGGCCGCTGCGCTGGGAGAGCGGCTATTAAGCCGCCCCCAGCGCCGGGCCGTTCCTCAAGGCGCCCGAAGGTGGGGGCACCGAGAGGAGCCCTATCACGGGAGGCCAGTTAGGCAAAGCAGAGCAGACACCTGCTTACCTTGATGGCAGGTGCCTGCTCTGCCACTAAATACCAGTTAGAGGGGCGAGGAGAGGAGGAGAGCGGATGGTGCTGGCAGGCGACGAGGGAGGCTGTTCTAGCAGCCTCTCACTCCTCCCTTGCGCGCCCTCTGTGATGCCGGGAGCCGGAATATGATGTCATTCCTGCCCCGGCATACTAAACAGCGCGCTGGAGGAGTGAGGAGCTGCCTCACACTGGACCCCAGGGAGGTGAGTGCTTGATTGTCAGTGAGTGTCTGTATGCCAGTGAGTGCGTGTATGTCTGTCAGTGAGTGCGTGTATGTCTGTCAGTGAGTGTGTGTATGTCTGTCAGTGAGTGTGTGTATGTCTGTCAGTGAGTGCGTGTATGTCTGTCAGTGAGTGCGTGTATGTCTGTCAGTGAGTGTGTTTATGTCTGTCAGTGAGTGTGTGTATCTGTCTGTCAGTGAGTATGTCAGTGAGTATGTATGTCAGTGAGTGTGTGTATGTCAGTGAGTGTGTGTATGTCAGTGAGTGTGTGTATGTCAGTGAGTGTGTGTATGTCAGTGTGTGTGTGTGTCTGTCTGTCAGTGAGTATGTATGTGAGTATGTATGTCAGTGAGTGTATGTATGTCAGCGAGTGACTGTATTTCAGTGAGTGAGTGTATGTCAGTGAGTGTCTGTGTGTGTGTCAGTGAGTGTTGTCTGTAAGTGAGTGAATGTCTGTCAGTAAGTGTGTGTGTCTGTCTGTTAGTGAGTGTGTCTGTCAGTGAGTGAGTGTATGTATGTCAGTGAGTGTGTTTGTGTCTGTCAGTGAGTGAGTGAGTATATGTCTGTCAGTAAGTGTGTGTGTGTGTGTGTGTTAGTGAGGGAGTGTGTGTCTGTCAGTGAGTGAGTGTATGTCTGTCAGTGAGTGTGTGTTTGTGTGTCTGTCAGTGAGTGTGTGTTTGTGTGTCTGTCAGTGAGTGTGTGTTTGTGTGTCTGTCAGTGAGTGTGTGTTTGTGTGTCTGTCAGTGAGTGTGTGTTTGTGTGTCTGTCAGTGAGTGTGTGTTTGTCAGTGAGTGAGTGTATGTGTCTGTTAGTGATTGAGTGTGTATCTGTCAGTGAGTGTGTGTCTTTCAATGAGTGTGTGTGTCCGTGTCTGTCAGTGAGTGAGTGACATGAGGGGGGGGGGGGGGGGGCAAAATGGATCTTTGCCTAGGGCGGCAGAAATCCTTGCACCGGCCCTGATGCTAATTAACAACACACCTTCCTATTAATAAAACACCTTGTAAAAACACAGTGGTTGCCTATGTAAACCACCAAGAAGGGCTTTGAAGTGCTGCTAGTGAGGGAGGTCACCAAGATTCTCAAACTGGCATACTTCGTAAAAGCTGACCACAAGAATCTCCTAACGGATTATGCCTGAGAGAGTCTAAAGCTGCCAGATCCAATAATAGTAGCTGTGAGAGACTGGCATAGAAGGGACCACTAAAGGGGGACCAAGTGGATAAAGACTCTTGGAGCCAAAGCAACTACAAGAGCCCGTAATGATCCAGATGAACATGAATTTGAACTATGCATCCTTCAGATTCACAGTTGTCATGAACGGACATTCCTGTACCAAAAGCACAACAGGTTATAGGGTCTCTGCCCTGAAAGTTGAAAACCTAATGAACAAGTTGAGGCATTTAAGGTCCAGGATGGGACAGAATAAACCTTCCTTCATGATCATATCAGGTTCAAGTGGAACTAAAGATCCTGTTTGGAAATAGGATCAGAAAAAAAGAGTGTTTATTTCTAAATTTTCCACACAATTGGCCACACAATCTCCACAATCCAGAGAGTTCAGAGCACTGAGAAGCTCATGAGAAAGGCAAGACAGGCAAGAAAGGCAAGACAGCAGGAACTAATTGCTAGGAGTGGGTAACTCAAACAGACCACACCAGGGCCCATGGGTCAAACTGCACATGTCCCACTATGGGTAATTCAGGATGTGGAGGGGGTGGGGGGGTCTGGGGGGGTAACAATTTGATTTCTAGTGAATAGAATAGAGTGCACAACATTTTCATGGATGTACAGTGTGGAATGGTTGGAACAAGCAAAGTTTATACATATTCAGAATACACATTGTCTAATGGACAGAAGGAGCAAGGGAAAGTTTACCTAACATGTACACAATATTTTGAATATATTTTAAATATGTAGAATGATCAGAATGGTTTAGGGGAAAAATAAAGAGTGTAAACAATGTTACAAATACAGAGTATAGAATTATTAGGATACAATGCACACAGTATGGAGATAATGCAGCACTGGAATGTTAGAAAAAGTAAGGAATATATATATATATATATATAAACAGCTCGTGTGTGGTCCACAGCATTTCGGTGAATTACGATGTTCATTATCCATGTCTTCCTGTAGGCTGGCCTACATTTAATGTATTATAGATCAGGTGAATAGATGATGCTGATGATGCTACACTGCAGCCTCACATCACACAACCACAACAAAGTACCTTTTTATTGTTACAAAACAGATTAAGTAGGATAAGTGTAACATTAAACTAATTAACTGAATACTCTTCATTTTGGATTTCCTGCTGAATACTGTGAAAAGCACCATTTCTGACCACAGGGTACACGTGCGAGGAATAGGCTTCAGTATACTAGAAAAGAGGCTTATAAAAAAATTTTTTAAAAAATGACAGCACATCCCTGCAAAAGAAATACATTTTATAAATAATATAAAAGTCAATTTTGGTCCTACTCTGGGAGAGACATGGAGGAGAGGTTGAGAATAGTAGCCAGAATTGAATGTACCCCCAGAGCCTGCGTGGAGCAGATTACACACACAAATATCCATACATAGAACCGAGGTACTCAGTACTCATTTATCCGGACATATCACTATTTACTGTATAGAAAACATTAAAATATAAACAAATTACCTTACTGCTTGTATTAGCTCATTATATCTTCATTAGACAGCATGCTTTCTCCTTAAAGCATCATTCGTAGTGCTGATATTGCTACAGATTTTAGCTGATAAATTTATAAATACCATCCACAGTTTGCCATGACAACAGGTGCATGTATATTGCTTTGGATTTAATACTGTGTAGCCTTCGCTGATGTTACACAGTTGGTAGGGGAAGAGTTACCTGGCTCAGAACCCAGATAAAATTAATAATGAAAAAACAAACCAAAAAAATGCAGCAAACACAAAGGCATATTATTCCTAACCTCTCTGTCTCATCTTGCTTGGTGTACAGCCAATGGGAGACTGTCACAAATCACCTCCCTCTTTCTCTTCTCCGCAGAGCACAGATGAACATATCCTTACCCTTGGAGCATTCTCATTACCGACATATCACAAACGTCAGGCGCCCATCCAGGAGCTTTTAACAACATGCCTACTTAACCATTTCACTGCTTGGGGAGGCTGTGATTGCTGCTAGATCAGAGCCTACTGTAGCAATGCAGTCCTGCACAATCTCAGGGATATTGCTTAGTCCCTGGAAAGCTCGTTACAGCTAAATGTAATACTTCCAGTGTTCCCTCTTACATTTTCACCAGTGTTTGTCGGTTCTGTCTAAATGACTCTAGTTGCCTCCTGTGTCAGGCTCTCAGCTCCCAGGGTGACCAGCCTTCTAATAACATATCATTATATTAGGGAGTACAGGGGAGAAAATGTCATCCCCTACAGCTTCTCCCCAAGAGGCCATGTGCTAGAAGCGCAAGATCATTTACTGAGGATGACATTTTGGTCTCCGGGGAAAAAAAGCCATCTAATCAGAAAGCTTTTTTCCAAATATTTGGCATTCCCGTGAGTATAATTACATACACAAAAACAGCATCAGAGAGATAAACCATGACATAAATTGCAACTTAAAGTAATACTCCAAGCATCATAACCACTACTGCCTTCTATAGTAGTAATGGTATCAGGAGTGCCATGCCACCCTCCCAGGGTAAGTAGCCAAATGGTATGAAAACTTACCAAGTCTGTACTGGGAACACAAAGCAGCACTGGAAAAAAAATATTCCGGTCCTATAAATCATCATGTCACATAGTGTGTAATTCTATTTATGTGCTTTCAGAGCTGTTATATTGTCACTTACCTGCAGGCCTTTGCTCCAGATGATCCATGGGGTTTACAAAGCTGTGATAACCCGCCCTCCAGGCCGCCTCCTGTCTGTTGTGATTGGCCCTGCTTGGGGAAACTTCCCTAAACAGGGTTATTCTCCATCCTCATAGCCAGCATCGACCTACAGACAGTACCACTTCCAGCAATATACTAAAAAAACAATTGCAGCTGGAACTCATCTTACAAAAACGCATTACCCAAAATACACAATATGATTGAAATAACCCAAATAATTTTTAAAGCACTATAAATTATGTGATGACAAAAATGAGAAGAGTTTTAAATAAAAGAAAAAACAATAATCACATTTAAAGATGATAAAAAAAAACTGTTGCACTTACACAGACTGGTGTCTGGAGTGGCCAGCACTAATCAGCAGCCTCTCATTCTGATCTATGGGGATTCTGTGCAACATACGTTTAATAGACGTGTAAATAAGCCCTTAGATGTAGTTATACCCAGCCCTATTTACCCTTTTATGAAGAAGGCTTTGTACAGACAGCTCTGGAGCTGCCAAACAAAGTGCACAAAGAGGGGAAGGCATGTGCCTGGACCAGCCTGGTTTGCACCCGCTCACAGTCACAAGGTAGACTGATCTTGGAAGTCAAATGAAGAGGTAAATGTTATCCTCTGACATCAATGATACAGGAGGCTGCCTTAAACCTGCACTGATTTTTGCAGACATAAAGCAACTTCTTTCTAATCATACCTCATTAATACAAAATATTCGTACTGGTTATTAGGAATCATCCATGTTAACCACACTGACAGCCCGAAATTAACATGGGCTCTCTGTGACACAAGGGACGAAATCCATAAGCACTACAATAAGCCAAAGTGACTATGGTGCATGGTGTGTCAAAATTACAATTTCTAATAAAACAAAAAAACTTTAAAAATGATAACAAGCATCATAAAGAAATGTAATATCACCTTAAACTCTATATAGCTTGCTCAATATACACATGCTGTCACAATAAAAGACATATTTTGAGTTAAAAAAAATAAGTAAGACACTTCTGAAATCTGGATCCATTTTGCCATCAGCAGGTTATATCATAAGGATTATTTTATCGGAGGCTCTGCCAGAGTTGTGCCAGAGGAAACAAGTTGACTATATGTTCCATGTCGTATGCAATGACATGTGGAAAAGCATGCATTCAAATTAATTATAAAACATGCCACGAACATGTAAAGTGTTAAAATGTGTGAATACTGTGTTTTGTGTGAAAGTGCTTTTAGTTTATTGTATAAAATAGAAATTAAGCAACAGCGCACACATAAAAAATACAATTTTAAATGGCTTTTTAAAATCACATATCTCTGCAAAAAAATAAGGGGATTCAATTCCGCCATATAGTCATCTCATGGTGAATCTGAATCTCCATAATTGCTTGCTGAGATGGGTTATATTAAGTAGCCAGTACAATTTAAAGTTGTGTGCAGTTCTTTAATCTGTATTTTATATAAATGTTGGTCTCCACGGCAGCACCATTGCTGAGAAATGCATGTTCCATATGCGCCCCCCCTCAAGTTCCCTCTTTAGTTTATCTCTAGAATAGAGCTTCTTATTTTTCCTCCTCATAATGCTGATCCTCTTCTTTGACTTTCTCTGCAACTTGATGGTACCTGCATCAGCCCACCCTTGCAAGCTGGCTGCCTTGGTGTTATCTTTAATCCTGGCCTCACCTTTGCATCTCATGACCAGTTTGTTACTAAAACCTGTCGATTCCACCTTTAAAAAATTGCCCACATCCACCCCTTTCTTATGCAAGATGCTGCCAAGGAGCTTGTTCATGCTCTAGTAATCTCTCGCATGGATTACTGTAATTCTCTCCTAATTGGTCTCCCCAGAAGCCATACTGCCTCCCTACAATCTGTGATGAATGCTGCCGCCAGGCTGATCTCCCTATCCTGTCGCTCCTCTGACGATCTTAACACTGGCTTCCTGTATCCTATAGGTATCAATTTAAAATACTATCCCTTATCTATAAAGCTCTAAACAACTCTAGCCCCTATAAAATGTTTTCACTGCCGGTGACCTTCTCCTGTCCGCTGCTCGCACCCTTACTGATAACTCACACTTGCAGGAGTTTTCACAGACGGCTCTTTTCCTTTGGAACAGCCTGCCTACCCCATCACTCTCCCCTAGTCGTCAATCATTTAAAGGACCACTATAGGCACCCAGACCACTTCAGCTTAATTAAGTGGTCTGGTCTGGTTTGAACAGGGTCCTCATCTACCTATTGTTCCTGTATTATTTTGTAAACATTGCATTTATTGTTATATTGTATTTATTGTTAAATTCCCCGCTGTCACAGTAGTGTAAAGTGCTGTGGTTTAAGTTGGCACTGTATCAATACCAATAATAAAAATAATATTGTCTTAACGTATTAAAAAGTATTAAAATACAGTGAGGTGGAAACACTTTTTAAAACATTTGCAAGAAGAGTCATTAAAGTGAGAATTGCTGTGTATTCAAAGTGTATTTCAAATTTAAGGCCAAAGTAGATTAACTGGGGGGCGGGGCCTAAGCTTTATGACAGCTGGATGTGCCTTGCATGAGCTCCGAGCCTAAACTAGCTACATCACCGTGTATCCAGCACTAAGGCGATCTAACATCCAGTATCAGAGACATACCTGATCCCGAAGATTGGGTTACCTCGGAATATTGATATCTCGCAATCGTGAAGAAGGTTTCAGCGGGGCCTAATGATCTAGACGATGGGTGAGGAGGCTGGTCTTCCATTTTCTGTGCATCAGTGCCCTTGCAGTACTCCTTACGGTCCTGTTCCCCACCTTTTAGACCGGTGGGGGTTATCCTGGTTCCCATTGGTTTGCATGAAATACCACTGTGAGTAGTGGAAACAGCATCTGCCTGCAGTGTGGTCACCCAAGAGGGTGGAGACGCTCGAATATGGTGGTCTCACAACACAGCAACTTGTATTGAACCGTGTACTAACTCAAGGACCACACCAATCTCATACCCATCTCATGTCACTCTTCCTGTAAATCCTCCTTCAATACTGCCCTCTGGAATGCACGCTCTGTTTGCAATATTACAAAATCCACTGCTGTCCACAACCTCTTCATCTCTCGTCCCCTAGATTTACTAGCCTAAACAGAAACATGGCTCTCCCCCTCTGACCCTGCTACCCCTGCATCTTTATCCTTTGGTTGTCTTCAACTTACCCACAAGAAACACTGAATGTAAAGGTGGTGGTGTAGGATTTCACCTCTCACCTCACTGCTCCTTCAAACCTCTACCCACTCCCCCTTCCCTCTCTTTCCCATCATTTGAAATTAATTAGATTCGTCTTTTCAAAACTTTCTCTGCTAACATTGTCATTATTTATCGCCCCCCTGGTTCCCCTCTCCTCTTCCTTGACCACTTTGCTGTCTGGCTACTCTACTTCCTCTCTTCTAATATTCCATCCCTAATTCTCAGGTACTTATATTCCCATTAACCCACCTTTGACCTCAGCAGCCTCTAAACTACTTTCCATTACTTCCACCCTCGGGCTATCACAGTGGGCCAACTCTCCCACACATGTAGCTGGCAATACAATCTACCTCATTTTCTTTTATGCATGTACAGTATCTAATATCTGCAACACTCCATTTCCTCTGTCTGATCCCCACCTCTTATCATTTGCTCTCAAGTACCCCCTCACCCAACAACCTCAGCCTAACCTCCCTCAACTCAGGAGGAACCCTAATTCTATTGACCACCAGCAGCTGTCGGCTGATATTGATTCACAACTGCTATCCATCCCTTCCCTGTCCCTCACTGGCCATTTCCACATATAACACTACCCTCACCTCTACCTTGAAGGCTGCAGCCCCGCTCCAAACATGCACCTCAAGGACGACAAGCCCCTTAACCGTGGTATACTGAATCAACACGCTAAGATGCTCCCGTTGTGCTGAACGCTCCTGGAGAAAGTCTCGCACCCAGACAGACTACCTCCATTAAAGATTCATATTGTGTTCATACAGCGCAGCCCATGCCCTCGCCAAACAGTCATACTTTTCCTCTCTCATTAGTTCATGCTCCCGCAATTTCCAGGCGTCTCTTTGACACCTTTAACTATTTTCTTTGCCCTACTGTGGCCACCCACTAAACTAACCTTACAGCCAATAGCTTTGCATGCTACTTTACCGACAAGACTGAACAGCTAAGGAAATAATTCTCTCCAATGTGCCGTTCTCTTTCTCAACCACATGTAGATCATGCCTTTCCTACCCTTCAGACTTTCTTCCTGGCTACTGAATAAGAGGTGACTGCGCTTCTCCTTTCCTCTCGCCCCACCACTTGCCTGCTAGATCCTGTCCCATCTCACCTTATCAGATCTCTATCCTCCTGTCTTGTGCCTTCCTTAACACACATCCTCAACTGCTCTCTCTCTCTCTCTCTCTCTCTCTCTTCTGGTGTTGTCCCTGCTGACCTTAAACATGCCACTGTAGTACCTATCCTGAAAAAAATTCTTGACCCGTCCTCCGCCTCTAACTATCGTCCCATATCCTTGCTCTCTTTTTCCTCAAAGCTTCAGGAAAGACTTGTCTTTACCCGTATGTCTCACTTCCTCAATTCCAACTCTCTCCTTGACCCTCTTCAATCTGGCTTCCACCCTCTACACTCTACCGAGACTGCTCTTATCAAAGTTACAAACTACCCAATTGCAGCTAAACCCAAAGGTCACTATTCCATATTAATTCTTCTTGACCTCTCTGCTGCCTTTGACACCATTGATCAGGCTCTCCTTCTTCAAACTCTTCAATCACTCGGTCTCTGTGAATCTGTCCTCTTGTGGTTTTCCTCTTATCTCTCCCAACGCTCATTCCTTTTCTAATGATGCCCCCTCCCCTCGACCTGTCTCGGTTGTAGTCCCCCAAGGCTCTGTCCTTGGTCCCCTTCTATTTTCTTTTTATACTGCCTCTCTTGGCAAACGTATTACCTGGATTCCACTACCACCTGTATGCTGATGACACTCAGATATATCTCTCCTCCCCGGACCTTTCCCCTGCTGTTTTGCAACATGTCACTGCTTGCATTTCTTCCATCTCTGACTGGATGTCCTCCCGCTTTCGGAAACTAAATCTCTCTACAACTGAGCTCCTTGTCTTTTCTCCTCCTAATACTGATCCTCCTCTTTTGCTCTCCCTTCAAGTTAGTGGTATCCACATAAGTCCAGTTACCTTCTCCTGTCTGCTGCTCGCACACGTACAGCCAACTCACGCTTGCAGGACTTCTCGCGGGCGGCTCCCTTCCTATGGAATAGCCTTCCTGCCGCCATCAGACTCTCCCCTAGTCTTCAATCGTTTAAGAAGTGCCTTAAACCCATCTCATTAGAAAAGCTTATGGCCTCCCAGAATAACCTCTACCTCACATACCTGTCTCTTGCTCTCTCCTTAAGGGCAGCACTTCACTCTATCCTCCAGCTCTGCTTCACGCCCACCTTATTTGATTGCTATTTCCTGTCCTAATGTGTTTTATACCCCACCTTAAAGACTGTAAGCTCGTTTGAGCAGGATCCTCTTCAACCTTTCGTTCCTGTAAGTTTTCTTGTAATTGTCCTATTTATAGTTAAATCCCCCCTCTCATAATATTGTTAAATGCTACAGACTCTGTTGGCGCTATATAAATGGCAATAATAATAATAATGACATGCTACTCGCTCTCCTGGGCCAAAGGCCAACAGGGGCACAGGCCCACAGCACCAACTACACGGACAGAAGACAATTCGCATTCGGTGGCGACGAACTACCATGATCTCCCGTCTCACCCTTATGATTAAGGACTTGGCCCACAAAAGGCCCCAGGCCCATGGCTTGAGGTTGCAGGCCTGCACACCAGCTTAGGGTGGGAGGATGGCCATACACTGGATCTTCGGGGCTGATACTTTTCTAACCCTTCATGCTTCCCCACCTTGGGAGTAGGATGAAAATCAGTTACCACCCAGGACCCTCTTACAGCTCATCATATGGGACTTTCCGACGTGTTCCACTCCCAAAGTGGCATGAGCTCTTATGAGCCTGGTGTCGCCATGCTCTAACATTTTTGGTTAACGCATGTGATAGCTCCTTTCCAACCACAGTAAATATTTTTTTTTAGTTTTGTAGAATTTTCAGAGGACCTTGCACACACACGTTGTCAGGGTGTACTCCCACTCGGGTGCTCCAAAACAGGGAGGGCCCCAGCCCAGACAAATAAAGTGGAACAAAAAAGGTTTAGACATTTTGGCTCCCCTGAGACTTGTCAAATTTGAATTTGAAGCTTTCCTGCATTATCAATGTTATGTTTTCACCATGGCTAACCAGTCAGCATAGTAACAAAACAACATTGGTTCCACGTAGGGATGAGTTAGTTTAGCTTGAACATGCTTGGTCCTATTATCCTCCTGTTTTGCACCTGGACATGACTGCCTAGTCAGCTTACTATCCTATGTTAAAAAAAAAAGATATTCTTCTTCAAAGTTTTGTATAACTTGTATTGTCTAATGTTATGATGACATGTTTTGCACTCATGTTATTTCACATCTCAATAAAAGAAAGATTGATAACAGAGTAGCTGAAGGGGTAGGGATCGACCGATTAGGGAGTATCATAGGGGGTAGGGATCGACCGATTATCGGAATATTCGGCAATATCGGTATCGGACAATAAAGATGACAAGCACGGAGGTCCTGGGGGGCCCAGCAAGCTCGTACTTATCTTCCCAGCAGCTCCCTTCATCTCCCCTGTCTAAATCTCGCGAGTCCCGTGGCTGTCAGAGCTTTTCCACGGGATACCATTGCAACGCTCCGGGAGGTATGCAGGCCGCGAGAGTTAGACCGGGGAGCTGCTGGGAAGGTAAGTAAGAGCTTGCCGGGCCCCCACTGCACAGTCTATGTCACTGGATCACCAGGGAATGCTATATCCCCCTCCCTGGCCAGGTAACAAGCAGGGAGGGGGGACAAACAAAAATCTTTACATTTATTTATTTATTTTGAAAGTTATAAAAATAAAAATGCCCTCCCATTTTGCACACACTACATACCTACACAAACACACTACACAAACACAATCTGCATTATATACACACACTACACAAACACTCTGCATTATATACACACACTATACAAACACACACACTCTGCATTATATACACACTACACAAACACACACACTGCATTATATACACACACTACACAAACACTCTGCATTCATTATATACACACACTACACAAACGCACACATACACACTGCATTCATTATATACACACACTACACAAACGCGCGCACACACACTCTGCATTCATTATAAACACACTACATAAACATACACACTGCGCATTCATTATATGCACACTGCATTCACTATACACTCACTACACAAACACATACTCTGCATTCTTTATATACACACTACACAAACACACACTGCATCTACTACACACACACACTACACAAACACTGCATTCACTAATCAAATACTCTCACTGCAACCATTACACACACACATATATTCTTGAAAACATAAATTCTGACTGGCATGTATATTTTGTGCATTTACCTTAATAATAATAAAAAAAAAGATTTGCAAAAAATAAATAATAAACATGTTGAGTTAACAGTAGATTTGTGTAGAAACAGTTTTTGTTTTTTTAAATGGTAAATGTACAAAATATCGGTAAGTTATCGCCTAACGGCCTGAAAGTTCACAGATTATCGGTATCAGTATCGGCTCTAAAAAATCAATATCGGTTGATCCCTAATAGGGGATTGGGGAGGCATTATACACTTCTTTAAAAGCTACGTACATTTAAAAACTGAAATACAAGGTAACTAGAATTAGGTATGATTGGTATGTTTGCTAGTAAAACTTAACTCCTGTGCAATTTTTGGGGTTCACAGCTTACCCATGCCCAAGTGGCAGTACACAGGCATGAATGAAAATATTAATTCCAATGTCTCTATGCTTGTAACCTTCAGAGAAGTGACCCATGATAAATATTTGATTTCCATCACTAGCCATTTTAATGAGGGCCGCCTGCTCTCATCTCTTGCCAATCAGCTGCCCATCAGATTTGGCAGATTGAGAACTCTGTCCAATCTTCTTTCCGCTTTGTGGAGAGATGCCCAAGCACCTCATTAGTATGAAATTGTGCCAACGGCCTGGCAACAGGAAGGCAATCTCCTTGTCTGCAGAGGCTAATGATTTAGCTTATTGAGTCATTCCAACACTTTTAAACAAACGTGTATTCACTACCAAGTATTCAGGGTCTACACAACACACCTTTATTTCACTGGCACAGACTCCATGTTAAACTGTTTTCAGAAAACCAGAAAGCCAAACATATTCAGCGTTCCTACACAGGCAGATTCACTATACCTCCATAGCAGGTTTCTTACATTTCCCTCTCAAGGTCCATCACAAAGGCGCAATGCCAGCTTTATTACTACCAAGTTCTGCAATTCAAACCTGCGAGGTTGTCACAGCTGTCAGTGGTTTTATCTTACTGCCAGATGGGACTTGGCTATGCTGCCAGTTTATGGATTGAGCAGATACACTGGGCTCACGGTTAGAACATTGTTGAGTTAGCATCACGATGATGGGTGCCAATAAATTCTATGAAATAGTTGTGGAGCTCTGTCATACACTCATACACACAGCACATTACTGTGAGTTGTATTGCTGTGGAGTCCTGTGATAAACATACACACTGCAAATCACTGTAGGTTTAGGAAAAAACATTTCCTTTGCCTTAGACCAGGGATAGGCAAAGCATCATGGGAGGTGTAGTCCAAAACATCTGCAGTGCCAAAGGTTGCCTATGCTTGCCTTAGACTAAACATACACACTGCACATTACTGGGAGTTTAATTTCCATGGAGCTCTGTGATGCACTCACACTCACTGCACATTACTGCAAGTTTTATTTCCATTGAGTTTCTGAAACATACCGTACACCTTGCACATTACTGAGAGTTTATTTCTATGGAGTTCTGAAATACACCATACACATTACTGAGAGTTTTGAAATACACCATACAAACTGCATATCCCACACGGGAAAAAACTATTTTAGAGTAAACCCTGTATCTATCCAACAAACATCTTCCCCAAAGGTCAAGAAGGAACAAACAGAGGTGGGTTTCTTATGCGTAGCTCCTGCTTGCTTCCTAACTGAGGAATAGCATCAGGAAGAAGTTCCGCTATACGAATTCTGCTCAACTATTCACAATTATATAAAAATTGAAAACGACAACAGTTTAAGAAGATATTTTGTAGTTATTAAAACTCAGGTCAGCTTGCCAAAGAAACTAAATGTAGGATTCCATATTTATAGGTTTCAACAGGAATTAACAAGTCAATGCCTACCCTTAACCTTTCAATAGAATCATTTAAAATAATATATTATAACCAATATAAGAAACAGAGGAACGGACGTTTATAACTGTACATACAGAATGTGATATGCTGACACACTGTTCCATCATTCAATAAAAAAAAGACTTGCCAAGTCATCTGGTTCAATTTCTATTTTCCATCATTCCCATAACTATATTCTAAGGCAAGGGTAGGCAACCTTTTAGCAGTACTGTGCCAAAACAAGTCCCTTGTTGTGCCGGTGCTATTGTTTTTTTGTTTGTTTTTTTTATGGATGTGTGTATGTTGCCATATTCTGCTTGTGTTATTTATGTGTGCTGCCGTTGCTTTGTGGCGTTATATTGTGCGTATGTGGCTTTTATATTGTATATGCTCATGACTAATCTGTTGTATTGTGTATGATAACTATTAACCCCTTAAGGACCAAACTTCTGGAATAAAAGGGAATCATGACATGTCACACATGTCATGTGTCCTTAAGGGGTTAAAGGACCACTCTAGGCACCCAGACCACTTCAGCTTAATGAAGTGGTCTGGGTGCCAGGTCCAGCTAGGGTTAACCCATTTTTTTTTTTTATAAACATAGCAGTTTCAGAGAAACTGCTATGTTTATAAATTGGTTAACCCTTCCCCCAAATCCTCTAGTGGCTGTCTCATTGACAGCCGCTAGAGGCGCTTGCGTGATTCTCACTGTGAAAATCACAGTGACAGCACGCAAGCGTCCATAGGAAAGCATTGTAAATGCTTTCCTATGCGACCGGCTGAATGCACGCGCAGCTCTTGCCGCGCGTGCGCATTCAGCCGACGGGGCGGAACGGAGGAGGATCGGAGGCAGAGAGCTCCCCGCCCAGCGCTGGAAAAAGGTAAGTTTTACCCCTTTTCCCCTTTCCAGAGCCGGGCGGGAGGGGGACCCTGAGGGTGGGGGCACCCTCAGGGCACAATAGTGCCAGGAAAACTAGTATGTTTTCCTGGCACTATAGTGGTCCTTTAATGTGGGGTGTGTATGAAGGCTGCTTGTGAAATTGTGTGTATGGATCATATGTCACATTGGTTGTGTGGTGGTGTGTATATGTGAGGGACTGCTTGTGGTATTGCATGCGAGAGGCTTCTTGTAGGGTAGTGTGCATGTATGTGGATAGTCTGTTGTGTTGTGTTGTGTTTGTGGGGACTGTTTGTGTGTGTAGAAGGGTGTTTGTTTCATTTGTATGAGGGAAGGGTTATTCTGCAGCTCTGTGTAGATCTACCAGTGTGGGTGGCTTCCCTGGAGTTCAGTGGGGACCAGGCTAGCTGTAGATCAAGGACAGGAGCTGCTATACTCAAGTGTGGATTCCCGTTCACAAGTGCTGGGGGGAAGTGATCTGAGATCGCCTCCTCTATGTTCTGCAATACGTAAAATTGAGGATTGTCCCTCACTACCTGCAATCACCACTTAGTTTATACTAGCTGATATCTGAAGTTCCACTGGGACTCCTGATAGGCCAGAGCCTTATTGTCTCTTGTAGCCTTAAGTGCCATGTAATGCTGACCCCTAGGGCAGGGATAGGCAACCTTCGGCACTCCAGATGTTGCGAACTACATCCCCTATAATGCCCTAGGGTGTTCTAGGGTGTCATTACATTACAACAGGCTGTGATAATAGAACAAGCTGGAGGGTTTGTGGTATTCGGAATGTTACTATAAATGTAATCTTTTTTTAGACTTAAAATGCCCAAGAATGGACACTGCACATTTTGTGTTAAGCAATCAGTCCTTAACAGACATTACGCAAAAACATGAGTTGCATGGGTGAAAGACAACATGTAAAACAGTCTTCTTTTTTTTTATAATCAAACCACAAAACATGCAGCGTATTATAGAGTTTACTTAAACGGCTTCTGCGTTTTCATGGACAAGTGACAGCTGTGGAACACGCCTGAGGTAAGAGATATAAAAAGCTCCCCTGACTGAACACTGCAAATACTCAGCTCACAATTAAGAAGATTTTGGACTTAACATGAAAAATATGCTTTATGTTTTGTTACAAAGCATGCATCTTTCTTTGCTGCTGATACACGTGGACATTCCATGTAAATGTTCTTTTTGTAGCGTTAAAATGGTTATGACCATTCAGCTTTTCAAAGGTTTGTGCTGTTCAAACAATATTTGGATGGATATTCAATATAAAAATGTAAATCCTTATAAAAACTCAATTACAGTCTAATGATATACATGTTAATCGCTACAATATCTACACGTTCTCAATCAAACCTTCCTGAGGGTTTTCTACAACACTTTTGAAACTTGCAAAACAGGGCCATATTTCGTCAAAACAGGGCACTATACTTTATGTAAAGCAATCCAATACTCTGGGCAAGAAGTATCAATACATAAGCATTTTCCATATTGAATTCAGCAAAGGGACTTTATAATAATCCAAAAAAATACCCCAAATATTATCCACCTTAAAGTGGCTCTTTGAATATTTTAACTCCCGTAATTTAACAGTAAATTTTACCTTTTAGGTATTTGAAATGGAAGGATAGGTGACTTGGAGAAATTATTCAGTTCAGCAATTTTTTTCAGAACTCTTTATTTTTGTCTTGCACCAATATGTAAAAAAGTACAACTTGCAGAGACATTAAGCAGTGACATAAAAGAAAACCTAAAGCATTGCTTAAGAGCGAAGTGAAGGACAATTGGTCAAGGGTTTTAAGAAAGAATACAATTTATAATAATATGTAACAAGTTGTATTTAAGGAAAGGCCATCTCCTACTAGCTAGTGGGAAACTTAAGGGGGTAGGTGCACGAGGTAAGTACAGGATCATGTGATTTGAAAATTAAGAGCTGAGTAGTGGCTACTAATCATTGCGGTGTCATGGCTTAGAGTGGGCCTGATGCCCTTATTCGGTGTTGCCAGCAATCTTGGTGGTATGCGGGTGGGCAGGCCCGATCTCTGAGGTGGCCCTGATTACTGTAGTGCAGGGAGTAGCGGGATTGCTAATGGTGCCCAATAACTCCTAGGCAACAAGAGGGGGGTTGAGAAGGTTTGCCTTTATAATCCAGCCGAGGAAGTTAACTAAAATTGAAAGACACAACAACAGTGGAAAGGAAAGAAAATATGAATAAATAAAAGTTCACCTGGTCGGTGAGACGTATCCAACTCCATCTGCTACTTCTTCTCTGGGGCTGAGTATCGACCCAATGTACTTCTGGTTCATTCAGCCATTTTCTTTTGCTAGGAGAGGCACAAATCGGACTATTCGGGAGACGTCCCAGGAGCTGTCAGCTGAGTGAGCACCAGCTTTAGGTCGCGTTAGGCTGAGGGCCTGAAGAAAAGAGTTCCCCAGTGATGTGAGTTGGTGTACCCCCAACCCCGTCCTTACTAACCAGGAGTGTGCAGGGGGACACTCCAGCTGTCCAGAGAGACTGTGTGACCTTTTGAATTGAGCACCGCCAGTCTAGTGTGGCTCTGCACAGGTCTGCTAGATGGGGGCCCTAAATAACAATAACCCCCAGCGCCCACCCACGACAGTAACGGGGGACCTATTGTCCCCTTAAAAGACAATGGGGAGTGGACCATTTCTCCTCCCCCCGACTCCCTCCCATGAGCGGCGGGTGGGGGCCTTAGAAGACAATGGGGGGGGAGGGAAGACCTATTGTACAACCCCCCAAACCCCAACCAATGTTCGGCGAGTGAGGGTTCTAATTTA
Source organism: Pelobates fuscus (assembly GCF_036172605.1). NCBI lineage: Eukaryota > Metazoa > Chordata > Amphibia > Anura > Pelobatidae > Pelobates > Pelobates fuscus. The sequence goes on from NC_086327.1 coordinate 134,019,176, forward strand.
CAATAAGGGGGCACCTATTGTCCCTTCGGCCCACACCCATGAGCGGCGGGTGTGGGCACTAAAAAACAATGGGGGGGGGCAGAAGACCTATTGTCCTCGCCCCCCTAACCCCCACCCATGAGCGGCGGGTGGGGGCCCTAAAGGACAATGGGGGAGCACCTTTGGTTTCCCCTAGTTACCTGGGTGGGTATTTGGGCATTAAGCCCCCACCATTGCCCATGGGTGAGAGCTAAGTGACAAATTATCACCCCAGGTGTCTAGGGGACCAGGGCCAGATTAAGAGCCCAGTGGGCCTGGTGCTGACAATTATGATGGGGCCTAATTACAGATACTTATCGACCAAAAACACTAAAACAGTCATACCTCCCAAGCATCATGTATCTGATGGAGATGGTGTTGGAGGGAAACTCAAAGGATGCAGCTATAAGAATACACATACTCTATGCTAATCTCTCTCTAATGTATGCTTTCATCTTTCAAGTAAATCCATACCCCCTAACAGCAGTGTCCAGTGAAGCAGGAAGTCAATGGGCGGGGTAAAAGGGTGGGCCAGTGTCGCAAATCGCATGACCAGAACTGCCAAAAGGGGCAAACATGCCCAAAAAAGGGGGCATGTCTGTCCAAAGAATTGGACGCCCAGTCCCCTAGTCTTCCAGTGTCTCAGTGTCCTCATTTCTCACCGTGTCCCTATGTCTCAGTGTTTCCCTTGTCACTAGGATACTAGTGTACACTGAGAGACATGTGGACAAAGTGAGACATGTGCACACAGTGAGACATGGGGACACTGACACACCAGGGGACACAGACACTTGGGGACACTGGGAGACATGGAGGCACTTGTGGATACAGACATGGGACACTGGGAGACATGGAGACACTGGGAGACATGGGGACACAGATACTGGGAGACATGGGGACACAGACCCTGGGAGACATGGGGACACTGGGAGACATGGGGGGCCCTTGTGGACCCAGACATGGGGACACTGAAAAATTTGGGGGCACTGGGAGACATGGGGTTATTAAGACACTAGGGACACTGGCTGGGAGACATATTGACACTGGGAGAAAGATATTTGGGGACACTGGGAGACATGGGGACACTGAAAGACATGGGGACACACACACACTGGGAGACTAGGGGACACTGGGTGCCGTGGAGACACTGAGACGTTAGGGACATTGGCTGAGAGACGAGACATGGGGACACTGAAACATTTTGGGACACTGGGAGACATGGGGACACTGAGACACTAGGGACACTGGCTGGGAGATATAGGGAAACTGGGAGACATGGGGACACTGAGACACATGGGGACAATGAGACTCTAGAGACATGGGGACACAGACACTGGGAGACTAGGGGACACTGGGAGCCGCGGGGACACTGAGACACTAGGGACATTGGCTGGGAGACACATGCCCCTATGTCTCACAGTGTCCCCTAGTCTCTCAGTGTCCCCTAGTCTCTGTGTCCCCATGTTTCCCTGCTGCCTTTCCCCCCCATCCTTCACTTCCCTGAGCTGTTGTCTGTCTGCAGACTGGGAGCTGCTGTCTGAACTCTCTGTGCTGTGTAGCTGCTCCCCCGCAGATCAGTGAGTAGAGAGAGGCAGGGAGGAATATGCTGTAACTTCCTTTCCCTGCCTCTCTCCACACGCAGTGACCCCAACTGGCTGGTGCTGGTATTGCAGAGTAATCTCTATACTGAGAAAAATATCTGCATTTGTATTGCCGGTATTACTACAATACCAGCACGGCCAGGCAGCCCCAAATACCGGCTGTGCTGGTAAAATACCAGTCAGGTGGCAAACCCAAGAGTAGTGTGTAAAAAAAATAAAAAAAGTAAAAACATTTTTTTTTTTTTATTAAATGGGCCTCTTCCATGGGCCTGGGCCTGGAGCTGCAGCTCCATCAGCCCCTATGTTAATCCGGCCCTGTAGGGGACCTCAAGCCCCTAGTAACCCCCACGCAAAAAATAAAATAAAAAAAATAAAGCCTACCTACACCCCTCACCCTAAAAATAGTGAGGGATGAACAATAAAACTAAATACCTCTAAGTGAAAAAAACAACTTACAATTAGATTAGTCTTTTTTCTAAAACCTTCCTTTTTTCAGCCCCAAAAAAGGCAAATTAAAATGCATGAAGCCAGACAAACTTATATAAAAAAAATAAAAGCACACCAAAAAAAATCACGACGCTTAAAAACAAAATCCACCTTCACCCAGTGAGGGCACCGCACAGACTGAGCTCCATAGGGGGTGGGGAAAGGCCTATAAAGCCTTCCTACGCCCTGCAATTTACCAGTAAGAGTGTTCTGACAGGTAACTTTGAGCCTTGCCTGATAGGTAGATTTGAGCCTTGTAAGTTACCAATCAGAGCACTCTTATTGGTTGGCCTAAACCAACCAGTCTGCTCAGTCTGTCTTATGTTTTAAAGAAAACTAGAGCAGATAGGAAGAAATAAAAAACAGATCCTGAGACAGAAAGAGAAGAGGAAGCGATCGGGGAAAGGTAAGTTTGGTGTGACAGCGCCGCATTAAGTAATGTAGTGCTTATGGTGCCTGTAATATTTCTTTAACCCCTTAAGGACCAAGCTTCTGTAAATCCTTATAAAAACTCAATTACAGTCTAATGATATACATGTTAATCGCTACAATATCTACACGTTCTCAATCAAACCTTCCTGAGGGTTTTCTACAACACTTTTGAAACTTGCAAAACAGGGCCATATTTCGTCAAAACAGGGCACTATACTTTATGTAAAGCAATCCAATACTCTGGGCAAGAAGTATCAATACATAAGCATTTTCCATATTGAATTCAGCAAAGGGACTTTATAATAATCCAAAAAAATACCCCAAATATTATCCACCTTAAAGTGGCTCTTTGAATATTTTAACTCCCGTAATTTAACAGTAAATTTTACCTTTTAGGTATTTGAAATGGAAGGATAGGTGACTTGGAGAAATTATTCAGTTCAGCAATTTTTTTCAGAACTCTTTATTTTTGTCTTGCACCAATATGTAAAAAAGTACAACTTGCAGAGACATTAAGCAGTGACATAAAAGAAAACCTAAAGCATTGCTTAAGAGCGAAGTGAAGGACAATTGGTCAAGGGTTTTAAGAAAGAATACAATTTATAATAATATGTAACAAGTTGTATTTAAGGAAAGGCCATCTCCTACTAGCTAGTGGGAAACTTAAGGGGGTAGGTGCACGAGGTAAGTACAGGACCATGTGATTTGAAAATTAAGAGCTGAGTAGTGGCTACTAATCATTGCGGTGTCATGGCTTAGAGTGGGCCTGATGCCCTTATTCGGTGTTGCCAGCAATCTTGGTGGTATGCGGGTGGGCAGGCCCGATCTCTGAGGTGGCCCTGATTACTGTAGTGCAGGGAGTAGCGGGATTGCTAATGGTGCCCAATAACTCCTAGGCAACAAGAGGGGGGTTGAGAAGGTTTGCCTTTATAATCCAGCCGAGGAAGTTAACTAAAATTGAAAGACACAACAACAGTGGAAAGGAAAGAAAATATGAATAAATAAAAGTTCACCTGGTCGGTGAGACGTATCCAACTCCATCTGCTACTTCTTCTCTGGGGCTGAGTATCGACCCAATGTACTTCTGGTTCATTCAGCCATTTTCTTTTGCTAGGAGAGGCACAAATCGGACTATTCGGGAGACGTCCCAGGAGCTGTCAGCTGAGTGAGCACCAGCTTTAGGTCGCGTTAGGCTGAGGGCCTGAAGAAAAGAGTTCCCCAGTGATGTGAGTTGGTGTACCCCCAACCCCGTCCTTACTAACCAGGAGTGTGCAGGGGGACACTCCAGCTGTCCAGAGAGACTGTGTGACCTTTTGAATTGAGCACCGCCAGTCTAGTGTGGCTCTGCACAGGTCTGCTAGATGGGGGCCCTAAATAACAATAACCCCCAGCGCCCACCCACGACAGTAACGGGGGACCTATTGTCCCCTTAAAAGACAATGGGGAGTGGACCATTTCTCCTCCCCCCGACTCCCTCCCATGAGCGGCGGGTGGGGGCCTTAGAAGACAATGGGGGGGAGGGAAGACCTATTGTACAACCCCCCAAACCCCAACCAATGTTCGGCGAGTGAGGGTTCTAATTTACAATAAGGGGGCACCTATTGTCCCTTCGGCCCACACCCATGAGCGGCGGGTGTGGGCACTAAAAAACAATGGGGGGGGGCAGAAGACCTATTGTCCTCGCCCCCCTAACCCCCACCCATGAGCGGCGGGTGGGGGCCCTAAAGGACAATGGGGGAGCACCTTTGGTTTCCCCTAGTTACCTGGGTGGGTATTTGGGCATTAAGCCCCCACCATTGCCCATGGGTGAGAGCTAAGTGACAAATTATCACCCCAGGTGTCTAGGGGACCAGGGCCAGATTAAGAGCCCAGTGGGCCTGGTGCTGACAATTATGATGGGGCCTAATTACAGATACTTATCGACCAAAAACACTAAAACAGTCATACCTCCCAAGCATCATGTATCTGATGGAGATGGTGTTGGAGGGAAACTCAAAGGATGCAGCTATAAGAATACACATACTCTATGCTAATCTCTCTCTAATGTATGCTTTCATCTTTCAAGTAAATCCATACCCCCTAACAGCAGTGTCCAGTGAAGCAGGAAGTCAATGGGCGGGGTAAAAGGGTGGGCCAGTGTCGCAAATCGCATGACCAGAACTGCCAAAAGGGGCAAACATGCCCAAAAAAGGGGGCATGTCTGTCCAAAGAATTGGACGCCCAGTCCCCTAGTCTTCCAGTGTCTCAGTGTCCTCATTTCTCACCGTGTCCCTATGTCTCAGTGTTTCCCTTGTCACTAGGATACTAGTGTACACTGAGAGACATGTGGACAAAGTGAGACATGTGCACACAGTGAGACATGGGGACACTGACACACCAGGGGACACAGACACTTGGGGACACTGGGAGACATGGAGGCACTTGTGGATACAGACATGGGACACTGGGAGACATGGAGACACTGGGAGACATGGGGACACAGATACTGGGAGACATGGGGACACAGACCCTGGGAGACATGGGGACACTGGGAGACATGGGGGGCCCTTGTGGACCCAGACATGGGGACACTGAAAAATTTGGGGGCACTGGGAGACATGGGGTTATTAAGACACTAGGGACACTGGCTGGGAGACATATTGACACTGGGAGAAAGATATTTGGGGACACTGGGAGACATGGGGACACTGAAAGACATGGGGACACACACACACTGGGAGACTAGGGGACACTGGGTGCCGTGGAGACACTGAGACGTTAGGGACATTGGCTGAGAGACGAGACATGGGGACACTGAAACATTTTGGGACACTGGGAGACATGGGGACACTGAGACACTAGGGACACTGGCTGGGAGATATAGGGAAACTGGGAGACATGGGGACACTGAGACACATGGGGACAATGAGACTCTAGAGACATGGGGACACAGACACTGGGAGACTAGGGGACACTGGGAGCCGCGGGGACACTGAGACACTAGGGACATTGGCTGGGAGACACATGCCCCTATGTCTCACAGTGTCCCCTAGTCTCTCAGTGTCCCCTAGTCTCTGTGTCCCCATGTTTCCCTGCTGCCTTTCCCCCCCATCCTTCACTTCCCTGAGCTGTTGTCTGTCTGCAGACTGGGAGCTGCTGTCTGAACTCTCTGTGCTGTGTAGCTGCTCCCCCGCAGATCAGTGAGTAGAGAGAGGCAGGGAGGAATATGCTGTAACTTCCTTTCCCTGCCTCTCTCCACACGCAGTGACCCCAACTGGCTGGTGCTGGTATTGCAGAGTAATCTCTATACTGAGAAAAATATCTGCATTTGTATTGCCGGTATTACTACAATACCAGCACGGCCAGGCAGCCCCAAATACCGGCTGTGCTGGTAAAATACCAGTCAGGTGGCAAACCCAAGAGTAGTGTGTAAAAAAAATAAAAAAAGTAAAAACATTTTTTTTTTTTTATTAAATGGGCCTCTTCCATGGGCCTGGGCCTGGAGCTGCAGCTCCATCAGCCCCTATGTTAATCCGGCCCTGTAGGGGACCTCAAGCCCCTAGTAACCCCCACGCAAAAAATAAAATAAAAAAAATAAAGCCTACCTACACCCCTCACCCTAAAAATAGTGAGGGATGAACAATAAAACTAAATACCTCTAAGTGAAAAAAACAACTTACAATTAGATTAGTCTTTTTTCTAAAACCTTCCTTTTTTCAGCCCCAAAAAAGGCAAATTAAAATGCATGAAGCCAGACAAACTTATATAAAAAAAATAAAAGCACACCAAAAAAAATCACGACGCTTAAAAACAAAATCCACCTTCACCCAGTGAGGGCACCGCACAGACTGAGCTCCATAGGGGGTGGGGAAAGGCCTATAAAGCCTTCCTACGCCCTGCAATTTACCAGTAAGAGTGTTCTGACAGGTAACTTTGAGCCTTGCCTGATAGGTAGATTTGAGCCTTGTAAGTTACCAATCAGAGCACTCTTATTGGTTGGCCTAAACCAACCAGTCTGCTCAGTCTGTCTTATGTTTTAAAGAAAACTAGAGCAGATAGGAAGAAATAAAAAACAGATCCTGAGACAGAAAGAGAAGAGGAAGCGATCGGGGAAAGGTAAGTTTGGTGTGACAGCGCCGCATTAAGTAATGTAGTGCTTATGGTGCCTGTAATATTTCTTTAACCCCTTAAGGACCAAGCTTCTGGAATAAAAGGGAATCATGACATGTCACACATGTCATGTGTCCTTAAGGGGTTAAGTAACTTTGGAATGGAGAGGTTTGTTAAACTATATTTTCCTTCTTCCCATTTGTTCATCCTTAATTTACCATCCACCCTTTTAGGAAGATTGCTGGATATCAAAAAGAAAGACAGAGATTTCTAGATAGCAAAAGGAAAGATATGGATTTCTGGATATCAAAAAGAAAGATAGGAGTTTCTGAAAATCAAAAGGCAGTTTGAAATTTCAGGATAGAAAAAGGAAAGCTGCGTATTTCTGGATATCTAAAGGAAGATAGAGATTTTTGGATATCAAAATAAAAGTAAGGATTGGTGGAAATCAGAAGGAAATATAGGAATTTTTAAATATCAAAAGAAAAGAGATTTCTGGATACCAAAAGGAAAAATATGCATTTCTGGATATCAAAAGGACAGTAGAGATCTCAGCATATGAAAAGGAAAAAGAGGGATTTCTGGAAATCACAAGGAAGATATAGATTTCAGTATATCAAAATGAAAGATAGGGATTTTTGGATATAAAAAGGAAAGTTAGAAATGTATGGATATCAAAAGGAAGGATATGTATTTCTGGATATCAAAAGGAAAGATGTGTATTTCAGGATTAGTAAATGAAGGGCAGACTTTCTTAATATCAAAAGGAATAGGGATTTTTCGATATCAAAAAGGATAAATATGGGCTTTTGGATATCAGAAGAAGGACAGAACTTTATTGATATTTAAAGAGTTAATCCAGTGTTATCATCGCTGACAAGGATCATGAATACCCACGTATGCCCCTATTTGTTGTTGGACTCATTGATATGGATGGAAGATTCATATGCAAATCTAACCAAACCCTGTGCTAATATGGCATAAGATATAAAATGATATTCAGTTCATTTTGAACAAATACCAGACTGCTTCCCAAAGCAGTATTGCCATAAGAAGTTATTTTTCCCAATTACACCGATGAGAAAAGTATATATAATTAAAAACACATAATTTCCGAGCCATTTCCTTAACAAACATGCCAAGTTTCCAGACTTGTACATATGGTATCCATATCACTTGAATATATAATGGGTTGCTTATGCTAGTTGTTTTTTTTTTTTTTATTACTTACTGGTTATTAATCTTGCCAGATTCCACGCCCTCGGATATTGCTGATTATTTGTAACATTTTCTGTAAACGTCTCATTGATCTATCAGCAATCCAGTGAATTCTGCAAACCCATACACAGCTATATCAGATGCAGTAATTCTGCCCTCCCAGGATTTAAAAAAAAAATTAATTAGTAGTTTTGGTTATATCTCCTAAATATCCCTCTTTAGGAGGCACACTCAGTAACGTGTGCAAACGCTTTGTTAAGAAATCAAGCTTTGTAAATAAAATACGTTGGTCTTCTAAATTTCACTTTCAGTACCATTAACAGATACCAGTAGGTCACAACGTCACCTAAAATGTTGTGGAATACCCCAGCCCCTGGCCATGCCTCCAGGAACAAACCCCTAAATAAAAGGGTCACTTTATTTTTTTTTTAAATGTTGGATGTTGTATATGGGGTTATATGGACAATGGCATCACTGTGCTATCTTGAACTAACTACCATTTTGTTACCATTTGTAACAGTTTCTCTCATTTGCTGTTGAATTAGATTTTTTTTTAAATAGTAAAGAACTGGAAAATAAGTTATTGCTATGTAAATGTGTAAATGCCAATAATTATAGTTATTGCAGTAGATAATTTGTGGTGCATGACATTCCATGCACACCCAAGGCCACGTTTATTAAGATGATTCAGACAAATATTCAGTGCAGTATTGACAACCCGGCTGGATCCTTACTGAGCACTCTCAGCCATGTTGCTAGTTGTTAAGGTACATTTAGCTTGTGTCGACATGTATGCAATTATCTTATGAAACATTATTGTGAAAACAATGAAGATTTACCCAATAGAGGAGAATGCTGCCTCTTTACAGTGAAATGTGCTAGCCAATCAGTGAGTATACAATTTCACAGTGGTTGAACATTTATTGCAATGTATTGCAATGGGGATTAAAAATTATAGACAAGATGGTTTGTCCCAATCATAGAATGGTTTAAAAGGCTCTTTCCAGATTATTCCAGTTTGGCGATTTGGGTTTTTAACAATTTCATAAATTTACCCTAAATATGTACATCTGCTGGGGGGACGGGGAGGACAACATTGCTTTTAGTATTAATATTCCACCATTATCAGCCATTGACAGATATAACTAAGCTCATCAATGGCTGAACGGATAATGATTTTTGAATATATGTTAAAGCACATGCCTCTTAGATATTGTGAGGTTTACAAACATAATCAGCACCTGTTTCTGACTTGGAGCAAACAAAGAGTAACATTATAACAATTTATTTGCTTACCCCTCTTCCATGTATTTTATAGAAGTCAAATACGTTTACACTGTAGCTTTAAATAAAGGGATATAAATGAGAAGTATACGAGGCAAGTGAGCACAATTCCCTGAGCAGCTCATTAGGCTATAAATGGTTCTGATAAATCTGCAGAAAGTTGAAAGCGACTGTAGCCCAGGAGCATACGTAGCTCCAGCAGATCAGCTGTTAATCCTGGGGACTGCAGTGTCCGTAAGCACAACCCAACACACTGCAGCAAAGAGAGACAGGCAGAGGGAGGGGACGCCAAGTAGGCAGTAAAAGGGAATGTAAGGGTGACAAACAAAGCTACAGGACTGAAATATAGAGAGGAAGGAAACAAAACACCACTATGGCAGGTGAGGCAGAGTCTCACGCACAGTAACAGACAGACCTGGGGACAGGGCTATTTCCATGGTACGTTCGGTCACTGTAAGCGACGGAATAGAGCATGGATGGTGGAAAGAAATTGGTATTGTCCCCAATGTAGGACTATGAGAAGACTATACAACATACGTGAAACTCAGTATGCGGGTCACCAGATCTTTTTTTGTTAAATGTTTTACATTTTACGAAGAGGCTAAGAAAAAAAAAAAAAACGGCAATGGATTGGAAAATGCCCAGAGAATTCTGCAGCCGGCATTATTGTGCATGAGAGAAAAAGACTGAATGAATAAAGTCTTGTGTTGGGAAGGCTTGAGTGCACAGTATGCCCAATTGTTTCTGCAATGGGTTTCTGTGCCATCTGTAAACCAAGAACAGAAGGGGGTCTACATGCAGCGAGAATAAAGCTGCTAAATAATCAAAGCTGCTACAAGAACCAGGAATCCAGAAATCTCTATTATGATTGCTTGCATATAAAGCGCCACCATGTGCTGTACAATTAATAATTACAAGTATATAAGTTGACCCTGCTTTCCAAAACACAAACTACACCAATTCAGGAATCCAAGTGCCCAACCAGCCAGTACAAAATAAATAAAACCAGTGCTTCATTAACACAGCCCATCAGCTGTACGATAACACACAACAGATTGCCACTTTACTCACTAATTGGAGATCGTGGAGATCTGCCAGAGGAAGTATAATATTAAGAACAAATAGCTGAATTGGAAATATTTGCAGTTCTCTTGCCGATTCCCCACAATTCCTGGTTTACTTAATATATTCCAATACATTTACGAGGGAAGAGGGCCACAAGTTGACAAAGCATAAGCAAGCCGTATTAAGTATAAACATGCTGTTAAAATCTTGTAGTAATCAAAATAGAACTAAATAAAAATTCCTAGATTTTACTAGTAGCATGACGTAAAGTCATGATTTTATTAATGACACGGAGGCGAGTATTATGCTTCTCTTTCTTTTATTTTCCCTCAGCAGCGAAGAGAGAAATGAGTGAAAAAGAGAAAAACATATCATTAACATATATACATATTCAACATATTCCACAGTGCTACATTGGGGAACCTCCCCCTTTTAGTATATAAGGTGTAGCACTCTCTTCCTCTTCCTCTTTCGTCGCGATCCGAAGACCCGTAAACCGAACCAGAACTCGAATTTGAACTTTAAACTCGGGAAGCTGAACATATCTTCCTGGAAATGCGGAGTCAACTGCAAAGCTCCTGTTAGTTCCATAAGTAATTGGAATCACGCTAAAATGAGAGAGGGGAGAAATATGGTAAAATCTCAACTTGCAACTGGGTGTAATATTTTCCACTTTATATATAGTAATCTTGACTTCTGAAAAGGAATAAATGACATATTAACTAGACATAACATAAAGTGCGATGATCATGATCAATTAAAGTTAAAGTAAACTAAGCCAAACGACAGAGAGCGTAAAATCTATACAGCATAAATAAATAGACTATGGGCCAGGAAGACCCGTCCTAAAGGAGTAAGTCGTGATATATTCCAGAAAGGATAGGATGCAATAGAAAACCATATCACCACCTCCAACCCAGGGAGGGAGGGAGGGAATAATACTCGCCTCCGTGTCATTAATAAAATCATGACTTTACGTCATGCTACTAGTAAAATCTAGGAATTTTATTAAAGACACGGAGGCTCCTATTATGCTTGTTTAAAGCTGAGCAATGACTTTATCTGAAAAATGTTGTATCGGTCTAAAGTAAAAGTTCCTGAATGTGGATTCTGTAGACCAATCTGCAGCCTTCAGAATGTCTTCCAAGCGGCAACCGGCCGCCGAAGCTTTAGAGGCCATGGCGCCTCTAACAGAGTGAGATGAGAAAACAGAGACGTCTATTCCGGCCGTAGCTAGTATCCATTTAATCCATCGTGCCAGTGTCGGTGTGGATACCGGCAGATGGGGTTTTTTCAGGGAGATGAACAGAGGCCCGTCATTGGACGGGCGCAGTGTAGAGGTGCGAGATTCGTATTCTTTTAGGCACGCTATTGGGCATAAGTTAGGTAAACCCGGTATCCGTGGATAGCAGACCTGTTTGGTGGCCGACTTCGTTCTTCGTGAAATATCGAATGACACCCCCTCCGGGGTGAATGAACGTGCTCGCCAGTCCAAGGCTCTCACGTCTGATACCCGTTTGCAGGATAGAAGGCAAAACAGCATCAGTAGTTTTGCTGACAATTGTTTAAGAGAAAGATCTACGTTAGTGGGCCAGCCATCTATGAGTCTGAACATACAGGTGACGTCCCAGAAGGACCCGTATCTGGATGTGGGGGGACGTGCGAAACGAACTCCCTTGAGCAAACGACAAATCAGAGGATTCTGACCCAGTGGGAGGCCGTCCACCTGGTCGTGCCCGGCTGAGATGGCCGAGCGGAAAACATTGACCGTGCGGAAGGCTTTGCCTGATTCGAACAGGTGCGTAAGGAAATCTAGTACCGATTTCACAGGGGCTGATATCGGATCCAATGATCGTCCCAAGCACCAATTGGCCCACTGTCTCCATGCTGCAGCATAGGCTTGTCGTGTACCAGGTGCCCATGCGTTTGCCAGGAGCCGCACGGTCGTGTTCGAAACCTCCGTGATCTCCCAGGGTCCCCGGAAAGGAGCCACGCCATGAGGCGGAGAAGGCCCTGTTCCACCAGGGGGTGGTTCTCCCCATCTGGGTTGGTCAATAGCGATGGATGGTCCGGCAGTAGCCGTGGGTGGTCTATCGCCATCTCCAGCAGATGTGGGAACCAAGGTTGAGATCTCCAGCACGGGGTTATCAGTACCAATGAGCTCTTGAAGCGCCGGAGGTGCGCCAGGCAACGAGCTATCAGGTTGAACGGAGGGAAGGCGTAAGCCCTGCCCTCGGACCAATCTTGGAGGAAAGCGTCTGTCGCTACTGCCTCCGGGTCTGGTCTCCAGCTGCAGAACTTCGGTAGTTGTGTGTTGAGTCTGGATGCGAACAGATCCATGCTCAAAGGTCCCCACAGGGACGATATTCTGCGGAATAATTTCGGTAGCAGTTTCCAATCTCCCGAGTCCCTCAGGTAGCGGGAGTTCCAGTCCGCGGTGTAGTTGTCTAGGCCCGGGATGTGTTCCGCGGTAACGGACACGCTGTTTTGTAAGCAGTAGTTCCAGAAGTCTCTGGCCAAAACCGCTAGGATGCGAGACCTGGTTCCCCCTAGATGGTTTATGTATCTTACGGCTGAGACATTGTCCAGCTTGAGGAGGATCGAGCATGAGATGCCTCTGGGAGACAGACTGCGAATGGCGAACGAGGCCGCCAGCAGTTCCAGAGAGTTTATGTGTAAGAAGGACTCCTCCGTGGACCACCTGCCTCCTGTGGATATATTGCCGCAGCGCGCGCCCCAGCCATGTAAGCTGGCGTCCGATTCGATCACCAGGTCTGGAGTGGACCCGAAGATCGCTCGGCCGTTCCAAGCTTCCATGTGGGTTAGCCACCAGTTCAGTTCCTCCCTCGACTCTGTGTCCAGGGAAATGTGAGATTCGTACGAGTGGCCACTTCTCAGGCAGGCCGCTTTCAGCCGTTGTAAGGCTCTGTAGTGTAGCGGGCCTGGGAAAATCGCCTGGATAGAGGCCGCTAACAGGCCGATTACCCGCGCCAGTTGGCGTAGGGATATGTCCGGCCTTTGCATCAGTTTCTTTATTTCCCTCTTGATGTTGGACATCTTCTCTGTTGGGAGGCAGAGAACCTGTAGTACGGAGTCGATACGGAATCCGAGGAATTCCATTTGTTGAGAGGGGATCAGAACCGACTTCTTCCAATTTACAAGGAAGCCTAGGTTCTGTATGAGGTGTAGGGCCCACCCTAAGTGTTCTAGTAAGAGGGATCGAGTCCCGGAGAGTATTAGGATGTCGTCCAGGTAAATGATAAGGCGGACTCCGTGTAACCTGAGGAAGGTCACCACTGGTTTTAGGACCTTCGTGAAACACCACGGGGCGGAGGACAGGCCGAAAGGTAGGCATGTGAAACGCCACTTCTTGCCTTCCCAGCAGAACTGGAGTAGGTTCCTGTGGATCGAGGCTACTGGGATCGTTAGGTAAGCATCTTGTAAATCTAATTTGACCATCCAGTCTCCGGGTAGGAGTAGGTCTCTGAGGCAGTGAATGCCCTCCATCTTGAAGTGCCTGTATTGTATGAAGGCATTTAGGGGCCGCAGGTTGATAACCGGGCGTACCCCGCCTCCCTTTTTGGGCACTAGAAAAAGGTTGCTTACGAAACCCGGTGTGTCTAGAGGGATCTCTTCTATGGCCTTCTTGGCCTGTAATTCCCTGATCTCCGTAGAGATGAGATCTAAGTGTGCAGATGGCATGTGAATCGCCCTTGGGGGAGAGGGCTGAATGGGGGGAGCGGTTAGTTCTAGTTGGTAACCCCTTATTGCCTGTAACACCCAACTGTCTGACGTGACAAGTGACCATGCCCGGGCGACCCGGGTCAGTCTGCCCCCTACCTGTATATGGGAAGAAAGGGGAAACATGGTACTCACCATAAGGGCGTTTTGCCGCGGGTGCTCCTCGACTGCCGCGGGTATGCCAAGCCCGTCCTCGCGAGGGGAAAAATGGGGTGAAGGACCGTTCCTGGGTCGGTCTCTGTTGGTTGAAGGAGCCTCTGCCCGGTCTTGAGAAACCCCGGGGGTTGCGGCCGGGTAGACGGCTCCTACCTCTACCGGCCCCGCCAAAAACCTTTGGGCTAAAAACCCTCTTAATGGAGGATTGGGCCTTGTCCAAGGCCGTGAATGTCTTTACGTAAGACCCTAGGTCCTTTACAAAGGATTCTCCAAATAGAAGGCCGTTTGCGGAGGCACCGGGCTCGTTAGAGGCCATGCTTGCGAGCTTGGGCTCAATCTTAAGCAGGATGGCTTTCCTGCGCTCTGTTGACATGGCCGTATTGGCGTTGCCTATCATGCAAATCAGGCGCTGGAGCCAGCCGAACGCCACCTCAAAGTCTACTGGAGCCCCAGTCGACTGAGCCGTCTCTAGCAGCTCATACAATTTGGTGACCGGGCCCAGGGTGTCAAGGAACTTATCCTGGCAGTTCCGCATGGAGTAGTCCAGGCCTTTTTTGGGTTTCCAACCCGACTTGCCCAGGAACTGCACAATCTGGGGGTCTACCTCAGGGGTCTTGGCTACCGCATCGGGTATGATCGGGCGTGGGCATTCTGCCCTCAACTTGTTCCGGCCCTCCTGTGAGAGGGATTTCCGTACCCTAAGGGCCAGGTATCGGGCTATATGGGTCGCGGGCTCCCATTCCGCGGAGCGAGGGTGCCTGAGGTTGTCCGGGTCAAAGACCAGGGCATCTTTCTCGTCAGAGGTTAGCTCTGCATCATGGGCCCCTGAAGGGGTTTTGGCCTTGGGTTGCCTGGAAGGGAATTGTGACCCTGGTAGGTCATCGTCCCCTGAAACCTCGTCCCCGTAGGGATCTGAGAATTGGTTGTCTGACTCCTCGTCCCCATCCTCGTCCGAATCGGACAATAAATCATGGGCACGTGCCCGTTTCCATTCCCTGGCCGCCGTAGCCCGGCCAGTAGCTCTACTGCGCGGTTGTTGCGCGCCATCATCGACAGCCTGAGGCGTGTCATTCAAACCAGGCTGTACCTGGGTGTGGGGAGGGTCAGCGGTGTGTTTGCGCTTGGCAGGCGCCTTGCGCCCTGGGCTAATCTCATCAAGGGAGTTGGGAGAGGGCCCTGTGCCCGACTGGGTGGGAAGGGCCTGTCTAAGGGCCTGAGAGATAGATAGGGAGATACTAGATGACATAGCTCCCATGGCCGAGGAGATGGCCTTGTTAATAGAGGTGGACATAGTAGTGTCCAAGAGGGATTGGAATTCCTCAGAACCTATAAGGTTGGAGTCGGCCTGGGAATCAGATGCTGTGGGACCCTTAAGTGGGACAGGGTGGGGATTCAAATCACCACAGGCAGACTGCATGGTAACAAACTAGTTAATGTAAGGCTAAAGGACAGAGGTGCTGGATTGCTTAACCCACGCACAAAGGACAGAGCAGGAGAGAAAAAATACCCGGTAAGAGCAGGAGATGGGTCAAGCAGCCTCCTCGGAGCAAAAACACGCCGAGTAATGAGGCTTAAAATGGCCGCCGGCACTATCGGCGACGGGAAACCAAGAAAATGGCCGCCGCGAGTGTCCGCGCATGCGCAGAACGCGCCCGCGGCGGAACCGAGAAGGTGTGAAAGACCGCCGTGGAGTAAGGAAGGCGGGATATAACGGTTGCCGAAAACGACAAGGGTGGGGTGGGAGGATAGTCAGGGGCACAGAGGAGCCCAGGGACCCGGGTGAAAAACGGGTCGGGTCAAAACCCGGTCAGGGTGAAGAGGGGCAAGAGCCCACCCCAAAGGAAAGAAAAAACAGTATAAGGAATGAATAAAACTTAGAACCAAACCCTGCAGATAAAACTGCAGGCAGAGTAGGTATAGATGACAGTATAATGATATAGTCAATAAATGTACTTAGCTGGTCTGAGGGAGCAGCGAAGAAAGAGGAAGAGGAAGAGAGTGCTACACCTTATATACTAAAAGGGGGAGGTTCCCCAATGTAGCACTGTGGAATATGTTGAATATGTATATATGTTAATGATATGTTTTTCTCTTTTTCACTCATTTCTCTCTTCGCTGCTGAGGGAAAATAAAAGAAAGAGAAGCATAATAGGAGCCTCCGTGTCTTTAATAAAATCACATTTGTCATGCACTTCATGAAAGGAGCCAGCTGATATTTCTATTGTTGGAATGTTTGTCTGCCTATTCAGAATATGCCCCCCTTGGGCTCACAAAAAGATCTCATCTTGAATTGCATCAGGAATACAGTAACATAGCTGCAAACAAAGGAACAGGTCCATGCACACAGTAAAAAAAGTCTATTTCACAACAATTTGATGATTCATTTTATAGCAGATATTCTTCCGTTTCATACAGCCTATTGTGCTACTACAGCTTATTGTATTATTGCAGCTTATTCTGTTATTACATATTACTGTATAGTTAGAGTTTATTGTATTATTATAGCTAATTCTGTTATCGCAGTCTATTGTATTATTGCAGTTCCATGTATCAATACAACCTATTGTGTTATTACAGCTTACTGTGTTAATACAGCTCATTGTGTATTACAGCGTATTGTAGATTTACAGTGCTAGAAAGCTGTGACTGTAGTCACCATCACCTGGAGTTTCATACAGATTCTTTATGTAGGACCCTGGACTACTCCTATGTTTAAGTCACTCTGTGCCAATTATGGGTGCAGGGTGTGTAGTATGTATTTATTGTTTAGTGGGCTTTCCTGTCCTGCTGATGCTTGTTACCAGCTAGGTGTATTTGGCTATGGAGCCTGTATAGCGCCCTCTGTTCGTAGCAACAGCAATATGCACTACCTGAATAGCAAGGCTTGTTAATTTGCATATTCAGGTAGATTTGCATGTTACAAATTTTGTAGGCAGGAGAGATATTATTAGTTATTGTCTTCCCCAACCCTTTATAAATATGTCATTATGTTATTATAAGTTGCTGTACTTGTTGGCTGGCTGCACGATCCTTCTAGTCCTGGGACAAATCATAGAGAGCTAGGCCTGAGAGCCGAAAGCGTCTTTATAAAAACAAGAACAATCACATTGCAGGCAGAAGGCACAATCCCTGCCTGGAAGGAAATCTGCAGAGGAATAGGCAGAGGGGACAATATCTGCCTGGAAGGAAAGCTGCAGAGGAATAGGCAGAGGGGACGATACCTCCCTGAAAGAAAGTCTGCAGAGGAATAGGCAGAGGGGACGATACCTGCCTGGAAGGAAATCTGCAAAGGAATAGGCAGAGGGGACGATACCTGCCTGGAAGAAGAGCTGCAGACTGGTCAGGTGGAAAAGCTCCAAAAAGACCCCAGTTAAGCCTCGGCGACTGGGGTTGGATCGCTCTAGCGTCCCAGCAAGCGACTAGAAAGCTCAGTCACTCATCTTTATGCCAAACCATTTTTGAATAGTTTTACAAATGCCAAGAAACCAAGCCCACATATGGGCTTTATTGAAAATAATTTTACAAAAAATGTACAGTCTCCAGGAACAGAGCTTCCTAGCACTATAACCACTGTAATAATCTAGAAACACATAATTTCCAATACTTATATAAGATCTGAAAATTGCTTCATATGGCAACTCTGTGCTACACAACATCATTTTCTGAGACACATTTGGAAGAGTGAAATAATTCTTCATGCCAAACAGTGACTATGATTTTTCAAATTTTATTAAACACAAGACTAAAAAAAAGTTTTTTCTAAAAAGCACCAGGCATTACTTCACCCTTTACTTACTATGCCACAAGAATGAAAGAGTTGAATGGCGTCCATAGTATGAGTTACATACTAAACTTCAGCAGCGAGGAATGAGACCCACTCCACCGTCAGATTCCTTTCACTTGGTCACATCTTTACATAGTAACCTAGGTTGCAAAAATCGTCCATCAAGTTCAACCTTTAAAACCCATTCCTTTAAAAGAAGGCAAAAAAAAAAAAAAACACAATTGCAGCCATTTCCAATTATGGCATAATAATGAAAAAAAGAATTCCACATCTTTATTGTAAAGAACCCTTTCCTCTGCTGTAAGTATAACAGCTGATAAAGGATGAACCACTGCTAAAGCAGCAGGTCCTAATATTTGCACACTTTATTATAATTTGATTGTCATGCATTTTTAAACATAATCCCTATGATGCATTACAAGATTGGTAAATCCTCTTGGAGAGGCCCTTTTAAAGTTTTATAAAGATATATTTGAACAATCATCTTTTTCCAAACACTACTCAGAAATTCTTCAGCAATACACCTGTCCCGCCTCCACTCCAGTGACTGGAAATAGGTTGCCTCGATACGTCCTCAGCTATTACTCTGTTATTCCTGAAAGTAGCCGTATAGAATGTGCATTCAACTACAAAGAGCTCTAATATTTTCTGACAGGAAAACTCTACGATATGAAAAATTATGAATGGAACACAAACCTACAGGAATAAAAAAAAAAAAACTTTTTTAATGTTTTGGAAACAAATGGGAATTACAATTCTGATGTACTGACAGCTGTTCCAAATAAGGTACCATAGAATGAATGTCAAATAAAAGTAGAAAATAGTAAATCCAAGTGAGAACTGCCAGGAATTCATATTGACTACAAAATTTAGGCCAAAATAGTCAAATTAGAAAAATTCTTCTCCACACGAATTCTGATTTCAGTTTGGCTACTACAATTATCAGAGCCACTACAGCCCGCTTTAGTTATGATGGGTGGAGTACCCTGGCATCGTGCCCCAGCAATGGAATAACCATTTAGCAATGAAGTAGCCAAAAACCATGGCCATCGCCATTCATTTGCGGAGAGCATCATCTTGCCACTCCCAGCCAATGACAGACATTCTGTGCAATGAAAGTTGCACAGAATTGACATAAGCCAGTCTGGGTGGAACACAAGATTTGCATTGATAACACAGCTCTGTCATACTCTGCCCATGTCGGTGTGAGTCCTGAAAACTATTTGTAACTTAAAGCGATACTGTAACCCCCCGCCCCAGCAAAAAAAGGTTTTCATAAAGATAAAATCTTTTTGAAATACTCATTCTGACTGCTTTGGAATTTTTAACAGAAATTCCAACTCAGTCAAAAGATATACTGAGACAAAGTAGGGACTACTTTGTCTCAGTATATTTCCCACACCTGAAACTTCTAGATGTTGCTACCGCCGTCTAGAAGTGTGACTCTCCCAGCTGTTACCAGTGATACAGAGATATTAGCTGTGTGTATGCAGGATCCCGTGGTCACGCATGCGCAAGAGTGCAGCAGTGACGTAAGAGGACTCTCTGAAAAGGCAGTGCTTACATTGCTAAGGCTACAGGGAGTGGCTATAGACACCAGAACCACTACACTGAGCTGTAATGGTTCTGATGGCTATAATATCCCTTTTAATGTAACGTTATATGAAATGTGGGGTTCAGGAACATTAAATGCAGAATATGGATTTAGAAATAACTATTATTAAATAAAATACATAATATGGGCTGTAGGAAGATAAATAATCAAGTGTATTGTGAAATAAGGGTTCAGGGACATGGATCACTAAATTACAGAATTCAGGAACATGAATCATTTAATAAAAGGAAGCATGCGAAAATTAAACATTAAACCTCTGGATTCCAGAACATGTATTATTAAATTGCAGGATTCTAGAGCTTTCTTCAATAAATTGAAGGATTCTGAAATCAATATATTAAATGTTAGCTGCTATTAAATTTCTGCATAGAGTGAAAATGAAATGTGAATGAAGAGATTCAGTAGAATCAGAATGGGAGAGGCAGGTGCAGTGAGCGTCACTGATTTTAGCTGTGGGAAGGAACTAAACAAATGAGCCATAAAAAGGAGATTTTGAGCATAGACAGAGAGACATAGAGCAGATTAGAAACATTACATTTAACTAGTCCCCTCTGGCAACCAAGAGAGGTCAGAAAAGGAGGACTTTAACCTTTTCTATGGATAAATCCTTCATTATACTAAACTTGTGAAATTAGTGTATTTAAAGAATTAAACAGGATTTGTAGCTTAAAACAGAGAAGTATTGTAAGCATTTAAATCGGGCCCATCTTTTATAAATGGTACTACATTCCAAACACAAAGTGTAAACAGTTTCAGAAAGGATTTGATAGTGATAGATTAAAGGAACACTATAGCGGCGGGAATACAAACACGCTATGTATTCCTATGCAAAGTATCCCCCTACCTCTATGAAGGAGTCCCTTCCAAGGTAAGATTTACTTACTTTACATCCTGCAGAGTGTTGGTCTCAGTGCAGGAAGCTCCGCCTTCCTGGCCATGGAAAGCATTGGGAGATTAGTGCACATGTGTCTGTAGGAGAGTTATATAATTTATAACAGAGCGTAACTCGGTTATAGCTGAGGAAGAGCATCTACTAGCTGACAGCCACTAGAGGTGTGGTTAACCCTGCAATGAAAACACTGCAGTTTCTACAAAACGACAATGTTTTCTATTGCGGGATTAAAACGACAGGAGCACTGCACCCAGACTAAATCACGAAGATAAAGAGGTCTGGGTGCCTTAAGTGTCCTTTTAAATACATGCTGGGTAAGGATTTATGTGACATGCCCAGCACTCCCTTTGGAAGTCATGAAAGAAGTAGGATTCATTCATACCTCTTCACCACTTTCTGGTTTGGTAAGTAAGTGCTCAGTGTAAATAGCATTCGCAACAAAAGCAGGAATTCCAAAGGAAATTTATTTAACCCCTTAAGGACCAAACTTCTAGAATAAAAGGGAATCATGACATGTCACACATGTCATGTGTCCTTAAGGGGTTAAATGTATTTTTGTGTGTTTTGTAATGCATTATATATACAATGCATTACAAATTACAATAACTAAAACATTTTGTACATTTCCCTCTTTAAATAACATAAGTAATGATAGGTGGTAAGAGGTTTCGTATAAGGTGCCTGAAGCCCCAACATTAAAAAAAAAATTAAAAAAAAAAACCAATACCCCCTACCTACCTACCTACCTACCATCAAAGTAATTAAATTAATCATGGAATGAATGTGATTGGACCTGTATTTCCTAATTCATATTCCTGTCATTACTGTTAGGGAGCACTTTTCATGTGCCTCTAAACCGCACGTTTAATGCATGTCCAGCACGGAAACGTTGCTGAGTTCATAATATGTCTGTGAGTACAGCTGATTGAGAATTTCAACTAAACTCTAACAGTAGTGCAGCTATACATTTAATAACAAACATTTATAAACTAAATTTCAATAAAGTAGATTGTTATAAGATGTAAAACTTAATTAGTATAAGCTGAAATAATTATTGTACAATTTTGCATTAGCTGGAATAACACTGAACAATATTGCATTAGCAGCTAAAATACCTCCAGAGTTTACTTGCACTTTTTGCTCGCAGTTCCTTCCCTCTCACCGTGTGATTAAACGCCTAACCGCCCACAACTCAGTATACATGTGGTTTCTGCTGTTTTTCGAGTCTCAGGTAGCATGCCTTCCCTTAAGCCTGTATTTTGGCAATTGCCTGCTTTTGCATTCATTGACTTCAAGTATCACCAGATATGACCAGTGCATCAATGCTAACACAGGGAGAATAAGGAGCAGCAAATCAATAGCAAAGTAGAGTAACATTCATCCAAAAATATTAAATGTGAAAACCGTATCCGAAAATAGTAAATAGAGGCCATATGCTTCAATTCAATATTGTTGGATAAGCTTTCCAACTGAATTAATATTTTTAGATGATGATTTTTAAAGCATATTAAAATATCAAAAATATATCAAATATAAAATTACATCATTAAAGGAACACTCTAGTCACCTAAATTACTTTAGCTAAATAAAGCAGTTTTAGTGTATAGATCATTCCCCTGCAATTTCACTGCTCAATTCACTGTCATTTAGGAGTTAAATCACTTTGTTTCTGTTTATGCAGCCCTAGCCACACCTCCCCTGGCTATGATTGACAGAGCCTGCATGAAAAAAAAACTGGTTTCACTTTCAAACAGATGTAATTTACCTTAAATAATTGTATCTCAATCTCTAAATTGAACTTTAATCACATACAGGAGGCTCTTGCAGGGTCTAGCAACATAGCTAGATAAGAAAATCTTAATTAAACAGAACTTGCAATAAAGAAAGCCTAAATAGTGCTCTCTTTACAGGAAGTGTTTATGGAAGGCTGTGCAAGTCACATGCAGGGAGGTGTGACTAGGGTTCATAAACAAAGGGATTTAACTCCTAAATGGCAGAGGATTGAGCAGTGAGACTGCAGGTGTATGTTCTATACACCAAAACTGCTTCATTAACCCCTTAAGGACCAAACTTCTGGAATAAAAGGGAATCATGACATGTCACACATGTCATGTGTCCTTAAGGGGTTAAGCTAAATTTGTTCAGTTGACTATAGATTCCATTTAAATAAATATATACACAATTAAAATAGTTTGCATAATATTAAATATTTTTTTAATTTTATCCTAAAAATATAAAATCATTTGGAAGTTTATCTAACAATATTAAATCAAGGCCAAAGTAATCCAGCCACAAACCGAAACACATATATAAGCAATATTTAAATATAGCTGTGAGTTATCTGCACTATTGTATACCTCTCTGTCTTTGCAGCATTGCTGGACCAATTGAGAAGAGAGGAAAGTAAATATTTTGAGGTGTCAGAGTGTATGTGCTTGTGTGTGTACTTAAGCGTCACATGTAAAAACATTGGAAAAACCATATATGCACCTCATATTTTAATGACATATAAATATGCGTTTTAAAGTCACATTACTGGTAGTTTAATCACTGATAACATTCAAATTCCCTAGGAAAGAGAGACACTAGGGTAACAAGACAGGCAGAGGGATTTCTGGAGGTATGAAAGACTCAGCTCACTTTCACATTAATGCAAATCAACCTCAGGTGAATAGCAGGTGAACAAACTCTATTACGCTTCGATGAATTAGATAGAATTGCACATAGGAAAGTATCAGGTGAGTTCTGCAACGCTCACTTTACCAGCCATGTGTATGTTCCTGTAACATGCTGACCCAAGTGTAACAGACAGCAGGACAGCTATATGTTTTCACACACAGCGATATAAATCATGGCTGAATGGGTATTCTGCAACCCAGCAAATATCCATTGTTTAAAAAAAAAATCTGTATTGACAAATGGTGCTGTACCACAGCTCCAGCTATACTATGGACTATAAATATTTCAAGAGATAGACAGACTATAGCCAGTCTTGGAAATGTTGCACTGGGAAACCCAATCCTGCTGCTTGTTTAACCCCTTAAGGACACATGACATGTGTGACATGTCATGATTCCCTTTTATTCCAGAAGTTTGGTCCTTAAGGGGTTAAAGGGTCTCTTGTTTTGTTTCAGGACTTAAATAGGCTATGTGCGTGGGGTATCTGCGGGTCCTTTGGAATGGATAAGCCAATATAGATATATATCAATCTTTTTATTAACAAACATGCAAAGCAAAATAGACTAAACATAGAAAGTAAGTATATGTATTAAATCCAGCAAAGCAGAACTATCTTTAGGTATAAATCTAGAAAACCAGCAAAGATTACAAACAAGGGGGATTATCCGTACAGCAGATCTAGGTTAGCAAAGTTAAAGCCAGGTATCCGCTTAGAAAAAGGATACAATAAACAAGGTTCAAACAAAAATGAACCTAATGCAAAGGCATGAAGCAAATAGAGAACCCCCTTTAAATAGGAAGGTCTTACAGTATTGACCCTAGTTCTGAGAAGTAGATTTGTACTTGACTTATCAGAAAGAAATACTTGTGATTCCTACAGGTGTTATATGAAGATTACCTAGGCGAGTAAAATCACAGTGGAACATAACATAGCTGTTATTCTCCCACTGACACAGTTCCTAGAGCTGTATAGTGAGCCAGCAAACTGGAACAGAAGTGGGGCACAGAGTTTTAAGTCCCATCAGTACCAGAGCCAGCCTGGGCACAGTGCCTCCTGGACTTCCTTGGTTTCTTCTTGGTAAATGGCCTTAGATCCTGACAGGGTCAGCACCATACTTTAGTGGATATGGTGCCTGGTATTCACTGCCCACATTTTAGGTCACATATATCTAAAGGGGTAGTTCTTCTTTTGCATTAGATCACCGTTTGTATCGATTGTGTCCCTATTTGGAAAAACTTTACTGGCTGAACACATCAACAGTGGTTATGGTGCTTAGGCTATCCATTTAAAACTGAAACCCTCCAAATCAGAACATTTTATGTGTTCTAATGTATCTTTTTCAGTTCAGATTAAAGTGAATCGGCTGCTTCTAAGTTTTTATATGGATAGAGTCATTATCACAAACTATCAATAAACGTAGTATGAATTTCACTACAGTTTTAAAATGTACAGACACTAAAGAATGTTTATGTACACCTACAGAAATAGAAAAAACAAAATACTGATTCACTTACACCCAACTTACCTTTTGCAGGTTTAGATTTGCCAACAGGCAGCGTTGGCACCTGTCAATAAGTACAAGTAGTCACTCTTACCTGTGGCAAAAACACCTAGATAGGGATGTAGCACTTGCTGCAAACCCAAACCCACCTCAGATTCTGATTACAGCCATGGTGCAATAAGTGCTAGCAGCGGCCCTCTTTAAGTATTTAGATGGTTCCAGCTAAGTGCTATTCACTCACGGCTTAATAAAACCCACTTTCACTTTTTTTTTTTTTTTTTTATTGCCGGAAATCACCAATTCCAACATCTTAAACCCCCCTAAGTCATACACCCTATCAAGTTCCCCTAGTAATCCAAAATACAATCATTCTTAACAACAACTCTCTTTTACCCAACGTCTTCTAGACCCTAAATACTCCTTTTCTCTAACACTAACCTTAAAGGAACACTAAAGCATTAGGATACAAATATGCATATAACGCTATAGTGTTCCAGTACCTATTTAACGCTACAGTGTTCCAGTGCCTCTTTAACGCTGTAGTGTTTCAGTACCTCTTTGGATTTCTAACCCGTTCTATATTAAGATACATTTTTTGGTTTCCACCAACTGCTCCACCTCTCAAGTCATCTTACTACATGCTGACTCTTCTATTCTCAGGATACCTGATAGTTCCAGGCGTCATTCAAGAGCTCATTGTGATGCTTCACTCTTAACTTGCATCGATCTCGGAGTCAAACAACTTAACTCCAGAACTTCGTATCCTTCCTGCATCAATTTGAACGTTAGACAACATATTCATAAGACCTTGTGTCAATACAATGCTGAGATTGACATGAGGCTACCTGCTTGCATTTTTTTGCATCGATCCAGTGATAAGACCAACACAAGTCAGCCCTCTAGTACCACCCCGCGTTAATTCAGCATTCAAATTGACACAAGGCAATCTGTCTCAAACTTATGAATGAATAATGACACGGACCGTCATGCCAGCTTTCTAGCCAAAAATTATGTCATTATGGCGACCCAAGCCAATGACGTTCTGTCATCGCTCGGATGATACAGACACTAGTTCTATTGAAATTCAGTCCAGCAGGAGTCATGTGCCTAGTTATGATCTCTAGTAGCCAGAGAGTGCATTTATAATGTGATTCCTCTTTTGGATATGGACCTTGGCCTATTCATTTGACTATTCTAATTTTCTCCAGTCATCACATTTGCTTGGCTCACCATGTTGTTGCCTTTCTGTATTTATTGACCTCAACTTGTCTTTGACTAGTCCTGTTTATAATATTAAACCTGTTCACCTTTGCTGCTATCCTAGATTAGCGTGTTGGGGCCCGTACCAATCCTGAAACCAATGCTTCTCATAATTCAATCTAATCCTGAATTAAATCTCCTTTAGACCATAAATCTGAATTTCAACTACAACTAGCAGCCATCACATCAAACAATTATGTGTTGTCCAGCGGATGCCATATTTGCAGCACACAAAAAAAAAAAATAGCATAACATTTAATTTAAACTATACATTTATCTTTTTTTGACAGGTATACTTTAAGCCCAGTAACATCTGTTTATTTCAATACATATCTAGTCCTCCTGTATGATTCATGAAGACACAAGTTACAATAACATCACAAAAGATTAAATCAGGTTTTGTTTGTGTAGTTGAAAGACAATACCTTTGTGAAAGAGCGTTTTGATTTTTACAACATATTACTTTAAAATAGTAGTGTGGTGGAATCTCGGTAAAAATAAATTTAGTAGGCCGAGATTACCACGTGGCATGTGTACGTGCATATGCTGACGTATCGATCAGTTGGTTGCACGAGGCAAGATACGATCAGTAGTGTACGGAGCATGTGCAAGAATACAGGATATAGTATTCCCCCTCCTCCATTGTGCTGGACAAGCCATGCGGTTAAACAGGAAGTTAATTCTTATATTGTATTGATTGGTCAAGAGAATGTGCGGGTGGAGCTTAATATGGGAGGAGTTATATGCCTATATAAGGAGCCTGCACTATTGTCCGGGGCTCAGAATTTGCTGTATTTTGGTGACGCTAGTCCCTCTGAGTCCCGATCGGTGATCCAATAAAGAATCTCTTCCTTCCTGAAGAAACTTGTGTCCATCTCTCTGTGCTTGGCTTCCGTCAGTTTCTCCGGTATCATTTGGTGCATTGGCCGGGAAGCTCATCGTTCAACGGTAGCTGAGAGGCAGAGGCGTGAGACGGTCTATCTTTGCCCACGTTCTCTACGGCTGCACCCCTGAACTTCTGCGTGGACCTCCCTTCGTCTCGGCGCCACTGGTCTGTTGTCCAGGAGATCATCGGCCTCTACGTGAGAAGTGCTGGGGTGTCCCCGTCGATGAGTGTGAACTCAGGTTCAGGAACGAGGAGGTAAGACAACTGCTGTTTTAGACGGCAGGACCCGCTAGGGGTATACCGATTGTGCGGTAGGCCCAAAGGGGTTTTTGAATCTGTATCTGCCCCCTCTGTCGGAGGGAAGGAGCGAAGGCGCACCGCTCGATCGAACGCTCTTTAGTCAGACCGTTTGATTCTGTTAGTCAGGCAGGGCGCTCTGGTGTAAAATAAGCCCTAGCCGGACACCGGTGTCTTGTCTAGACTAGCGTTCTAGGGTGTATATTTTGTTCGCTAGGTCGGAGGGACCGGGAGACTAAGCGGCGTCTGTGTAAATTCGGTTCGCTAGTTCTCATCCTATCTGGGCTAAGTGGGAAGGCGTGTAAATTTGGAACCCACTAGACTTTTGATAGTACGACTAAGAGGCGTCTGTGTAAATTCGGTCCTCTAGCTCGTTGTATAGTGCGACTAAGAGGCGTCTGTGTAAATTCGGTCCTCTAGCTCGCTATATATGTGGTGATTGGGCAGTGTGGCTAACCAAAACGTATGTAGATTGTTTTTAGGTAGTCCATTCAAGGTACTGGCCAATAGTTTAGTTGGGAATTGTAAATGTGTTAACGATTGTTTTAGTAAAGTGTATATCTTGTTAGATAGCGCGAGCTCAGCCGTCTAGCGAGAGTGTTAATAGTGTGTTGCTGTATCATAGTGCACGGTACCATAACCCTGTATATTTACTGACATTGCATAATAAGTACTAATCATTGTCGTCCATTGCATGTTTAACACCATAACCACTAATAATTGTATTGTGACCTTAACTTGTGCTTTGACCTATGCTAACCGTACTGTAACCGCTATTTGTAAAAGACGATGTTACTGGGGTGTGTTATAGACGGGTAATTCGTATATAGAGAATTATAGCGTGGGTGACTGTATAGTTACGCCAAAGGGCATAATATTGATTATATAGTGACTGGTGTAGCAGCTGTGTGTGTACGGGAATTCCCTGAGTGTTTATTGTGTTATTGTGTACGTTTCACTTGGTAACCGTACCACGTGGTGCTGTTGCCAAAGGAAACGGGTGTGACTGTTGAATAGTACGCGTGTATAGTAATCGTTGTCGACGACGTTCCATTGTTAAAAATGGGTGCGTCGCAGTCAACGATTCCGGATCCCTTAGGATGTATGGTTAAGAATTTTAAAAAGGGATTCAAAACCTGTGATTTTGGGGTTAAGATGTCTTCTGTGCGTTTAGTTACTTTGTGCACTAGGGAGTGGCCTACTTTGGTTGCGGCATGGCCGCCACGTGGCAGTTTGGATCTAACTCTGGTACAGCGCTTACACGTGGCTGTATCAGGTAGGCCTGAACTTTACGGCCAGTTTCCTTATATTGACTGTTGGAGACAGGCCGTAAATGACTCGCCAAAATGGCTCCAGACATGCCACGAGGAGCAGTGTCGCCTCATGGTAGCTAGGACTTGTTCGTCCACTAGGACTGGTGTTAGGCCCATTTTGGACACGCCCCCTGAGTCCGAGATCCCTTTGCCGCCCCCTTACTTTCCGTTAAGAGGAAGTGACGCAAACGCAGGAAGTCCTGCACCCCTCCCCTCATTACCCCCATCCACTTCCGCTTCCTCCTCCAGTACAGGATCCACCCCCCCTCGTACTAAATCTCCCCTTCCGGAACCAGAACCCACCCCCATTAGAAACGAATATCCTGATTTGGCGCCACTTCAGACTTCCGGTCAAGCTTCATCTAGCTCGGCTCGAAGTGTTCTATTTACGACCTTTTCCCAAAACCAACCTCCCACATCCCCATACCCTATCTCTCCCCGACCGGAAACCATGACTGACGCTTCCCTAGGTAGCCCCATCCAAACCCGACAGTTGACTGGTGCCCAACAATTAAAGCATTATCAGATGCCTCTTCGCCTAAATCCCGGGTCAGCTTATATCGATGCCGCAGGTCAAATGGCACACGCTGACCCAGTCTTCGTATATGTCCCATTTACCACTACCGACCTTTTAAACTGGAAGACCCATAATTCCTCGTATACTGAGAAACCACAAGCCATGACTGATCTGTTCACCTCAATAGTACAGACGCATAATCCGACATGGGCTGATTGCCAGCAGTTACTAATGACTTTATTTAACAATGAGGAAAGGACAAGAATAAATCAAGCAGCCATTAAAGCATTAGAAGATAGAGCCCGTGCTTTGAACCAAGCTAATCCAGCAGCATGGGCCGCAACACACTATCCCAATACCGATCCCGATTGGAACGTAAATGGTGCTGATATGGTTCAACTCAGAGCCTATAGAGACGCTATAATTGCTGGCATGAAAGCAGGAGGAAAGAAAGCCATTAACATGTCGAAGACAGTTGAGGTGATTCAGAAAAGCGATGAAGCGCCCAGTGTCTTTTATGATCGATTATTGGAGGCATACCGCTTGTATACCCCCTTTAATCCGGAAGACGCAGACAATTCCCGAATGGTTAACTCCGCCTTTGTCAGCCAAGCATACGGAGATATTAAGCGCAAGCTACAAAAGTTAGAAGGGTTTGCAGGTATGTCCATCACCCAACTAATGGAGGTAGCAAATAAGGTCTATATGAACAGGGATACAGAAAGTAAGAAAGAGGAGGAGCGCAAGATGCGTAAAAAGGCTGATATGCTAGCGGTAGCGATCGCAGGCGTAGATAGACGGGGCCCAGATAGAGGCGATAGTAAGTGGAATGAGGAACCTCTAAGTAGAAATCAGTGCGCTTACTGTAGGGAAGAAGGGCATTGGAGAAATGAGTGTCCGCGAAGAGAACAGTCTGAGAAAGACAGACCTAGGACAGGTTATGGAAATTTTAGAGGCAGAGCGAGAGGTAGAGGAGGCCCCGGAGGGAGTAATGGTTATAGAGGGAGTAATGGGAACAGAGGAAGTGTTAGGGAAGATAGATATATTCCAGCAGCGCAAAGGTCCCGCGATAGAGAAGGTAGGGACTTCGTAGGATTGGCTGACACGGTCATGGAGGACTATTGATACCGACCGGGCTCCATCCCCCTTGGTCGAGCGGAGCCTATGGTCGATGTATCAATAGGGGGGAAAAGGAGTGCGTTCATGATCGACACTGGTGCTGAACATTCAGTGGTGACTAATCTAGTTGCTCCTCCATCTGGAAGGACTATTACTGTGATAGGAGCAACTGGAAGAAGTGCTGAAAGACCGGTTCTTAAAAGTCGACTCTGTACATTGGGAGGCCACGTAGTAAAACACCAATTCCTTTATATGCCTGAATGTCCAGTCCAATTGCTGGGACGTGATATGCTATCAAAATTACAAGCGCAGATTACGTTCCTACCAAATGGAACAACATCTTTAAAGTTTAATGGACCTTCAGGTATTATGACTTTATCCGTACCAAAGGAAGAAGAGTGGCGACTTTATACAGTGTTGACTAGCCAAAACCCTAGGAGTGATGAGACATTGTTTAACATACCAGGAGTTTGGGCAGAGAACAACCCACCAGGACTGGCCCGCAATATTCCACCTATAAAAATTGAACTGAAACTTGGGGTTTATCCAGTAAGCCTAAGACAATACCACATCCCACAGAAGGCTAAGAAGAACATCCAATCCTATCTGGATAAGTTCATACGGTATGGTATCCTAAAATTCTGTACTTCCCCCTGGAACACCCCATTGCTGCCTGTTCAAAAGCCCGGTACAGATGAGTATCGACCTGTACAGGACTTAAGAGCAGTCAATGATGCGGTTGTTAGTATACATCCAGTTGTACCCAATCCATATAACCTGCTTGCTTTAATTCCGGGCGGGGCTACTTACTTCACAGTCTTAGATCTCAAAGATGCCTTCTTTTGCCTCCGAATTGCCGCAGAAAGTCAATGTATTTTCGCTTTCCAATGGGAGAACGCTGTAACGGGCTCAAAACGTCAAATGACTTGGACAAGACTGCCCCAAGGGTTTAAAAATTCACCTACCCTATTTGGTTCAGCCCTAAGTCAAGATTTATTGGATTTCGAGTCTATCCCAGGAGAATGTGTATTGTTACAATATGTAGATGACTTGTTGATAGCAGCAGTTACAAAAGAAAAATGTCAGCAAGCAACGCACGATCTACTACATATTCTCTGGAAGGCAGGATACAAGGTGTCTAGAAAGAAGGCTCAGTTGTGTTTGCCAACTGTCAAGTATCTGGGATTCCATATCTCTGAAGGTCAAAGGATTATGGGGCCAGAGAGAAAAGAAGCTGTCTGCCAAATACCAATACCCAAGAATAGAAGACAAGTGCGAGAATTCTTGGGGGCAGCGGGCTTCTGTAGGATATGGATTCCCAGCTATGCGATACTAGCAAAACCTCTGTACGCAGCCATCAAAGGTACAGAGCACGACCCCTTCTTATGGACCCAAGAACAGCAAACGGCATTTGAAGATGTGAAGAAGGCTTTGATGAGTGCCCCAGCATTAGGTCTACCTGATCACACACGACCATTCTACTTATATGTACACGAGCAAAGAAGAATGGCTGTGGGAGTATTGACACAGTACTTGGGATCATGGCAAAGACCTGTTGCCTACATGTCTAAGCAATTGGATGCAGTGGCCAGCGGACTTCCACCTTGTCTAAGAGCCGTAGCTGCAGCCGCCCTGCTAGTAGCTGAAGCCGATAAACTCACTCTGGGTCAAGAACTTTATGTACGAGTTCCACATGCAGTACAGACGTTGTTGGATTACAAAGGAAATCATTGGTTTAGTAACAGCCGTATGACCAAGTATCAAGCAATGTTGTGTGAAAACCCAAGAGTGCATTTAGAGACTGTAAACACCTTAAATCCAGCTACCCTTTTGCCACAACCTACTGAAAGTCAACATGATTGTTTGGAAGTAATGGATGAAGTATTCTCAAGTAGACCAGATCTTCGTGATTTTCCCATCCAGAACCCCGATGTTCAATATTATACCGACGGCAGTAGTTATGTGAAAGAAGGGATCCGCTATGCAGGATATGCAGTAACAACAATAGACAAGGTGATAGAAGCTCGGCCATTGGCAAAAGGAACATCAGCACAAAAGGCAGAATTAATAGCACTAACACGAGCGTTACAATTGGCTGAAGGTTTAAGAGTAAATATCTATACGGACTCTAAGTATGCGTTTTTAACCACTCATGCCCACGGAGCTCTGTATAAAGAAAGAGGACTACTGAATTCAGAAGGCAAAGAAATCAAGTACGCAGCTGAAATCCTACAACTATTGGAAGCAGTGTGGGAGCCGAAAGAAGTCGGTATTATACATTGTCGAGCGCATCTGAGAGGAGATGGTGATGTAACTAAGGGAAATCGGATGGCAGATAGTGCAGCTAAGCGTGCTGCTGAATCAGGAAGACAGGAGTATGTGGGGCATATAGCTGCTCTAATACCAACCCCACTGTCTCAATGGACTCCAGTTTATACAACTCAAGAAGAGGAGTGGTTAAAGACTGAACCGGGAAAGTATTTGGAGAACAAGTGGTATCAGCTAGAAGATGGGAGAATAGTTATACCAGCATCGCTAGCGGTAGAAATTGTCCAAAATTATCATAACGGGACACATTCTGGGAGAGACAGTACTGAAGAATCTCTCCGGAAACATTTCTACATACCAAGATTGTCCAACTTGACTCAGGCCATTGTACGCAGATGTGTAACGTGTGCTAAGAATAATGCAAGACAAGGACCAGTAAAGCCACCAGGAGTCCAGTTTATGGGGGGACTCCCCATGTCCGATCTACAAATAGACTTTACAGTGATGCCTAAATCGGGTGGACATCGTTACCTGCTGGTAATTGTGTGCACCTATTCAGGCTGGGTAGAAGCATGTCCTACTCGTACAGAGAAAGCAGGAGAAGTTGTGAGATTCCTGCTACGAGAAATAATACCCCGATATGGACTACCCTGTTCTATAGGATCGGACAATGGTCCAGCTTTTGTTCACCAGTGCCTACAACAACTGACTCATATGCTTGGTATAAAGTGGAGGCTTCATACTGCATATAGACCCCAGAGTTCTGGTAAGGTAGAGAGAATGAATAGAACTATTAAGAACCAGTTGGCTAAAATGTGTCAGGAAACCCAACTTAAGTGGAACGTTCTCTTACCTATAGCTCTATTGCGAATCCGCAGTACCCCTACCAGAAGGATGGGCCTCTCTCCTTTTGAAATTATGTATGGGCGACCACCTCCCGTACTTGGTAACTTAAGGGGGGATTTGAGTCAGTTGGGAGAAGGAATTACCCGGCAGCAGGTTGTAGAGTTGGGTAAGACTATGGAGGAGGTACAGAAATGGGTACAAGATAGATTACCTGTGAATATTTATCCCCCTGTTCATAATTATCATCCAGGAGACCAAGTGTGGATTAAAGAGTGGAATAATGTACCGTTAGGGCCCAAGTGGAGAGGTCCTTATGTTGTTCTTTTGTCTACCCCTACAGCGATAAAAGTAGCAGAAGTGACTCCGTGGATACATCACTCCAGGGTTAAACCAGCAGCAGTCGATTCTTGGCAAGTTACAGCAGATCCAGAGAATCCCTGCAAGATCCGGTTGAAACGCACTACTCAGTCGGAGTAACGAGGAATTATTGTGGATTACAAATTTTATTGTTACAGGTGTGAGTGAGAAGGCCATAATAAAGCCTATCCTCTTACCAACACATAGTGTATAAGCCAGGAAAGTCTCGAAGGGACACCTGTGAAGACGAGCAGGACTCCATTCCCTGCAGCCCTCACATCCTGGAAGCTGAGGTTCCATCGCACGGACGAAGACTGAGGATGACGGCGAAAGATGTGCTTTTGATTGTGTTTATTTACATGTGTTTTTATATTCAGGAAGGTAGAGGTACCGACACTCCTAGCTGTGAGGTATGCATTAAGACTACGAGAACAGGTAACCATATTTCCCAAACCCTAATTTGGCATTCACAATACGAATGTAAAGGAGATGTATCAAGATGTAGATACTTAAATATAGACTATAGTGTATGCCATTTAGGAGTAGGAGAACCTAAGTGCTTCAGTCCGGAGTATCAACCTCGTACAATTTGGTTGACTCTCAGGAATGGAGATCCTCAGGGGACCCTAATTAACAAGACGGTGTTAGAATCCGTACATTCTTCGGGTGTTCTGCTATTTGATGCGTGCAAAGCGATATCAAGTGGTAGAAAGCCGTGGAATGTATGTGGGGATCTTAGATGGGAGAGGACGTATGGGTCTAATGATAAATATATTTGTCCCAGTAGTAAAAATAAATATGTGAGTCCTAGATGCCCAAATAAAGACTATAACTTTTGCCCATATTGGTCTTGTGTGGGGTGGGCGACTTGGGGACAGACAGTAGACAAAGACATGATAGTGACTAAGTTGCCGACTAGCCCATATTGTAAGTCTATGGAATGCAACCCAGTCCATATACTTATTAATAATCCCGACAAGTTCCTAGATAAGTATGGCAATTTATTTGGGTTTCAGATATACGGGACGGGTTTAGATCCTGGGACATTATTGTTTATAGGGATAGAGACTGATACGGTATCCTCCCAGACTCATCAAGTATACCACTCCTTTTATGAAGAGATGAGTATAGATAATAAGATCCCCCATAGCGCTAAGAACCTGTTCATTGACCTAGCTGAAAGTATTGCCGGTAGTCTTAATGTTACCAACTGCTATGTGTGTGGAGGTACTAACATGGGAGACCAATGGCCTTGGGAAGCAAAGGAGGTAATGTCCGGTTCTGAGGCAGTTGACCAACTAATATCTGCACCAGCCGATTATCATTTGAGTGTTAGAGGTAAATCTGAGTGGAGATTAAAGACCTCCATCATAGGTTATGTTTGCATAGCAAGGAAAGGAATAATGTATAATACTTCTGTAGGAGAATTAACTTGTCTAGGGCAAAAAGCTTATGATGATGATACAAAGAATACAACTTGGTGGTCGGCTTCAAATGTCTCAGAACCATCTAACCCGTTTGCTAGATACGCCAATTTAAAGGATGTGTGGTTTGATTTATCCATCACATCTACCTGGAGAGCCCCAGCAAATTTGTACTGGATCTGTGGTAAGAAAGCCTATTCGGAGCTGCCACAGGACTGGGAAGGGGCATGTGTGTTGGGTATGCTCAAACCATCCTTCTTCTTGTTACCGATTGAAACAGGTGAGACTTTAGGTGTTAAAGTGTATGATGTGAATCATAGGAAGAAAAGGGGACCCATAGAGATAGGCACCTGGGAAGATAATGAATGGCCTCCCCAGCGTATTATAGATTATTATGGGCCAGCCACGTGGGCTGAGGATGGTACCTTTGGTTATAGAACCCCTATTTATATGCTCAACCGTATTATAAGATTACAGGCGGTGGTTGAGATTATCACAAATGAGACATCACAAGCGCTCAATCTTCTAGCGAAGCATAACACCAGGATGAGGACAGCAGTCTACCAAAATAGATTAGCCTTGGATTACCTTTTGGCAGTAGAGGGAGGTGTATGTGGGAAGTTTAACCTAAGCAATTGCTGTCTTCAAATAGACGACGAAGGGCAAGCAATAGCTGAGCTTACTAGCCATATGGTTAAACTAGCGCATGTGCCTACTCAAGTATGGAAAGGGTACAATCCAAGTAGTTGGTTTGGTAGCTGGTATGAGTGGTTTGGAGGGCTTAAGGCAGTGGTAGGTGGAGTCCTACTGATTTTACTGTTGTGTCTACTCCTGCCGTGTCTTATACCCTTAATAGTTAGGTCTGTGCAAAGCCTGATAGGAAGTATAGCAGAGAGGAAGGCTGCTGCACAGATAATGGCGATATATAAATATAAGGCTCTAGATCAGGGAGAACCAATGCAAGAAGATGAATGTTGAAGATTCACATCATAAGATAAGTCTGGTCTGGTTCAAGGTAACTTGCGGTGTAAGCAAACTAAGGTTATGTGATGCCTCAAGTAATTGTAAAATATCAAGAGGCATCAAAGGGGGGAATGTGGTGGAATCTCGGTAAAAATAAATTTAGTAGGCCGAGATTACCACGTGGCATGTGTACGTGCATATGCTGACGTATCGATCAGTTGGTTGCACGAGGCAAGATACGATCAGTAGTGTACGGAGCATGTGCAAGAATACAGGATATAGTATTCCCCCTCCTCCATTGTGCTGGACAAGCCATGCGGTTAAACAGGAAGTTAATTCTTATATTGTATTGATTGGTCAAGAGAATGTGCGGGTGGAGCTTAATATGGGAGGAGTTATATGCCTATATAAGGAGCCTGCACTATTGTCCGGGGCTCAGAATTTGCTGTATTTTGGTGACGCTAGTCCCTCTGAGTCCCGATCGGTGATCCAATAAAGAATCTCTTCCTTCCTGAAGAAACCTGTGTCCATCTCTCTGTGCTTGGCTTCCGTCAGTTTCTCCGGTATAAGTAGGAGTACTTCGTGATGGATGGAAAAACAGGATGTAAAATATAAAGTACTCATTCATAATTTGAAGGACAGGGGTTGTTGAAAGTGCCAGCACAAAATGTCTCTTAATGAATCACTCACCCAAAACGATGGCTACAACATCAAAATATATAAACAAGAAAGGTATATTTAGATTTTCACTAGTTTCCAAGTAAATCCTGGGGTCTAAATGGTTTTAATGAATTCATTTACTATCAATCTACTTTTAATGTAATTTCCATTTTTAAAATGTTTCATTAAAAGTACAAAATGTCTACACCCCTTACTGTTCACAGACAAAGCTCCCAGGAGTTCTATGTCCCAGAAACTCTCCCTGACCTAACCAGAAAGATGCTGATCATAACTATTTAGCCTGTACATGGTTAAAAAAAAAAATTTATTTAATTAGGATGAATCCTATGAGAAAGCTTGAATAACGAGAGGTGGCTTACCTTTAATATGGTTCAGTACAATTTATCCTAGATACAATCTTGCTGTATACATTGATTCAGGTATGGCTCAAATCTTGGCCTTGGAATTAAACTAAGCCCATGGGCCAGAGGTCATCCAGTTAAGTTTCATAAAGAGGTTAGATACTGCGTAAAACTGTACAATCCCACAGTGCAGATTATGATGAATTTCCCAGGTGGGACAGTTGGAAAAGGTATTCATATGAAATGTTGTTTAAAATGTCTAAATCAAACTGAAGCAATGACAGAAAAGCCTCTGGATGCACAAGGAGAGGGCAACAGGCAGTGGGATTTATAAAGGGTTAAGATCCAGGGAATCTGAGCGGGGACTCTCTATAAGGGGTTCGTCATGAGTGACAGCACTTCTGGATAACATGGAGGATAATAATAATATGTTGGTGTATGTGTGAAGCTGTGCAGGAACAGAGTTGTGATAATAACATCTTGAAATAATCTTAAAATGATGCCATCTATAATATGGGGGGCCGGGCCTGACAACCAAGATGGCTAGATGTGTATTCTGCTAGCTTCTGTCAACTTGAACTAAAATCGTGAAATACCTCGGTTTAATCCAGCTTGACACAACCCTAGGCCACTTGGGGATCACCCTTACTATACACTAAGCCTGAATCTGGGTGTCCTGATGGAAACATGCGGCCTACTGAAGCCAACTGACCGGTGGATGGGAGAGGCGGCCGATCTCCCGGATCCAGGCTTAAGTCTGTTAAAAATGTTTGTGCAGCCCTGCCCCTTCCCCCCCGGATCCTTACTGGGTGCACCTCCACCTCCGCAGAGTGGATGCGCTACAACCTCAAACAGCCCAAGCTGGTCTGGAGGGCCTGTCATGGAAGGAGATCTTAGAGGCTAAATTCGAGAAGGTCTGTCAAGTCTTTTGGCTCCGCTTACAAAGCCGTTTGCTCCAGCTTACCTCCCATGCCGCCTCAGAGAGCCAGGCTGCAACAGAGGCTACTCTACTTCCCTCCAGGTGTGGGGTCCAACTGGAGCTGAATCTGGCCTGATGCCATGAAACCCAGAGGGGCTCCCAGCTTACGGTAGTCCAACTCCAGCGACGATCACAGTGACCTCTCTCTGCAACATCACCCCAGCCTGACCCACTGCGAAGCACAGCCGTGCCATGATCAGCTGGGCTAGACCATGTCGCAGTGTGGATGGTGAGGAGACAGAGGAAGGAGCCTCTACAGCGGCACCTATTCCAGCGACACAATCTGGCTGTGAGGCGAGCACTCTCTGGGCCACAGGTCATCATGGAACATCCCCACGTCCGCCGCTCACACCCTTGGAATGCTCTTACTCAGCAAGCGCTGCAGAAGCCCCGAAATCAAGCTCATCCTGCTGAACGAAAAGGGACTTGGTATTGTCTTCCTGCAGGTAAGAATGGTCTCCCCGCGCTGGGGATTGGATAGAGGGGGACTTTCGCTGCTTACAGACCTCCAGCCTTGATGTTGTTCACCCAGTGGAACTTTACTCCTAAATGTTATGACTTACTGCATGTGTTCTGGATTATATTTTAGTTAGTTAGTTTCATCAAGTGTGCATACCATGCCAGTTTTCATCTCTAACAGACTTGTTAGTGTTATTATTATTATTGCCATTTATATAGCGCCAACAGATTCTGTAGCGCTTTACAATATTATGAGAGGGGGGATTTAACTATAAATAGGACAACCTTACAGGAACATTAGGTTGAAGAGGACCCTGCTCAAACGAGCTTACAGCTATAGGAGGTGGGGTATAAAACACATTAGGACAGGAAATATCAATCAAATAAGGTGGAAGTGAAGCAGAGTTGGAGGAGAGAGTAAAGTGCTGCCCTATAGGAGAGAGCAAGAGACAGGTGTGTAAGGTAGAGGGTACTCTGGGAGGCCATAAGCTTTCCTAAAGAGAGATGGGTTTTAAGGCACTTCTTAAAGGATTCAAGACTAGGGGAGAGTCTGATGGGGGTAGGCAGGCTATTCCATAGGAAGGGAGACACCCGCGAGAAGTCCTGCAAGCGCGGGTTGGCTGTACGGGTGCGAGCAGCGTTCAGGAGGTCACATGCAGAGCAGAGGGACCGAGAAGGGACATACCTAAGGATCTGTAGTACTTACATACGGATACATTGCAAGACAACATGTACAATCCCAGTAAGCTATGTTGGGAGGGGTATGCTGCTGTTGCCAGGAATGCTTGGCATTGGGTTTGGCCCTCAAAGTCTGGACAACGGATAACGGATAACACTGAATCAGTAACAAAGGCTCTTCCTTCATGGCCGAACGAGGGGAGGGAGAGATTTCTCCATGCAGAATAAACTTTTTT
Organism: Pelobates fuscus; assembly: GCF_036172605.1. NCBI lineage: Eukaryota > Metazoa > Chordata > Amphibia > Anura > Pelobatidae > Pelobates > Pelobates fuscus. The sequence goes on from NC_086327.1 coordinate 134,058,362, forward strand.
TAGGGCTGAAATAATAGTATTTCCAATTAGGTCATCATCCATTATATGAGATGTCGAGTTTCTAGATTGTGAAAAGGAAATATGCAAATCAGCCTCCATTCCAGGAGAGGCAAGCTGATGGTTGTCAATAGGCTATTATGGAGACAGCGAATTCCCAACAATGTCTAGCTGTGCAACGTAATTAATTATCAATACTATCATTGTGGGGCTGAGCCCATTCCTTCTACAGCCATCAACACCAGAGAGTCCTGGGGGTCACTGGAGGTTGGATGGAGTGAATGGTGCTGTACAAATCTAGCTCCCAGGCTCTGCGGGACACCCATTAAAGATACAGATACACATTAGAAGTTAGAAAAAAAACTATGTAATGTCATTTTATAAGCAGATTTCTACTAAAACTAACAACTGCTATGTTGAATGCCTGATACAATATCTAAAGGCTTTTTAAAGTTTGATGCTATCTGTATGTCGTTTCCACATCAAATAAGTTTTCTTTCCTAATTTCTACTGACGCTTTTACCTTTTAATGGGTCTAAAAGTAAACCAAAGCTACTGTATAAATGGTAAAGAACAAAACACAAGAGAATTCAGTGATGCCACTTTGGTAAATACCAACAGTTACCACATCCCAAGAAAAGCCTGAGAAAAATGCATACTGAATACTTGACTGCATTATACAAGAGCCGTGAATACTCCAACAGTTATTTTTCCTCCAGGCATAAAAGCCATAAGAAAATTATCTTTATCTTTAAACATTACAAACCAATAGTGCATGGTAATAAATATTACTGGCTTGCAACCTAGGGTCAGAGGTCGGATAACTATTTAAATCTAATTAACAAATAAAGTAATGAATAGTTACAGTATCCCAGGGAGTAATATGAGTAGTGATAGATACTCTAACACCTTAGTGAGTTTCCCTTAGATCCCACAGTAAACAGAAATATACATACGATATAAGGTAGAGAATCCTTCTTATTATGGTTTAAGATAGTTCTTAAACGAGTATCGTCCTAAAAACGAAATATAAAAAGACGAACAATAGTGCAATATTGCCAATCCGATAAAATAAAGTGCAGATAGTAGGTAGAAATGCACTCACAAGCGTGGAGCCAATGAATAAGGCTCAAATATATATCCCACAGAGCTGGAAGTTTGAGCCTTATTCATTGGCTTCACGCTTGTTAGTGCATTTCCACATGCTATCTGCACTTTATTTGATCAGATTGGCAATATTGCACTATTGTTTGTCTTTTTATATTTCATTTTTAGGACGATACTCGTCTAAGAACTATCTTAAACCATAATAAGAAGGATTCTCCACCTTATATCGTATGTAACTAACAAATAAACCTGCATTTAACACAGAGTGACCTGCATCGCATATAAAATTATACATTTTACAACAGATTAGAATCAATTCATTTAAATTGCTCTTCAGAAACAGTGGTGAAAGATTATCAAGCATTCCCACCATTCATCATTACTTTATTAATTAATATAAAGAAAACACTTACGTTCAAGTAAAAAGTCCAGCACAATGGCTTCTGCTGACAATTAATGGCTTACAATAGGGAGTGCTTTGTAGTCATAATTGGTCCTTGTATTGCGTCCATCCTAAGAAGATGAAAAAAAACAAAAGGGAACATTTTACTAATGACGGCAACCGCAATATGGTCAGTATTTCTGGGACTTCCATGTAACCCAATATCAGCATTAAATATTTAGCTGGCAGGGTCATTAATGCAGCCAGTAAAATAGTTTCCAAGTCATGTAGGGGTAGACAGTGGCACTTTGATACTCCCTTGGGAAACTGGATCAATTTATCTCCCAATCATTTAAAATGCATTGCCATAAAATTTATTTATAAAGACAATGAACATTGCAATGGCTATAAAATGGAGGGGGGAAAAAAGTAATCCTCAGCTTAGCATAAGAAGGAAATGTATTTCAGAACATATGTGGTGCACAGGTTAGTATTCAATATTTTAAACCCAACACCTTATTATTTGTCTAAAACACTTCGTTTACATTAAAATCAGTGTAATATTTATTATTGAGGCTATACAATGAGCAGAACCCTGATTGATGGGACTATTTATAATAGCCACATTGTGCTGAGCAGACACTGAATAACACAGATCTGCTGTTAAGATATAGCCCACCTGCCCCGGGCAGCTTTCTTTGGAGCGTGATCAATATCTATTTAACAACTTGAAGGTGCATGAAACATTACTTCCTTAAAAGATGCTTTTAGCAGTCAATGCAAACAGACTAAATCCACCATCGAGGTCAGCGGAGCAAGGCTATTGAAGAGCAATTAAATGCTAACTAAATGTTGCCTCGTAAAGTAAAAATGAGCTGTCAGCAAAGTTGGAAGATGAATTTGTGCTCAGGAGCCGTGGTGCTACAAGAACATCGCATCATTCAACAATATCAAGTCATTGTCAACATGGAGGACACGGGAGTTTTTAAGTCACACTGTTAGAGGTTAGAGCAGTTTATTAAAGGAATAAGCCTTTAAATGAAAACAGTCACCTGTTAGGAATACTCAAAATATGAAATGGGAGTCATTTTGTAACGTAGTCCCTACTGTCTCAGTATATCTTTTGACTGCATTTGGATTTCTTAAAGATTTTATCTTCATAAAAAAATAGTCAATTTGGAGGGAGTGATAATACTTCTCTACATTTCCAAATAGGGTGAGCTCCAACTGCAAGCACCCCTTTAACCATCTCATGGAATTATACTTGCTTAACCCTTTGGCCCTGAAGTGGATAATAAGGGAGAGATTACACAATCTACAATGTTTTGTTGTAAAGTAAATTAAGGAACTATACTAAATTGCTTTTATTCAGACCAGTCACTGCCAACTGTCTGGTTGATGGGTAAATGTTTCTTGTGATTGTAACTGGGCCACAAGCCTAATCTCACAGTTCAGAACAAAATACTAGTCTGCATTCATGAAGCCGTATCAAACAAAGGCTTGTTTATTAAACATTCTCTGATGTATCAAAAAAAATACTAATGTTCTAAAGTCATAATTGTGGTATGATCCCTGGGACTGGATGCAGGATATTAAATAGGATTCCATCAGCTCAGCCCAAGATATAATCCATTTCAATCGACTCCTGGCCAGATAAAAACAGGCCCGGTATGTTATTATAATTATTAGTATGGAAAAGCCCTATCCTTCCTGACCTCCATCTAGTCACACTGTGCTCAGTACTTTCAAAAAGCTCTCACAATTGGAATTGTTGAATAAAATGAAATCATATAAAATCCAGGGGAAGTAGGTTAAATACATCTGACACGGTGAGTATGTTGGAACTGAAGTGGATTATGGAGAAATCAGTTAACTGCAGACGCAGTGAAATCACTACAGGGACTGTGCTTCTCAGCCTGTTCAGTGTCACTATGCATCACACTGCACAAACCGTTGGTGCACAAAAACTGGAATTTTAAAAAGCAGCAGCTTACAGGAACAGGCTAAACAACGCAATCACTGCAAATCAGTGTTTTATTAGAGCTCAGTGTATTATTCCAGCTTGGTGTTATTGGTGACATCCACTGCTCTTTTTGTCAAAACAATTGATAGTGGTTTCATAAAAATGAGGCTCTAACTGGCACGCTGATATCACTCCAGTTTTAGAGGTCAGTGTCATTCTGTCAAACATGGACGGCACATATAAACATAGATCAAGGGTGAGAAATTCCTATCGCCTGGCGCCTAGGGAGGGCTGAGTGAGTTAAACCCCTGCCAGGGTTACAGAACCCCACCAGGGATCATAATTTAATCTCAACAAAAAGCCCCATCAGGCACATCACATACAGTCAGCAAACGCATATATTAAACACAAACCACACATATATCACACAGGGCCAACACATACATGCACATGCACACTTCAAGGGAGCAGAAACTATACTCTAGGGCTAGGCCAGTGGTAGTCAACCTTTTTCTACCTACAGCCCACTAATGCATCTTTCTTGATGGAAATTTTTTTTCCTTACCGCCCACCAGTTTTCGCGCAAGTGCAGAATATTTTTTAGAAAGGAGGGTGTTTAAAAAAAAACGTACGTACATTTATCTTTTTATTTCTACTTTAGGCTTGTTTATAATGTTTTTAACTTTCTGAAGTTTAATGAGAAAACAAAGTAAATAAAAATTACCTTTACTAGTGATTAATGAGATCCTTGAGGTTGATGCTGCGAGACTAAATATTTGATATCTGGTTCGATTTTCGTAAGGAACAAACGAAGGTCTCCTCTTTCGTTGATATTCAGACGATTTCTCTGTTTGCTCATAATATGATTTCTCATCTGTGCATCAGCTCCCCTCCTCTCCCTCCTCAATTCCCCTCCCCACCTTTCCCCCCCCCTTCTTTCTATTTTTTAACCTTCCTTATAGCAATGCCCAGTTGGAAGGCTGAGCTAGGTAGCCCACTTACTATTATTAGCCAACAACAATTCTCTCCTTTTCCTTTTTTCTCCTTTTTTACCAGTACTCTGCTCCTTCTTTCTCCTATTCTACAAATACTCTGCTCCTTCTTTCTTCTATTCTAAAGAGAACTCTGCTCACAGACAAACACATATACACACTCACACATACACTTACAGACACACACATTCAGAAACATACACACATACACTTACAGACACACACACTCACAAACACACACACATACACTTACAGACACACACACTCACAGGGAAACACATACACACAGACAAACATACACACATACACAGTCACACACACATACACACTCACACACACACACTTACAGACAAACACACTCACACATACACACACACACACAAACATACACACACTCACACATACACTTACCGACACACACACATACACACTCACAAATTATTAATATTAAATGTCCAACCAGCCTCCCTACCTGGAGAGCAGGTGTGGACCTGTCCTTGGGGTCCAGTGGGGCTTCACTTCGGCGGGCGGCAGAGTTCTAATCCGAGGCGACAAGGGAGCTCTAACCTCTCTGCTCTGCTCCCTTGCGGGCTGTCTACTGATGCCAGGAGCCGGAATATGACATGATATTCCAACTCCCGCGGCATCAGCAAACCTCGTGCGAGGGAGCAGAGAGGTTAGCGCTCCCTCGCCGGCTAGGATTAGAACTCTGCCGTGCCTGGGGGTCCAGAAGGTGGCCTGGCAGGAGGGAGCACTTCCCTCCTACCGGTCACTGAAATCTTGCGCCCCCAAGCCACTCGCGCCCGCCCGCTCTAAAAATTAGAAATCCTCTCAAAAAGAGGATTTAGCCGCCAAAATCCCTACCGCCCACCTGGAATCCTGAAACGCCCACTACTGGGCAGTAGGGACCAGGTTGAGGACCCATGCTCTAGGCAGAGAAACTAATTGTTGTAATTGAAGTTACTTTGAGTGTGAACACAAGTAGGTTGGACAATTTTAGTCCCTTGAACTAGTAGATTATATTTTTTATTACCACTGGTGAGTGTGCCATATTCTCCAGGCTTGCAGTGATAAGTACAGGGAGTGCAGAATTATTAGGCAAGTTGTATTTTTGAGGATTAATTTTATTATTGAACAACAACCATGTTCTCAATGAACCCAAAAAAACTCATTAATATCAAAGCTGAATATTTTTGGAAGTAGTTTTTAGTTTGTTTTTAGTTATAGCTATTTTAGGGGGATATCTGTGTGTGCAGGTGACTATTACTGTGCATAATTATTAGGCAACTTAACAAAAAACAAATATATACCCATTTCAATTATTTATTTTTACCAGTGAAACCAATATAACATCTCAACATTCACAAATATACATTTCTGACATTCAAAAACATAACAAAAACAAATCAGTGACCAATATAGCCACCTTTCTTTGCAAGGACACTCAAAAGCCTGCCATCCATGGATTCTGTCAGTGTTTTGATCTGTTCACCATCAACATTGCGTGCAGCAGCAACCACAGCCTCCCAGACACTGTTCAGAGAGGTGTACTGTTTTCCCTCCTTGTAAATCTCACATTTGATGATGGACCACAGGTTCTCAATGGGGTTCAGATCAGGTGAACAAGGAGGCCATGTCATTAGATTTTCTTCTTTTATACCCTTTCTTGCCAGCCACTGTGGAGTACTTGGACGTGTGTGATGGAGCATTGTCCTGCATGAAAATCATGTTTTTCTTGAAGGATGCAGACTTCTTCCTGTACCACTGTTTGAAGAAGGTGTCTTCCAGAAACTGGCAGTAGGACTGGGAGTTGAGCTTGACTCCATCCTCAACCCGAAAAGGCCCCACAAGCTCATCTTTGATGATACCAGCCCAAACCAGTACTCCACCTCCACCTTGCTGGCGTCTGAGTCGGACTGGAGCTCTCTGCCCTTTACCAATCCATCCATCTGGCCCATCAAGACTCACTCTCATTTCATCAGTCCATAAAACCTTAGAAAGATCAGTCTTGAGATATTTCTTGGCCCAGTCTTGACGTTTCAGCTTGTGTGTCTTGTTCAGTGGTGGTCGTCTTTCAGCCTTTCTTACCTTGGCCATCTCTCTGGGTATTGCACACCTTGTGCTTTTGGGCACTCCAGTGATGTTGCAGCTCTGAAATATGGCCAAACTGGTGGCAAGTGGCATCTTGGCAGCTGCACGCTTGACTTTTCTCAGTTCATGGGCAGTTATTTTGCGCCTTGGTTTCTCCACACGCTTCTTGCGACCCTGTTGACTATTTTGAATGAAACGCTTGATTGTTCGATGATCACGCTTCAGAAGCTTTGCAATTTTAAGAGTGCTGCATCCCTCTGCAAGATATCTCACTATTTTTGACTTTTCTGAGCCTGTCAAGTCCTTCTTTTGACCCATTTTGCCAAACGAAAGGAAGTTGCCTAATAATTATGCACACCTGATATAGGGTGTTGATGTCATTAGACCACACCCCTTCTCATTACAGAGATGCACATCACCTAATATGCTTAATTGGTAGTAGGCTTTCGAGCCTATACAGCTTGGAGTAAGACAACATGCATAAAGAGGATGATGTGGTCAAAATACTCATTTGCCTAATAATTCTGCACTCCCTGTAGCTTTTTTTTCAAATAAATTCTTAATTTGTATATTTTCAGGATTTGTTGCAATGACCTCGGGGGTTACAGAAAAAAGAAAGGGAATTGGTACATATCAGGGAAAAAATAAATGGTCACAGTGGTATCCAACATGTACAGTGTGTCATCTGTAACTACAGTTCATAAAATAGATGCCATTAGTGCAAACAGCACTGCTCATTAAAGGTACATTTGGGGTCATATACAAGGAGATACATTGGACACTCTAATAGGTGGTGTGGTGTTGATGGTTTCTCTGATACACGGGAGTAAATATGTCAGATAAGTTTGAAAGAGTAGAAGTTGCGGGTATGGGAGAGGGTAATTGGGTCTATGACCTCCCAGCTCAGGTAGTTGTACTCATGGTACTGCTCACCATTTCGTATCCGTGGCTTTAGGTGTCCTCTTTGTTTTTTCTTGTTCTATTCATAAATGTGTGAGGGAGAGTCTGATGTCTGGTAGGCATAGTTATGCTGTTATTACTGTTATTGGGCAGACTCCGTATGTGCGTTTTGGGTAGTTGTGGGGTGTGCCGTGGCTTACGTTGTGGGGGGTTGAGGGACTGGCTTAAAGGAGGGTAGGGGAGGGTAGGAGAGAGAGAGGATCAGGTCGAGGAGATAGAAGACACAACGGGGAAGAGTCGTGTGGACTACTATTGCAAGTGTAGGTTTGGCAGGTCTGTATTAAGGATCCTGGAGGCGAGGTCAGAAACATTGACCCAGTGCTGGGAAATTGAAGGGCACTCCCAACAAAGGTGTATGTATGTACCCTTGGTTCCACAGCCCCTCCAGCAGGCGTCTGCATCCGAGCGCCCCATTTGTTTTAGTGATAAGTAGCTTTTAAGGCCTAGCTGGTAGCATGGAAATTTAAAGCCTTGAATTAATTTATATTTAAACACAAAATCTTGAACACAGGGACAGTAATTGGAGGAGTAGACAAATTGAACTAGTACCTCAGAAATTATGCGACAGTCCCAGATATGTAACATCATCATTATGCCAGAGAAGCATATTAATATAAAATGTATCCTTATATTACACACACTATTAGTGCTATATAAATTTAGAAGAAAAAAAAAGAGAATGTCCTTATTAATTAAAATGATTTTATTTTTATTTTATTTTAACTAAGTTTTTCAAAAACTGTCACAAAAAGTACAAGAAATAAAAGTGAATACCACACGAGCTGTTAACATTGAATTAATTAGGGAGTATATCCTATGCTGTGACATTTATTGTTATGTAACCTGACAGTATATCTTCTGAGAAATTGCTAATCAATAGTATGTTTAACACTATAGGGTCAGGAATACATTTGTTTCTGACCCTATAGTGTTCCTTTAACAATTCACAATTCTGTTTCTAGTTTGACAAGTTGACTGTTCTAGTTTGACTGCATTTAACCCCTTAAGACCGGAGGGCGTACAATTACGTCCTTATTTAAGCGTCTCTAAACGCCACCGGGCGTAATTGTTCGCCCTCCGTTGTTTTTTTTACTTACCCGGTCGCCAGCGATCGCGGTTGGGGGGACTCCCAGGGAGCCCCCCGCGGCACGTCCGCCTTCTTCAGCCCCCCCGGGCCATGTGAGAGTGAGGTCCTTGCGAGGACCTCACAATCACATGGCCGGGTTAGCTGGCTGCAGCAATGCCAGCAGGGGGACTGCCTGTAATGACAGTTAGTCCCCCTGCTGGCTGGAAATAAAATTAAAATAAATTAAAATAAGTGTAAAAAAAAAAATTATATACTTAGATCATATATATATATATATATATGATCTAAGTATATATATACACACATATACATACACACACATACACCGTCTAGGTGTATTTTACTACCATCAGACTCTCCCCTAGTCTTGCATCTTTTAAGAAGTGCCTTAAAACCCATCTCTTTAGGAAAGCATATGGCCTCCAAGACTAACCCTTACCTCACATACCTGTCTCTTGCCCTCTCCTAAAGGGCAGTCCACCTTATTTGATTGCAAATTCCTGTCCTAATGTGTTTTACACCCACCTCCTATAGAATGTAAGCTCGATCGAGCAGGGTTCTCTTCAACCTATTGTTCCTGTAAGTTTATTTGTAATTGTCCTATCTATAGTTAAATCCCTTCTCATAATATTGTAAAGCGCTACGGAATCTGTTGGCGCTATATAAATTGCAATAATAATAATAATAATAATAATTATATATATATATATATTAATATCAAATTACACGTAGACTGATACTGATTAAATATATATATAAGTATTGTTATATATATATATATATATTTATATATAATATGAAGAAAAAAAAATACGTAAAAAATAAAATAAAAAATAATAAAAAATAAATAATTAAATATATAGATGTGTTATTTCGTTCTAACTGTATTGCGATATTAATATATATATTTATATCAAAATACACGTAGAACAAAATAATATATATCTATATACATAAATATATACGTATATATCACTATATATATACCTATATATAAATAAAAATATAATTTTTTTATATATATATACACATATGTATATATATACATATACCGTATATACTCGAGTATAAGCCGAGTTTTTCAGCACATTTTTTGTGCTGAAAAACCCCAACTCGGCTTATACTCGAGTCAATGTCTGTATTATGGCAATTTACATTGCAATAATACAGACTGGGGGCTGGCAGCGAGCGCTTACCTCTCCTGCAGCTCCTGTCCGCTCCCTTCTCCTCCGCGCCGGTCCGTTCAGCACCTGTCAGCTCCCAGTGTAAATCTCGCAAGAGCCGCGGGGTCATAGTGCGGCTCTCGCGACAGTTACAGTGTGAGCTGACAGAGGAGCTGCACGGACCGGCGCAGAGGAGTAGGGAGCTGACAGGAGCTGCAGTTGAGGTAAGTGCTCTCTGACAGCCCACCTCCCCCGCACTGAACTGCCAATGCCACTGGACCACCAGGGAGTGAGAGCCCCCCTCCCTGCCATGTATCAAGCACGGAGGGGGGACGAAAAAAATAATAATAATAATAATAAAATAAAATATTAAAAATAATATTAAAAAATAAATAAAAAATAATAATTAAAAAAATTAATATAACAAAAAAAATACAATTATTATAATTAAAAAATAATAATAAAAATGCCCACCCCCCACCAAGGCTCTGCATCACACACACACTGCACTCATACCCACACACACACTGCACTCATATAAACACACTGCACTCATACACACACACACTGCACTCATATAAACACTGCACTCATATACACACACTGAATTCATACACACACTGCACTCACACACACACACACTGCACTCATACACACACTGCATTCATACATACACACTGCACTCATACACACTGCACTCATACACACACACTGCACTCATATACATACATACTGCATTCACACACACACACTGCATTCATTATATACACACACTGTAAATAAAAAATCAATTAATATAATTTTTTTAGGATCTAATTTTATTTAGAAATTTACCAGTAGCTGCTGCATTACCCACCCTAGTCTTATACTCGAGTCAATAAGTTTTCCCAGTTTTTTTGGGTAAAATTAGGGGCCTCGGCTTATATTCGGGTCGGCTTATACTCGAGTATATACACATATATTTATGTAATATTTTTACATAATCAGGTATCCTAATTAATTACAATTAGCGGGACCTGCCTGACAACCCATGCCGAAAGTATAGGGAATTTAATTTGCTAGCACTATATTTAACCCTATAACTTTCCAAGACACCATAAAACCTGTACATGGGGGGTACTGTTTTACTCGGAAGACTTTGCTGAACACAAATATTAGTGTTTCAAAACAGTAAAATGTATTACACGATGATATCGCCAGTAAAAGTGAAGTTTTTTAATTTTTCACGCACAAACAGCACTTACACGGATGATATTATTGCTGCAATACTTTTAACTGTTTTGAAACACAAATTTGTGTTCAGCGAAGTCTCCCGAGTACAACAGTACCCCTCATGTACAGGTTTTATGGTGTTTTCAAAAGTTACAGCGTCAAATATAAGGCTTGTGTTTCATTTTTTTCACATTAAAATTTGCCAGATTGTTTACGTTGCCTTTGTGACACTATGGTAGCCCAAGAATGAAATTTACCCCTATGATGGCATACCATTTGCAATAGTAGACAACCCAAGGTATTGCAAATGGGGTATGTCCAGTCTTTTTTAGTAGCCACTTAGTCACAAACACTGGACAAAATTGGCGTTTTTTGCATTTTTCACACACAAACAAATACTAACGCTAACTTTGGCCAGTGTTTGTGACCAAATGGCTACTAAAAAAGACTGGACATACCCCATTTGCAATACCTTGGGTTGTCTACTATTGCAAATGGTATGCCATTATGGGTGTAAATTTAATTCCTGGGCTACTATACAGTCTCAAAGGCAACGTAACCAATCTGGCGAATTTCAATTTCAAATGTAACGTGCTATATTTGACCCTGTAACTTCCCAAAACACCATAAAACCTGTACATAGGGGGTACTGTTTTACACGTGAGACTTTGCTGAATACAAATGTGTATTTTATTGCAGTAAAAGCAAACAGTATTATGACATTGACAGTTAAAATGTCATGTAGAACTAAAAAAATATTTTTTTTATTTTCTCCCATTGTTTTCATATTAAATTATGTTTCATATCTAAATATTTGATATTAAATGAAAGCCCTGTTTCCCCTGAATAAAAGGATATATAATAAGTGTGGGTGCATTTAATATGAAAGAGGTGAATTACGGTTGGACAGACATATAGCGCAAATGCCAATTTTTGTTTACGTTTTGTTTTGTTCACAACTTGTACATTTGGCTCAGTCCTTAAGGGGTTAAACAAATGGCCTTAAGTCCTATTAGAATCACTAAGATACAGCTACACATTGTTTATCTCAAACAGCTGCTGGTGATCTGAGAAAGCTTTCAATATCTCAGTTGCCTTAAAGGGAAACTCCAGTGCCAGGAAAACAATCCGTTTTCCTGGCACTGCAGGTCCCCTCTCCCTCCCACCCCCCAATCCCCGGTTGCTGAAGGGGTGAAAATCCCTTCAGTTACTTACCAGAGGCAGCGACATGTCCCACGTCGCTGCTTCTTCCTCCGCCGCCGCTCCTCCCAGTGATTACGTTGGCTGGTGGGCGAGACTGATCCCGCCCACTGGCCGAGGAGACCTAATGCGCATTAGAGCTCCCCATAGGAAAGCATTGAAAATGCTTTTCAATGCTTTCCTATGGAGAAATGAGCGACAATGGAGGTCCTCACACAGCGTGAGGACGTCCAGCGACGCTCTAGCACAAGTTTTCTGTGCTATGATGCAGGAAGTGCCCTCTAGTGGCTGTCTACTAGCCACTAGAGGTGGAGTTAAACCTGCAAGGTAATTATTGCAGTTTATAAAAAAAAACTGCAATAATTACACTTGCAGGGTTAAGAGTAGTGGGAGATGGCACCCAGACCACTCCAATGGGCAGAAGTGGTCTGGGTGCCTGGAGTGTCCCTTTAAAGCAGCTATGTCATAAGGAAGGAGAAGTGGTGAATAGTACATTATTATTATTCCCTTTTAATAATAAATGATAAAATTCCTTGTGGTTGTTATGTGGCTTTACCACAATCATCGCTGAGTCTGCCGAAATCCAAAGCAGAGGAGCCAGCATTCATTCACATTCACCGTGCATGCACAGCTTGTGACTCTGAATTACTTATGACATGCAGAATCATCATGAATCCCTCTAGAGAGAGTGTTTAGAACAATAGAGTTCACATATGGCCAGCGCATTCCAGATGTCAGGAAGCTGGAGAACGGTTGTTCTGAAAGCACCTGTATCTGTTTAACACACTTTACCCTTCTTAACCCCTTACTGGATCAAACAGAGTACCTGTACACACAAACATTTTTACTAGTGATGTCCCGAACGGTTCGCCGGCGAATAGTTCCTGGCGAACAGAGCTTGTTCGCGTTCGCCACGGATGGCGAACATATGCGATATTCGGTCCGTCCCCTATTCGTCATCATTGAGTAAACTTTGACCCTGTACCTCACAGTCAGCAGACACCTTCCAGCCAATCAGCAGCAGACCCTCCCTCCCAGACCCTCCCACCTCCTGGACAGCATCCATTTTAGATTCATTCGGAAGCTGCATTCTTGTGTTATATTTGAGCATGCTAGGCTGAACGTGCGTATATCATGGCTAGTTGCACTGAGGGTATGAGTATATAGCAGTACATTGTTGTGAAAGATGGCTGTCATGTTAAGGGTGTAGCTTTCACGTTATCAACTGTGTATTTATATCAGCAGCTCCACCACTAGTTATAAATCAAGTGTGAGTCGACCCATGAGATGAGACTAGTGAATAACATAATACATGAACGGTTACGGTAAAGGCATGTATGGAACGACGACAATAAACTCTTTAGGAGGTGAAAAAATGACATGTTTAAATGCTTGCTACTTTACGATTAGTCAATGTGCAGAGATCAGTCCATGTGATCAAATGCATGGTGTGGAGGATCGGCTATAGTGGGACATGCTTGGCAGGCTGCTGTTTACTGCTTGTGCTCATCCGATCCCTTCTGGGCGCCAGGTGCAGACCCTAGGAGTCCCTGATACCTGGAACAACAAAGGCAAGTCTCTGGCTGAGTTCGCGGCTTGAAGTGGTGGAAGCTTGTTTTGTCGGGTGGTCGATTCTGTCCCGGTGGTGCTTCACGTCCGGTGCGGGATTGTGGTGGCTTAACCCCTTAAGGACCAAACTTCTGGAATAAAAGGGAATCATGACATGTCACACATGTCATGTGTCCTTAAGGGGTTAAGGTGGAGGTGAGTGCTTGACGTGGGGCAGGCTCTGCATTTTCTGTTTGTGCCTCCGGTCCCGTCTTCGACGCCTTTTGCGTTGGTGGATTTTAATGGGGACTGCTTCGCTTAGCTGTGGTGGAGCTTGTTGGGGCTGTGGTGGAGCTTGTTGGGGCTTCCTGCTTGTTATTTGCTTCCAAAATTGATTAAAGAGTCTGTCCAGCTTAGACTCAATATCCTGCCATGCTTTGCTGGTACCAGGAGGACACGCGGCTGCCGCCATATTGGGAGAGTCACAGATGAGTATGTCAGCCTGGGCGGCTGTGCTCTGTGTGTCCATTAGCTCCAGACAGCCTCTCAGGGGTGGACCGGCATAACCCCCACCAGTCCGAGGGGGGGGGGGTAACGGAGCTCCTGCCGGGAAGTAGCTGCTCCTGGGCATCCCAGGATCGGGAGATCGGCGCCTCTCCCGCCCGGTGAGCACCAGGCCACACTTGCCACGCGGAGGTAAGTAAGACTCTGTCGAGTTGCTGACCGCTATTAAGCATGTCGGGTCGGTCAGGTAGGAGCAACATTGCTGGGGTGAAATTTGCTTGTTGATAGCTGCTTAAAGTGAGATATTGAGGGAGCTCACACGAAGTGCGTCTTTCCTCCATGACAGCTAGGCCCCGCCCCCCGGAAGCTGCATTCTTAGTGAGAGGAGGGACAGTGTAGCTGCTGCTGATTTAATAGTGAAATCGATAGCAAGGCTAGTGTATTCAGTGTCCACTACAGTCATGAAGGACTCATCTGATCTCTGCTGTAAGGACAGCACCCCAAAAATTCCTTTTTAGGGCTAGAACATCAGTCTGCTTTTTTTTTTTCCTGTGTAATCTAATTGCAGTTGCCTGCCAGCGTGTGTGTCAGGCTCACAGCATATACTGTGCCCACTTGCCCAGTGCCACCACTCATATCTGGTGTCACAATAGCTTGCATTTAAAAAAAACCAAAAAACGTTTTTGATTGTAATATAATAGCAGTCAGTTTCCTTCACACGTCTGCGTTTCAGGGCCTGCCAGGGCACAGAGTCACACCAGTGCAACTCATATCTGGTGTAACAGTAGTGTACATTTAAATAAAAAAAATACAGGGGGCTTGTTGTCACCTTTCGGGGACCCTTGGTGTTGTACGTGGCTGGGTGGAGGAAGAGACCTTCAATGACATCAGTGAGGATAAGGAACGGGACATGGCTAGCTTGGTATCCAACCTTGTGCAAATGGGGAGTTTGCGGTTGTGCAAATGGACTGTTTGCGGTTGTTTGCGGTGCGTTAAACGGGGAGTTTGGTCTGTCACTGTGAAGCGGGCGTAACCCTTACACTACCTGATCGATACAACATCATACCTGATGTTTTAAAGCACGTTATTCCAAACAATTTAGGAATGTTAGGTGATTTATGCCCTTTATGGATTCAAACCAGACTCTGCATCAACTATGTAATTTTCCATGGGAGTTTTGCCATGGATCCCCCTCCGGCATGCCACAGTCCAGGGTTTAGTCCCCTTGAAACAACTTTTCCATCACTATTGTGGCCAGAAAGAGTCCCTGTGGGCCCAGTTCGCCCGTTCGTGAACATTTGCGGAAGTTCGCGTTCGCCGCTCGCGAACGGAAAATTTTATGTTCGCGACATCACTAATTTTTACTATGTGTGTTCTGTGATTCAACAGCTGCTACATTCACTGCCCATTATTCCAAGTAGATGCAACAACTCATTGCTACACAAGTCTACCAGTTAAAGGGACACTGTAGGCACTGTGTGTATTTCATCTCATTGAATTGGTTATAGTACCTAGAGTTCCCTTGCACTTTCCCTTTATTTAGGGTTGGTCGCCCCTGACCCCACCGGAGGCATGAGTAAAGCAGACTTAACACACTTCCTTGTAGCCATACCAATTTATATCTACAAAAGCACTGTGGTAGGTTGAATGCGACCAGCTTACACTCTCAGCCAATCACAGCCTCTATTGCTGCTCTGGTTAATGCATTTTCATTAGCAAAGCAACATGGAGGGGAATAATTCAATGCTGAAAGGAAGGACATGGACAGGGAATTCCCTTCTGTCCTGCTAGTGGCTGCACCTTCTCGAACCAATGATTTCACTTGACTCTCTCTGTGCATTTCATTTCAAGGGAGTCAAAAGAGACTTTAAAAGCGAAAGCGGATATCCTAGCAGGGGAATGGTGCATAACAATGGTAGGAGAGGAGAGTGAGGTCATAGCACACGGTCAAGGATTGCATTCATTCACTTGAAGGAATGAAGAGATGAACGCAGCAGCATTGGAAGAAAATATTATCTTTGCCATATACACAGAGGCTGGATGGTATTTTGAAATGCTTACTCTGAGTGCTAGGGTTCTGCTGGAAAATCTATAGAACCAGTTAATCAATTTAAAACAACAGGATTATGAAAACAGAAGATTAGCCTGCACATTCCCTATACACGCTAAAATAAAGCACATTTCATTCAGTAACTAGCAGCCACATTTAAACCAAGGCACAAGGCACAGTTTCACAACACAGTAATATCTAGAAGTGTAGAAAATGAGACTTACATAGAGCAGTAAAGTATAAAAACTGAGATGTATTGATTTAGTGGTTAAACCCACAAGATAACAGATATAGAAGGCTCAGTGATTCCACCAAGGGTATCTTCAGTCTATTATGAAATAAGTGGTGACAATGGTGCAGTATATCAAAAAACAACATACAGCTTTAATATAGGCAGACCCATCAACATCAATTTTTAACAGTAAAAAGTTAAAGGGACACTATAGTTACCAAAACAACTTTTGCTTAATGAAGCAGTTTTGGTCAGGGCTGTCTTTAACGCGGGGCAAACGGGGCAGCTGCCCCGGGCCCAGTTGCTCCTAGGGGGCCCAAAGCAGCTGTCCCGTGGGCCCCGCGATTTGCGCAGCCCCTATGGACCGGGCGGTGCGGCTCCCACACACTGAGGAGGCTCCCCAAGTGGCCCATTCACTAAGGGCCACCCAGGGAGCATGTGTCAGCAGGGGCCCGGTCGGGCGCTGTGGCGCTTAAACAGCGCGACCAGGCCCCTTCCTGTTCTGCAGCCGGCTGGGAGGAAGTGACGTCACTTCCTCCCACCGGAGATAATAGCCGCGTGGGAGGAGAAAGGCAGGGAGGGGAGTTCCAGAGGAAAACTCCCATCTGCCTCAGCCTGCCACTGGACCCCAGGGAAACCACCCTCCAGGAAAAGGTAAGAACCTGGAGGGTGGTTAAATGTATGTCAGTATGTCTGTGTGTGCGTGTGTATGTTAGTATGTCTGTGTGTGTGTGTGTGTCTGTGTGTGTGTGTGTGTGTGTATGTCTGTGTGTGTGTGTGTGTGTGTCAGTATGTCTGTCAGTGTATGTGTCTGTGTGTGTGTGTCAGTATGTCTGTGTGTGTGTGCGTGTGTGTGTATGTCAGTATGTCTGTGTGTGTGTGTATGTCTGTGTGTGTGTGTCAGTATGTCTGTCAGTGTATGTATGTGTGTGTGTGTGTGTGTGTATCAGTAGGCCTGTGCGTGTGTCAGTATGTCTGTGTGTGTGTGTGTGTGTATGTCTGTGTGTGTGACAGTATGTCTGCCAGGATATATTTGTGTGTCAGTGTATGTGTGTCAGTATGTATCTGTGAATGTTTTAATGTCTGTCTGTGTGTATGTGCCAGTACGTCTGTCTGTGTGTATGTCAGTATGCCTGTGTGTGTCAGTGTGTATGTCAGTATGCCTGTGTGTGTGTCAGCATGCCTGTGTGTGTGTGTGTGTGTGTGTGTGTGTGTGTGTGTCAATACGTCTGTCAGTGTCTGTGTGTGTCAGTGTATCTGTCAGCGTATGTCTGTATGTATGTATGTGTGTGTGTCAGTGTGTCTGCCAGTATATATTTGTGTGTCAGTGACTGTGTGTGGCAGTATGTATCTGTCAGTATGTATCTGTGACTATTTTAATGTCTGTCTGTGTGTGTATGTGCCAGTACGTCTTTCAGTGTGATTGCGGGTTGGGCGTAATTGGGGGGTGAGGCGGTGGGAGGGGCAGGGCCCTGGGGGTCCAAGATATTGCATTGCCCAGGGTCCTAATCATATTATAGACGGCCCTGGTTTTGGTGTATAGGTCATTCAGTTATAAAGGGAATACCTTTTCCTCTGCCGTTTGCTTCCAAGATCCTTGAAAGAGAGTCGAATCCAACTCTCTGCTTGACCCGATTCAGTCTGGATTCCACACTCGTCACTCTGTTGAAACAGCTGTGACCAAAGTATCCAATGATTTAATCGCTGCTAAATATCGCAGCCATTACTCTATCCTAATTTTCCTTGATCTTTCATACTGCCTTTGACACTGTTGATCATAAACAGCTTCTTCTCATTCTCCGTAATCTTGGTCCACGAGATACTGCTCTCCCCTGGTGCTCCTCCTACCTCTCCCAGAGCTTTTTCAGTGTTTCTTTCTCTGGCTCTGCCTCTTCTCCCCAATCCCTCTCTGTTGGCGTTCCCCAAGGTACTGCCTCCCTTGGTAAACTCATCAGCTCCTTTGGCTTCTATTATCATTTATATGCAGATGACACGTAAATCTACCTGTCCTCTCCTGATCTCTCTCCGCCCATCTTGACTAGTGTCTCTGACTGCCTCTCCGCGATTTCCAACTGGATGGCTGCTCGCTTCCTTAAACTCAACCTATCCAAAACAGAACTTCTGGTCTTTCTTCCCTCAAGTGTTGCTAATCCCATGTCTGTCTCCCTCCAAGTCAACGGCGCCACCATCACCTCTACCTTGCAGGCTCGCTGCCTAAGTGTTCTCTTTGACTCTGACCTCTCCTTCACCCCTCATGTCCAGTCGATTGCTAAATCCTGCCGCTTCCATCTCAAAAACATAGCTCAAATCCACCCCTATTTAACACTATTTAACAGACGCAGCTAAGGTGCTGGGCCATGCCGTTGTTCTTTCTCGCCTTGACTACTGCAATCCCCTTCTTAATGGTCTTACGTGTTCCCAGATTGCACTGCTGCAATTTATAACGAATGCGACTGCGAGGCTCATTTTCCTGTCCGCCCGCACCTCCCATGCCTCTCCCCTCTGTCAGTCTCTACATTGGCTTCCAGTTAGATATAGGGCTTAAGTTAAGATTCTGGTGCTTGCTTACAAGTCCCTACATAATGCTGTTCCAACCTACCTATCCTCCCTAATACTCAAGTATGTCCTGATGAGGCCCCTGTGCTCTGCCGAACACATTTGCCTATCCTCTGACTGTACTCCCACATGTGATGCTCGCCTCCAAGACTTCTCCAGGGCTGCACCTTTTCTATGGAACTCCCTTCCCTTCTCCATTAAGACTTTCACCCAGTCTCCACTCCTTCAAAAATCTTTGAAAACACACTTCTTCAGGAAACTATATCATTTAAACTGTTTGTGAAGAATCCCCACCTTCCATTCATTCGGTTCTTTCCCTCCCTGCTATTTTGGTGCAGTTATAGTATTCGTTATATTCTTGTGTTCGGGACATTTATTCGTCTACCGAACAGAGACCACCCTGGGTAGCAATTAGAACTTGGAACGGTGAGGAAACCGCAACTTAATTGCTCCTAGGTGGCCGCCATTCAGCATACGAACATGTGGCGAGAACAAAGGATGGCGGCCATCTTAAATCTCACGAACGCGGTCAGCGGAACTTACGCATGAATTGCCTGGAACTGTTTTCGGCATGGCCATTCCGCGAACACCCGGTCACCATGGAAGTCCCGGCTGACTACTTTCCACTCCACGAATCAAACCGGCATTTGGGAGGTAAAATCTACCGAACAAGGGGAGCATTTCTACATAACCAACTGCAATGTTCGTATGGTAGTTTTCGTGTAATTAGGCGCGAACGGAGTCCGGCTCTTGCCGCTGATCTCATGGAACTGTAAAGCGGATACCACCACATGGCGAGCCGGTCAAACTTCCACACGATGCGACACGGAAACTACCGAACGGAATTTCGTGAGATTTGGATATGTGACTCCCAGTATCCTCAGCGACCCAGGGATGTAAATGTTAGAATTGTATATGTTGTAGAAAGTACTTTTCTGAAAATGTTGGAAATTGTAATGTTTCTGGCCAGCAGATAATTGAGTTTAGTATGTTGCTGAAACTCAATTATCTAGCCAGGCCCAGAGGAGGAGTCTGTTACTGTTTAAATTGAATGCCTGTTGCTTCCAGTAAATCAGTCTTGTTCCAGCATTAAGCTTTGGCTCATGTGTGGATTATTTGGCGATACCAGCGATATTTGTTCCTGTGGATTATTGGAGTTATTCTGCTATTGGGAAAAGGAATACTAGACGGTGATACAGATGACTACCGTCACAGGGTTTTCATTCCATCAGGGTTACGTCTGTCGACCCACCCAGGGCCGGCACCACCGTTAGGCGAACTAGGCATTCGCCTAGGGCGCCGGCCTGCTGGGGCCGCGCACCGGGATATTTCCTGGTGGGCTTCCCTTGTCTTGAACCGCAGCGCTGGGTGAGCGGCTCTAGAGCACCCTCAGCGCTGGGCCGCTCCTCCAGGAGCCCGAAGGTGGGGGCGTCTAGAGGAGCCCTTTCACAGTATGGCAGAGCAGGCACCTTCTTACCTTGATGACAGGTGCCTACTCTGCCATCAAATGCCGGTGCCCGGAGTAGAGGGGATGAAGCAGGCAGGCGGCGAGGGAGGCTGTTCTTGCAGCCTCTCACTCCTCCCATGCGCGCGCGCCCTCTGTGATGCCAG
This sequence comes from Pelobates fuscus, assembly GCF_036172605.1. Taxonomy (NCBI): domain Eukaryota; kingdom Metazoa; phylum Chordata; class Amphibia; order Anura; family Pelobatidae; genus Pelobates; species Pelobates fuscus. The sequence goes on from NC_086327.1 coordinate 134,079,017, forward strand.
GAGCAGGAACATGACGTAATTCCGGTCCCGGCATACTAAACAGCGTGCAGAAAGAGCGAGAGGCTGCGCCACAGTGGACCCCAGGGAGGGGAGTGTTTGTCAGTGAGTGTCTGCCTGTGTGTCTGTCAGTGAGTGAGTGTAGGTCTGTCAGTGAGTGTGTGTGTGTGAATGTAGGTCTGTCAGTGAGTGAGTGTATGTTTGACAGTGAGAGTGTGTGTGTGTATGTGTGTGTCAGTGAGTGAGCATATGTCTGTCAGTGAATGTGTGTGTGTCAATGAGTGTGTGTGTCTGTCTGTAAGTGTGTGTGTGCACGCGTCTGTAAGTGAATGAGTGTATGTGTGTCAGCGAGTTTCTGTGTGTGTGTGAGTGAGTGTATGTGTGTCAGCGTGTGTGTGTCTGTCAGTGAGTGAGTGACATAAAGGGGCGGCAAAATGGATCTTTGCCTAGGGCGCCAGAAATCCTTGCAACGGCCCTGGACCCGCCTGCATTTATTTTGTCACTAGTTTGTAGCTGTAATAATATATGTATTAACAGTGTGTGGTTTTGAGTTTGTACATTTTTGTGTCTGTCTCTCAATACCATATATTTGTTTTAATGGCTGTGTACACACAAATATTTCTGTATTTGAGTGAATGCGTGATCATTTATGCATGTCTCTGTATTAATTTGCATTTAAACAGTACAGGGAGAAGTGGACATACAATCCACTTATACACACAATTTATAAATAGGACGATTCCTGAAACCATCTATAATATATAAAAAGCCGAAGGGCAGCAATCAAAGTGTTAACTACATTGTGAAACCAGAGATTTACCTCCACAGCAGCAACATAAATAAATAAAAGCTGAATGTGGCAACATGGAAACAGCATTACCAGCTAACATATCAACCATAGATAATCTATAGATATAACAGAAAACATGCATTGAATGTGGCAGGTGCTTTCTGTAGCAACACACTTCATTTTCACCATTTATAGCCTACTGAGGGGTACTTAACAAATCACTGCTACAGGTAAATGCTCTCATGACCCTAAAGTCACCAAACAACATGTGCACTTGAGATCAGTCCAACATTTATATTTTGTCTGTGTTTATGGAAGCAACATACAGTCTATGAAAATAACTTTGATTTACCATGAGGCTATTAAACAAATGCAATATGGTGGCAATTCACAAAACCTTTGCTACACAACTGTATCCATGGATATGCTAATTCTAACCACTAGATGGCAACAAAACTGCCAACAGTCTCAGACAAAAGGAGAGGTTTTGAAGGAGACTATCAGAGTTATTCACTAATGTGAGATTTTAAAGAGAATTTTAAATTAACGGCCAGAGTAGCCAAATAAAATGCATAGCTGACTTAGAAATCTTTTCCAGTCTGGTTATTTTAACCTTAAATTTAAAATTCAATTAGAATTCACCTTGAATAACTATGTTAGGATTGGTTTCCAGTTTGGCTATTGGTTCCCAGTGTGGCTATTGGTTCCCAGTGTGGCTATTGGTTCCCAGTGTGGCTATTGGTTTCCAGTGTGGCTATTGGTTTCCAGTGTGGCTATTGGTTTCCAGTGTGGCTATTGGTTTCCAGCGTGGCTATTGGTTTCCAGTGTGGCTATTGGTTTCCAGCGTGGCTATTGGTTTCCAGCGTGGCTATTGGTTTCCAGCGTGGCTATTGGTTTCCAGTGTGGATCGGTTTCCAGCATGGCTATTGGTTATCAGTGTGGTTATTGGTTTCCAGTGTGGATATATTCTTTATAATAAAACCCCCATGGTTGACATATCCACAGATAGCTTGGATCTGAGCGCTCAATATGTCCGAAAAGCGCTCAGATCCTACGAACACAGTCAGATCGCCATGGGATTTAAGTCTTTTCACGAACCGTTCTGCATAATCTGTCCAGAATCAGTTCCAAGAGTTTTTGTCCCCAGGGTCGGTCTGATTCGTGAGGTTAGAAGTAATGAACGCCGCCGCGTTCATGTGAATCCAAACAAAAGCATGGAAGTCTGGACATCCCAGCGGTGTTTGTGTGAAACTGTGGCCGAAAATAGTTCCATGCGGTCGACAACAAACACCACTAGGTGTTCGGTAGTTTAAAATGGCCACCATCAAGTGTTCGTTCATACGAACGACGACCACCCAGCTGACCGTTCGGAAAATTGGAAGTGGCTGCGGTTAACCACAGTGTTAAAGAGGTCAAAAAGGTTAACAAGCAGCACACTTCCCTGCTGGGTGGCCCGCCATGCGGTAGTTCGTTCGCTTCAGTGAATGCAACCCGGGAAATAGACAAACACACGTGGACTCACAAACAAACAGACAAAGCCAATCTTTAAGTTATAATCCAGAGGCAGGGAGGTTTGTCACAATTGGTTTCCAGTGTGTTTTCCAGTGTGGATATTAGTTTCCAGCATGGATTGGTTTCCAGAGTGGCTATTGGTTTCCAGTGTGGGTTGGTTTGTAGTGTGGCTATTAGTTTCCAGTGTGGATGGGTTTCCAGAGTGGCTATTGGTTTCCAGCGTGGATCGGTTTCCAGCATGGCTATTGGTTATCAGTGTGTTTATTGGTTTCCAGTGTGGATTGGTTTCCAGTGTGTTTTCCATATTAGTTTCCAACATGGATTGGTTTCCAGTGTGACTATTGGTTTTCAGTGTGGCTATTGGTTTCCAGCGTGGCTATTGGTTTCCAGTGTGTATATTAGTTTCCAACATGGATTGGTTTTCAGTGTGGTTATTGGTTACCAGTGTGGATTGGTTTCCAGTGTAGCTATTGGATTCCAGTGTGTTTTCCAGTGTGTATTGGTTTCCAGGGTGTTTCCAGTGTGGCTATTGGTTACCAGTGTGGATTGGTTTCCAGTGTGGCTATTGGTTCCCAGTGTGGCTATTGGTTTCCAGTGTGGCTATTGGTTTCCAGTGTGGCTATTGGTTTCCAGTGTGGCTATTGGTTACCAGTGTGGATTGGTTTCCAGTGTGGATTGGTTTCCAGTGTGACTATTGGTTTCCAGCGTGGATTGGTTTCCAGCGTGGCTATTGGTTTCCAGCCTGGCTATTGGTTTCCAGTGTGGCTATTGGTTTCCAGCGTGGCTATTGGTTTCCAGCGTGGCTATTGGTTTCCAGCGTGGCTATTGGTTTCCAGCGTGGCTATTGGTTTCCAGTGTGGCTATTGGTTACCAGTGTGGCTATTGGTTCCCAGTGTGGCTATTGGTTCCCAGTGTGGCTATTGGTTCCCAGTGTGGCTATTGGTTCCCAGTGTGGCTATTGGTTCCCAGTGTGGCTATTGGTTCCCAGTGTGGCTATTGGTTCCCAGCGTGGCTATTGGTTTCCAGTGTGGCTATTGGTTACCAGTGTGGATTGGTTTCCAGTGTGGCTATTGGTTTTCAGTGTGGCTATTGGTTTCCAGCGTGGCTATTGGTTTCCAGCGTGGCTATTGGTTTCCAACGTGGCTATTGGTTTCCAGCGTGGCTATTGGTTACCAGCGTGGCTATTGGTTACCAGTGTGGATTGGTTTCCAGTGTGGCTATTGGTTTTCAGTGTGGCTATTGGTTTCCAGCGTGGCTATTGGTTTCCAGCGTGGCTATTGGTTTCCAACGTGGCTATTGGTTTCCAGCGTGGCTATTGGTTACCAGTGTGGATTGGTTTCCAGTGTGGCTATTGGTTTCCAGTGTGGCTATTGGTTTCCAGCGTGGCTATTGGTTTCCAGCGTGGCTATTGGTTTCCAGTGTGGCTATTGGTTTCCAGTGTGGCTATTGGTTCCCAGTGTGGCTATTGGTTTCCAGCGTGGCTATTGGTTTCCAGTGTGGATTGGTTTCCAGTGTGGCTATTGGTTTCCAGTGTGGCTATTGGTTACCAGTGTGGATTAGTTTCCAGTGTGGCTATTGGTTTCCAGCGTGGCTATTGGTTACCAGTGTGGCTATTGGTTTCCAGCGTGGCTATTGGTTACCAGTGTGGCTATTGGTTCCCAGTGTGGCTATTGGTTTCCAACGTGGCTATTGGTTTCCAGTGTGGATTGGTTTCCAGCGTGGCTATTGGTTTCCAGTGTGGATTGGTTTCCAGTGTGGCTATTGGTTACCAGTGTGGATTAGTTTCCAGCGTGGCTTGGTTTCCAGCGTGGTTATTTTTACCTTAATTTTGAAGTCCACCTTGAGTTCTCATCTTGGGAAATAATCCTGTATGGAATATATTCACTAACACAACTGTTGTGATAAATGACTAAATAATAACAAAACAAATGTAGCAAAGAAAAAGGTGATTTGATTATTTTTCCAACTCTGCTTTAGTCACAGCTTGGCTTTTTTAGCCAAAATCCTGCAATTTGTTTTCTAATTCACTACAACTGGATATCTTGTGATATGGGGTGACCTCTCCTTTAGCTCAGGATAGAGAGGCTATCGCTATGAGCAGACAGGCTGATACATCCATAAAATCTGTCCGATAGTAAATATGCCCGCAACTACATTAGTTGTCTGATGTTTAGATCAGTCTCTCACTCCAATCCCCTCCTTCTATGCAGGAATCAGATGTTGTGAAATGTCATATTAAATCAATCCAGCTGCAGACCACCACTAACATTCTTTATCCACGATGCCCAGCACTCACACGATTCCACGCACAACAGTTATTCAGCAACCAATAGTAATAACCACCTCACATGCAAACATAACGGGCTTAACATTCACTGATCAAGCCAGGGCATGATCAGTAGCTTCAATGTACATGTATTTTATATTATCTCATGTCCAGATAGAACTTGGAGGCAGAGACTGGGAAGCTAATGCAATTGACAAACCTCAGGCAAGTAGCATTAATAAACTAGTAATAGTAAAATGATTTTATATAATTAAAGGGACACTATAGTCACAAAGAACAAGTACAGCTTAATGGTAGTGGTTCTGGTTTCTATAGCCTATCCCTGCAGGTTTTTCAATGTAAGCACTGCCTTTTCAGAGAAATCATGTAGTAGTGGTTATGGTGCCAGGAATCCCTGGGTGATGTTAACAAATAAAATCTGCCCAAACCAGGAGTTGATCATTCAGAATTACGAACTTCAGCAAACCAGAAAAGCTATGAGCGCCCAACACAGCAATGTAAGTGCTGTGTTGGTTTGACAGATTGCCAGTGGACAGTGTCCTGGACTCGTGCTAACATAACCACTACAGCTCTCTGTAATGGTTTGATTCTAAGAGTTTTCCTGCAAGTTATGTAATTCATTTGTATACATTTAGAAATAAAAGTAACTTTGAAAACCTGTTTTACTGGACTTACTTTCCTTCATGAAGTCCATGTAAAATCATTTTAGTTTCATTCCTGATGACATTTGTTCCAGCTGTTTGTAAAGACACTTTTCCCAAGTTACTACTCATCACAAATGGTTTCACCTTCAAATTCCTACTTCTAGAGTGGCAGATGTAATAATGACACTGCATGTACGATATACATGATGTTGCTTCCCTTCGGTAGTGACAGAATTTTTATGATGTCATAAACTAAATGTGACATGCTTCACTTGAAATGCATACCTGTATGACTAAAAAGTAAAACTGAATTTCTACTCTGCTGGTGTTTATTAACTAAAATTCATACAGTAACAAACTGAAATACAAACAGTACACTCAAATACAAACTCATACACTCTATACATATATTTGTATGAGTAGTATTGCTGTGCAGCTCTATAATACACTCATACTCTCTATGAATACATTTGTATACGGTAAGTAGTATTGCTGTGGAGCTCTATAATACACTCATACTCTCTATGAATACATTTGTATAAGTAGTATTGCTGTGGAGCTCTATAATACACTCATACTCTCTATGAATACATTTGTATAAGTAGTATTGCTGTGGAGCTCTATAATACACTCATACTCTCTATGAATACATTTGTATAAGTAGTATTGCTGTGGAGCTCTATAATACACTCATACTCTCTATGAATACATTTGTATAAGTAGTATTGCTGTGGAGCTCTATAATACACTCATACTCTCTATGAATACATTTGTATAAGTAGAATTGCTGTGGAGCTCTATAATACACTCATACTCTCTATGAATACATTTGTATAAGTAGAATTGCTGTGGAGCTCTATAATACACTCATACTCTCTATGAATACATTTGTATAAGTAGAATTGCTGTGGAGCTCTATAATACACTCATACTCTCTATGAATACATTTGTATAAGTAGAATTGCTGTGGAGCTCTGTAATACACATACTCTCTATGAATACATTTGTATGGCGAGAGTAACCTAGAGCCTTAGAGCTGCAATGTAAACATTTTTTTTTAACATTTGTAGTTTATTGAAGTTTTTCTTCAAATAAACAGACATGACATGGTTACAATGCAGTGAATAATGAGAAGAACCTTGATAGTTAATAACTTATATGTGTTCATAATCAGAGGTACAATATAGTGAGACATATGTTGAAAAGACACCATGTCCAATTAAATCTACAATGTCAATGTAGTAATGACAAATCAACAGTAAAGAACTTGAAAACAACATAACTTTAACAGATATCCTGATATGTCAAATAGGAAGACACTAATACAAAGTAGTGGCATGTGTAGTGAGATGTAAACTGGGTGGTACCCACAGAGATATAATCACAGAAGGTGTGTGGTCAATCGGTGCATAGGGGGCGGGTTTCATTGCAAGGTTTTGTGCTCTAAGTGAAGAAGAAAGGAGAAAAGATTAGGGGTGCATGTCCTATGCATCATTAGGTTGTGTAAACGAAACCCAGCTTGCCCATGTTGCCTGAAATTTCTTAGACTTCACTGGGAAGTCAAGGGACATCTTCTCATATATGTAGAATTGTTGGACTCTGTCTCTAAGTTGAGTGAAAGATGGGGAACTTGGAGTTTTCCAGTTTGCCGCTATTAAGTTCCTAGCAGCTAGTATGATCAGCGCTATTAGTTGGTGATGGATATGGCTAGTGTTTGTAGCAGGCAACAGAAGAAGATATGTGGGAACTGTCAATATGAAGTTTCGTATCCCTAACAATCCCAACATTTTCTGAACGTCCTCCCACAATGGACAAAGCCCGCTACATGCCCACCAAATACGGAGCAAAGTACCCTCTTCAGACATGCATCTCCAACATTTGGAGGAAACAGTCGGATACATTTTCTGCAACCTTTGTGGTGTTAGATACCATCTATAGAGGAGCTTCCTGTGCGCCTCAAAGTGTGTATAGCATTTTGTCCATTTGTACAGGACATTGAATGCTCGCAGCCACATAGCTTCTGTTAGTTCTTCTCCATAATCTACTTCCCAGTGGGTCTTGCAGGATACTGTTTTATTGGGCTGCATTTCCAACCAGCCTTTATAGCAGAGAGAGTGGGCTTTCGGTTTGGTTAGGGCCGACCAGCATCTTGGCAGTACTAGGGGGGGTGATAACAACAGGGGTCTGTACCAGTGTTGAGGTGTGTATGGGCACGTGAGGACAGTATGCTTTTCACTTGTAGATATAGAAAAGCAACCTGGTTAGGGAGACCCCACAGTTTCTGTAATTCCAGGAAGGTTCGCAACCTATTACCTTCTATTAGATGGCCTATTTGTGTGATGCCCAGTTTTTGCCATCCATCTAAGGGAACCGTCTGCGTTATGGCTCTAAGCACTGTCAACTGAGCTTTCGGGTAAAGTTTGGATTTATAGCCCAACCATGACATGAAATTATCCCACACTGTGAATGTCCGTTTAGTAGGAGGAAGTAAGCTCCTATTAGTGTTACGGAGGTGTATCGGGGTCCACAAGTAGTCTGTCAGGGATCGATCTTGAAACTGAGCTCTCTCTAGGTCCACCCATTGTATCGGACCCTGTGGTGTATGCTTGGTAATCCCCGCTGCTAGAGCAGAAGCTTTAAGGTAAAGACCTATGTTAGTGAGACAGACTCCCCTACTGATCCGGGTTTTTTGTAAGAGAGAGTCTCTGTCTTTTGCTGCCCCAAATAAATGAGCTGAACGCTGACTGTAGAGAGTTATAGAGTGAACTAGAGACGGAGATTGGTAACATGCGAAAAACATACAAGATGCGTGGAAGGTTCATCACCCTTGCACTTGATTTTGCCCAACCACGTTTGGTTACCCGCTTTCCATTTAAGTGCATCAGTTTTGCACATTTGGACCAAAGGTGCATAGTTACTCTTCACTATGCCTGCTATCAAGCGTGTGATCTTAATCCCTAAGTATGTGAGTGAAGATGATCTCCAGTCGAATGTATATCTGTCCTGTAACACCTGTAACACTTTTTCGCTTGGTATCCCAATGGGCAGCGCCTGTGTCTTATCTTGGTTTAAACGATAGTGAGATAGCTCACCAAATCTCTTTAACAATGATGGGAAATGGGGTAGCGCTTGGTGTGGGTTTGTCTATCTCGTCAGTGGTGGGGAAAATAGCTTGTGGGTCATTTTTCAAATTATATAACGATTGGTAGTACACTGGAAATTCATTCGCCACATGTTGTGGGTCCAATATTGTTTCCCCTTTAGCGTTTTTGAGGTAAGCGATCCTGGAGGCAACAGCAGCTTTTTTTTTTTTTTTTTTTTTAAAGGATCACTATGGTGTCAGGAACACAAACATGTATTCCTGACCCTATAGTGTTAACACCACCATCTAGTCCTCCTGGGCCCTTCATGCCTCCATAAATATAGCAAATTCTTACTGTATTCAAGCCTGAAGCTGTAACTCTGCATGCTGTTTGCCTCAGAAAAACAAGCAGTGTGCTGACATCATCAGAAGTGGTAGCCTAATCCAATCACAATGCTTCCCCATAGGATTGGCTGAGACTGACAAAGAGGCAGATCAGGGGCAGAGCCAGCATGATTCAAACACAGCCCTGGCCAATCAGCATCTCCTCATAGAGATGAATTGAATCAATGAATCTCTATTAGGAAAGTTCAGTGTCTGCATGCAGAGGGAGGAGACACTAAATGTTTGGATGCATTTTAGGCAGCCATGACCCAGGAAGGATCTCTAACATCCATCGGAGGAGTGGCCAGTGAAGTTATCACTAGGCTGTAATGTAAACACTGCATTTTCTCTGAAAAGACAGTGTTTACAGCAAAAAGCCTGAAGGTAATGATTCTACTCACCAGAACAAATTCAATAAGCTGTAGTTGTTCTGGTGACTATAGTGCCCCTTTAAGCTGAGATGTCAATTTGGCACCTGCTTTATTACCCGAAGCGAAGAAACCGTGTTTCATTCTCCGAAGCAGAAATGTAGTTTTAGAAAGCTCTAAGTCTCTTGGGATTGTAATTGAAGTATTACGGTAGATGCCATTTAAACGGCTTGGTGCCGACCCCTGTGATTGTATGTTTTAAACCTGGGCAGCGAAGCCCAGAAGAATCTTTGAAGTTTAACTTCTTTAGTGTCATAAATTTCGGATATATAAAAAAGAACTCGGTAACTATGTACAGAATTCCGTTCGTCGATATAAGTCGACACATCTTATTATAATGGTTAGAATTGTGACTCATAACCCAGAGCCAGCTCGGGGATGAACTTCTAGCGTGGTCAGCCAGACAATAAGGAAGGATGTCCTGACTACTACAGGGTATTAGCTCCTGTTGACTGTGTTTCACTATCAAGTAACAAACATCAATACATTTTCGGAAAGTCTTGTTTGCACCATTTTACAGTAACAGGTACTCATAACAAGGCATCAGATACAATAATGCATAAGCACCAATACATATAGTGTTGGTTACCCATCCGAAGTGATAAATCGATGAAGAGCTTAATCTGTTCAAACCCACCTCCAGGTGGAGGTGGGTTCATCCGTAAGTCCTGCATTATCCTGTCTTTTGTGGTGAAATAATGGAGCTTGGTGATTACATCTCTCGGAATAGTAGGCCCCAGATGTTTTGGCCTGGGCAACCGGTGCGTGCGGTCTAATAGTAGATCCATGTCCGACAGGGCTGGGACATAGGCATTGAAAATGTGCTGAACATAGGTCTGCAATTCATGAGGCGGGACAGATTCCGGGGTCCCCCGTAACCTTATGTTGTTGCACCTATCCCGATCCTCGTTATCAGCCACTTTCTCTTCTAGTAGCTTGAGCTCCAATGCAGAGTAGGCTTCTGCTAAAGTGATATGCGCATCCAATTTTCCGTCCGTCCGCTCCTCTAATCTCGCCATCCAGTCCCCCACTGACTGTATGTCCGATCTTATGTCCGAGGCTCTCTGTAGTAGATATGCATGGAATGTGGACTTCAGGTCTAATAGAGCCTGGAGAGTGGCATTAATGACCGCGTGCGCGAGGTCGGAAGCGCCGTGAGTACCATCGCTCACATTAGAAGGAATCTGGCAAGCATGGGCCGCCGGCGCCATCTTGTCCTTCCGACCCAAGTTTCTGCGACAGAATTAAGTGTAAGTGAAGCGTTCTTTGCTTCAGCTTTTTACAAGTTTTCAAAGCCATTGTAGTCAGTGCAGTAAGCCGAGCTCTTGGTGCCGTTGCTGCTGTTTTTTTGCTGGTAAATCAGGCTGAGAACACCGTGAATCGGAGGAGCTCAGAAATCAAACGTCCATGCTTGCTCGCCGCTAGGACACGCCCCCCGGAACTGTAATGTTTTACATTGCAGCACAAAGTGCAAAAGGGACATTGCACCCAGACCACTTCAATTAGCTGAAGTGGTCTGGGTGCCTACATTGTTCCTTTAAATTTCAAATTCTCCACCATTGAAAGTTTAATGATCAAAAATCATATTGACATAGCATTAAGCCACAAGAAACCTAGATTGTGCATCAGGTAGAATAGAGTAACTGTAAAAAATCAGGAGGAACTTAAAGCAGTTTTGGATATAATACTGAATAAAGATCATTCTATATCTACCTGCTATGGGGTAAAAGGTTTCTGAATTAATTTTACAACCTCAGCTAGTAAATTTTTTGAGCATGGCCCTCGCTGCTTTCTGTTTATGTACATCAAACTTGTCTTGTTGCAACTACTTGTTTGTTAGTTCACCTATTGAACACCTCTGTGAAATGTGTTGGCACTTCATAAATAATACTATATAACTTATCCAACCATTGTACAGCGCTATGGAATTTGCTGGCGCTATATAAATAATAATGGCATTTTTTTTTATAAGTTGTGGCAAAAACAGATTGCAAATATGTTCTCCAAACTAATAACGGTCTTAGAATGAAGCAGGATAAAGCCATTAACCCAAAGCCACATATGTACCTTTAACAAAAAGAAAACACAAATTATACGATGCAGCTTGTTAAACAAATTGCTTAAAGTGGATACACAGACTTCTTTAAATGGATTTAATTCACGCCTTGCTATGCATCCAAGTCATAGGCTCTTTGTATTTATTTTTTTCTAACGTGGAAAAAATTGTAATGATGCGATATGACTCCATGCGATATACTGCCCCGTTTAATCACAACAGCAAGCACAGAAATGTAATGACTTCATAATGATGCTCAGTATTATAAATAGTGTTATAATGGCACTACGTTACTCTCAATAAGATATCTGTATTAATAATGTCACAATAATCACACTCACTTTTTAATTTAAAAGTCTACATATATACATTACTGCTTGTGGACCCCACAGATCTAATGTTTCCTATCATACGCAACAGTAATGCCATTTAGAAAAATACATACAAACAGTATAATGCAACTTAATGTGACATCAATCCATGTTTCTCATGACAGGTGGAGTTCAATAACCGATACGTGTTTCCTAAGTTTGGAAGGTACGAATTCAAGCAGAAGGGAGGTGGTGGGATGAGTGGAAGTAATGCTAGTGCAAAAAAAAAAGTTTTGCAGTTGTCATGAGCTTACTCCTTAGCCATGCCTCCCCTTTTTGCAAAGCAACTTCCTATTAAAAGCAATTTGACGTTGTGCTTTACATCAAGCATGTCAAACTTGCGGCCCACAATGGCCATCTTTGCGGCCCGGTGAGCCGCGAGTACATGCTTAGTGTTAAAGCAGAGTAGGCAATTGCTTTCTCCACGTTTCAGGTGTCTACTCTGCTAAAACTTACCCAGCTGGAGAGGAAGGCCAGCGAGGGAGCTCAGTATTCCGGCTCCTCACTGCTCCCTCGCACGCGCTGTCTGTAGTGAATTCCGGCGCCCGCCATCACTAAACTGCACACGAGGGAGCAGTGAGGATAGATAGAAGATCCCCACTGGACCACAGGGAGAGGCCCCACATCAGCTCCCAAAAGTAGGGAGCAATAAAGAAAATGATGTGTGTGCAAGAATGTGTAAACGTGTGTCTGTCAGTGTGTGTGTGTGTGTCTGTCAGTGAGTGTGCCGGTCTGTCAGTGTCTGTCTGTGAGTGTGTGTCAGTAAATGTGTTTGTCTGTCAGTGAGTATGTGTGTCTGCGTGTGTGTGTTAGGTCAGTGTTGCATTGGCTGCGACTGAACAGTGGAGTACCTGGAGGTGCATGGAGGCACGCAAACCCACGTCACATTCCAATGTGACATTGACATGCTACACCTTCACAGGGTTTCAAGAAGTAGCGGGCAGATCAGATTTGGCACATGGTGCCGATTTAATATCCCTAACACAGCCAACGAGAACTTAGCGTGAGCAGCATCACCCACCATACCCACCATACACCCAATGACTGCCCATAGCACGGAGTTGGAAAAAAAACCTAAACAGATGAGAAGAGGACAGTGATTGGCTGTTCAGCTCACTCTCATCGGCTACGTTACACTGTGTAGCTTCTAACCAGGAAGACATTTTGTAAAAGGAGCGGTGTGGAGCAGGGGGAGGGGTTACACTGCACATTTCCAAAACTAAAGATATTTAAATCTGGAGAAATACACTGAAAGAAATTAAGGCCTTTTAAGATCTGTTGGTGCTTTTAAGCTCCAGACACTACAAAACACTACAGCCAGCTGTAGTGGTTATGGTGCCAGGAATGCCACGCCTTCGACCCTTTTATGCCCGATTTGACAACTTACCTGAGATCCGTCACGTCCTGTGGAGCTGGAAACTCTTCCAGGGAGCTTCCTTTCACTCCAGTGAGTTAAGTCGTGCCGTCCATGGCAGTGTCAGCCTCTCGGGATCACCGAAGATTAGCTCAGGGCAGAGATTTCTAGCAATTAGAGATGGGGAAGAGCATCCGGCTGACCCCAGGTAAGTTGTTACACTGCTTACAAAAAGTTTGACTAGTTACCCTTTCGAGGAGCACTCACAACCTTTAATATTAGGTAAGTGGGCACTCAGTCTGTAAATATCATAATAATAATAATAATATAAAGTAAGTGGGAATTCACAATCTGTAATATGAAGTGGGCACTCACAGTCTATATTATGAGGTAAGTAAGCACTAAGTTTATAATATGAGGTAAGTGGACACTCACAGCCTACATTATGAGGTAAGTGGACACTCACAGTCTACATTATGAGGTGAGTGGATACTCACAGTCTACATTATGAGGTAAGTGGGCACTCACAGTCTACATTATGAGGTGAGTGGACACTCACAGTCTACATTATGAGGTAAGTGGGCACTCAGTCTATATTATGAGGTAAGTGGGCACTCACAGTCTATATTATGAGGTAAGTGGACACTCAGTCTATATTATGAGGTAAGTGGACACTCACAGTCTATATTATGAGGTAAGTGGGCACTCACAGTCTATATTATGAGGTAAGTGGGCACTCACAGTCTATATTATGAGGTAAGTGGACACTCACAGTCTATATTATGAGGTAAGTGGACACTCACAGTCTACATTATGAGGTAAGTGGACACTCACAGTCTACATTATGAGGTAAGTGGGCACTCACAGTCTATATTATGAGGTAAGTGGGCACTCACAGTCTATATTATGAGGTAAGTGGGCACTCACAGTCTATATTATGAGGTAAGTGGGCACTTACACTCTATATTATGAGGTAAGTGGGCACCCACAGTCTATATTATGAGGTAAGTGGGCACTCACAGTCTATATTATGAGGTAAGTGGACACTCACAGTCTATATTATGAGGAAAGTGGGCACTCACAGTCTATATTATGAGGTAAGTGGGCACTCACAGTCTATATTATGAGGAAAGTGGGAACTCACAGTCTATATTATGAGGTAAGTGGGCACTCACAGTCTATATTATGAGGTAAGTGGGCACTCAGTCTATATTATGAGGTAAGTGGACACTCACAGTCTATATTATGTGGTAAGTGGACACTCACAGTCTATATTATGAGGTAAGTGGACACTCACAGTCTATATTATGAGGTAAGTGGGCACTCAGTCTATATTATGAGGTAAGTGGGCACTCACAGTCTATATTATGAGGTAAGTGGGCACTCAGTCTATATTATGAGGTAAGTGGACACTCACAGTCTATATTATGTGGTAAGTGGACACTCACAGTCTATATTATGAGGTAAGTGGGCACTCAGTCTATATTATGAGGTAAGTGGACACTCACAGTCTATATTATGTGGTAAGTGGACACTCACAGTCTATATTATGAGGTAAGTGGACACTCACAGTCTATATTATGAGGTAAGTGGGCACTCAGTCTATATTATGAGGTAAGTGGACAGTCTATATTATGAGGTAAGTGGACACTCACAGTCTATATTATGTGGTAAGTGGACACTCACAGTCTATATTATGAGGTAAGTGATCACACACCTGGATCCCAGGATGCACCGCGTCTGTCTGTCGCGCGGCCTGCAGCTCACATTGTGGTTTCCTAGCAATGAGCAGAGCCATCCAGGGGGCGGAGCTAAACAATATGAGAACTGGATCTCTGTATTACAGCATCTAACTCACCCCATACTGTGTATAATGCACCCTATACTGTGTATAATACACCCTGCACCCCATACTGTGTATAATGCACCCTATACTGTGTATAATACACCCTGCACCCCATACTGTGTATAATGCACCTTGCACCCTATACTGTGTATAATACATTGCACCCCCTTACTGTGTATAATACATTGCACCCCCATACTGTGTATAAGACACTGCACCCCATACTGTGTAAAATACAACCTGCACCCCATACTGTGTATAATACACCCTGCTCCCCATACTGTGTATAATACATTGCACCCCCTTACTGTGTATAATACACCCTGCCCCCATACTGTGTATAATGCACCCTGCACCCCATACTGTGTATAATACACTGCACCCCATACTGTGTATAATACACCCTGCCCCCATACTGTGTATAATGCACCCTATACTGTGTGTAATACACCCTGCACCCCATACTGTGTATAATGCACCTTGCACCCTATACTGTGTATAATACATTGCACCCCCTTACTGTGTATAATACATTGCACCCCCATACTGTGTATAATACACTGCACCCCATACTGTGTAAAATACACCCTGCACCCCATACTGTGTATAATACACCCTGCTCCCCATACTGTGTATAATACATTGCACCCCTTACTGTGTATAATACACCCTGCCCCCATACTGTGTATAATGCACCCTACACCCCATACTGTGTATAATACACTGCACCCATACTGTGTATAATACACCCTGCCCCCATACTGTGTATAATACATTGCACCCCCTTACTGTGTATAATACAACCTGCACCTCATACTGTGTATAATACATTGCACCCCACACTGTGTATAATACACCCCATACTGTGTATAATACACCCTGCGCCCCATACTGTGTTTAATACAACCTGCACCCCATACTGTGTATAATACACTGCACCCCATACTGTGTATAATACACCCTGCCCCCCCATACTGTGTATAATATACTGCACCTCATACTGTGTATAATGCACCCTGCACCCCATACTATGTGAAATACACTGCACCCCATACTCTGTATAATACACCCTGCACCCCATACTGTGTATAATGCACCCAATACTGTGTATAATACACCCTGACCCTATACTGTGTATAATACCCTGCACCCCATACTGTGTATAATGCACCCCATACTGTGTATAATACACCCTGCACCACAGACTGTGTATAATACACCCCATACTATGTATAATACACTGCACTCCATACTGTGTATAATACACTGCACCCCATACTGCGTATATTACACCCTGCACCCCATACTGTGTATAATACACTGCACCCCATACTGTGTATAATACACCCCATACTATGTATAATACACTGCACTCCATACTGTGTATAATACACCCTGCACCCCAGACTGTGTATAATACACTGCACCCCATACAGTGTATAATACACCCTGCACCCCATACTGTGTATAATGCACCCTGCACCCCATACTGTGTGTAATACATTGCACCCCATACTGTGTATAATACACTGCCCCCCATACTGTGTATAATGTGTAGTATTTAATTTCTGTTTTGTCTTCTCTTCAATACTTCCAGCCGTATCCATCCTGCAGAAGCCAAACCATAGTACTACTTAACACACTACTCCTATCAGTTTAATCCCTGTTACGTCCCCTATCAGTGGACAGTATATAAGGCATCGATTTTAGGAAGCGGGAGATGGAAAAAGATGCTTGGTCGGTCCTCCTACTTCAAATTTGGGGCACTGCGCATGCAATCTAATGTGCCACCAGATAGGAGTAGTGTGTTAAGTAGTACTATTCCTATCAGTTTAATCCCTGTTACGTCCCCTATCAGGGGACGTGTATATAAGGCATCGATTTTAGGAAGCGGGAGATGGAAAAAGATGCTTGGTCGGTCCTCCTACTTCAAATTTGGGGCACTGCGCGTGCAATCTAATGTGCCACCAGATAGGAGTAGTGTGTTAAGTAGTACTATTCTTATTAGTTTAATCCCTGTTACGTCCCCTATCAGGGGACGTGTATATAAGGCATCGATTTTAGGAAGCGGGAGATGGAAAAAGATGCTTGGTCGGTCCTCCTACTTCAAATTTGGGGCACTGCGCGTGCAATCTAATGTGCCACCAGATAGGAGTGGTGTGTTAAGTAGTCCCCCTCATCAAGCCTTTTTTAGTCGAATGTATCGCCCACTGTCAGTCCCTTTGGGATCCATGCCTCATTCATCTTAATAAAGGTGAGGTAATCTAGACTTATTTGACCTAGGCGACTTCTCTTCTCAGTGCCAATACCTCCTGCTGCACTGAAGGTCCTTCCTGACAGGACACTTGAAGCGGGGCAGGCCAGAAGTTCTATTGCAAATTGGATAGCTCAGGCCACAGGTCAAGCCTGCACACCCAATAGTCAAGGGGTTCATCGCTCCTCAGAGTGTCGATATCTGCAGTTAAGGCGAGGTAGTCTGCTACCTGTCGGTCGAGTCGTTCTCTGAGGGTGGACCCCGAAGGGCTGTGGCGATGCGTAGGACTTAAAAAGCTCTGCATGTCCTCCATCAACAACACGTCTGTAAAGCGTCCTGTCCTTGCCGGCATGGTCGTGGGAGGAGGAGGATTACTTTCACCTCTTCCCCTGTTAGATTCCCGATGTGCTGTGACATCACCCTTATACGCTGTGTAAAGCATACTTTTTAATTGATTTTGGAACTGCTGCATCCTTTCCGACTTGCCGTAATTCGGTAACATTTCAGGCACTTTCTGCTTACACTGGGGGTCTAGTAGCGTGGACACCCAGTACATGTCGTTTTCCTTCAGCCTTTTTATATGAGGGTCCCTCAACAGGCATGAAAGACCCCATTTGCACAAGGTTGGATGCCGAGCTACTCATGTCCTGTTCCTCGTCCTTCATGATCTCTTTGAAGGTATGTTCTTCCCCCCAGCCACGTACAACACCACGGGTACCAGATAGGTGACAACGAGCACCCTGGGATGCCTGTTGTGGTTGGTCTTCCTCCTCCTCCTCAAAGCCACATTACTCCTCTGACTCCTCTTCCTCACAATCCTCTTCCAGCGTTGCCGCAGGTCCAGCAAGCGATGCTGATAAGGCTGTTTCTGGTGGTGATGGTGACCACAACTCTTCCTCTTCACGCTCATCTACGGCCTGATCCAGCACTCTTTGCAGGGCACGCTCCAGGAAGAAAACAAATGGTATGATGTCGCTGATGGTGCCTTCGGTGCGACTGACTAGGTTTGTCACCTCCTCAAAAGGACGCATGAGCCTACAGGCATTGCGCATGAGCGTCCAGTAACGTGGCAAAAAAAATCCCAGCTCCACAGAGGCTGTCCTAGCACCCCGGTCATACAAATACTCGTTAACGTATTTTTCTTGTTGGAGCAGGCGGTCGAACATTAGGAGTGTTGAATTCCAACGTGTCGGGCTGTCACAAATCAAGCGCCTCACTGGCATGTTGTTTCGCCCCTGCATATCGGAAAAGTGCGCCATGGCTGTGTAGGAACGCCTGAAATGGCCACACACCTTCCTGGCCTGCTTAAGGACGTCCTGTAAGCCTGGGTACTTATGCACAAAGCGTTGTACGATCAGATTACACACATGTGCCATGCACGGCACATGTGTCAACTTGCCCAAATGCAATGCCGCCAACAAATTTCTTCCGTTGTCACAAACCACTTTGCCGATCTCCAGTTGGTGCGGAGTCAGCCACTGATCCACTTGTGCGTTCAGGGCGGACAGGAGTACTGGTCCGGTGTGACTCTCTGCTTTCAGGCAAGTCAACCCCAAGACGGCGTGACACTGCCGTATCCGGGATGTGGAACAGTACCTGGGGAGCTGGGGGGGTGCCGTTGATGTGGAGCAAGATGCAGCAGCAGAAGAGGACTCAGCCGAGGAGGTTATGGAAGAGGATGGAGTAGGAGGAGTAGAGGAGGTGGCAGCAGGCCTGCCTGCAAGTCGTGGCAGTGTTACCAACTCCTCTGCAGAGCCACGCATTCCATGCTTGGCAGCAGTCAGCAGGTTTACCCAATGCGCAGTGCAGGTGATATACCTGCCCTGACCATGCTTTGCAGACCAAGTATCAGTGGTCAGATGGACCCTTGCCCCAACACTGTGTGCCAGACATGCCATTACTTCCTTTTGCACAATCGAGTACAGGTTGGGGATTGCCTTTTGTGCAAAGAAATTTCGTCCGGGTACCTTCCACTGCGGTGTACCAATAGCTACAAATTTTTTGAATGCCTCAGACTCCACCAGCTTGTATGGTAAAAGCTGGCGGGCAAAGAGTTCAGTCAAGCCAGCTGTCAGACGCTGGGCAAGGGGGTGACTTTGTGACATTGGCTTCTTACGCTCAAACATGTCCTTGACAGACACCTGACTGTGGGCAGATGAGCAGGAACTGCTCAAGGCGAGAGACGGAGGGGCGGATGGTTGAGAGGGGGCAAGGAGGACAGCAGTGGTTAACGTGGCTGAAGATGCTGGACCAGGAGGAGGATGGCGGCTTTGAGTTTGTGTGCTGCTTGTACTCATGTGTTGATCCCATAGGCGTTTGTGATGTGCGATCATGTGCCTTCGCAAAGCAGTTGTACCTAGGTGGGTGTTGGACTTCCCACGACTCAGTTTCTTTTGGCACAGGTTGCAAATGGCATCGCTGTTGTCAGAGGCAGACACACAAAAAAAATGCCACACTGCTGAGCTCTGCAATGACAGCATTCTGGTGGTGGCAACAGCATGCGTTGATTGGCGTGCTGTCTGGCTGACCCCGGGTGCCGATGCATGCTGTCTGACTGTGCCACTAGCTCCTTGTGACGACCTCCCCCTGCTTCCAACTCGTCTCCTCCTCCTCCTCTCTGTCTCCCCATCTGAACTTTCCCCCTGTTCTTCTTCTCTTCTAGCGGGCACCCACGTGACATCCAAGGACGCATCGTCATCATCAACCACTTCACTTGTATCTGACAACTCAACAAAGGAAGCAGCAGTGGGTACAACATCATCATCATCACACCGTACGTGTGTAATGCTGCTTGACTGAGACATATCCCTGTTATCTACATCCTCTGGCAATAATGGTTGAGCATCACTCATTTCTTCCAACTGATGTGTAAATAACTCCTCTGACATACCAAGTGAAGCGGCTGTGGTGCTAGTGTTAGTGGTGGCGGCAGGCGGGCGAGTGGTAACTTGAGAGGTGCCCGAAGCTAAGCTGGAGGAGGATGGTGCGTCAAGGTTCTGAGCGGAAGCTGTAGAAGATTGGGTGTCCTGTGTTAGCCAGTCAACTATGTCCTCAGAACTTTTTGAGTTCAGGGTACGTAGCCTCTGAACACTGGGCATTATTCTAGGGCCAAAGGGAATCACAGCACCACGACCACGACGGCCCCTGCGGGGTGGCCTGCCTCTGCCTGTCATTTTTTTTCGATTAGTGGTACTATGCGTGCAAGCTACTGTGACAACAGATATGAGTGGCACTGGTGTGACACTGTGCCCTGGCAGGCCCTGAAACGCACACTCGTGAAGGAAACTGACTGCTATTATATTACAGTCCAAAAAGTTTAGTTTTTTTGTTAAATGCAAGCTATTGTGACACCAGTGAGTGAGTGGTGGCACTGGGCAAGTGGGCACAGTATACGCTGTGAGCCTGATACACACGCTGACAGACAACTAACTGCTATTCAATCTATTACAGTCAAACTTTTATTTTATTTTTTTATTTTTAAATGTACACGGGGCAGGGCCTGGCCGCCAAGGTGGATGGACGTGGGTCACTTCAGCTCCCAGAGGAATCCCCAATAATCAGACCAAAACTACTCCTTTTAACCTGAAAAAACATCAGCAGCTGCCAGAAGGCAAAGGGGAAACCGAGCAGCAACCCTCGGGGCGGATGTCAGGCTACCATACAGCCGACGGCACCAACTGATGGGCTGATGGGTTTGCGGCCTGCTGCGAGGCTCTGGCGGGAGAAACGGCCGATCTCCTGCACTTAGTCCAGCGGGTCCTCTCTCATGCCTTTGGAGGGCCCCGTTCTCCCCCCCTGTGGGCCGGTGGGGGTTATCCCGGCCCCCACCAGGGAAGCAGTGCTCACCCGCAACATTTGAGCAGTGGAGAGACCAACCTGGGCCCGCATGGCACAAGCAAAATGGCCGCTACGTCTACCATAAGCTGGAGAGCAGAGGTTGTCACAAAAGAGGCTACATACCTCCAGAAAGCCGGGGCCGAACTGAACATCAGATGCTGGCAGCGGCCCAAAAACAAACTGTGTATCCCCTCCGTCCACCCCGACCACCCGATCACTCTCAAGGGTGAATACCCAACAAGCATGTTCAGAGCCATTCCGGCTCATCACCGAGAGCATCCTCACTCCACCCAAGACCTCACCTTCCACGGTCGCAGGCAGGTTTGTGGGGACATTGTCAGGACTCTGATCCAGCCTATACTTATGGACATGGGGTGCAGGCTCAGCCCTTTGCCTGAGGTTGGTGCCAGCAGACACACAGACACACTCCCAGCTACTAAGACACCAAGCACGCAAGCAACCAGCGCGAGCTACATGGGACACGATCCTGGCTATGACACCGACGGATGCGGCACAACTACAGGAACGACTAAGAGGCTGCCTGTCACACATGCTCAAGTCTGTAGCAGACAACAACTGTATATTCTTTATTTCAAAATTTCACCTTTAATCCCATTTTTGTTGTTGTTAAGTATTAAGTACAGTTGATTTAATTTTGCAGCTCTCCACTGACAGCACTTAACTCTCCTGAGCCTGAATGCATATCTGACCAGGCAGGCCCAGTGCTCCACTGCCCCTCGGTGGTTAAACCATACTATGTAAATGCAAGTTAACGAGTAACTATACTTACCTATGTCGGTCCTGCATAACCTAGCAGGTCAGTCTTGTATGAATACCAGCATGTCTACTTAAATCAATGCAGGTCATCAAACTAACTATAAGCATCTTCTGTTAAAGCTATTATGCTAATCTATTACGTTAACCTATGGCAATGCTACCTTGTCTTGCATAACTCATGTTTAGACACCATGCCGACTTATCTGACAAGCCTGTTTATTTCTCATGCATCAAAAAAAAAAAAGCGCAACATATCATCTTTACCATTATGTCTTTGTGTTGACTCATGTAACCAGTTAAATGTCATAACCTTACGATGTAATTGACAATGCGCTTCAAAAATAAAGAATTAAAAATAAAATAAAATTGTACACTACTGTTAGACCAGATATGAGTTGCACTGGTGTGACACTGTGCCCTGGCAGGCCCTGCAACGCACACTCGTGAAGGAAACTGACTGCTATTATATTACAGTCCAAAAAGTTTTGTTGTTTTTAAATGCAAGCTATTGTGACACTAGATATGAGTGAGTGGTGGCACTGGGCAAGCCCTGAAACGCACACTAGTGAAGGAAACTGACTGCTATTATATTACAGTCAAAAAAGTTTTTGTTTTTTTTAAAATGCAAGCTATTGTGACACCAGCGAGTGAGTGGTGGCACTGGATAAGTGGGCACAGTATATGCTGTGAGCCTGACACACAGGCTGGCAGGCAGGCAACTGCAATTACATTACTCAGAAAAAAAAAAGCAGACTGAAGTTCTAGCCCTAAAAATGGCTTTTTGGGGTGCTGTCCTTACGGCAGAGATCAGATGAGTCCTTCAGGACTGTAGTGGACACTGAATACACTAGCCTAGCTATCAATTTCCCTATCAAATCAGCAGCAGCTACACTGTCCCTACTCTCACTAAGAATGCAGCTTCCGAATGAATCTAAAATGGATGCTGTCCAGGAGGTGGGAGGGTCTGGCAGGGAGGGTCTGCTGCTGATTGGCTGGAATGTGTCTGCTGACTGTGAGGTACAGGCAGGGTCAAAGTTTACTCAATGATGACGAATAGGGGGCAGACCGAACAGCGCATGTGTTCGCCATCCGAGGCGAACGCGAACAAGCGATGTTCGCCAGGAACTATTCACCTGCGAACAGTTCGGGACATCACTATCTATAAACTATTCATTGTCACCTCGGATATTAACGTGTATCTGTCAACAATTTTAATAAGAATGTATAAATCTGTCTTCAAACTTTGTGAAATGATTGAAATAAAAATATGTATTGGTCTGTTTGGTTTTATCAGTCAGTAATACAATACGAATTGCCCTCACAGATGCATGCACTGACATACACTCAGACTCATACAAATACACAGTCATTGTCACACACACTGTTTAACCAACACAAACTTTCAATGAAACATACACATTCACAGACATACACACTCCCTTATTCACAGTTCATATTCACCGACAGACAGACATATACACTAACTGACAGACATGCATTCACCGACAGACATATACTCACTCACTGACAGAAATGCATACACACTCACTGACTGACGCACACTCACTCAGTGTCAGACACACACACACTGAGACACACATAAACTCACTGACAGATACACACTTACATATGCACTCACTGACAGACATATATACACACAGTGTCAGACATACCTATTCACTGACAGACACACACTGACAGACATGCACTCTCAGTGACAGACATGCCTACACGCACTGATAGATACGCTGAAACACGCATACATACACTGACAGACACGCATACACACTGAAACATGCATACACACATTGACAGACAAACACTCTCAGTGACAGATACACACATACACACTGATAAACAAACACATACACTCTCACTAATAAACACACATACACACTCACTGACAGACATATAAACACTCAGTAGCAGACATACATATTCACTGACAGACATATTCTCATTGACAGACACGCATACACACTGAAAGACAGACACGCATACACACACTGACACACTGAAACACACATACATACACTGACAGACATGCATACACACACTGACACATTTATACACACACTGACACATGCATACACACTGACAGACACACTCTCAGTGACAGATACACACACACACACTGACAGACACACATACACTCACTGACAAACACACTAACAGACACACTAACACTCACTAACACACAAACACATTTACATTTTTTTTTACTCACATTGCTTAGTAAGCACGTGTATTCTTTCCTGGGGTCCAGTGGGACTGGCTCGGCAGGCACAGGCGGTTGTACAGTGGAGGCTCCCTCAGCTCGGTGGAGGCTCCCTCAGCTCCCTCAGCTCCCTCGCACGCCTCTTAGTGATGCAAGGGCTGGAGTGACGTTATATCCCGGCGCCGGCATCACTGTGGGTCACACGAGGGAGCTCGTGCATGCCAGCCTTGGGGGACCTGAAGTGGCCAGCCAGCTAGCTCCAGGGCCCCCCAGTACAAGAGGCTGTCAAGGCATTTGACAGGGTGTTTGGGGGGTGGCCTTTTTTTGCCGTCCCCTTGAAAGTGCCGCCCATGGCAAATGCCTTGTCAGCCTCGTGCTAAATACCTATCCATATCTGTCTCTTGCTCTCCTAAAGAGCCATACTCAACTCTCTCCTCCAGCTCTGCTACTTTTGCACCTTGTTGGTGGCTGTCACCCTAGATGCCCTGTTGTGTATTTGTACCCCACCTCCTCTAGACGGTATGCTCGTTTGAGAAGGGCCCTCATCTACCTATTGTTCCTGTGTCACTGTATAATTGTATCATTTATTGTTAATTTCCCCCTTTCATAATATTGTAAAGCGCTGTGGAATTAGTTGGCGCCATATACATTTAAATAATAATAATATACACACAAGCAATCACACCCCACACACGCAACCCCACAAGCAACATCTCGACAAACCTCGCATTAACTCATCCAATCACATACCCCAAACTTTTACATATATGTAAGTGTAAGATATACACATATATGGGGGGTGCGTTGAGGAAATGGGTCTTGCAGCAGCAAGGAGGGTAAATCCAGCCCTTTGTGCAGTCAGATTCTGCGATTCAGACGACAATTCATGTTCTGATCGTCTTGGAACATATCAGCCGATGCACGCGAAAGGTTGAAGGTTGCTGGAACACAGTGTCAGACTGTAACGGACCGTTTCACTTACAAGAGGATAAAAATTGTTTAGGCGATATCCCCCTTTTTAATAGACCAGCAGCTACAGCAAGCACCAATCTCCCGAATTCCAAACTGTACGAATTCACCAACTCCCGAACTGCAAACACACGAACCCTGGAATCAGCCGAACAGGAAAAGCATACAATCCGCTTACACTCCTGGCAGTCAGCATACAATCCAATTCCCCCAAAAACGAGACGACACATCGGTTTAAGGGTCAAGCAGAATCTGTTTTACTGAGGGCTACCTGCCCAGTATTTATGCAGGTCTCCCACCTGGTGGACACTCCCCTAAGGGACCAAATGGGATACTGAAACAGCAGACAGACATGTATCACTTTCGTACACACAGCCACAATACTTTCCCACAATGCATCCTGGCTTCCTCCTCTCTGTCCTGGAGATAATTAGAGAAGTAATTCAATTATCTCCCAGGACAAAGACAAGACTCCATTATACACGTGGTGATACAAATACAGTATATCACTTTAAAATATACAATAGGACAAATGTTACAGAAAATATACACATTTAACATATCCCCAGATAGCTCAGGTCTGAGTGCACATTATTAGGTGAATGGCACTCAGACCACCCGAATACAGTTTAATTGCCATGGAGCTAAAGTCTTTAATTATACGAACAGGCTCCATGGCATTGCTATCTGGGTTAAAGCATTCACATAAACCAAACTACTGAATTTCCCTGCATTCACCAAATGCATACGAATTAGAACCAGGGGCTGGAGGTTCAGCGGTGCCTACACGTAAAAGTGTCCGATTTTGGTGCATGAAAGCCGGGCAGAAAAGCGCTGGCTGCCCGGGGAGCTCCAGAACACCACCACCTAGCGGCCGCTAAGTGTAAAAGCGGCCAACCAGTAACAAGCAATTAAAGGGAAACTCCAGTGCCAGAAAAACGATCCGTTTTTCAGGCACTGGAGGGTCCCTCTCCCTCCCACCCCCCAATCCCCGGTTACTGAAGGGGTGAAAACCCCGTCAGTCACTTACCTGGGACAGCGGCGATGTCCCTCGCCGCTGTCTCCGCCTCCGCGACGCTCCTCCTGGTGATTACGTCGGCCGGTGGGCGAGACTAATCTCGCCCACCGGCCGAGGAGACGTAATGCGCATGCGCGGAAATGCCGCGCATGCGCATTATGTCTCCCCATAGGAAAGCATTGAAAAATCATTTCAATGCTTTCCTATGGGGAATAGAGCGACGCTGGAGGTCCTCACACAGCGTGAGGACGTCCAGCGACACTCTAGCACAGGAAACCTGTGCTAGAAACTAGGAAGTGACCTCTAGTGGCTGTCTAGTAGACAGCCACTAGAGGTGGAGTTAACCCTGCAATGTAATTATTGCAGTTTATGAAAAACTGCAATAATTACACTTGCAGGGTTAAGGGTAGTGGGAGTTGGCACCCAGACCACTCCAATGAGCAGAAGTGGTCTGGGTGCCTACAGTGTCCCTTTAAGCTGCGGTTAACCGCAGCTTCAGGGAGGTAAATTGGCAGCACACTCCAGCTTCTGGGTGGCCAATTAACAGCGCTGGACGGCTTCCCACGGCTCTGGGGAGGCTGATAAACAGCTGTTTGTTCGGTAGATAGAATCTACCGAACGGCTGTGCAGAAAGGGAGAAATAAATCCTTCTGCACAGCAAAATTAACCCTTTAGTTTCCGGCTCATAATCTAAAGGCAGCAGGCGGGCAACCAGGCTCCTCCAGTTCACAGTGGTGAGGTTGGCTTCGCCACACAGACATATACAAGCTGACTTTCCAAGCTGATCTGAGCTCCATGATCCATGCTTGGTCACGCAAAGGGATTTCAAACAAAGAAATTCTCATTAATTTTTATATATTTTTATTATCTTTTATTTTAAAAACACAGATAATGGCGGAATATTTGGTTTATTTTATCCAGATGTACATTTAACAGCACATTTATTTCTCAAGTAACAATATATAAAAGCCAAAACAGTCCAAGTAGAAAATAATTCAGCTCTGCTTCCAGTTCAGATCCTTTGGCCTAACATGTAAAATCCCCTATGAATTCTCATTTTAGTGAACAATGCTGACAGGGTCATTGACTACAGTGTGAACTGTCAGAAAGTCAAAGTGAATTTGAAATATTCTGACAAAATAGTCAAACTGTGAAGAGTTTGCAATGCTTTTGGTCTGGCTAATACGGCCTAAAATTTGAGATTCACTTTGATTTCGCAACAGTTTGCACGTTAGTGAAAAACCCTGACAGCTGGTGCGGATACAAAGATTGAGAGATTGGCCTCCAATTTGTTCTAGAAGTAAAGAAAGAGCAGCTCTATCCATTCTAAATACAGGCTTCCAGAATTGACTTAGAATTCCAGAACTCGTGGAGCCGAGCTGAGGTTCAGTTTATATTTTAGGTAGCTATAGTATGCCCTCCAGTTTCACATTATGGCTGTAAAGAAATGAAGAGGAATTACAAATGCAGGCCAAAATATTTGAATTTAAAAATATTGACTGAATCAGCTATTTTCCCAACTCTGCTATAAAATTTGCAATTCCCAGTTGTTTCTCCACAATTCCTAGTTTAGTTATAGAGTCGTTTTTAACATGCGAATAATATTTATAATGTATTCACCGTTATAAAGGGCTAGCTCTATGTCTCTCAAAGACATAATAAAAAGTCCCATTGACCCTAATGGAAGTTTGTACTGCTTGCAACGCTGCTCTAAAAGGGAAAATTAAGTGCCGTATGTGCGCTATCGGCACGCGACCAGCTGACCAGTAAAATGATCTGTTATCATCACTCTCCAGTAGCCGAATGAGATGTGTCATTATCACTTAATATAAAGGAAATCCTCCCTGCTGGACGATAACACAGTCAGGAAATGTGTGCAGAAATTTGCTTTATCAAGGCATTTGTACAAAACAACATGAATCCTTGGCTCTTAAATCACCTTGCGAGGCTCTGGAAATGTTGATTTTTTTGTTTTGTAATTGGTAAATCTTTCAGATGACCAGGATTCTAATGGTGGTTTGTAACTTGATGTCCTACTAAGTCATACATCAACAACAAGGATGTGAAAGAAATGTATCCAAGAAGTATACAAGGTTTTCTCAAGCACTCAGCTCAACACTGCTGGGTAAGTCGTAGAGTGGTGTGTGCTGGCAAAAGGACGCCTTGTAGATCCCTGTCAGGACTCTAAATTATGGTCCTGTCTGCACTGTAATAAATGCTGGCCGTCGTAAAAGGTGGTCCTGAGTAGATTTTAAATAGTTGCCCTGTCTGGAGAGTAAATGAGGGCCTTATCTGGAGAGTAAATGGAGACCCTGTCTGGAGAGTAAATGAGGGCCTTATCTGGAGGGTAAATGGAGGCCCTGTCTGGAGAGTAAATGGAGACCCTGTCTGGAGAGTAAATGGAGACCCTGTCTGGAGGGTAAATGGAGGCCCTGTCTGGAGAGTAAATGGAGACCCTGTCTGGAGAGTAAATGGAGACCCTGTCTGGAGAGTAAATGGAGGCCCTGTCTGGAGAGTAAATGGAGGCCCTGTCTGGAGAGTAAATGGAGACCCTGTCTGGAGAGTAAATGGAGACCCTGTCTGGAGGGTAAATGGAGGCCCTGTCTGGAGAGTAAATGGAGACCCTGTCTGGAGAGTAAATGGAGGCCCTGTCTGGAGAGTAAATGGAGACCCTGTCTGGAGAGTAAATGGAGGCCCTGTCTGGAGAGTAAATGGAGGCCCTGTCTGGAGAGTAAATGGAGACCCTGTCTGGAGAGTAAATGGAGGCCCTATCTGGAGAGTAAATGGAGGCCCTATCTGGAGGGTAAATGGAGACCCTGTCTGGAGAGTAAATGGAGGCCCTATCTGGAGAGTTTATGGAGACCCTGTCTGGAGAGTAAATGGAGGCCCTATCTGGAGAGTTTATGGAGGCCCTGTCTGGAGAGCAAATGGAGACCCTGTCTGGAGAGTAAATGGAGGCCCTATCTGGAGAGTTTATGGAGGCCCTGTCTGGAGAGTAAATGGAGACCCTGTCTGGAGAGTAAATGGAGACCCTGTCTGGAGAGTGAATGGAGGCCCTGTCTGGAGAGTAAATGGAGGCCCTATCTGGAGAGTAAATGGAGGCCCTATCTGGAGAGTAAATGGAGACCCTGTCTGGAGAGTAAATGGAGACCCTGTCTGGAGAGTAAATGGAGACCCTGTCTGGAGAGTAAATGGAGGCCCTATCTGGAGAGTAAATGGAGACCCTGTCTGGAGAGTAAATGGAGGCCCTATCTGGAGAGTTTATGGAGGCCCTGTCTGGAGAGTAAATGGAGACCCTGTCTGGAGAGTAAATGGAGGCCCTGTCTGGAGAGTAAATGGAGGCCCTGTCTGGAGAGTAAATGGAGGCCCTGTCTGGAGAGTAAATGGAGACCCTGTCTGGAGAGTAAATGGAGGCCCTATCTGGAGAGTAAATGGAGGCCCTATCTGGAGGGTAAATGGAGACCCTGTCTGGAGAGTAAATGGAGGCCCTATCTGGAGAGTTTATGGAGGCCCTGTCTGGAGAGCAAATGGAGACCCTGTCTGGAGAGTAAATGGAGGCCCTATCTGGAGAGTTTATGGAGGCCCTGTCTGGAGAGTAAATGGAGACCCTGTCTGGAGAGTAAATGGAGACCCTGTCTGGAGAGTAAATGGAGACCCTGTCTGGAGAGTGAATGGAGGCCCTGTCTGGAGAGTAAATGGAGGCCCTGTCTGGAGAGTAAATGGAGACCCTGTCTGGAGAGTAAATGGAGACCCTGTCTGGAGAGTAAATGGAGGCCCTGTCTGGAGAGTAAATGGAGGCCCCATCTGGAGGGTAAATGGAGACCCTGTCTGGAGAGTAAATGGAGGCCCTGTCTGGAGAGTAAATGGAGACCCTGTCTGGAGAGTAAATGGAGGCCCTATCTGGAGAGTAAATGGAGGCCCTATCTGGAGGGTAAATGGAGACCCTGTCTGGAGAGTAAATGGAGGCCCTATCTGGAGAGTTTATGGAGACCCTGTCTGGAGAGTAAATGGAGGCCCTATCTGGAGAGTTTATGGAGGCCCTGTCTGGAGAGCAAATGGAGACCCTGTCTGGAGAGTAAATGGAGGCCCTATCTGGAGAGTTTATGGAGGCCCTGTCTGGAGAGTAAATGGAGACCCTGTCTGGAGAGTAAATGGAGACCCTGTCTGGAGAGTGAATGGAGGCCCTGTCTGGAGAGTAAATGGAGGCCCTATCTGGAGAGTAAATGGAGGCCCTATCTGGAGAGTAAATGGAGACCCTGTCTGGAGAGTAAATGGAGACCCTGTCTGGAGAGTAAATGGAGACCCTGTCTGGAGAGTAAATGGAGGCCCTATCTGGAGAGTAAATGGAGACCCTGTCTGGAGAGTAAATGGAGGCCCTATCTGGAGAGTTTATGGAGGCCCTGTCTGGAGAGTAAATGGAGACCCTGTCTGGAGAGTAAATGGAGGCCCTGTCTGGAGAGTAAATGGAGGCCCTGTCTGGAGAGTAAATGGAGGCCCTGTCTGGAGAGTAAATGGAGACCCTGTCTGGAGAGTAAATGGAGGCCCTATCTGGAGAGTAAATGGAGGCCCTATCTGGAGGGTAAATGGAGACCCTGTCTGGAGAGTAAATGGAGGCCCTATCTGGAGAGTTTATGGAGGCCCTGTCTGGAGAGCAAATGGAGACCCTGTCTGGAGAGTAAATGGAGGCCCTATCTGGAGAGTTTATGGAGGCCCTGTCTGGAGAGTAAATGGAGACCCTGTCTGGAGAGTAAATGGAGACCCTGTCTGGAGAGTAAATGGAGACCCTGTCTGGAGAGTGAATGGAGGCCCTGTCTGGAGAGTAAATGGAGGCCCTGTCTGGAGAGTAAATGGAGACCCTGTCTGGAGAGTAAATGGAGACCCTGTCTGGAGAGTAAATGGAGGCCCTGTCTGGAGAGTAAATGGAGGCCCCATCTGGAGGGTAAATGGAGACCCTGTCTGGAGAGAAAATGGAGGCCCTATCTGGAGAGTAAATGGAGGCCCTATTTGGAGAGCAAATGGAGACCCTGTCTGGAGAGTAAATGGAGGCCCTATCTGGAGAGTTTATGGAGGCCCTGTCTGGAGAGTAAATGGAGACCCTGTCTGGAGAGTAAATGGAGACCCTGTCTGGAGAGTAAATGGAGACCCTGTCTGGAGAGTAAATGGAGACCCTGTCTGGAGAGTAAATGGAGGCCCTATCTGGAGAGTAAATGGAGACCCTGTCTGGAGAGTAAATGGAGACCCTGTCTGGAGAGTAAATGGAGGCCCTATCTGGAGAGTTTATGGAGGCCCTGTCTGGAGAGTAAATGGAGGCCCTGTCTGGAGAGTAAATGGAGGCCCTGTCTGGAGAGTAAATGGAGGCCCTGTCTGGAGAGTAAATGGAGGCCCTGTCTGGAGAGTAAATGGAGACCCTGTCTGGAGAGTAAATGGAGGCCCTATCTGGAGAGTAAATGGAGGCCCTATCTGGAGGGTAAATGGAGACCCTGTCTGGAGAGTAAATGGAGGCCCTATCTGGAGAGTTTGTGGAGGCCCTGTCTGGAGAGCAAATGGAGACCCTGTCTGGAGAGTAAATGGAGGCCCTATCTGGAGAGTTTATGGAGGCCCTGTCTGGAGAGTAAATGGAGACCCTGTCTGGAGAGTAAATGGAGGCCCTGTCTGGAGAGTAAATGGAGACCCTGTCTGGAGAGTAAATGGAGGCCCTATCTGGAGAGTAAATGGAGGCCCTATCTGGAGGGTAAATGGAGACCCTGTCTGGAGAGTAAATGGAGGCCCTATCTGGAG
Source organism: Pelobates fuscus (assembly GCF_036172605.1). Taxonomy (NCBI): domain Eukaryota; kingdom Metazoa; phylum Chordata; class Amphibia; order Anura; family Pelobatidae; genus Pelobates; species Pelobates fuscus. Next base: position 134,110,619 of record NC_086327.1, read on the forward strand.
AGTTTATGGAGACCCTGTCTGGAGAGTAAATGGAGGCCCTATCTGGAGAGTTTATGGAGGCCCTGTCTGGAGAGCAAATGGAGACCCTGTCTGGAGAGTAAATGGAGGCCCTATCTGGAGAGTTTATGGAGGCCCTGTCTGGAGAGTAAATGGAGACCCTGTCTGGAGAGTAAATGGAGACCCTGTCTGGAGAGTGAATGGAGGCCCTGTCTGGAGAGTAAATGGAGGCCCTATCTGGAGAGTAAATGGAGGCCCTATCTGGAGAGTAAATGGAGACCCTGTCTGGAGAGTAAATGGAGACCCTGTCTGGAGAGTAAATGGAGACCCTGTCTGGAGAGTAAATGGAGGCCCTATCTGGAGAGTAAATGGAGACCCTGTCTGGAGAGTAAATGGAGGCCCTATCTGGAGAGTTTATGGAGGCCCTGTCTGGAGAGTAAATGGAGACCCTGTCTGGAGAGTAAATGGAGGCCCTGTCTGGAGAGTAAATGGAGGCCCTGTCTGGAGAGTAAATGGAGGCCCTGTCTGGAGAGTAAATGGAGACCCTGTCTGGAGAGTAAATGGAGGCCCTATCTGGAGAGTAAATGGAGGCCCTATCTGGAGGGTAAATGGAGACCCTGTCTGGAGAGTAAATGGAGGCCCTATCTGGAGAGTTTATGGAGGCCCTGTCTGGAGAGCAAATGGAGACCCTGTCTGGAGAGTAAATGGAGGCCCTATCTGGAGAGTTTATGGAGGCCCTGTCTGGAGAGTAAATGGAGACCCTGTCTGGAGAGTAAATGGAGACCCTGTCTGGAGAGTAAATGGAGACCCTGTCTGGAGAGTGAATGGAGGCCCTGTCTGGAGAGTAAATGGAGGCCCTGTCTGGAGAGTAAATGGAGACCCTGTCTGGAGAGTAAATGGAGACCCTGTCTGGAGAGTAAATGGAGGCCCTGTCTGGAGAGTAAATGGAGGCCCCATCTGGAGGGTAAATGGAGACCCTGTCTGGAGAGAAAATGGAGGCCCTATCTGGAGAGTAAATGGAGGCCCTATTTGGAGAGCAAATGGAGACCCTGTCTGGAGAGTAAATGGAGGCCCTATCTGGAGAGTTTATGGAGGCCCTGTCTGGAGAGTAAATGGAGACCCTGTCTGGAGAGTAAATGGAGACCCTGTCTGGAGAGTAAATGGAGACCCTGTCTGGAGAGTAAATGGAGGCCCTATCTGGAGAGTAAATGGAGACCCTGTCTGGAGAGTAAATGGAGACCCTGTCTGGAGAGTAAATGGAGGCCCTATCTGGAGAGTTTATGGAGGCCCTGTCTGGAGAGTAAATGGAGGCCCTGTCTGGAGAGTAAATGGAGGCCCTGTCTGGAGAGTAAATGGAGGCCCTGTCTGGAGAGTAAATGGAGGCCCTGTCTGGAGAGTAAATGGAGACCCTGTCTGGAGAGTAAATGGAGGCCCTATCTGGAGAGTAAATGGAGGCCCTATCTGGAGGGTAAATGGAGACCCTGTCTGGAGAGTAAATGGAGGCCCTATCTGGAGAGTTTGTGGAGGCCCTGTCTGGAGAGCAAATGGAGACCCTGTCTGGAGAGTAAATGGAGGCCCTATCTGGAGAGTTTATGGAGGCCCTGTCTGGAGAGTAAATGGAGACCCTGTCTGGAGAGTAAATGGAGACCCTGTCTGGAGAGTGAATGGAGGCCCTGTCTGGAGAGTAAATGGAGGCCCTGTCTGGAGAGTAAATGGAGGCCCTGTCTGGAGAGTAAATGGAGACCCTGTCTGGAGAGTAAATGGAGACCCTGTCTGGAGAGTAAATGGAGGCCCTGTCTGGAGAGTAAATGGAGGCCCTATCTGGAGAGTAAATGGAGGCCCCATCTGGAGGGTAAATGGAGACCCTGTCTGGAGAGTAAATGGAGGCCCTATCTGGAGAGTAAATGGAGGCCCTATTTGGAGAGTAAATGGAGACCCTGTCTGGAGAGTAAATGGAGGCCCTATCTGGAGAGTAAATGGAGGCCCTATCTGGAGAGTAAATGGAGGCCCTGTCTGGAGAGTAAATGGAGGCCCTGTCTATAGAGTAAATGGAGGCCCTGTCTATAGAGTAAATTAAGACCCTGTGTGGAGAGTAAATGGAGGCCCTGTCTATAGAGTAAATTAAGACCCTGTGTGGAGAGTAAATGGAGGCCTGTCTGTATGTATGTTTTTCTGTGTGTGTGTGTGTGTCTGTCTGTCTGTCTGTATGTATGTATGTATGTATGTGTGTCTTGTATGTGTCTATGTGTGTGTGTGTGTCTAGGTCTGTATGTGTGCATGTGTATGTGTGTATATATGTGTCTCTGTATGTATGTGTGTCTGTATGTGTGTGTGTGGATCAGTTTCGCACCGGGGTCCCATGGATTGTGTGTACGCCACTGATCACACCACCTGATGTATCTTTTTGGAGAAATAAACGATTGCTAGGACAAGCCAACTCTTAGTACTTCCAGATGTAGAATACACAATCCAGTGTGCAATACACAGTACTGCCAGCCGGACCATAACCCAATGAGCAGTCTGTCTGAGAGAACAAACAGCTAATGATACAGCTCTCTCCATTTCTATCAATGAAACAATATCCTGAGACAGACAGGGATTGTTTTTTCATTCGTTTCAATTAGATTTGTTAATGTCTGATTTAAGTCAGCGTCAGGCAACAAGTAATCAAGCAACAGTTCTCTCAGAACTACAACCCCCATAATACCTTTGGAGTGTTAGATCCACAACTGGTGATGGGTTACCTGTTGCCTGCCCTTGATTGAAATCATATTATGGGGTCTGCAAATGTGTTGCTCTACAGAGTTCCAAGTTATATAAGCATTTTGTAAAGGCAGTATTTGGTGAGGAACGGTCTGGGGGCACAGAGTCTTCGGCTGTGCGCCACCTCCAGAGGTTGCTGCAAAGTCACACGAACTGCAATGGTGTTTATAATAACTCCAAACATATGGGGAACCGTAAATGTTGAAACGTTGTGACTGATATCTGCTTTCTCCCATAACATTACGCATGGCGTCACACAGTACCGAGTGCATATTTGTGCATTTACTACACCCTGTTTTGAAATTGTTATTTTTCTCTTCCTGTCGACAACATAGAGTTAGAGGCTAACTGATAAATCCAAGTACAAAATGTTAATTTATATAAATATATTATCTATATATATATATTGGTGTTATCTAAGAAATGCATCCACAGAATATTGCCATTTTGATAAATAAGGAATCCATGCTAATGTGATTTTACTATATGAAGACATTGTAATTATTTTTTTTTATTTTATTTTTTTTTTGTGCATAAGCAATTAACATCCGCTTATGAGGTACCCCAAAGGCAATCCTCTAGCGTTTCATATACAGGTTCTACATTGGGTTACATGAGAGACATGCACATTTTTATCATTTAAGTCACGAGTATCTGCACAATCTTAACTCCTAACAGGTTAATAGTCACAGGCTTAACAGTGTTTCACAAGAGTAATAAAGCATAGTGGGGTATGCAGCTTGAGAGTGGGGTCGCGTGTGATGACAGACTGGCATCGTCCGTGTAAGCCCAAGGTAAGTCCTGTTTTGTCCCTCAGGATGGGGGCTGACAGGGTAGAGTAGGAACTCAGCTCCAGCAGCTTTTGCAGCGTGTGTAGTTTTGCGGCTCCCCGCTTTGCGGCTGTGGCTTGAGAGGGTGACGAGCTGTGCCTTCCACTGATTCCCTGGTCGGGTGAGTGGCTTGTGTGGCGTACTGGACTAGTGATTTCGCTCTCATGAATGTGGGGGTAACTATGTGGCTTGCCGGTATGGGTCTCCGCCCAGGTGCAATCCCCAAGCTCGCTTGTGTGCTGTGTGTTGCTCCCACTCACGTGCCATGCTGAGAGGCTGCAGCTCTCCCTTGTCCTGGGTCCGGTGCGGTCGCTGTACCTGTGTTCAGATGGCTGTTGTGGCTCCATATCGCAGGAGCCGTTATGCAGGTGCTCTGAGCCGCCGCCATCTTGGCATTGGGCCTCGCGTGTCCAGCGCCCTGAAGTCTGTTTGCAGGTCGGCTTGAGTGCGCCCCAGTGTGGACCGGGATGACCCCCCCGGCCCAGAGGAGGGGGAACAGGAGCCGTCCGGCATTCTACATTCCAGCGTGGGGCAGTATAGTAGGGAGAGAGGACAGCGGCCGTCCACCCCGCTCCTCCTAGAGTAGGCCGCGGCCTCCGAAGTCCCGCACTTCCCGTGTGGGGATCCGAAACTCCCGATCTCGGGGTCCGCTACCCTCCCCACCACTGTGTGAGTAATCCCCTGCTGTTTGCTCATTTGGATGGTTGCCTGATATGGCTCAGAGGTCTGATTTCTCGGGAGCCCATCCGCCATGCGACCGGTCAGCATGGCGGTCCGGCCCCGCCCCCTGTAATTATTTTTATGATCTAAGGGCGCAGGATTTGGTGCGAAGCGATGCTGTTTGCAGTTGGGGGCTAGATTGAGTGTAATATTATCTTTATCATAGAACCGTCTCCTGTCACATCTTCACACAGAATAAAGTTGAGAGTCTGCCGTGGCAGCGGCGAGTTATGGAGCACTTTGGATGGATCGTGCTCGTATACATTAATAATTTCTCATTCAGAGTCAGCTTGATCTGTGCGCACTGAATGCTTCACTTTAAACATTGCTTGACAACTCTGTATTTCCTGACATGTAAAGGGAACAGAACGTATTTCTCCAGTGGCCTTCTTGTAATTGCAAGAGACTCTGCAAAGAGGCTGATTCAATCTCCTCAGAAACCTACATCTCAACATACATATTGCTTTTTAAATTGGATGGAGCCGATGTAGCTTTTTTTCCACGTATTGGTTGTTGGGGATTTATTGCACCCCTTTACGTCCAGGGGTGAAGGAGGCCAAAATGTGTACTGTCATAGTTAGCCCTCGTTTATCGATGTTCTGATGGTTGACATTCCATGGGACCAGTGGTTCAGTGAGGGATAATAGGACAGTAAACAATCCACAGAGAGATATCTAGGATTATTGTCTGTGTTATAGCGAAAAACCTATAAAAATATTAAAATGACACAACAAAGCAGTGAAATATCCTGTCCCAGAATGAAAGAACGCAAATTTCAGAAAGAGAATGCCTGAGAATAGACTTCAAATGGAAAATAAAGTTTGAAAGTGACCCTTTTTCTGTGGCGGTACTCACCTTATCCGGGGGCAGACCAGGGTCCTTAGCTCGAGCCGCAATGAGCTGTCACGCGGCCCGCCTCAGGCCGCCTGGCACTAGGAGCGTGGTTCGCGTCACGAGCGTGCTCTTTAAGGGGAAGTGGGAGCCAAAAGTAGATCCAGGCTCCCATTGGCACATGTCATTCTTGCACCCCCACACACGCACGTTTTCTGCGTTCCTTGATCTTTTGAGTTTATTCTGGTATTGACCTTGGCTTTGTATCTGTGCTACACTAGAGATATCAGAATACATTTATATACATTTTCTATTCCCATAGAAAACGTGAGGTCCAGACCCGTAGCATTACGCGGGGACAGAGGGAATGATGGACAGAGATGTCTGCTGTACAGAAAGCTGTGACTGTGAATCTCTATTCTATTTATCATATTTTAGAATATCTGTGCCCCTGCAGGATCTTCCAAGACAATGCTAATTCTAGGAATAACGGCTGATTGATTAGAGGTGTGTGGCCCATGAATGTGTTTCCATAGTTTGCTTTTCCTCGTAGATCTGAATCTGGAGAATGACTGATGGCTTTCATGGGGCGAGGACTAGCACTGTATCTCAGCAGCTCATCTGAGTCTGGTAGAGAAAGGCGTTCAGTTTGATAACCCAATCTATGTGTCATTATCTAACAGAGGATTCAGATACATATTCCAAGTAGGAGACAAGGTACACAGAGACCAGTGTTTACGAGGGAATCTTATCTTTCTTTTTAGATACAGAATGTTCTCTTCTTGTAACAAATGCCAACAATCAGATTGTATAATCATGGAATCGTGATTTGTTGGTGAACTTTATGAGTTGACCGTCAGTCTGTCTCTCTGTCCACCAATCCTATAAACAGAATATACAGCGCTCTTAGTTCTCTCATCCTCCCTTTTCTCTTGGAGGAGTCTCGCTCTGATTGTGCTACGTGTAAGGCTCCTGGGAGATTTAATCAAGATGTTGGAATATCGAGTGAGTGCCGCTTATTATCCATTCTCCAAATTACTAGTTGGTTTTGCCAGACCACATGAAAAGCAATGTATTCACAAGCCGGAAAATCTGCTGAGCGCTGCACGATCTCTAAGAAGCAGGTCAAGAACGCTGACCTACAATGATTTTAACCCCATGATAGGGTTGGATTTATTTAATAGAGATAAACTTGAAGGGACACTCCACTGTCCAAATAAAAGCAAAACTAAAACCACTATTCAGTAGATATACCCAATTAAAATATGCATGCATTTAATTTAGCATTTCTTCATTTATACTATATCTAAAATCAGATTGCAAAAGCTGCATATCTTTTGTCTGTAACCTGTACAATCCCTCCCCTTCTAACCCCGCCCAGACTTTCTGTGGCTGCCCAATCACAGACTTCCCAATGCAGCTCAATGAAAGTCTTTGCAGGGCAGCTGCTCTGGGCTATTGCTGCTTATTGAGTTTTCAGCTCCATTGAGCTAACCAAACCAGGAAGTAACAGGGCCGGTTGTCTAGTTGACAGCCAGTGGGGTGTAACAAGATTAATCTATGAAAGTGCCAGGTTCTAATTAAATCTGCTCTTTTTTTAAATGAAAAACAAAAACAAACGAGGACACACTGCACACATAAAGCACTTCAGCAAGCTGGAGTGTCCCTTTAACTCTGATAATTGAATCTTCTAGTGACATCTTTGAGGAAATGACTGGCCATTTCTCACGTCATATGTCTTTTTATGGAATACAGGTCATAGTCTGTAAGCCTCTTCGCCACTTCTTCCTCTAACTGGTTACAGCCTCAGATTGTACAGTTCTGCCAAATACGTGGGCTTTATAAATGAAGTAATTATAATGAACTGCTTATATAAACCATGCAACAACAATATCTCTGTTTCTCTGGATTTTATTGGCTGCATATTGTTTACTCATTTTACTGTCATTTTTGTGTCCAGGATGTAAGATTTGTAGTCCTGTGCTTCCCTCCAGAGGCCAATTTTGAGTCAATTTTGTGTCTATACACTCGTCCACTGAATGCAAGTTGTTGTGTTAGTTATGAGACAAAAACAAAAACAAAAAAATGAATAAAACTATTCAGTGAGCTACTACAAAAAGTTCTGCAGCCCTTTTTTTCCATTTTGGATCTAATCAGTAAACGGGGAATTGCTGGGAGTTGAAAAATCTATTTACATTTGTAAAGAAAAATTGCAACGTTTGGAAAAGGCTCAATTTAGGCAAGTTTGTACAAAACAACCGAGAACTCACTACATCTCACTGATTTCCACGAAATCACAAATATTTCTGGTTTACTTCAAATCTAGTAAAGAGAAACAAAAACTAAAAAAATCAATAAACCACTCAATTTATTGCCGGAAGGAATTATACGTCCCCAGCACCACCTACCTTTGCTAACAGTGAAGGATAGCAGAAGGCAATTTAATAACGTGCCGCAAATCTCATTTTATTAGCTCAGATTAATACCCAAGGTATATATCCTGTAGTTATATTGTGCCCCCTGCTGCTTTGTTTACATCATTACAGAATGTTTGATATATAGTGTTATTCACTAAAGTGAGCATTCAGAGAGAATTTAAAAATTATTTAAAATTTACAGGGACACTACAGGCACCCACACCACTTCATCTCATTGTCCCTGTTCCCTTTAGTCCTGCAATGTAACTTATGTTTTTGAGAAACTACCTGTGGCACCCAGAGGGTTCTTCCACAGGTTCGTCGGAAGGTGAGTAGCAGCTGTTGGGTATCGATGGGCCCCTCTGCCTCTCTGTTATACAAGCCAGGAAAGCCATGAAGGTGTCGTCCAGCTACTGTGTCTCAATAGAGGGCCTACTTGCCACCACCACCATTTTGGGAGTAGAATGCCTCTGTCGGTGCAGACAATATGGATCAGGGAGATGGGACCTGGGTCCTGGGACCGGGTTAAACCCCACTGGTTCAAAGGGGGGGACAAGGGCCCAGACTCGAGGCATTGGCCAGTAGAGATGATGAGAGAGCAGCCTCCTCCCTCATGTCAGCCACGTTAATAGACCGTGAAAAGGGAGCTGGCAATTGCTGTGGAAAGGTCGGCTTAAGTGGCATCCTCATGGAGATCTCACTTGGTGCCCAATATTTGTCGATTAATGCCCTTCAGCACTTAATTAGAGATGTCCCGAACAGTTCGCCGGGAATTGTTCGCCGGCGAACATAGCTTGTTCGCGGTCGCCACGGCGGGCGAACATATGCGATGTTCGGTCCGCCCCCTATTCGTCATGGAGGTGGGAGGGTCTGGGAGGGTCTGCTGCTGATTGGCTGGAATGTGTCTGCTGACTGTGAGGTACAGGGTCAAAGTTTACTCAATGATGACGAATAGGGGGGGACCGAACATCGCATATGTTCGCCCGCTGCGGCAACCGCGAACAAGCTATGTTCGCCGGCGAACAGTTTCCGGCGAACTGTTCGGGACATCTCTACACTTAATAATCGGCTATATTCACCCTGAACGGCAGGAGCTGCAGTGACTTCCTCTGCACAGTGGCCAGGCCACTTGAAAAAGACCCAAAAGGGTTGAAACGTTGATCGGGACAGCATCTCCTCATTCTGTGGGGAGCGCTCAGCGTCTCCATGTGTCAGCATCTCCTCATTCTGTGGGGAGCACTCGGTGTCTCCATGTGTCAACATCTCCTCATTCTGTGGGGAGCGCTCGGTGTCTCCATGTGTCAGCATCTCCTCATTCTGTGGGGAGCGCTCGGCGTCTCCATGTGTCAGCATCTCCTCATTCTCTGGGGAGCGCTCGGCGTCTCCTCATTCTGTGGGGAGCGTGTCAGCATCTCCTCATTCTGTGGGGAGCGCTCGGGATCTCCTCATTCTGTGGGGAGCGTGTCAGCATCTCCTCATTCTGTGGGGAGCGCTCAGCTTCTCCATGTGTCAGCATCTCCTCATTCTGTGGGGAGTACTCGGGATCTCCTCATTCTGTGGGGAGCGCTCGGGATCTCCTCATTCTGTGGGGAGCGTGTCAGCATCTCCTCATTCTGTGGGGAGCGCTCGGTGTCTCCATGTGTCAGCATCTCCTCATTCTGTGGGGAGTACTCGGGATCTCCTCATTCTGTGGGGAGTGCTCGGTGTCTCCATGTGTCAGCATCTCCTCATTCTGTGGGGAGCGCTTGGTGTCTCCATGTGTCAGCATCTCCTCATTCTGTGGGGAGCGCTCAGCGTCTCCATGTGTCAGCATCTCCTCATTCGGTGGGGAGCGCTCGGCGTCTCCATGTGTCAGCATCTCCTCATTCTGTGGGGAGTACTCGGGATCTCCTCATTCTGTGGGGAGCGTGTCAGCATCTCCTCAATCTGTGGGGAACGCTTGGCGTCTCCATGTGTCAGCATCTCCTCATTCTGTGGGGAGCACTCGGTGTCTCCATGTGTCAGCATCTCCTCATTCTGTGGGGAGCGTGTCAGCATCTCCTCATTCTGTGGGGAGCGCTCGGCTTCTCCATGTGTCAACATCTCCACATTCTGTGAGGAGCACTCAGCGTCTCCATGTGTCACCATCTCCTCATTCTGTGCGGAGCGCTCGGCGTCTCCATGTGTCAGCATCTCCTCATTCTGTGGGGAGCGCTCGGTGTCTCCATGTGTCAGCATCTCCTCATTCTGTGGGGAGCGCTCGGGATCTCCTCATTCTGTGGGGAGCGTGTCAGCATCTCCTCCTTCTGTGGGGAGCGCTCAGCGTCTCCATGTGTCAGCATCTCCTCATTCTGTGGGGAGCGTGTCAGCATCTCCTCATTCTGTGGGAAGCGCTCGGTGTCTCCATGTGTCAGCATCTCCTCATTCTGTGAGGAGCGCTCAGCGTCTCCATGTGTCAGCATCTCCTCATTCTGTGGGGAGCGCTCGGCGTCTCCATGTGTCAGCATCTCCTCATTCTGTGGGGAGCGCTTGGTGTCTCCATGTGTCAGCATCTCCTCATTCTGTGGGGAGCGCTCAGCGTCTCCATGTGTCAGCATCTCCTCATTCTGTGGGGAGCGCTCGGTGTCTCCATGTGTCAGCATCTCCTCATTCTGTGGGGAGCGCTCAGCGTCTCCATGTGTCAGCATCTCCTCATTCTGTGGGGAGCGCTCGGTGTCTCCATGTGTCAGCATCTCCTCATTCTGTGGGGAGTGCTCGGTGTTTCCATGTGTCAGCATCTCCTCATTCTGCTGGGAGCGCTTGGTGTCTCCATGTGTCAGCATCTCCTCATTCTGTGGGGAGCGCTCAGCGTCTCCATGTGTCAGCATCTCCTCATTCTGTGGGGAGCGCTCGGCGTCTCCATGTGTCAGCATCTCCTCATTCTGTGGGGAGCGCTCGGTGTCTCCATGTGTCAGCATCTCCTCATTCTGTGGGGAGCGCTCGGTGTCTCCATGTGTCAGCATCTCCTCATTCTGTGGGGAGCGATCGTTGTCTCCATGTGTCAGCATCTCCTCATTCTGTGGGGAGCGCTCGGGATCTCCTCATTCTGTGGGGAGCGTGTCAGCATCTCCTCATTCTGTGGGGAGCGCTCAGCGTCTCCATGTGTCAGCATCTCCTCATTCTGTGGGGAGCGCTCAGCGTCTCTATGTGTCAGCATCTCCTTATTCTGTGGGGAGCATGTCAGCATCTCCTCATTCTGTGGGGAACGCTTGGTGTCTCCATGTGTCAGCATCTCCTCATTCTGTGGGGAGCACTCGGTGTCTCCATGTGTCAGCATCTCCTCATTCTGTGGGGAGCGCTCGGTGTCTCCATGTGTCAGCATCTCCTCATTCTGTGGGGAGCGCTCAACATCCTCATGTGTCAGCATCTCCTCATTTTGTGGGGAGCGCTCGGCGTCTCCATGTGTCAGCATCTCCTCATTCTGTGGGGAGCGCTCGGTGTCTCCATGTGTCAGCATCTCCTCATTCTGTGGGGAGTACTCGGTGTCTCCATGTGTCAGCATCTCCTCATTCTGTGGGGAGCGCTCGGTGTCTCCATGTGTCAGCATCTCCTCATTCTGTGGGGAGTACTCGGGATCTCCTCATTCTGTGGGGAGCGTGTCAGCATCTCCTCATTCTGTGGGGAACGCTTGGCGTCTCCATGTGTCAGCATCTCCTCTTTCTGTGGGGAGCACTCGGTGTCTCCATGTGTCAGCATCTCCTCATTCTGTGGGGAGCGTGTCAGCATCTCCTCATTCTGTGGGGAACGCTTGGCGTCTCCATGTGTCAGCATCTCCTCATTCTGTGGGGAGTACTCGGTGTCTCCATGTGTCAGCATCTCCTCATTCTGTGGGGAGCACTCGGTGTCTCCATGTGTCAGCATCTCCTCATTCTGTGGGGAGCGCTCGGTGTCTCCATGTGTCAGCATCTCCTCATTCTGTGGGGAGCACTCGGTGTCTCCATGTGTCAGCATCTCCTCATTCTGTGGGGAGCACTCGGTGTCTCCATGTGTCAGCATCTCCTCATTTTGTGGGGAGCGCTCGGTGTCTCCATGTGTCAGCATCTCCTCATTCTGTGGGGAGCGCTCGGTGTCTCCATGTGTCAGCATCTCCTCATTCTGTGGGGAGCGCTCGGTGTCTCCATGTGTCAGCATCTCCTCATTCTGTGGGGAGCGCTCGGTGTCTCCATGTTTCAGCATCTCCTCATTCTGTGGGGAGTACTCGGGATCTCCTCATTCTGTGGGGAACGCTTGGCGTCTCCATGTGTCAGCATCTCCTCATTCTGTGGGAGCGCTCGGTGTCTCCATGTGTCAGCATCTCCTCATTCTGTGGGGAGCGCTCGGCGTCTACATGTGTCAGCATCTCCTCATTCTGTGGGGAACGCTCGGTGTCTCCATGTGTCAGCATCTCCTCACACAATTACATGTTAATTTTTTTCTCATGTTTTATGACTGAGTAGTTTGTGTCCAGGATGCACCCACCAATGAGCTTTGCTGTGCACCCCCCAGGCATGTATGCCATGTCAGGAGTATCAGACATTTGGATATTTACAGATTTATTAAACTAAATAGAGTGAAAATTGTCAATAATTTAAAATTAATTCAACGATAATGTAAAATGTTAGATCAAAACAAGCGAACTGAGAACTTAACTGATTTCAGCTATTCTGCGAATCTTGGTACAAACAATGTTAAAAGCATTACTAATTTAAAGCACTCTGCACCATTATGTGTTTTTATGCATTTCTTTTCATATGCGCTGAGATGTGTCGACCTGGGGACATCTACAGACTACTGAGTATTACTACAACTCTTTCGCAATCTATATTTGGTTTGGGCTCATCACCTAAACATTTACTTCTCTATACTGCTCCACTCTTGTTTATATATTTCACTATGATAAATTGTCTAAACCACGTATGAGTTTGAACAGTGTCCACTCAATGCTCACTCATCTCAGTAATTATCACACTGAAGAGATTCCACAATTGGATTATGAATCAAATGATCTATTCCTGAAATTTAGCCATATTATAAATGTTAACGTATGACTTAAAGGGACACTGTAGTTACCAGAACCATTACAGCTTATTGTAGCTGTTCTGGTGTGTATAGTAAGTCCCTGCAGAAATGTCAACATAAACACTGCATTTTTAGTGTTTACATTACTGCCTTTTAAAACCTCTAGGTGCAGCCATTCAGACGGCCACTAGAGGTGCTTCCTAGTCCATTGCTTAGCAGTGTCTAGCACCTATGTTCAGCATCTCCACGCTCTGCATTTCTACATACATGTTTGTATTCTACATACATGTTTGTATATAGGGACACTATAGTCACCTGAACAACTTTAGCTTAATGAAGCAGTTTTGGTGCATAGAACATGCCCCTGCAGCCTCACTGCTCAATCCTCTGCCATTTAGGAGTTAAATCCCATTGTTTATGAACCCTAGTCACACCTCCCTGCATGTGACTTGCACAACCTTCCATAAACACTTCCTGTAAAGAGAGCCCTATTTAGGCTTTCTTTGTTGCAAGTTCTGTTTAAGTAAGATTTTCTTATCCCCTGCTATGTTAATAGCTTGCTAGACCCTGCAAGAGCCTCCTGTATGTGATTAAAGTTCAATTTAGAGATTGAGATACAATTATTTAAGGTAAATTACATCTGTTTGAAAGTGAAACCAGTTTTTTTTTTTCATGCAGGCGGTGTCAATCATAGCCGGGGGAGGTGTGGCTAGGGCTGCATAAACAGAAACAAAGTGATTTAACTCCTAAATGACAGTGAATTGAGCAGTGAAATTGCAGGGGACTGTTCTATACCCTAAAACTGCTTTATTTAGCTAAACTAATTTAGGTGACTATAGTGTTCCTTTAAACTCCATTGTCTAAGCCATTAACTGATCTGTGGTGCATGGGATGGGATGTGCAGTGAAAAGACTGGAAAGGTTTATTTACTAAAAGGAAAGTTGTGGAGAGTTGGTATGCAACCTATAATATTACCGACAGTAGCTAGGTTTCAACACCAATTAATCATTTCCTTCAACAGCTGTATTCCTGCTGTTTGTTATCTTACCAGTAGATGGCAGTATTGACTATGTTTGGAATAATGTGATTTCAAAACTTGTATCATTCTTGTAGATGTACAGACAAATATGATTTGGTTTATATAGAATCAGCATGTACTTCAGAGCCGCAGTTGCTATAAATTAATAGTAACGTTGTCACTTCAGATAGTCCAAATATATAAAGATTCCATTAGTTTGGCAAACAGGATTCCTGTAACAGTACCCAGTGGGAGGATGGACCTCGCTGTAGATTGACTGGGTGTCTGCTCAGATGTCCTCGAGGCTCGAACATTAATGACTATTCATACATTATCATGGAATGTATGTGTTTGGAAGGTGGTGGAAGATTCTTCCAATAAGATGAGATGACAGAATGTATGCAGTGTTTACATATTATATGCTAGGCCTCGTATAATGCATTTCTGTCCAAACCCAATTAATGCCAATCTTAATATAATACATACAAGTCCTTACATATTTAATTTCAGTCCTATAAGAATTCGTGGTATTCATAACAGCATACATACCCCTCCTTACATAACGCGTACCAGCCATTACATATTGCAAGCTGATCTAAACATAATAAAGGATGGTGTTTAAAGAACGGTTCTTTGGTCTATAGAGAGACACACTATTGGGTCTGCCAAAGACAGACCATCAATCCACAGCGAGCTACACTCCTGGGTAATTCCTGGAAAGACCTTCAATGTACAGTGAGACACATTACTGGGTCATTCATAGAGAGACCTTCAATGTACAGTGAGACACACTACTGGGTCATTTATAGAGAGACCTTCAATGTACAGTGAGACACACTACTGGGTCATTCATAGAGAGACCTTCAATGTACAGTGAGACACATTACTGGGTAATTCCTGGAAAGACCTTCAATGTACAGTGAGACACATTACTGGGTAATTCCTGGAAAGACCTTCAATGTACAGTGAGACACATTACTGGGTCATTCATAGAGAGACCTTCAATGTACAGTGAGACACACTACTGGGTCATTTATAGAGAGACCTTCAATGTACAGTGAGACACACTACTGGGTCATTAATAGAGAGACCTTCAATGTACAGTGAGACACGTTACTGGGTCATTCATAGAGAGACCTTCAATGTACATTGAGACACACTACTGGGTCTTCCATAGACAGACCATCAATCCACAGCGAGTTACACTCCTGGGTCATTCATAGAGAGACCTTCAATGTCTACTGAGCCATACTACTGGTTCATTCATTAAGACCTTCAATGTCTACTGGGACACACTACTGGTTCATTCATAGAGAGACATTCAATGTCTACTGAGACACACTACTGGTTCGTTCATGGAGAGACCTTCAATGTCTACAGAGCCATACTACTGGTTCATTCATGGAGAGACCTTCAATGTCTACAGAGACATACTACTGGTTCATTCATGGAGAGACCTTCAATGTCTACAGAGACATACTACTGGTTCATTCATGGAGAGACCTTCAATGTCTACAGAGACATACTACTGGTTCATTAATGGAGAGACATTCAATGTCTACTGAGACACACTACTGGATCTTTCATATGGAGTCTTTCAATGTAAAGCGAGACACACTATTGGGTCTTTCATAGAGAGACCTTCAATTTACAGCGAAATTCACTACTTAGTCTTTCATAGAGAGACCTTCAATGTACAGCAAGACACACTCCTGATATTCAATCTCAATCGAGACACACTCATGGTTCAATCCAATTTTGGTTCATGAGAATTGACACAACATAGAAACTATGAATCCTATTATGTAATGGAGAAAAATCTTTCTACTTTGTAAAATATAAACACAGTTTCTCTTTTGATCAATCTGTCACCAAATGTTGTGTTAAAATGTCACAATTCTCTGTTCTTTATCATAAACAGTGTGTCAGTTATGATAACTGACTTTATCTTCCAATGTTACTCTACACCATCTCCTGTAGACTATACTCTCCGTACCTTCAAAGGTGTCATGCAGTCGAAAAGACTCAACATTTATCAATCTGCAATCTACAATTGCTTAATTCTGTTCACAGCAGTGAGAGGACTGCGGGTACAATTTAGTGTTATGTAGACTTGTGTACAGCGAAAAAACTTGGTTTGTCTGGAAAGGGGGCGTGGCCGACCGAGCAACAGAGTAGTCGTGATTACACAGAGCTCTGTCCCAGATCTATGGTTTTTAACTATGAAAAAGCTCCAAAACACACTGTGTGACTTCTGCCCTCATACAGAAGGCAATATGGGGTGAAAGAACAAAAAAACCTCACTACCCAGAGGCTCCAAAAATGCAAGATATCAGATTATCCTTTGAAAGGCCTACCCTGCGGGCTACCTCTAAGATGACGCTCGACCCACCAAGCGAAGATGAGGCCTCTGAGAACTATCTAACGAGAGAGAGTCTGATGAGGACTCCTCGCCGGCAACAAAGAGAGATCTAAAGAATCTCCTGCTTGACATACGCACGGAGCTGGGGACCCTCAAACAGAAAATCACAGCAATTGAAACCAAAGAGGTAGCCAGAGAGCAGAGGGTGCTAGACACCCAAAACCATAGGCAAGAACTAACGGAGCAGGTGCAGAAACTTACCAAATCGATGTTAGTGATGGAGTCCAGGCACAGAAGGAGGAACATCCAACTTCGAGGCATCCTGGAACGCATTGAGGGGAGACGCAGTACTGCACTTCCTCCAGCGCTTCATGGCCTCAATGGGCATAAGGATCACAGGAAACACAGGATCAGAGACGCTAACGTCAGCATTCCGTGTCCGCAAAGCCGCGGCTGCCCCAGCGGATGCACCAAGAGACATAATTGTAGTCACCATAGATATTGAGATCCGGTCCGCTATTAGTGCCAAATCAAGAAAGCTGGGAACAATACATTTTGAAGGCTGCGACATAGCCATATATGGGGACCTCCCTTTTGCAATCCTCACAGTCAAGGGACAGCTAACACCGGTGGCCCGACAGCTGAGAGAGGCGAAGATCAGATATCGATGGAGGGTGGATTTCTCCCTACTGGTACCAAAAGGAGACGACATACTCACCCTCTCCGCTCCTGAGAACCACGAGACTTTCCTCCAGAGACTGTACTTACATACACCAACCCCAGTAAGAACCCAGAAGTTAGGGACAAGTGCGCAAGGATCCCTCAGAGTTCCCCCTCTAAACTCACAGGCCCAACTCCCAGTTAAACCATGCTTCCCGTAGACACCCCACAAACATAGAGACCCCCTGAGGTTAAAGCGTCAATAGTTATCACAGAGTGTCCTGTATACATCTCATTTGATGTCTAGCACATAGTAACTGTGTTTTCCAATTAATTCCTGCAAAACCTCGAGATATAGTATCAGATCAGTAAAGGTGGGGTTGAGCTAGGAATAACTGAGGAGTGTATTTATCTCTACTGCTATTGCTTAGTACGAAACAGCACCATATGGCATACCATGTTGATTGCTACTATTACCTGTATTTATTATTATTATTATCGCCTTGATACTGTTCTAAAGTTTAAGCATATTTTCTATTTACTCTCATGTTGTGAACAAGATGTATTTTAACTGGGAAAACACCAATAAAATACGAATTGAAAAAAAAACTTGGTTTGTCTGAACTGATTCACTTGAAAAATAAAATTGGTTCGGGTGAGCTAAGTTTTGTCCATGTGCTATTTTGGTTTGGATAAATTTCATTATTGTGATCGTTTCAGGGGAAATTAGTTCGGACGCCAAAAGGAGAAAAAAATGTGCCTATTAGTGTACTTTATTTTCGCATCATTTGGTTCCACTTTTTTAGTGGACACAGCCCACAGGATTGGGTAGACATCTGAATCATGAAATAAATGAAATGGCTCGTCCATTGCCCATTTCATTAGTCTCGTGATACGACTTAATGACATTTCGGATTTGCGGAATTCGGACGAATCACTGATCATGATTTGTGTGAAGACAAATACACAAGTCTAATGTTTAGTGAATAGACCTAAAAGTAAAAGTTGAGACTAATCTGGGAATTTTGCTGATGTCACAACCAATGATTTTGGCAGGAACAGAATGCAGACAAGTTCCAACATTTTACAGTCTGTGCATTGGGGAAAATATCTGTAAAATGTTTGAACATACGGAATTAACTGAACCTTCTCATTTAACTGAAATTATGACAAGTTAAAAGAAATCTTTCCGACTCTGTTAAAGCCTAAAAAAAATTTTTTTTGTGCCATAGCAAGTGGCAGTCACAGATCACTAAAGATGTAAATGTCAAAGGAGAACTGTACATTATATTATATAATGGCACATTTACTCATTTGGTTTCAAGTCTTCACGCCTAATCGCCGGTGAAGCAAGGCATCTACTATTTAGTGGAAAAACCAAATGCCTTGAAATGACTATTATCTTTATCTAGGTTTTGGTACCTAATTTAGATCTGTGCCTAGGGCCCCCTGGGGTTAAATCCACAGCCAGAAGGTTTGTAAGTGAGATTAACATTCTCCAGAATGAGTAACATATTGAAAAAATGGATTTATAATAGTTTTGTTCCCTTTAAATGTCTTTGTTGAAGATTTTTGCATGCCATCAGCTACGCCCGCATGATTCCTATTTATCAATAACAATAGAGTTCTGTGTTTCTTAGCAAGGGTGTGATTGGCTTCTTGACAACGAACATATCAAGTTATTTCTTTGAAGTCCGTAAAAAAGTGATGTTCATCCTGACAGTTGTGAATCATAGGTTATGAGGTTATACGATAGAAGGGAGGATCGATTCACGGAACAAACCCTGCAGCAATATGCAAATAGGCTTTAGCACTGCCAATACCAGCAAATTGATCAAATAGAAGACTTGGCAATGGTATATTTAACCTCTTCCTTTCCAATAATGTGCCAGCAATGCATGCGGGACAACATTTAGCCCATAAAATCTCAGATAACTTCCTCTCTGCTCCTGTGATGTTTGTCACTCTGCAGAGAAACAAATGTCTCGGCAAAGGCGCCGTACTGTCACTTTTCCCTCTCTTCTCCTTCCACACTCTTTCAACTTTGTAGGTCAAACTTTCTTACTTCTTTATAGCAGTCAGGTTGGGAGAGAAGGAGGATGGATAATATTTAAAATTCTCTTTGTGTTCCCAATAGTTCACCGTTTATTGAATAATCTTGGTGACTGGTGAGGGAAAGTCTCTCAGGCCCCACGATTATAAATTGGATGAAACATTCCACATTGCCATCAGTGGTGGCAACATCCAACGTGGCTTAGATGGCAGGGGATTACATGGTCAATAACTAACCAGGAGTTTTCAGGAAATTACCTGCAAATGTCAATTTTTATTTTTATTGTAAATTGTAATAGTTGAATTTTAAAAATTGTAAAAAATATATATTAAGCTCTGATTGCTGCTTACGTATTTTGCAATTTATAACTCACCAGTCGATTGAATGTTTATTTAACAAACCAGTTTACCATCAGAATTGTCTATATGTTGCAGTCAGGGAAGTTACAGATTGCGCTGCCAAATAATGCTATTTTCAATAATTCCAACAATTTGTTTTAAAAATCAATTAAATATAAAAAAAATAAACAAAAAAAACCTGAAGGTATTTATGGCTCTAAGAATCAAATGCAACTGATCAGGGGCAAACTCGGAGTGCTGTGTGAGTGTGGGAAGACTTCCAGGAAAAAACAAAACAGACAGAGTGTGAATGTTTTTGTGTTGCACTCAATATGTGACAATTGATCCTCGTCGAGTTATTTTACGGCTTGACTCACCATTTAAGAGAGAGCCTTGTGAACCCACTGAACTTTGAGTCACATCTACCTTCATGACACAAACTTTAACAATCATTCACCAAACGTGAAAATCCAAGTAAAGCCATAAAAACACATTGACACATAGAATGGAATTAATAGCTTTCATGGATTATAAATATCTTCTTCTCTAATCTATAAACAGTGTTAGTGCGGAAATAGTTCGATCCTGGCTTTAATATGTCTGTTATTAGTATTCTTCCCAACTGCTAGAACGTAGCTAAACTTTTAACATTGTTTACTGTTTTTCTAGATTCTGATTCACCAAGTAAAGGAATTTTATTTATCTTGGGATATAAAATAAACTGGTAGAACGTCGGGTAATCTATGCATATCAATGACTTCCATGGTAATTCTTCTGCTTTTCCTGTGAGTCAAATGGAACGTGTTCGGAGGGGATGGGTAACAGCAGTGAGTAAAATCAACCTTTTGAATCCTGTTCGTCACTGTGACAAACACTTTGGGGATATTTCATAAACAATCAATTTAAATCAATAGCCAACACCATGCGTTGGAGCTTAATAAAAACAACCAAACTGAAGCCAAAATGTGAAGGATTCTCCAATTATGCTATAATCCCAGTTTGACTATTGAAGCTCACTTTTTGCATAGTATGTTTTTAACTCCACCACAGTAGCTATTTGGCGACTAAACCCTGCTATTGCTATGTGTTACGCAGGTGAATAGTTACATTGTAATCTAGGTTGAATAAAGACCAAGGTCCATCACATTCAAGCTTTAAACCCCTTAAGGACACATGGCATGTGTGACATGTCATGATTCCCTTTTATTCCAGAAGTTTGGTCCTTAAGGGGTTAAACCCCATTCCTTCATGATGTTGATCTAAAAGAAGGCAACAACTCCAACTGTAGTGTATGCCATTAAATTGGTAAAAACAAAACAACAAAAAAAACATCTTCTTGACTCAATAATGGCAATCAGATTTCCCCTTGGATCTACAACCTGTTCACAGACAAATTCATTATATCCTTGAATATTCTCTGTTTGCAAACACAATATCTGTAGAATCTGATAAGACATCACCTCTAGTCTGTTGACAGATTGTTGATATTATGTTATATAACCCAAACAACATTTAAAGGGTTAAGTGAGATGCAATTTGAATTTCAAATTAAGGACAAAATAGCCAAATTAGAAAATTTCTCTAAACCAGCTATTTTCAGCTTGGCTTTGCTTGCCTTATATTTCAAATTCACTTTGAATTCTCATATTTATAAATTACCTATGCACTTCAATCATTGAACAATCTATAAAATACCCAGAACGTGTTGAGTTCTGTTCCGTCTAAATCAGAACAGTTTACGTTATTAATATAATAATTAATATACCACACACCGATAAGATGTAATTATGATAAAACAGTAGATTATGATGTAATGAAATGTAAATGCCAATATATCCACGTGGAAGAGTTTGTCAAGATCAGGCACTGTAAGTTTAGCAAATTAAATTTCGTGTACAATTCATTGTTTAGTAAATAAACCTCTGAATATTTATTAGAAACTGTTTCATCACCAACAACAAAAATATCAAACATAAATCAAATCAGATGTAAAAACAAAAACTAAACAAAACCAGATACAACTGTTGATTCTCATCGCGATTTGTTCTTGAACTTGGGATAGAAAAGCATTAAACAAAATGTTTTTTCCTGGAGAAGGTTAACCTTTTAGTCTGTTTAAGTGAGAATTTGATAAGATTTTGACAGACAGTTGCTGACACTGATTGACGGTATCTTACCCCACAAGTATTTTACCCTTGTTGAAAAATAAAACCTGTTATTTATAAACTGTGTTTTTTCTCATTATCGTCTGTAATTTTTTTCCCCTGCCACGGTGGAATGCAGTTAACGCTGACATTCCCTCTGGCCAAAATGAAGTTTTTTGGTTACAGTTTGTCAGCCAAAGTGATAGTGGCTTATTGTTCTCTGCTCTCAAACCTAAGGGAAGTTATATTTTTATATTCTACTTTCCTAGTAGACATAGCAACAATTATCCGCATTAATACATTGTGTCCACCCGTGGCCATTTCTATCCAGCAGCTAAATACCGTGTGGCAAACTATAAATATCTGTGTTACAGTTGGATCAGACCCAATGTTATTTTGATTATTATTTATTATAATTAGAATATTTTTTTTACAGCACTAACATATCCTTGAACACAGTACAATGGGTAAATAAAAGTAATCAAATAACATGTAATAAACAAAGGTGAACAAAAGGAAGAGGTGATTAAAGACCTGGTCAATTGAGCTCCACAGACCCTTACTTGGACCAAGAGAATCATAGTTATTTATTTGCGTTAAGACAATAGTTATTAACATTTTTAACAGGAACTCATATTGAGTACATTCCATTAGCTTAAAGTCTAATTGTACAATTGTAAAATTAGGGGAACTTTGGGAAAATTTGGGACCCATTCTTAAATTCCAGTATAATAAATATTAAAAAAGATTCAAAACAAACTCATTAGACTCTTCTTGTTGTTAAAGAGTCTCTGAAATATTGGGAACAGCCATAAACTGGGGCCAAGGTGAATATGAGGTCCACATCTACTGGGGACCCTCTTAAATAGCACAGGGACCAGATTTGGAGTTAAGAATCACTGAAATAAGATGTGTGACACCTGTTTCTCTTTCTGTGTAAATATGTCTCTGGGACACACACAGCTTGCTAACGCTTTGTTTCTTGCCATTGTTAAGTTACTAAGTGTCACCTGTTGCCTTTTGCTCTGTCACTAGCTTATCGACCGACCACACTGAAAGCAGCAAATATGTGTCTGGCGGTTGGGGGTTGGGGGGGGCCATACAGCCATGGAAATTGTAATAATGAATAAACCTCAATCACACAGATTACGTGGAAATACATAATTGAGGGTGAGCTTGTCGTTAACACGATATAATGAATTAATTCCAGATGGCGTCTCCCAGCTACGGGAAGAGGATTAGATGGGTTAACGTGTCTGAATGTCTCATGGACTTATATGGGAAAGTTTTGGGGAATACTCGAAGTACGTCCCCTCCCTCCGAGCCGCAGCACTGCATGTGCGGTAACTGATCGGAAAATGTGAGCGCAGTGACATAGTGCGAGCCGTGTCAATAATATCACTCATTGGTTAATGTTTCAAAGCCCATTCAGAGGTACAATTATATCATAACCTTCAAACCACCCACAGCAAGCACCACTTCTAGAATAATGCTTATTAGGAAAATGTAGTTTACCCTAGATTTTTACTACACTTTCTATATCACTGTAAGTATTTACTGCTTCCACTGGAAGGCTATTCCAGGTATTTACTACCCTTTCTATATCACTGTAAATATTTGCTGCTTCAGTGCTTCCACTGGAAGGCTATTCAATGTATCTACTACCCTTTCTTTATCACTGTTAGTCTTTACTGCTCCCACTGGAAGGCTATTCTAGGTATCTACTACCCTTTCTATATCACTGTTACTGCTCCCACTGGAAGTCTATTCTTGGTATCTACTACCTTTTCTATATTGCTGTTACTGCTCCCACTGGAAGGCTATTCCAGGTATCTACTACCCTTTATATATCACTGTTACTGCTTCCATTGGAAGGCTATTCCAGGTATCTACTACCCTTTCTATATCACTGTTACTGCTCCCACTGGAAGGCTATTCCAGGTATCTACTACCCTTTCTATATCACTGTTACTGCTTTCACTGGAAGGCTATTCCAGGTGTCTACTACCCTTTCTATATCACTGTTACTGCTTCCACTGGAAGGCTATTCCAAGTATCTACTACCCTTTCTATATCACTGTTACTGCTCCCACTGGAAGGCAATTCCAGGTATCTACTACCCTTTCTATATCACTGTTACTGCTCCCACTGGAAGGCAATTCCAGGTATCTACTACCCTTTCTATATCACTGTTACTGCTCCCACTGGAAGGCTATTCTAGGTATCTACTATCCTTTCTATATCACTGTTACTGCTCCCACTGGAAGGCTATTCTAGGTATCTACTACCCTTTCTATATCACTGCTACTGCTCCCACTGGAAGGCTATTCTAGGTATCTACTACCCTTTCTATATCACTGTTACTGCTCCCACTGGAAGGCTATTCTAGGTATCTACTACCCTTTCTATATCACTGTTACTGCTCCCACTGGAAGGCTATTCTAGGTATCTACTACCCTTTCTGTATCACTGTTACTGCTCCCACTGGAAGGCTATTCTAGGTATCTACTATCCTTTCTGTATCACTGTTACTGCTCCCACTGGAAGGCTATTCTAGGTATCTACTATCCTTTCTGTATCTATGTTAGACTTTACTGCTCCCACTGGAAGGCTATTCCAGGTATTTACTACACTTTCTGTATCATTGTTATGATTGACGCTACATTTTAAGTGAAAATGCCCTATGATTACAGATTCCAATTACAACGATGTCCAAATTAAAGTGTTTTGGCTCCTTCAGTCCATCACTATTAACCTCTCCTTGACACCTCCATATTTGGTCCAGGGCAGTATCCCTGCAGGTTGCTCTGATAGTCTATGTTTAGAAAAGACTGAAACACAAGCTTTCTAAGAGCCAATCCTTAGAAGATATGTTCGTATTTCATATCTGGCCTCTGGAAATTAGAGATCAGACAATAAATAATGAGCAAGCAGTTTATCTAATTACAGAAGCCGGCTGTGTGATAGGAATCATTGCAATCCATATTCTGCCATCCAAGAAGCCATCAGGCTCTACTAATGAACAACATTGAAGGAAGTCTGTGAATAGGCCGGAGATGGATGGGCTACACATGAAAAGTGCTGCCCTGCAGTATGTAGAATGTGTATGCTGCAGGGTCCCTGACTGATGATTAATTATTAGAAAAAAACTGGAAATAATACATATAAATGTATACACACAATAATTCGGCATTGGGGGGGTTGGAGGGGGAAGGGTCTTGATATCAGCGCTAATTGACAATCTTGGTTGTTTCCTAATTATGCTAATACAATTACTGTCTTTCTATCGAGCTGTCTGTCTGCACTGTAATATTATGCATTTGGAGATTTGTTTCAGAATGCTCCACAATTCGGTTGAATTCCAGAACTCCGAGAATAAATGTATGCGATTAGCAGACCACTCGAGCCGTGAATTGTGACCGTGAATCAAAAATAAAAAGAGATGATTAATTGAAAAAAAAAACATAATTGATGGTTGGGACAGTCACTAAATTTAGATTGTATTCACGGATCAAGTGAGAAGTGATCAATACAGGGCGATCAGTAAAATATATCGATTTTTATAGATTGTATATTTAATACATATATAATATACGAAGTATATAAATAGAGATTTATTTTTTGTCTCTCCCTGCTTATCTCTATTGATCTGTCAACCAAATGGCAGTAAAATGCTTCTATCAATGAATATTACTGTAGTATCTATATTTTGCAGCACACCGGTTAGCCCACTGTGACACCCTTGTTGTTCCTCTGATTTGGTTTCTGTACCGGAATCTTGGTTCTAAAATTCTGCAGAGCCAAACTGACATTCGACCGAAATTCAAGTGTCCCAAAAATATTCTGCTTTTGACAAGAAGGGTTCGGCCCGAGCCAAATCTTGTCAACATGCCTAAACCTATAATATTATGCATGAATGAATTTTATACAAATCTATAATATTATGGAAGAGTGAATATTTTACAAATCTTATTGCAAATGAAACTGTAGCAAATCATTTCTATTACTAACACAAAGACTGCTCAGAACTTGTCCACTGAATACTTTAAATAGGATCACACACCTAGAAAGAAATCATTAGTTACCTTATGGGCTGACGCTATTAAGGAATTTGTGCCTCTATTGTAGAATATGATGACATCATTCAACGTTTCTGTGATCTAGGAGTGAGTAATCTATTTACAGTGAATCTGTGTTGTTCGAACAATGAACTCAGAATCCATTCCTGAAAACAGCTGATTGGATACTAGTAGTAATTATACATAATTAGACTGTGGCAACCAATCTTCCCATATTTTTCTGAATTTATACAAAGCGAGCCTTTGTCTGAGTTAATTACGAATACCTAATTTTGCCCAATTTCATAGGATTTAAAGTAAAATTATCTTATGCATAAGCTGCGATTGTGAAACAAGACACAATGCGTCACTTGCATGGTTTAACATAATAACATCAGGATTGTAATAGTGACAAATTGCCCATTATGGAAATGTTTCAAATATTCATTTCAATGCTATTTATCTCTAATTGTCTGTTTACACCCTCATTCTAGTGACATTGTAAAATAACTATTTATATATTTACAGATATAATTAGCATCAGTTCCAGTAACAACCTGGGGAGGTGGGTTAAATACAATGAACTATATCTGTATTAGAACAATTCAAACTTTATGTGATGCATAGTCAACTGAGAATGGAGTTCCAAATCTTAGGTCAAAATAGACAAGGTGGAATTTCTCATTTCCTTCTCAATTTCTCCAAATATCTGATTTTTTAAATAAACTGTTAACATTATCCGAGGCGCCATTTTTGTAATTCGGGGCACGTTTTGGACTATTTTTCTGATCAGTTCCCATCGTGGAAAGTTACCCGGAATTAATTACCTTTGTGGAGAGTCCAAGTGAAAGTACTCATTTATAAGTTATTTTATGGACTGTTTTGTGTGTTTTCTCTGAGGCTCACTTTTCCTTTTTCCATCCGGCCGCTGTAGACATTTTACAGGCCGCTACTCCAGTTATAGTCACGCAGTGTTAGTACATATCTGTATTGTAATTAATGGAATGTACAGGCTCTCAGCTCACCTTCAAATATCTCATTAACGTGACTAACGAATGAATAAACGGGCAGAGGATTTAATCACTTCGCTTGATACTTCCATACATGAGACATAAAGAAAATAGTCATAATGTATATCATGATTTTAAAATACCGTCATTACTATTTCTGTCCTCCAACGCGTTGTGTGCCTCAGCTGTGCCAGGTTTAAACCGGATTGTGATAAGAATTTCCAATGGAAAAGAAAGAAGAGTATTATTTGAAAAAGGTTAATATAAGTTCTAGGTCATTTCTTTCCAATGTTTCATTCAATGGTAAATTCTCCATTAACCTGATGGCTCCCGTTCAACCATTCTACTAAAGAGAAAGCTAAAATAATTAACATTTTCATTTTAAATTATTGGAAACTTTTCTTCCACCCTTCCTGTGCTGACAGATCTCAGAGACAATTACCACTAGCATAAGAAAGCAATAAGCATTAAATAAAATGTCTTTAAAGAATGAAGCTCTGAGTACGTGTTTTACTTCTAGTGATAACCCAGTGGTTCCAAAACTTTTTAGGTTCAAGATGCCCTTAATATTTCAATATTTTTCCAAAGCACCCCAAGTCAAAACAGTTTTCTAGGTTGTATACATGTACAGTGCTGCAGCATATACTGGGCCCCTAATCTTGAGAGTGGCACTGGTAGATAATTTAAAGAAACAATCCCGGCACAATAACCACTACATAACGCGTTAGTGGTTATGATGCCAGTAGTGCCGTAGTGCCCTCCCAGGGTAAGTAGTCAAACTGTTTAAGAACAGTTTGACAACTTACCTAGGGTCTGCCGGGATAGGGGCTGTAGTGTGTGTGTGTGTGTGTGTGGTGCAATATGTGTGTGTAAGGGGTGCAATATGTGTGTGTGAGGGGTGCAGTGTGCGTGTGTGTACAGGGGTGCAGTGTGTGTGTGTGTGAGGGATGCAGTGTGCGTACAGGGGTGCATTATGTTTGTGAAGGATGTAGTTTGTGTGTGTGTGTGTGTGTGAGGGGTGCACTGTGTGTATGTGTGGCAGTTTGTGCATGAGGGTGTGTGTGTGGGGGGTGCAGTGTGTGTGTGGGGGGGTGCAGTGTGTGTGAGGAGTACAGTGTGTGTGAGGGGTACAGTGTGTGCTAAGGGGCAGGTTGTGTGAGGGGTACAGTGTGTGTGTGGGGGGTGCAGTGTTTGTGAATGGGGGCAATGTGTGTATGGGGGGTAGTGTGTGTATGGGGAGGCAGTGTGTGTGTATGGGGGCAGTGTGTGTGTATGGCAGGGGCAGTGTGTGTATGGGGGTAGTGTGTGTATGGGGTAATTGTGTGTATGGGAGCAGTGTGTGTGTATGGGGGTAATTGTGTGTATGGAGGGTAATTGTGTGTAACGGGGGTAATTGTGTGTAAGGGCAGTGTGTGTGTATGGGGTGGCAGTGTGTGTGTATGGGGTAGTGTGTGTATGGTTGGGCAGTGTGTGTGTATGGGGTTAGTGTGTGTATAGGGAGGCAGTTTGTGTGTATGGGGTAGTGTGTGTATGGGGGCAGTGTGTGTGTATGGGGGTAGTGTGTGTATGGGGGTAGTGTGTGTATGGGGGCAGTGTGTGTATCGGGTAGTGTGTGTATGGGGGGTTATTGTGCTAGCGGGCCGGAGAGGGAGATCTCTGATCTCCCCTCCAGTCCTGCAGAGACGGCATGGGAGAGGGAGGCACAGTTCCTGGGGCTATCATCATATCACCGGGAAAATAACTTGCGGCTCCCCTGTATGCCTGTCGCGGCAGGGTGTGCCAAGTTACAATATCTTTCTTTATAACAATAAAATAACCCAAGCTCACCCAAAAGTGTCCATCAGGACCTTAACAGGGGACTGGGGAACAATTTAGTCCTGCATTTGTGGGGGTCAGTCTAACCAGGGACCCCCTCCACCTATGATTAAAATATCTCCTTACCCTCAAACTTACCTTTACCCTATTGTTTCCTCTTTTCTTCCTTCCTCAGAATCTGTTCTACTTTTTCTAATTTTTAATCTATTTCTCTTTAAAACCTAAGACAACGTAGAGACTACTTTATCTTATGTATTTTTTCTACACCAGACAAAGGTGTCAAAGCCCCTTTAAGAGATGAAATCGACTTAATGTGAAAGATAGAGAGAGACTAAGAGCTACAAAATAGAAACCAGATAATCCGTCAGTTAGCAAGTTAGGCCCCATTCTCAGTGCCAGTTTTGGGGTGCTACCCCCATTTCTCAGTACTAGTTTTGGGGTGCTACCCCCATTTCTCAGTGTCACTTTTGGGGTTTACGCTCTTTTCTCAGTGTTGGTTTTGGGCTGCTAAGACCATTTCTCAGTGTCAGTTTTGGGGTGCTACCCCCATCTCTCAGCTTCAGTTTTGGGGTGTTTTACCATATTCTCAGCATTAGTTTTGAGGTGCTACCCGCCATTCACAGTGTCAGTTTTGGGGTGTTACCTTAATTCGCAGTATATATATTAACAATATAGTTGCATTTTGAATATATTTGTTTAGGATCCAGCATAATCTCACTGTATGGCCCATGTTAGGTAAACATAGGTCAATATACTGGCAATCAATAAAAGCGTGATAAACGGTGTAACGGTGACATTCCACAGTCGGTTTGTCCGTCCATCCCATGCTGATAATGACATCTTACATATAAAATTCCATATTCCCATGACACAATGTTCCCTGA
Source organism: Pelobates fuscus (assembly GCF_036172605.1). Lineage (NCBI taxonomy): Eukaryota > Metazoa > Chordata > Amphibia > Anura > Pelobatidae > Pelobates > Pelobates fuscus. The sequence goes on from NC_086327.1 coordinate 134,139,535, forward strand.
GTGTACGCTGAGCCGTTACGTTTGAGGGGCTCAGACACAGATCCGCTGAGACATTGTAACCATGTCACTTTGCCAGTAATGCCGTGTGGGCATCGCTTTGGCAGGACGGATTGAGGATTGGTGAACAGATGCTTTCTGTGCACGTAGGTTTGTTTTGGAAATGTTTCCATGACAACCGAAACACAAACCTGCGCTCCATTTACTGAGGAATGCAGATATTATATATCTCAGTATTCTCCCTGGGTTATGAATGTTATATGAAGACATTTTATTGATTTTTGTTTATCAGGCAGATTAGGGAAAGTTTGCTCTGAGGGTTATCTGTTCAGCGGAAACAATCTGTTTAATCTAGACTAGGATCATTATAGGGTAATATGAGCTAAGGGCAGCTTGAATGGCTAATAAAGGTTAAAGGGACAGTCAGGCACTATAAGCATTTAATCTCACTGAAGTGGTTATAGTGGCTGCAGCACCCAACCCCCCCCCCACATTGTCCCTTCATTCAGTGATAAACCATTTCATCTAATTGAAGTGATTATAGTGGCTGCACCCTTCTGACATTGTCCCTTCATTCAGTAACAAACCATTTCATCTCATTGAAGTGGTTATAGTGGCTGCAGTCCCCTGACATTGTCCCTTCATTCAGTAATAAACCATTTAATCTCATTGAAGTAGTTATAGTATTTGTAGTCCCCTGACATTGTCCCTTCATTCAGTAATAAACCATTTTATCTCATTGAAGTAGTTATAGTGGCTGCACCCTTCTGACATTGTCCCTTCATTCAGTAACAAACCATTTCATCTCATTGAAGGAAGTGGTTATAGTGGCTGCAGCCCCCTGACATTGTCCCTTCATTCTGTGATAAACCATTTCATCTCATTGAAGTGATTATAGTGGCTGCAGCCCCCTGACATTGTCCCTTCATTCAGTAATAAACCATTTTATCTCATTGAAGTAGTTATAGTGGCTGCAGCCCCCTGACATTGTCCCTTCATTCAGTGATAAACCATTTTATCTAATTGAAGTAGTTATAGTGGCTGCAGCCCCCTGACATTGTCCCTTCATTCTGTGATAAACCATTTCATCTCATTGAAGTAGTTATAGTGGCTGCAGCCCCTGACATTGTCCCTTCATTCAGTAATAAACCATTTAATCTCATTGAAGTGATTATAGTGGCTGCAGCCCCCTGACATTGTCCCTTCATTCAGTAATAAACCATTTTATCTCATTGAAGTAGTTATAGTGGCTGCAGCCCCCTGACATTGTCCCTTCATTCTGTGATAAACCATTTCATCTCATTGAAGTAGTTATAGTGGCTGCAGCCCCCTGACATTGTCCCTTCATTCAGTAATAAACCATTTCATCTCATTGAAGTAGTTATAGTGGCTGCAGCCCCCTGACATTGTCCCTTCATTCAGTGATAAACCATTTCATCTCATTGAAGTAGTTATAGTGGCTGCAGCCCCCTGACATTGTCCCTTCATTCTGTGATAAATCATATTATCTCATTGAAGTAGTTATAGTGGCTGCAGCCCCCTGACATTGTCCCTTCATTCTGTGATAAACCATTTCATCTCATTGAAGTAGTTATAGTGGCTGCAGCCCCCTGACATTGTCCCTTCATTCTGTGATAAACCATTTCATCTCATTGAAGTAGTTATAGTGGCTGCAGCCCCCTGACATTGTCCCTTCATTCAGTAATAAACCATTTCATCTCATTGAAGTGATTATAGTGGCTGCAGCCCCCTGACATTGTCCCTTCATTCAGTAATAAACCATTTTATCTCATTGAAGTAGTTATAGTGGCTGCAGCCCCCTGACATTGTCCCTTCATTCAGTGATAAACCATTTCATCTCATTGAAGTAGTTATAGTGGCTGCAGCCCCCTGACATTGTCCCTTCATTCAGTGATAAACCATTTCATCTCATTGAAGTAGTTGTAATGGCTGCAGCCCCCTGACATTGTCCCTTCATTCTGTGATAAACCATTTTATCTAATTGAAGTAGTTATAGTGGCTGCAGCCCCCTGACATTGTCCCTTCATTCTGTGATAAACCATTTTATCTCATTGAAGTAGTTATAGTGGCTGCAGCCCCCTGACATTGTCCCTTCATTCTGTGATAAACCATTTCATCTCATTGAAGTAGTTATAGTGGCTGCAGCCCCCTGACATTGTCCCTTCATTCAGTAATAAACCATTTTATCTCATTGAAGTAGTTATAGTGGCTGCAGCCCCCTGACATTGTCCCTTCATTCAGTGATAAACCATTTCATCTCATTGAAGTAGTTATAGTGGCTGCAGCCCCCTGACATTGTCCCTTCATTCTGTGATAAACCATTTTATCTCTTTGAAGTAGTTATAGTGGCTGCAGCCCCCTGACATTGTCCCTTCATTCTGTGATAAACCATTTTATCTCATTGAAGTAGTTATAGTGGCTGCAGCCCCCTGACATTGTCCCTTCATTCTGTGATAAACCATTTCATCTCATTGAAGTAGTTATAGTGGCTGCAGCCCCTTGACATTGTCCCTTCATTCTGTGATAAACCATTTTATCTCATTGAAGTAGTTATAGTGGCTGCAGCCCCCTGACATTGTCCCTTCATTCAGTAATAAACCATTTAATCTCATTGAAGTAGTTATAGTGGCTGCAGCCCCCTGACATTGTCCGTTCATTCTGTGATAAACCATTTCATCTCATTGAAGTAGTTATAGTGGCTGCAGCCCGCTGACATTGTCCCTTCATTCTGTGATAAACCATTTTATCTAATTGAAGTAGTTATAGTGGCTGCAGCCCCCTGACATTGTCCCTTCATTCAGTAATAAACCATTTAATCTCATTGAAGTAGTTATAGTGGCTGCAGCCCCCTGACATTGTCCCTTCATTCTGTGATAAACCATTTCATCTCATTAAAGTGATTATAGTGGCTGCAGCCCCCTGACATTGTCCCTTCATTCAGTAATAAACCATTTCATCTCATTGAAGTAGTTATAGTGGCTTCAGCCCCCTGACATTGTCCCTTCATTCTGTGATAAACCATTTTATCTCATTGAAGTAGTTATAGTGGCTGCAGCCCCCTGACATTGTCCCTTCATTCTGTGATAAACCATTTTATCTCATTGAAGTAGTTATAGTGGCTGCAGCCCCCTGACATTGTCCCTTCATTCTGTGATAAACCATTTCATCTCATTGAAGTAGTTATAGTGGCTGCAGCCCCCTGACATTGTCCCTTCATTCAGTAATAAACCATTTTATCTCATTGAAGTAGTTATAGTGGCTGCAGCCCCCTGACATTGTCCCTTCATTCAGTGATAAACCATTTCATCTCATTGAAATAGTTATAGTGGCTGCAGCCCCCTGTCATTGTCCCTTCATTCTGTGATAAACCATTTTATCTCATTGAAGTAGTTATAGTGGCTTCAGTCCCCTGACATTGTCCCTTCATTCTGTGATAAACCATTTTATCTCATTGAAGTAGTTATAGTGGCTGCAGCCCCCTGACATTGTCCCTTCATTCTGTGATAAACCATTTCATCTCATTGAAGTAGTTATAGTGGCTGCAGCCCCCTGACATTGTCCCTTCATTCTGTGATAAACCATTTTATCTCATTGAAGTAGTTATAGTGGCTGCAGCCCCCTGACATTGTCCCTTCATTCTGTGATAAACCATTTCATCTCATTGAAGTAGTTATAGTGGCTGCAGCCCCCTGACATTGTCCCTTCATTCAGTAATAAACCATTTAATCTCATTGAAGTAGTTATAGTGGCTGCAGCCCCCTGACATTGTCCCTTCATTCTGTGATAAACCATTTTATCTCATTGAAGTAGTTATAGTGGCTGCAGCCCCCTGACATTGTCCCTTCATTCAGTGATAAACCATTTCATCTCATTGAAGTAGTTATAGTGGCTGCAGCCCCCTGACATTGTCCCTTCATTCTGTGATAAACCATTTTATCTAATTGAAGTAGTTATAGTGGCTGCAGCCCCCTGACATTGTCCCTTCATTCAGTAATAAACCATTTAATCTCATTGAAGTAGTTATAGTGGCTGCAGCCCCCTGACATTTTCCCTTCATTCTGTGATAAACCATTTCATCTCATTAAAGTGATTATAGTGGCTGCAGCCCCCTGACATTGTCCCTTCATTCAGTAATAAACCATTTCATCTCATTGAAGTAGTTATAGTGGCTGCAGCCCCCTGACATTGTCCCTTCATTCTGTGATAAACCATTTCATCTCATTAAAGTGATTATAGTGGCTGCAGCCCCCTGACATTGTCCTTTCATTCAGTAATAAACCATTTCATCTCATTGAAGTAGTTATAGTGGCGGCAGCCCCCTTACATTGTCCCTTCATTCAGTAATAAACCATTTTATCTCATTGAAATAGTTATAGTGGCTGCAGCCCCCTGACATTGTCCCTTCATTCAGTAATAAACCATTTAATCTCATTGATCATGCCAATCACAGACGCCCAATGCGGCTCATGATAAGGCTTCATTAACTCATGCAGCACAGAGGGGCCGACGGGCTGCCGGGGCTCTTATTTAGCATTAAAACATTACAAACTGTTTAACACTAAATGGAAGGACAGTGGCATGGAACTATAGACACTATAACCACTTCAATGAGATGAAGCCTACAGTATCCCTTCAACGGACAAAAAAAAAGTGTTTTTCACCGCTCACTGCCCCCTCTTTAGAGATTTAGATGCTCTCATAGATGCGTTGATCTCACACTAGCAAACCTCAAGCCTAGACATTGCTGCTCCTATGTTGGTACTAGGGCTCCCATGTCAATAGACTACACTCGCTTCAATTATTCACTCAACGTACTTAGAATTCTCTTTATTTCTCTTGTATTGACTTGGTGTGCATTATGAAACTTGAGTTTTTATCATTCTCTTCTACAAAACTAAACTGAGGTGCCTTATCCTGTTATACCTTTGTATTTTGTTCCAAATCATTTGATATTTGCATATGGCATGCTTATTTGATATGAGGTATAATCACCCCAATAAAAAAGGGATTTACAAAAAAAAAAAAATCCCCAAAAACCCCATTGTTTAAAACCTGTATACAGAGACTATTGGGGTCAGTTTTATGATCACGTCTAACTTGATCCAATGAGATCCACCACAAAGAGTAGCATTATAGAACTAATGGCTCGAGGTAACCTATGGTTCCGTTTAGGCCGGATTCAGCAGGTAGCGATGCCTCCAATCACAATTCTCCACTGAAGACCGTAATTTGCAGTGAAAGCTTCCTGTAGAGACAATGGTCAATAAAGCAAAATTTTAAGTTTCTTTCGAAGTGTTGCCGGTATTACCAAAAGGGTATAAGTGTCCAGGCAAGTTCATGTGGTGCCCATCACATAGCGATGCCCATCACATAGTGGTGCCCATCACATAGCTTAAAGGAACCATCTGAATATGTAGTGTTCAGTAAAACATCCTTACAAAAAAATTATAAAATCACCTCTCATTTTTCTGGTGAAGCCTTTAACCCTTTTAGTTCAGGAGGCGTCTGGAAGCCATTGTTTTGACTCCATCTTGCTGCACTTGTTATATTTAAGATGTTTGGTGTTGTTGTCGTGTATTCCACTTGGAATACCATGAACAGTGGTGTATTTTGGATTTGTGCTGCCCTAGGCACGACTAAATATGGGCACCCCCAAAACTAAATTTGCCCCCCCCAATTTGTGTCAAGGCCATTTTTTTGACTGACAGACACATGCCCTCATTGATACATGCACTGATATACACTCACTGACAGATACACAGTCATTGCCACACACATACAGTCATTGGCACACACTGTTTAACCAACACACACTTTCACTGACAGACACACACTGACACACCCACTCACTGACAGGCACACACTCTCAGATACACATAAAATGACATACACACACTGACACACACTCACAGGCACACCCATTCTCACTCACATACACACAGTGACAGCTACACTCACTCACTCACTCACTCACAGTAAGGTGGACAGCCCCAGAACACAAGGCAAACAAGTGCCGCCCTAGGCAAATGCCTTCTTTGCCTTGTGGTAAATACATCCCTGACCATGAAACCCACCATCCTGGGAATTTATACTGTTTGGACCACCTGATACTTAGTATTTTCACTCAAGGATGAGAAATCTGCCCAACTGACAAAACCCCTGCCAAGTGTTGATTACAGAGAGAGACTGAATTACAGTGCGAGTTGCACTAAGGTCACTGGGAGTTTTCATCTGTAGAAACCATCTCTATGATAAGTAACATCTTACTCCAATAAGAATATCTTCTCTCGTCCCTGTTCCATGTAAAAATATATTTACAGTGTCCTTAGGTTCCTTTATTGGAAGTAACTCCCGATGGGAAGAGAGAACGGTCCTCTGTGTTCTCTCTGTGTGTAATTAAACAATATCACATGAAATAGAGGACGTTATCTGGAAAATCCTGTATTGCTCCCAACACATTTCGTCAGCTGTAATAGAGGACAAGAGTGATGCTGCACAAACATATGGATCACAAGGCAACCAGTGGTTGTGGGGCACAATCAGTCAAGTGATGTCATTGCCCTAAATGTAGCCCCCATGTCAAATGCAATCATTGAATCAGGGCCAATAAATTACAAAAACTGTGGTAAGATTGGCATGGCATTGGAATGTGACATCACATCACTTCTCTGATGTCACAGAACACGTTTAGTTTTAGGCAATAGAATGCAGTAAGTTTAACTTGTAACCCAACACCTTACAGGCATGTGTCATGCTCAGTTATTTATTGATATATTTGTTACTGGACTTTAAAACCCTTAGGGTTAAAAACTATTAAAAGAAAAAGCATTTAAGTGAATCAGTAAAACCCATCAGTCAAAGTTCCGTGCCACTGTTTTAAAATGGTTTCAGTAGTTTTAAGATATTTTAGTAACATAGTTCTAAACGTCATTAAAGAGACACCTTTCCTAGAATTAGAGATTATGTCGAATAACCTTCTCTCCCACACTCTCCTGTTACAAAATGTAACAAATGTAACAAATGTAACAAAATGTAATGTAAATGAGGAGAAAGTGTATAAAGCACAGAAACCATGATACACAATATAACAATATGCAATATTATACACCATACAATAATATATTAATAAAATAATCCACCATTTCTAGGTGGGGTATTTATTTCCAATATTAGGGGGGGCTGGGGGGAGAGGTATTGTTTTATGTGACAATACACCTATTGTAACTCACTTGGAATGGTTACATTCAGAAATCCAACAATAAAGAATTAATAAAATATTTATTGCCTTTCTAAGCCGACCTTCCAACTTATCGAGATATTCTGTAAACATTTCCCAATACAGCTATAGCAGCAGTTCAAATAAACTCCCCCCCCCCCTTCCTTTCTTCCCCCCCCCCCCCCCCCAGATCACGGTTTGGGGGCAATAATTGAGGGGAATGCAGATCTTTGTAAAGAATTAACATTTATAGTAATAAGATACACTTCATATAATGTATTAGTAAAACGCACTCTGTTCGTACACTGTTACGCTCTGCTGTTATACGTGACGCTTTATATTTATATGGAAATCAATTAATCAGACAGAAAGTAGAAATGACGCGCAGGGAAGTCATTTAAGACAAAAAGTTAATATTAAAACAATATTTGAGCAAACACATTTTGAACCAACTCCTCCTAATCGTGGGAGTCAGCGCTAAGACAGGATTTAGAAACATGTTTATGTCACACTCCAAGTAAAACAAAGAGGAACTGTATTGACACATAGTTGTCTAAAGTTAATTGTGTTAATCACTAAACATAAACATGTTAATTCAAGGAATAAAAACACATTATATTATCCATCCCTAAACTATGAGAGCCAGACATTAAATGAATACAATGAATACAGTCCATGACACGTCAGCGTCTGACTTCTCAAATAATACCAAGCTGTATTCTCTGAACAGTGACTTGCTGGGAACTGCAAAATGTGGTAAAACAAAAACTGATCTAGAAAAATTCTCAAACTCAGCTCTAGCTACAGTTGGGCTGTTTTTTCCTAAATCTTACAGTTGGGTTTTTATTTTCCCTAGAGTTGGGCAGTTTGGTTTTTGTGTCATTTTACCCCACTCCCTCTAACATGTAAGCTCATTGAGCAAGGCCCCCTTAACCCCTCTGTTACTGTGTGTCCAACTTGTCTGGTTACATATACATGTTTGTTTGTTCGTCCATCCATTGTACAGCGCTGCGGAATTTGTTGGCGCTATTTAAATAATAACATAATACTAATAAAAATGTGATCCTTCCTCCACATTCCTGGTTAGGTGAGAGCTCGCTTCAGATGACGCACAGCACACGATTTTTAGCAAATGCAGGAACGTCAAATTACAGTTTATAATTCTATTTCTATCATTTGTTTGTTTAAATGGGAATATGAGGTTTTTCACCTTTTCAATGTTCTATTTGTTAATTACAGTAAAGATGGAACAACAGCCCCCTTACAGCTGGGCTCAAGAGAAGCATATCAGGCTTGTGCGGTTCACCCAGTCTCCACTCCTTCAAAAAATTGTTAAAAACCCACTTCTTCATAAAAGCGTATCAATTAAACTGTTATTTTTATTATTATATTTATAGAGCGCCATCAAATTCCGCAGCGCTTTACAATGGATGGACAAACAGACATGTAGTTGTAACCAGAGAAGTTGGACACACAGGAACAGAGGGGTTGAGGGCCCTGCTCAATGAGCTTACATGCTAGAGGGAGTGGGTTAAAATGACACAAAAGGTAAGGATAGTATTAGACTAGTGACAGTTGCAGAAGAGGAATCAGTTGGGAGCTATTAACAGTTTAATTGATACGCTTTTATGAAGAAGTGGGTTTTTAACAATTTTTTTGAAGGAGTGGAGACTGGGTGAGCATCTAACGGAGGAGGGAAGCGAGTTCCACAGGAACGGTGCAGCCCTCGAGAAATCTTGAAGGCGAGCATCAGAGGTGGGAGTACGGACAGAAGATAGACGTAAGTCTTCAGCAGATCGTAAGGGCCTAGACGGGACATACTTGTGTATAAGGGAGGATAGATAGGTGGGAGCAGCATTATGTAAAGATTTGAAAGCAAGAACCAGAATTTTAAATTGAGCTCTATATTTTATAGGAAGCCAATGTAGGGACTGACAGAAGGGTGAGGCATGGGAGGTGCGGGCGGACAGGAAGATGAGCCTCGCTGCCGCATTCATTATGGACTGTAACGGCACAAGTTGGGAGCACTTAAGACCACTGAGAAGCGGATTACAGTAGTCAAGGCGAGAAAGGACAGTGGAATGGACCAACACCTTAGTCGCATCTGGCGTTAAGTAGGGGCGGATGTTTTTGAGATGGAAATGACAGGATTTAGCGATAGATTGAACATGAGGCTTAAAGGAGAGGTCGGAGTCAAAGAGAACACCTAGGCAGTGAGCCTGCGTGGTGGAGCTGATGGTAGCACCGTTGACTTGGAGGGAGGGAGACACAGGAGTAACAACACTTGAGGGAGGAAAGACCAGAATTTCAGTTTTGGTCAAGTTTAGTTTAAGGAAGTGGGCAGCCATCCAGTTAGAAACAGCAGAGAGGCAGTCAGAGACACTAGTCAAGAGGGACGGGGAGAGATCAGGAGAGGACAGGTAAAATTGCGTGTCATCTGCATAGAAATTATATTGGAAGCCAAAGGAGTTAATGAGTTTACCAAGGGAGGCAGTATAGATGGAGAACAGTAGGGGACCAAGGACTGAACCTTGGGGGACACCAACAGAGAGGAGTTGGGGAGAAGAAGCAGAGCCAGAGAAAGAAACACTGAAAGAGCGCTGGGAGAGTTAGGAGGAGCACCAGGAGAGAGCAATATCTTGTAGACCGATATTGCGGAGGATGAGAAGAAGCTGTTGATGATCAACTTTGTCAAAAGCCGCAGACAGGTCAAGGAGAATTAGGATAGAGTAGTGACCACGAGATTTTGCAGCGAGTAGATCATTGGATACTTTGGTCAGTGCCGTTTCCACAGCGTGCTTAGCGCGGAAACCAGACTGAAGCAGGTCTAGCAGAGAGTTGGACTCGAGGAAGTCTGTCAATCTCGCATACACAATTCTTTCAAGGATCTTGGATGCAAAAGGCAGTAGCGAGATAGGACGATAATTGGATGGGGAGTTAGGGTCAAGATTGGGCTTCTTTAGAATTGGGGTTACAGTTGCATGTTTGAAGGGCGATGGAAATATACCAGAGGAGAGAGAGAGATTGAGAATTTTAGTGAGAGGTGGAGAAAGAGAAGAAGACAGAGTACGGATGAGATGCGAGGGAATTGGATCTAGGGAGCAGGTGGTGGGGCGGGAGGACTGGAGCAGAGCAGAAACCTCTTCCAATGTAGCGGGTGCGAATGAACATAAAACAGCAGAGGGAGTGAAGTTAGGGGAAGTATTGTAAGGGGAAGAAGAAAGATGTTAATAGCTCCTGACTGATTCCTCTTCTGCAACTGTCACTAGTCTAATACTATCCTTACCTTTTTGTGTCATTTTACCCCACTCCCTCTAGCATTTAAGCTCACTGAGCAGGCCCCTTAACCCCTCTGTTCCTGTGTGTCCAACTTGTCTGGTTCCAACTACATGTCTGTTCTTCCACCCATTGTAAAGCGCTGCGGAATTTGATGACGCTATATAAATAACATAATAATAATAATAATAATATGCCAAATTATATGTCTTGATGTTGATTTTAGAATAAAGTATTGATTTTAAGTTCTGGAAGAGTCCTGAATTATAATTTTCACCTTGAATTTTGAATTATGAAGGTCTAGTCATGGACCTCGAACATCTTGAATACCTGGCTTAGAGAATGTTTCCACCTTGACTTTGAATCCCTGATCATACTCACTTTAGCTAATAACTCTGTAATTCTCTCTGTATTGCACACTGCTGGAGATTTTACTTCCAATGGCAATCATACGAGGATCTAAAACACGGGATTTATTTATATGTATTTAGTAGCTGGGCATCTGCAAACAACGAGAATCAAATTAATATTATATTGAATATCTAAAATGTTCCCAAAATGTGCTGTCTATCTGTCTCTATTGTGAATTGAAATAGATCCACGTTTAGCTACTCCACTTCTGTTAATTTCAGTTACCAAGTGATGTCTGCACAGCCTTTCTGTACACCCAGTGATACAATGATAATTTACGTGAAATACTTTATGAATAGGTTCACTGGATATTTGCTTTAGTTAAAAGAAAGCTCCAACGTTAAAGGACCACTCTAGGCACCCAGACCACTTCAGCTTAATGAGGTGGTCTGGGTGCCTGGTCCCTCTAGGATTAACCCTTTTTTTTAAATAAACATAGCAGTTTCAGAAAACTGCTATGTTTATACTGAGGGTTAATCCAGCCTCCAGAGCCTCTAGTGGCTGTCTCATTGACAGCCGCTAGAGGCGCTTGCGTGCTTCTCACTGTGAAAATCACAGTGAGAAGACGCCAGCGTCCATAGGAAAGCATTGTAAATGCTTTCCTATGCGACCGGCTGAATGCGCGCGCGGCTCCTGACGCGCATGCGCATTCAGCCGATGACGTTGCGAGGAAGGAGGAGAGGAGGAGGAAAACTCCCCGCCAGGCGCTGGAGAAAGGTAAGTGTTTAACCCCTTCCTCTCTCCAGAGCCCGGGGAGGGGGTCCCTGAGGGTGGGGGCACCCTCAGGGCACTATAGTGCCACGAAAACGAGTATGGTTTCCTGGCACTATAGTGGTCCTTTAAAAATAAATATATTTGTTTAATTTTACAATGAAATTTTCCTTTTTTTCATTGTATTCAATCTTTAGATTTTCAGGAAAACGAAACATAACAGAAGAAAACGAAACAAACAAGCTCAAAAATTAAAATACACTAATTATATAATGGGCTCACTCCTGTTGAATATTTTAGAATTATCAATGGAAAATACTAATCTGGAAAACTGGAAAAATAAAGGTATTACAAAAATTAAAGAAATAGTGTGTTGGGCCTGACCATCAAGGTATCTAGTTGTGACTCTGAGAGCTCCCCGAGACACGTTGCATAATCTGAACTCTTGGGCTGAATCAGCAATTGTCTACAAGCGTACTGCTTACTTTTTGACTTCCGAACTGACAAACCGGTCTGGGTCTTCTAAATCTAGATGCTAAACTCCAACGAGGCCTAGCTGATGCTGTGGGAGGGAGAGACGTCCGCTCTTCCAAAATCAGCGCAGATGGATCTCCGAACAGGTACCTGTCTCCCTGCTGCCCCCCCTTTGGACCACTGCGGGTTATGCCGGTATCCATCATGATGGCTCTCATAATCTCATGACAAGTCATCACAGTAAGGCAGATGCCAACACTATCTACCAAGATACCTCTAAGATGGCGGATGCCGTGACCATTCTTGCATGCAGTGGGGAGATATCAACCATTCTCCAGCGCCTGGATCCCCTCGTTGCCGCATTATTGAGGAAGCTAAAGACCAAGCAATCACTACCTGAACCTGTGGAGGCTCCTGGGTCACCCAGACATGTTAAGAGCTGATCAGTGGTTTTACCTGATGGCCTAATAAGCCTGAGAGGGTGGAGGAGGCGGAAGCCGTGGAGGCTGAATCGACACTCCCCAAGACAAGCAGAGAGCCGGTGTGAACCAAAGCTCCAAGGCAAGCATGGGAGACAAGCGGAGAGATGGTGTGCCGGAAGGGAACCTATTACGGATACCAGATATACAGTTGATGTCTCTAGCTCTGTGTCTTCGGATACATGCTGTGTGGGACTGTAAAGTCACTATCGGGGGGATAGGCTGACCGCCATGATAAACTCAGTACTACATGATATATCTCAGTTGGCTGAATGTTGTAGTGCCAAGCTCTCATTTGTTTTTTCGTCGGTTATCATTTCTACACTTTTCATCAACTACCTGCATGGACATTCTCCAGGATTAGGCACTAATTATGGGCTACTACTTAGTTGGGATTGTTATAATCTGCTAGAGCTATCTGGGTGGTACACCTCGTTGGTCCTCTACTTCTAACATGTCTACCCATACATGTGACTCCTTCAGTTAACCATCAGTATATCAGATGTAAGATTCACCTCTTGTTACGAAAAAAATGTGCAGCTCAATCACATTTATTTATTTTACCAGGAAAGATACATTGAGAATTCTCCCCTTTTTAACTATGTCCTAATGATGCTCTTTTTACAATGTCTGTTATTGAAATGCGTGAGATTGCTGTTGCGGCATCGCACGCCTGTATTGTACTTGTATTCACAAATAAAAAAAAAAAAGATTGACAAAGCAATAAACAAAATAAATAACAGACCAAAACAAAATAAAACCCTTTCCCAGACTTGTTTCAGATTATAACATCCCAAATAAAGACATGTTTGAAACATCTATGTGACAGACCCATCCATCGGGACTAAAACCATTTGGGTTCGTCTGATTTGCCCAGTACTTATGGTCCCTGAGAGATTATACGAAGGGTTGTGACTTTGTATAAAAGACATTTCAAGTACAGCGGAAACTAATGAAACGCCCAAGCTACCAAAGTCCTCGAGGTGGCCGACATCGGACAAAGGACCACGTGGCGGCGGCCATTTTAACTTCGAACCCGCCGACCCGTATTATCGACGATACTTCGACAGTTCAACGAAAGTCGAAGTACCGACCCACCTCGAACGGGACTTAGCCATTTTTAGGCCAGCAAGTGACCGACCGCACAGCCCGAATCCAGGGAACTATTTTGGGCAAGAAAAGATACCTGCGGTCGGTCATAAACGAACATTCGCGTAACTTTTTATTCACTGAAGGGATTGATGTGATTTTTGAGAATGGTTATGTTTTCAGTATGCTGAATCTGAATATGTGTCTCTTATGTGAACATGATGGATGGATTTGAAGTTATGAAAGTTATATAAAAGTATATTTCAAACTGTATGTATAATAGGATTATGTGTCACACCAAGGGGAGGGAATGTGTGGGATGTAACATCGATGCCAGTGGTTATTTTATGCCTCCCCTTGGGTGTGGCCTGTGTGTGTGAAATGCAAATAAAAGGCAGGCTGGCTGATCCAGTCCTCAGTTCATGTTTTACCCTCATAATGGAGCTTGGTCTCGTTATTGGGGGAACCGGGAATACAAGTGACTAACGACTGTGTCTGGAGCTCGGAAGGTGGTACCGTAACAACTGGTGGCAAGCGACGGGATGATCTTCAACGCCCAAAGAAACCGCTACGACCAAGAATAAAATGGAACTACAATACCAAAACCTGAGAAGAGCTACCTTAAAAGACTTATTGGAACAAAGGGGCGGACAGGCCAGTAACCTCAAGAAGAGGGACATTATTGCTTTATTGCTGGAAATGGATGGAGTACCAGCGGCAGAGGGAGCCAATGGACCCAGCCCCGACGACAGAACCCCCGAGGAGGCAAGATTTGACCGGGCGGTAAGAATTCGGCTGGCCCATTATGGCCCCAACCCCTCCGTAGAGATCATCACCCAGGTTCAAGCCGCTGTGGAGGCCAGCCTGCTACGCCAAAACGGTACTGCAGCGGCCCCAGTCACAGCAAACCCGGGGGACAAACAGAAAGTGCCATTTGCGGCCTTCAAAGCCTTCAGTGAGACCGAAGGAGAGATTGACGGGTACCTTGCGGATTTTGAGCGGCAATGTGCCCTGCACAAGGTACCCCCGGCAGACTGGGTTGCTATACTGTCCGGCAAGTTATCCGGCCGGGCCAACGACGCTTTTCGGGCTATTCCGGATGAGGAGATCGGGGATTATGTTACCGTCAGGGAAGCTTTACTTGCCCGGTATGCCGTCACCCCCGAGGCATACCGGAGGAGGTTCCGGGACACTGCAAAGACCTCTGGGGACTCATACGTGGAATGGGCCTGCAAGGTACATCGCACAGCCGCCCACTGGATGGCAGGATGCCAGGCGGTGTCGGGAGAAGAGGTGCTGCAGATGTTTCTATTGGAACATTGTTTCGACAAATTGCCGACAGGGGTCAGAGAGTGGGTACGAGACCGTAAGCCTTCCACTCTACACGAGGCGGCTCGCTTGGCCGATGAGTACACTGACGCTCGCAGACTGGACAATTCCACCACCAAGGCCACAGCCCGAGCGGAATACCAACCAGCCGCTGCCACGTATCAGCCTCCCATAAACAGACCATCCGCACCCCCTCCAGCTGCCCAATACCAACGTCCACCCCGGTTTAACGCCCGAGAATACTCTGAACCCCTTCGGTGCTTCCTGTGCAATCAGCTAGGGCACCGGCGACAGGAGTGCCCGATGAACCGTGCCAACAGGAACCAGTCCTGGAGGAAACCCACGGGGGCCCCTTCCCCAGCACCTCTCCCAGCAGTCCACTGTGTAGAGGAAGAGGAATGCTGGGGCATATTACATGAGGCGGACCCTGTTCAGGCTGCCCACCAGGACAATCGACAACACCACAGACAGAGTGTAAAGGTCAACGGGAAGGAAGCCAGTGGGCTACGAGACACTGGTGCAACCCTGACTTTGCTCCAAAAGCACCTAGTGTCCGAAGCTCAACATACCGGGGATACCGTGGCAGTACGAGTAGCCGGGGGTGCAGTATTTCGTCTACCCGTGGCCCGGGTACATTTGGATTGGGGAGTGGGCGCTAGACACGTGAATGTGGGGGTCATTAAGGATTTACCCGCTGATGTTCTTCTTGGCAACGACTTGGCCCCCCTGGTTTCGGCCTTTGCTCCCATGGGCCCCGCTGCAGTGGACGCTGTTACGACCCGTGCCCAGACCCGTGCCACTGAGGCCGGCCCACCTGCTGTTGAGACCCAGGTAAGACTCTCTACCCCGACTTGTACCTTAGACCAGGCCCCGTTAGGCTGGGATACCCCAGAAATGTACGGGAAGGAAACTAGGGAGGACCCGACGTTAGCCAAGTACAGAGCCAGGGCCGACGCTGGGGAAGAAGGAGTAGGTGGAGAACACTACGAGTGGGTGGGGGATAGGCTGTACAGGATCCCGAAACCTTCCCCGAAACCGAATGCCCCTCCGCAGAAACGACAACTAGTAGTACCTGCAAAGTATCGGCAGGAGATTCTGCGGATTGGGCATGACGTGCCGTTAGCAGGTCATCTAGGTTCCCACCGCACAGCTCATAGAATCACCCAAAACTTTTTCTGGCCCAATTTTAACCGAGATGTGCGGATGTATTGTAGCACGTGCGACACTTGTCAACGGGTAGGTAAGCGGGGAGATCATCCAAAAGCTAGGCTACAGCCGATGCCTATCATTGGAGAGCCCTTTTCCCGCATAGCCGTTGACATTGTGGGTCCACTGGCCAGGGCTAGTCCATCCGGTAAGAAATATATTCTTACTGTGGTAGACTACGCCACCCGTTACCCAGAAGCAGTAGCGCTGTCTAATATAGAGGCAGAGACGGTTGCTGATGCCCTGGTTAAAGTCTTTACGAGGGTCGGGTTCCCTCAGGAGATCCTCTCTGATCAGGGAACCCAATTTACCGCTGTGCTCACCCAGCAGCTGTGGAAGGTGTGCGGCATCAACCCGCTACTTAGTTCACCCTATCATCCACAGACTAACGGTCTCTGCGAGCGATTTAATGGTACCCTCAAACAGATGCTGAGGACCTTTACTGACTCTTGCAGAGACTGGGAGCGATTCCTGCCTCATCTGCTATTTGCATACAGAGAGGTGCCCCAGGAATCAACTGGGTTCTCCCCCTTTGAGCTACTCTATGGGAGAAGGGTTCGTGGACCCCTAGATCTCATTAGAGGACACTGGGAGGGGGAGACGGAGCAAGAAGGGACCCCCATAGTGCCATATGTTCTGGAACTCCGGGACCGCATGGAGAAACTATCCCTGATGGTAAGGGAAAATCTCCGGGCGGCCCAGGGGAGGCAGAAGCGATGGTACGATCGGGGCGCCCGACAGCGGGTCTTCCAGGTTGGGCAGAAGGTCCTAGTGCTCAAACCTGTGAAGGCAAACAAGATGCAAGCATCTTGGCAGGGCCCGTACAAGGTGTTAGCTCAGGTATGCGATACTACCTATCTTATAGCCAGCTGTTCGGATGAAAGGGTACAACGATCCTTTCATGTGAACATGCTCAAGGAGTATCAGGAACGACCCGAGGATGTTGCAGCAGTTTGTGCCCCAGCTACTGACGACCCAGAGAACTTACCTTTACCTGACCTGTTAGAAAGGGATCCCCAGACCGACCTTACTAGCCTCGTACAGTTAGGTGACCGACTAAGCCCGGCCGAGAAAACCCAGGCCAGACAGCTTCTGTGGGAGAAGCAGGCGACGTTCTCCCAAGAACCCGGGTACACCAACCTAGCTATACACAAAGTCGAGACACCCGGACAGAACCCCCTACGACAACCCCCATACCGTATCCCGGAAGCAGTCCGAGAAGGAATGCGGAAGGAGATACAGGAGATGACCCGGCTGGGGGTTATTGAGCACTCAGATAGTCCGTGGGCGTCGCCCGTAGTCCTAGTACCCAAGAAGGATGGGACCACCCGGTTCTGTGTGGATTACAGGCGGCTCAACGAGCGGACTACCACTGACGCCTACCCGATGCCCCGGATAGACGAGTTACTAGACCGCATTGCCAGGGGGCGCTATCTGACCACCATTGACCTATGTAAAGGGTACTGGCAGATCCCCCTGGCCGAGGATGCTATCCCCAAGTCGGCCTTCGTCACCCCGTTTGGCCTATACCAGTTTAAGGTTATGCCATTCGGGATGAAGAATGCTCCGGCTACCTTCCAGCGTATGGTGGATAGGCTCCTCGATGGCTTCCAGGGATTTGCATGTGCCTACCTGGATGACATCGCGGTCTACAGTGAGTCTTGGGAAGACCACCTGGTACACGTAGGGGTAGTGCTGGACAAGATTCGGGCCGCCGGCCTGACTCTGAAACCAGACAAGTGCCATTTAGGCATGGCAGAAGTACAGTACTTGGGTCACCGCGTGGGTTGTGGGAGCCAGAGGCCCGAACCTGCTAAGGTGGAAGCGGTAGCTAACTGGCCCACACCTATCACCAAGACCCAAGTGCTTGCTTTCCTAGGGACAGCAGGGTATTATCGACGTTTTGTCCCCGACTATAGCACGATTGCCAAGCCCCTGACTGACCTGACTAAAAAGAACTTACCTAGGCAGGTCCTGTGGTCTCCAGCTTGTGAAGCCGCGTTTCGGGCCCTGAAGCAGGCTCTTGTGAATGCCCCTGTCCTGGCTGCCCCAGTCCCTAACAAACGTTTTCTTGTCCACACAGACGCTTCCATGTATGGACTGGGGGCTGTGCTGAGCCAGGTCGGGGAGGATGGAGGAGAGCACCCTGTCGCATATCTCAGCAGAAAGTTACTACCTCGAGAAGTGAGTTATGCGGCAGTAGAGAAAGAGTGTTTAGCCCTGGTCTGGGCACTGAAGAAACTGAGCCCTTACCTATACGGACAAGAATTTTCTCTCATAACAGACCACAACCCCCTTGTCTGGCTTAACCGGGTCTCTGGGGACAATGGCAGACTGCTGAGGTGGAGTTTGGCATTGCAGCCTTACAATTTCACTATCAGTTACCGGCCCGGTAAGCAGAATGGGAATGCGGATGGGTTATCCCGGCAAACAGACGTCCCTATCCTCCCTAAGTCCGGTCATCCCCAAGTTGACCCGCCACAGGGTCAAGCCGGGTCTGCCGGAGTGTTCCACAAGGAGGGAGCCATGTGACAGACCCATCCGTCGGGACTAAAACCATTTGGGTTCGTCTGATTTGCCCAGTACTTATGGTCCCTGAGAGATTATACGAAGGGTTGTGACTTTGTATAAAAGACATTTCAAGTACAGCGGAAACTAATGAAACGCCCAAGCTACCAAAGTCCTCGAGGTGGCCGACATCGGACAAAGGACCACGTGGCGGCGGCCATTTTAACTTCGAACCCGCCGACCCGTATTATCGACGATACTTCGACAGTTCAACGAAAGTCGAAGTACCGACCCACCTCGAACGGGACTTAGCCATTTTTAGGCCAGCAAGTGACCGACCGCACAGCCCGAATCCAGGGAACTATTTTGGGCAAGAAAAGATACCTGCGGTCGGTCATAAACGAACATTCGCGTAACTTTTTATTCACTGAAGGGATTGATGTGATTTTTGAGAATGGTTATGTTTTCAGTATGCTGAATCTGAATATGTGTCTCTTATGTGAACATGATGGATGGATTTGAAGTTATGAAAGTTATATAAAAGTATATTTCAAACTGTATGTATAATAGGATTATGTGTCACACCAAGGGGAGGGAATGTGTGGGATGTAACATCGATGCCAGTGGTTATTTTATGCCTCCCCTTGGGTGTGGCCTGTGTGTGTGAAATGCAAATAAAAGGCAGGCTGGCTGATCCAGTCCTCAGTTCATGTTTTACCCTCATAATGGAGCTTGGTCTCGTTATTGGGGGAACCGGGAATACAAGTGACTAACGACTGTGTCTGGAGCTCGGAAGGTGGTACCGTAACAATCTATATGAAAGAAATTAATAAATAATTGAAGATTTAGACATTTTCCCAGAACAAGATAACTGTAAAAGTTTTATGTCCAAGTGTGCCCGTATTGTTTGTAAAATGCCATCCAGAACTGGTGGAGTTGTCCATCAATAAAGACGCTGTGGGAAAATGTGGTTTAGTTTATAGAAGATAGAAGTGATAAGAAACTGCAAAGAAGCCCAGAACTGGCCCTACTGCATTTCAAGAATAATAAAATACAGAGCGATACCCTTCCTATAGTGTAACATATACTAACTGCAGTACAATGAATGATTGCAAAAAAACTGGAAAACAAGTAATAATTAATCAAGATATTAATCAAGCAAATAATCTGGCAAAGCAAAATGGAAAAAGGCTGCCAAGAAATTGAACAACGAAAAACAAAGAGAAAAATCCACTGTGAATTTTGGCAAAAAAAAAAAGCATTTATGATTCTAATCAGATAAGGTTAGTAACTAGGGTTTTTTTGGTGACTCTCTCTCACATGGGATAATTAGGTGACTGTATGTGTGTAAATGCAATGAAAATTGATAGCTTATTGGTAACACTGTAAAGATTTAATACTCAATACGTTATAATATAAAGAAAATGGGTAAAAAAACAAGGAAAGATATGAGAAAAATAAATGAATACACTCGTCACTGCAGGCGATCAACCCATGGCGATATTATCAATCATCATGAGTTTTTCTAATCCAATGCTTCTCATAGAGCAGCACTGTGGACATTTCCACCGCTTCCCTACGAGAAACATCATGCTGTGCGCCTTGACGCATAAAGTGAAGACATTAAAACATGGAAGGTCCTCAAGGAGAGAGAGGCTCTCGGAGTCAGGTTTGCCATTTCCGTGCCAATTTTCCCTGGATGCCAGCTTACTGGATACGCCTGGTAAGCAAACGGCCGGGTGGTAAGGTGCCTTGTTTGTACACGCCTGGATGAAAGCTCTGGTTATGACTCAGGCGTGTAACACTTTCTGGATGTGATTCCTGCCTTGCAGCATTCTAATCAGAGGTCCACGGCACCCCTAGATGTCCTGTTAGAATGTAGAACACAGCATTTACACAACACAGTATTTGCTTTGATATAACTCCCATTGTGCCATGAGTGGATCTTTAGAAACACACCCTGACACACTGTGTGCAACCCCCCTTTACACTCACATGAATGGAGATTTAATTGAGCTGCAGTTCATTCAGCCCGAATTAGAGGAAAATATCTTAACAAGACAAGTATCTCATAAACAGCAGTTTATCGCAGTGTCTGTGTCTCTTGTGAAAGCTTATCTGAGCCTCTAAAAACATCACAGCTTATATATCGACTCTTTCTTTCAGTTTCTTACTTTACTCAATGATTATCAAAGACACTAAACAGAACATTGTGATGAATTTCAAACCATATTACATATTGACGAGGATTTTGCAGTTTCAGATCACTAGAATTCACGGATCAGTGAATCAATCTCTGTGTGTTAAGTGATGTTAGAACAACTGCACCAACCACAGGGATGGGAGCTAGTGTCACTTTATCACGTCGCAGCCAGTGGTGTATCCAGGTTTTGTGCTGCCCTAGGCAGGACAAAACTCAGGCGCCCCTCTTCCCCCCCCCCCCGCCACCCCCACCCAACCCTTCCCCACCGTCCCGCCTTCTAAATACACACACACACACACACATTCACTGACAGATACGCATACACTAGCTGACACACACACTCACAGGCAAACACACTCACACTAACAGACACACACAGTCTCACACACACAGTCAGACACACACACACACACAGTCAGACACACACACACACACACAGTCACACACACACACACACACACACACAGTCAGACAAACACACACACACACACAGTCAGACACACACACACACAGTCAGACAAACACACACACAGTCAGACAAACACACACACACACAGTCAGACAAACACACACACAGTCAGACAAACACACACACACACAGTCAGACAAACACACACACAGTCAGACAAACACACACAGACATTAACATGTATATATATTTTTATTTAACCTCCCCCCAGCCTCCTTACCTTTGGGAATGCTGGGGGGGGGTCTCTTTCTCCCTGGTGGTCCAGTGGCTGCCGGCCGGCCGGCCGGGCGTGCAGGCTGCTGTGCGCTGGCAGGTAGGCGGCTGGCGAGGGAGCTCTTCCTCTGAGCTCTCTGCTCAGCTCCCTCGCGCGCCGCAGAGTGAGGCTGGGAGCCGGAAGATGACGTCATATTCCGGCTCTCAGCCTCACTCTGCGGCGCGCGAGGGAGCTGAGCAGACCGCTCAGAGGAAGTGCTCCCTCGCCAGCCACCCGCCCAGCCCATCAGCCCGACCGGCAGCCCAGTTAGCCGCAAGGCTAACAAGGCATTTGCCTTGGGCATTTGGGGGCGGTGTTTTTTGCCGCCCCCTGGAAAATGCCGCCCAAGGCAAATGCCTTGTTTGCCTCGCGGCTAATACGCCCCTGGTCGCAGCACTATTCTGTATTAAATTAAATAATATTAATCCATTTTAAGTAATTCATGTAAAATATGTTATTTTCTGATATCATTGAATATATTAAAGGAAAACTATAGTGTTAGGAAATAGTGTTACAGCTGTTTGAATTATTACAGCTTATTGTATTATTACAGCTTATTGTATTATTACAGCTTGTTGTATTATTACAGCTTGTTGTATTATTACAGCTTGTTGCATTATTACAGCGTATTGGATTATTACAGCTTGTTGTATTATTACAGCTTATTGTATTATTACAGCTTATTGTATTATTACAGCTTGTTGAATTATTACAGCTTATTGTATTATTACAGCTTATTGTATTATTACAGCTTGTTGTATTATTACAGCTTATTGTATTATTACAGCTTGTTGTATTATTACAGCTTTTTGAATTATTACAGCTTATTGTATTATTACAGCTTATTGTATTATTACAGCTTATTGTATTATTACAGCTTGTTGTATTATTACAGATTATTGTATTATTACAGCTTGTTGCATTATTACAGCGTATTGGATTATTACAGCTTGTTGTATTATTACAGCTTATTGTATTATTACAGCTTATTGTATTATTACAGCTTGTTGAATTATTACAGCTTATTGTATTATTACAGCTTATTGTATTAATACAGCTTGTTGTATTATTACAGCTTATTGTATTATTACAGCTTGTTGTATTATTACAGCTTTTTGAATTATTACAGCTTATTGTATTATTACAGCTTATTGTATTATTACAGCTTGTTGTATTATTACAGCTTATTGTATTATTACAGCGTGTTGGATTATTACAGCTTGTTGTATTATTACAGCTTGTTGTATTATTACAGCTTATTGTATTATTACAGCTTGTTGGATTATTACAGCTTATTGTATTATTACCGTTTATTGTATTATTACAGCTTATTGTATTATTACAGATTATTGTATTATTACAGCTTGTTGTATTATTACAGCTTTTTGAATTATTACAGCTTATTGTATTATTACAGATTATTGTATTATTACCGTTTATTGTCATACACGGTCTTTCCAGAAAGTATCCAGCCATTGTTAATATTACGAGAACAGTTTGTGCGACACTGATGTAACCTGGCAGCCAATAAGAGTGGACTGGAATGTGCATGCGTGAACAATGGCGACTTCACTGTACTAGTCAGTGGGGGCGCTAGATGCTGCTGAGTGAGCATATGCACTGTGTGGCTGTTGCATCCACAATGACGGAGCTAGTAGAGCAACGAATCTGCATCAAATTTTGTGTTAAGCTTGAACATTCCCTCGGTGGAAAGTGTTCAGATAATATTAGAAGGCTTTCAGGGGCGGTGCAATTAGTTCAGCACAAATAAAAGTGTGGCACAAAGAGATATCAGGCCATCGATGACATGCAGGTTAATACGACGAGGCAGCTGATGGCGATTTTAACAAAGAATTTTGCAGAGTGTTTTGAACAGTGGAAGAGATGCCGGGAGAACTGTGTGAGGTCCTACTTTGAAGAGACTGAAGCGTCCTTGTCCTATGTATAATGTTTCTTGTATCTTGTATTGTCTTCAATTCTTATTAAATGGCTCTATACATTCCAGACAGACCTCGTATTACATCTTGTTGTTTGGTAATAACATATACAAACCTGTATAATAATAAATAGTTTGCATCTTCCCTTGTCATATCTGAAAGGAAAATAAAAAATTATGGAAATCATTTTTAGGTTTTGTAAAACTGGTCCATTGTTTATTTTGTTAGATAAAGAATAATATGCTTGATAGGTCCATTCATTTAATTTGCATGAGAATTTGTTTCATGAATACATTTTGAAATTATATTTGGCATAATAAATATGCCCGAGGTAATAGGGTAATATAAAGGATGTTTCTAATCTTACATTTAATTGCTCTTTTATATACAAATAGAAAATGAAATAATTTTACAGAGGAAAAAATATAAATTAAACATCCATTGAGAAACAAAAAGTTTTGTGGGTGAGAATCCTCTATACTAATAATTAAGAAGCAGTGTGTTCAAGATATGACATTTGTAATCCCTAGGTGTGCCAGGGGCTTTTTAAGGGATTAGACCTGTTATTAAGTTTCTATTTTGTTTTTTTGTTTTTTTACATATGATAAAGT
The DNA here is from genome assembly GCF_036172605.1 of Pelobates fuscus. Lineage (NCBI taxonomy): Eukaryota > Metazoa > Chordata > Amphibia > Anura > Pelobatidae > Pelobates > Pelobates fuscus. The sequence goes on from NC_086327.1 coordinate 134,163,725, forward strand.
GTCAAGCATCAATCAGGAACCATCAATCAGTTCCCAAATAAAGATCCTTAATTAGTGTAATTATCACAGGAAAGAGAATGATCCTGAATATGAAATCTGAAGATATTGTTTGAAGGATGGGCCAAAAAAATAACCAAAGCAAATTTCTTCTGAGAAGCTGATTATTTATTTAGCAATTCTCATTATATAGAAAAAAGGAAATGTGCGTCATAATCTACTATTGTTGGAAATCTGTTCTTGGGTCGGGGCCACCGGCCACCAGGTACTCGTGAGCAACTACTTTTGTATTCACTCTGAATTTCACCTTTAGAATTTCACCAATATAATGAAGAAGGCCTGCCTGTCCACCTAGACACACAATCAGGAACCGTGACTAAGCTTCATAGCTAGATTTACTCCCTGTGCCAGAGGGGGAACAGCTACAACTCACTGACGAGGCCCACCAAGGCTTCAATGTTAATCTGAGATTCCTGTATTTCTCATACAGAAGAAGCATGCTGGCATTTTGGATGTGCACAACCATTTTGGTTGTGGTCTATCAAACACTTTAGTGGTTACCTCTGTAATAGCACAAGTGATCTGTAGTTAGCTTGAGAATTAGGAGTGGAATAAAGGGCATAGTAAAGAGCAAACTATGTGAGATGTTGGCCCTTCTCAGTAAAAATCTAGACGTATTGAGGCCTTTGGACAAAGCTTTAGCCCGAGGCTCCATAATCTATTCATCAAGCTGTATCAGGGTTTCATTTCCCCAATTCTCTTTCATAAACTCCACCTTATTACCCCAAACACCAGAGTACCCATAACCACTTTACTAAGTTCAGAACCATAATCCTCTCATCACCTCAAACACCAACCAATTACTCATCATCCAATTCAGTTAACCCCTTAATCTTCTCAAACAGTGTACTAACTTCACATCCCCCCATTTTACTGCCAGGAGGAAACTGGACTATCTGCACAGGTCAGCTCCAGAGATCCCACTGTATTGTGTGGGAAAGAGCCAGGAAAGGATGGGCAAGGATAGGACACTAATCCTCACGTGCTCTTTGTTTAAGACCCACTCACTTAGAGAGAGAGAGAGTGACTAACTGTGTTCCAGAACTTACACACTGGTACAAAGTATCCATAGAGTGCACATTGAGGATCTCACTAATACAAAGTATCCATAGACTGAGGATTGAGGATCTCACTAATACAAAGTATCCATAGACTGCGGATTGAGGATCTCACTAATACAAAGTATCCATAGACTGCGGATTGAGGATCTCACTGATACAAAGTATCCAAAGACAGCGGATTGAGGATCTCACTGATACAAAGTATCCATAGAGTGCGGATTGAGGATCTCACTGATAAAAAGTATCAATAGGGTGCGGATTGAGGATCTCACTAATACAAAGTATCCATAGAGTGCGGATTGAGGATCTCACTAATACAAAGTATCCGTAGACTGTGGATTGGGGATCTCACTAATACAAAGTATCCATAGACTGCGGATTGAGGATCTCACTAATACAAAGTATCCATAGACTGCGGATTGAGGATCTCACTAATACAAAGTATCCATAGACTGCGGATTGGGAATCTCACTAATACAAAGTATCCATAGACAGCGGATTGAGGATCTCACTAATACAAAGTATCCATAGACAGCGGATTGAGGATCTCACTGATACAAAGTATCCATAGACTGCGGATTGAGGATCTCACTAATACAAAGTATCCATAGACTGCGGATTGGGAATCTCACTGATACAAAGTATCCATAGAGTGCGGATTGAGGATCTCACTGATACAAAGTATCCATAGACTTCGGATTGAGGATCTCACTAATACAAAGTATCCATAGACTGCGGATTGAGGATCTCACTGATACAAAGTATCCATAGACTGCGGATTGAGGATCTCACTAATACAAAGTATCCATAGACTGTGGATTGGGGATCTCACTAATACAAAGTATCCATAGACTGCGGATTGAGGATCTCACTGATACAAAGTATCCATAGAATGTGGATTGGGGATCTCACTGATACAAAGTATCCATAGACTGCGGATTAAGGATCTCACTAATACAAAGTATCCATAGACTGCGGATTGAGGATCTCACTGATACAAAGTATCCATAGACTGAGGATTGAGGATCTCACTAATACAAAGTATCCATAGACTGCGGATTGGGGATCTCACTAATACAAAGTATCCATAGACTGCGGATTGAGGATCTCACTGATACAAAGTATCCATAGACAGCGGATTGAGGATCTCACTGATACAAAGTATCCATAGACTGCAGATTGAGGATCTCACTGATACAAAGTATCCATAGACTGCGGATTGAGGATCTCACTGATACAAAGTATCCATAGACTGCAGATTGAGGATCTCACTAATACAAAGTATCCATAGACTGCGGATTGAGGATCTCACTAATTCAAAGTATCCATAGACTGCGGATTGAGGATCTCACTAATACAAAGTATCCAAAGACAGCGGATTGAGGATCTCACTAATACAAAGTATCCATAGACTGCGGATTGAGGATCTCACTAATACAAAGTATCCATAGACTGTGGATTGGGGATCTCACTGATACAAAGTATCCATAGACTGAGGATTGAGGATCTCACTAATACAAAGTATCCATAGACTGCGGATTGAGGATCTCACTAATACAAAGTATCCATAGACTGCGGATTGAGGATCTCACTAATACAAAGTATCCATAGACTGCACATTGGGGATCTCACTAATACAAAGTATCCAAAGACAGCGGAATGAGGATCTCACTAATACAAAGTACCCATAGACTGCGGATTGAGGATCTCACTAATACAAAGTATCCATAGACTGTGCATTGGGGATCTCACTAATACAAAGTATCCATAGACTGCACATTGGGGATCTCACTAATACAAAGTATCCAAAGACAGCGGATTGAGGATCTCACTAATACAAAGTATCCATAGACTGCACATTGGGGATCTCACTAATACAAAGTATCCAAAGACAGCGGATTGAGGATCTCACTAATACAAAGTACCCATAGACTGTGGATTGAGTATCTCACTAATACAAAGTATCCATAGACTGCGGATTGAGGATCTCACTGATACAAAGTATCCATAGACTGCGGATTGAGGATCTCACTAATACAAAGTACCCATAGACTGCGGATTGAGGATCTCACTAATACAAAGTATCCATAGACTGTGGATTGAGGATCTCACTAATACAAAGTATCCATAGACTGTGGATTGGGGATCTCCCTAATACAAAGTATCCAAAGACAGCGGATTGAGGATCTCACTAATACAAAGTATCCATAGACTGCACATTGGGGATCTCACTAATACAAAGTATCCAAAGACAGCGGATTGAGGATCTCACTAATACAAAGTACCCATAGACTGCGGATTTAGGATCTCACTAATACAAAGTATCCATAGACTGTGGATTGAGGATCTCACTAATACAAAGTATCCATAGACTGTGGATTGGGGATCTCACTAATACAAAGTATCCATAGACTGCACATTGGGGATCTCACTAATACAAAGTATCCAAAGACAGTGGATTGAGGATCTCACTAATACAAAGTATCCATAGACTGCACATTGGGGATCTCACTAATACAAAGTATCCATAGACTGCGGATTGAGGATCTCACTAATACAAAGTATCCATAGACTGCGGATTGAGGATCTCACTGATACAAAGTATCCATAGACTGCGGATTGAGGATTTCACTAATACAAAGTATCCATAGACAGCAGATTGGGGATCTCACTAATGCAAAGTATCCATAGACTGCGGATTGAGGATCTCACTAATACAAAGTACCCATAGACTGCAGATTGAGGATCTCACTAATACAAAGTATCCATAGACTGTGGATTGGGGATCTCACTAATACAAAGTATCCATAGAGTGCGGATTGAGGATCTCACTAATACAAAGTATCCATAGACAGCGGATTGAGGATCTCACTGATACAAAGTATCCATAGACTGTGGATTGGGGATCTCACTAATACAAAGTATCCATAGACAGCGGATTGAGGATCTCACTAATACAAAGTATCCATAGACAGCGGATTGAGGATCTCACTAATACAAAGTATCCATAGACAGCGGATTGAGGATCTCACTAATGCAAAGTATCCATAGACTGCGGATTGAGGATCTCACTAATGCAAAGTATCCATAGACTGCGGATTGAGGATCTCACTAATACAAAGTATCCATAGACTGCGGATTGGGAATCTCACTAATACAAAGTATCCATAGACTGCACATTGGGGATCTCACTAATACAAAGTATCCATAGACAGCGGATTGAGGATCTCACTAATACAAAGTATCCATAGACAGCGGATTGAGGATCTCACTAATACAAAGTATCCATAGACAGCGGATTGAGGATCTCACTAATACAAAGTATCCATAGACTGCGGATTGGGGATCTCACTAATACAAAGTATCCATAGACTGCGGATTGGGGATCTCACTAATACAAAGTATCCATAGACAGCGGATTGAGGATCTCACTAATACAAAGTATCCATAGACTTCAGACTGATGATCTCAATGATACAAAGTATCCACATAGTGTGAGACAGAGATATTTTGCTCGTAAGAACGTATGTTAGTCTGAGGGTTAAGAGGTTACCACACAGATAGAAATGGATTGATTTTTGCTACCAGATGGTGACTTGTTCACCCTCTTCATTAAATTTGTGAAAGCAAACAATCATTTTGTCTTTGTTTCTTCTCCCCAAACACTCTGACTGACAGATACAATGTGTGACATAAAACACAAACACACCACACACAATAATGAGAAGACTGGAACAAGTTAAATTAGCTGTAATTAGCCCAACAGTCCTGCTCTCTTTGCCCTCTTATATTATGAGCTGCCATAACAAGCGTGCAAATTGAGGAAGGGAGCAGAGTGAGGACCTGCTGGCTGAGGGCTAGGGATCAGAGTGAGGACCTGCTGGCTGGGGGCTAAGGGGTACAGTGGGTCAATGGCTAATTCCACAATAATAAAAAAATATATATATTTCTATCTGTGAGATTATATTTGATTTGAATAAACTAAAACATGCTATTTTACTCTCATTTCTACTGGCAGAAATACAACATTGTTGCATACAAGGTAATTGTAGGTAATTAAAGATGCAACATAACCACTACAAGGATTTGCAATAGTTATGGTGGAATGAGCTCTGTGAGGCTTTGCCATAGTTAAATAAACAAAACAATTTCAACACAGGTGAAGGAAGAAATGGAATAGGGGTACTAGAGTACACGGGGTTGGAAGGAATTAATGGATTAGGGGTACAGGGGTACAAGGGATGGGAAGGAAGAAATAGAATACGGGTACAGGGGTACAAGGGATGAGAAGGAATGGAATAGGGGTACAGGGGTACAAGGGGTGGGAAGGAATAAATGGAATAGGGGTACAAGGGATGAGAAGGAATGGAATAGGTGTACAGGGGTACAAGGGAAGGAATAAATTGAATATTTTAATATTGAATAGGGGTACAGGGGAACAAGGGATGGGAAGGAAAAAAATTGAATATGGATACAGGGGTACAATAGATTTGAAGGAAGGAATGGAATAGAGATACAGGGATACAAGGGGTGGGAAGGAATAAATGGAATAGGGGTACAAGGGAGGGGAAGGAAGAAATGGAATAGGGGTACAGGGGTACAAGGGATGAGAAGGAATGGAATAGGGGTACAGGGGTACAAGGGGTGTGAAGGAATAAATGGAATAGGGGTACAAGGGATGAGAAGGAATGGAATAGGGGTACAGGGGTACAAGGGAAGGAATAAATTGAATATTTTAATATTGAATAGGGGTACAGGGGAACAAGTGATGGGAAGGAAAAAAATTTAATATGGATACAGGGGTACAATAGATTTGAAGGAAGGAATGGAATAGAGATACAGGGATACAAGGGGTGGGAAGGAATAAATGGAATAGGGGTACAGGGGTACAAGGAGTGGGAAGGAGGGAAAGGAATAGGTGTACTGGGGTACAAGGAGTGGGACGGAGGGAATGGAATAGGAGTACTGGGGTTCAAGGAGTGGGAAGGAGGGAATGGAAAAGGGATACTGTGGTACAAGGAGTGGGAAGGAGGGAATGGAATAGGAGTACTGGGGTACAAGGAGTGGGAAGGAGGGAATGGAATAGGAGTACTGGGGTACAAGAGGTTGGAACGAGGGAATGGAATAGGAGTACTGGGGTACAAGGGGTGGGAAGGAGGGAATGGAATAGGAGTACTGGGGTACAAGGAGTGGGAAGGAGGGAATGGAATAGGAGTACTGGGTACAAGAAGTGGGAAGGAGGGAATGGAATATGAGTACTGGGGTACAAGGGGTGGGAAGGAGGGAATGGAATAAGAGTACTGGGGTAGAAGAAGTGGGAAGGAGGGAATGGAATAGGAGTACTGGGGTACAAGGAGTGGGAAGGAGGGAATGGAATAGGAGTACTGGGGTACAAGGAATGGGAAGGAGCGATCGGTTAATATGTCTGTTTGTCTGACATGTCTGTCTGTCTACCGATCAAGGCTGGAGACTATTCAGGTACATATTTGTGTATTCTCTACGAAATTCCCATTACAGTGGATTCCTCACTCACTGATTTATTATTTCATTTATTTAAGATCTATTATTATACAGTGTAGGAGGAATCTGTTCAGCAATGGTGATTGCAAACTTTATTTCTCAGTCTCTCTCTCTCTCTGTCTTTCTCTCTCTCTGTCTCTCTCTTTATGTCTCTCTCTGTCTCTGTCTCTCTCTGTTTGTCTCCGTCTCGTTCTCTCTCTCTCTCTCTCTCTCTGTCTCTCTGTCTCTCTCTCTTTATGTCTCTCTCTGTCTCTCTTTGTCTCTCTCTCTGTCTCTGTCTCTCTCTGTCTCTCTCTTTATGTCTCTCTCTGTCTCTGTCTCTCTCTCTCTCTATGTGTGTCTCTCTCTCTCTGTCTGTCTTTCTGTCTCTCTGCCTGTCTGTCTGTCTATCTACAATAGGCAGTACGTGTCACTGTATGCTGTACATTGTATCTGTACAATAATCCAATAATCTGCATTTATTTAGTTTGTCATTTAGATTTGTTTGACAGCAGTCTTTACATAATGACAAACTAAGATCCCCCCCCCCCCCCCCCCCCCATCAAAATAAAACAACCAACACATTTACCCAGGTCCTACACGTTTCTACCCGATGTTAGATGTTTCTAACCGATCTCTATTTATTATTAAGATTTCCCCAGAGTTCTTTCAGCTCCCCTTAGCTCAATGTTTAGTGAATGAAAGTCTAATCCCGTGTAATTATGTGATAACGAACTCTGTGTTTTACTTCACTAACAAATTATTAAACAGCTAATTTTATCATTACTTTTAATTACTCAAATCAAATGCAATTTAAATATCACCAGCACTTAAATCCGCTGAACTGCAGATATTGCAACAAACAAAACGGTACTTTCATTGAAAAATAAAGAAAAATAAAATATTTCGTTTAATTTAATTCAATTTAATTTAATGGTTTGCGTTCTCGGTTACTGGACATATAAGGTCGGATTCGGCATTTAAAATGATTGTTAAATGCAACAAATCGTTTATTTATGGATCGATTAGTGTAAGAGATTATTTGGGGCAGAATTAGAATTTCTCACAATTTAAGAAATCGAAAAATGACAGAACATTCCTTTATTTTGCGATAACTGATTGTATAAATTGGTCATTGTTACCGATGACATAAAATCACTTTGTTTCCTTAGAGAAATAAACTGACAGAGACTAAAAACAACGAAATTAGAATAAATCTAAAATGTCTGCTTGTTACCTTTTATATGTTCATGTTTGCAATATTAACTGTTTATTGTATTTTACAAATATTATCATTGTTCATTTTATTTATTTATTTATTTATTTTATCTTTAAACCGGTGTAAAATTGTTAAATATCTTAAAAGTTAAATTCTAACAATTACAATCTAATAACAAATAGCATTGTAACTATACATATATAACCCGCACAGTTATTATTATTATTATTATTATTATTATTATTATTGTTATTGTTATTATTATTATTATTATTATTATTATTATTATTGTTAATGTTATTATTATTATTATTGTTATTATTATTATTTTCGATTATATCCAAGCAATGAAAACAGTTAAAGACAATAGATTGTATATAACTCAGGATTTTCTTTCCTTACACTCTGTTTGCAGATATTACTAATCCTTTGTGTTTGCATGTTTGTATTCAATATGGAATTTTACAGCTAATTATGACATACGGGCAAATACACAGAATGCAGAAAATGTCTTACAGAATTTAAAACGATGCAGGTTTCGCAAATATCCGGTATTGGAAGATGTTTGATACAGAAAAAAAAATAAAATAGTCTCTGTCACTGAGAAACTGTCTGTGTGTTTGATAGGCTCTGTCACTGAGACACAGTCTGTGTGTTATATAGTATCTGTCACTGAGAAACTGTCTGTGTGTTTGATAGTCTCTGTCACTGAGACACAGTCTGTGTGTTATATAGTATCTGTCACTGATACATTGTCTGTGTGTTATATAGTCTCTGTCACTGAGACATTGTCTGTGTGTTATATAGTCTCTGTCACTGAGACACAGTCTGTGTGTTATATAGTATCTGTCACTGAGACATTGTCTGTGTGTTATATAGTCTCTGTCACTGAGGCATTGTCTGTGTGTTATATAGTTTCTGTCACTGAGACACCGTCTGTGTGTTATATAGTCTCTGTCACTGAGACATTGTCTGTGTGTTATATAGTCTCTGTCACTGAGACACCGTCTGTGTGTTATCTAGTCTCGGTCACTGAGAAACTGTCTGTGTGTTTGATAGGCTCTGTCACTGAGACACCGTCTGTGTGTTATATAGTCTCTGTCACTGAGACACAGTCTGTGTGTTATATAGTATCTGTCACTGAGAAACTGTCTGTGTGTTTGATAGGCTCTGTCACTGAGACACCGTCTGTGTGTTATATAGTCTCTGTCACTGAGACACAGTCTCTGTGTTATATAGTATCTGTCACTGAGATAATGTCTGTGTGTCTGATAGGCTCTGCCACTGAGAAACTGTCTGTGTGTTTGATAGTCTCTGTCACTGAGACACAGTATGTGTGTTATATAGTATCTGTCACTGAGACATTGTCTGTGTGTTATAGTCTCTGTCACTGAGACACCGTCTGTGTGTTATATACTCTCTGTCACTGAGAAACTGTCTGTGTGTTATATAGTCTCTGTCACTGAGACACTGTCTGCGTGTTATATAGTCTATGTCGCTGAGACACTGTCTGCATGTTATATAGTCTCTGTCACTGAGACACTGTCTGCATGTTATATAGTCTCTGGCACAGAGACACTGTCTTCTTGTTAAATAGTCTCTGTCACTGAGACACTGTCTGCGTGTTATATAGCCTATGTCACTGAGACACTGTCTGCGTGTTATATAGCCTATGTCACTGAGACACTGACTGTGTGTTATATAGTCTCTGTCACTGAGACACTGCTTGTTATATAGTCTCTGTCATTGAGACACTGTCTGTGTTTTATATAGTCCCTGTCACTGACACACTGTCTGTGTGTTATATAGTCTTTGTCACTGAGACACTGTCTGTGTGTTATGTAGTCTCTGTCACTGACACATTGTCTGTGTGTTAGAGAGTCTCTGTCACGGAGACACTGTCTGTGTGTTATATAGTCTATGTCACTAAGACACTGTCTGAATGTTATATAGTCTCTGTCACTAAGACACTGTCTGTATGTTATATAGTCTCTGTCACTGAGACACTGTCTATGTGTTATATAGTCTCTGTCACTGACACACTGTCTGTGTGTTATATAGTCTCTGTCACTGAGACACTGTCTGTGTGTTATGTAGTCTCCGTCACTGACACATTGTCTGCGTGTTATATAGTCTCTGTCACTGAGACACTGTCTGCGTGTTATATAGTCTCTGTCACGGAGACACTGTCTGCGTGTTATGTAGTCTCTGTCACTGAGACACTTTCTGCATGTTATATAGTCTCTGTCACTGAGACACTGTCTGTGTTATATAGTCTATGTCACTGAGACACTGTCTGCTTGTTATATAGTCTCTGTCACTGACACACTCTCTGTGTGTTAAATAGTGTCTGTCACTGAGACACTGCCTGTGTGTTATATAGTCTCTGTCACTGACACACTCTCTGTGTGTTAAATGGTGTCTGTCACTGAGACACTGTCTGTGTGTTACGTAGTCTCTGTCACTGAGACAATATCTGTGTGCTAGATAGTCTATGTCACTGGGACACTGTCTGTGTGTTATGTAGTCTCTGTCACTGGGACATTGTCTGTGTGTTATGTAGTCTCTTTCATTGAAACACTGTCTGACACACTCATTGTGTGTTGTATAGTCTGTGTGTGTGTCTGTGTGCGTGTATACTCAGTATATGTTTTATACTTAATATATGTTGTATACTCTGTGTGTGTCATATACTTAGTATGTGTTTTATACTTGGTGTGTGGTGTATAATCTCTGTGTGTGTTGTATACTATTTATGTGTTTTATACTCGGTGTGTACAGTAGTATTAGTTAAATTCATAGTGACTGACATGAAATGTTATGAATGCTCTGATAGCAATGTAACGAGTTCTTGCTATAACAATGTATCGATTTAACACTGTATCAATGTATCGATGTATCAATGTATCGAGTGAGTGACGGTGAGTGGCAGTAAGTGACAGTGAGTGACGGGGAGTGGCAGTGAGTGGCAGTCAATGACAGTAAGTGACAGTGAGTGACGGTAAGTGACAGTAAGTGACAGTGAGTAACGGTGAGTGGCAGTGAGTGACACTGAGTGGCAGTGAGTGAGAGTGAGTGACGGTGAGTAACAGTGAGTGACAGTGAGTGAGAGTGGGTGACAGTGAGTGGCAGTGAGTGAGTGACGGTGAGTGGCAGTGAGTGAGTGAGTGACGGTGAGTAGCAGTGAGTGACGGTGAGTGGCAGTAAGTGAGAGTGAGTATCACTGACAAACAGGAGTTAGAAATACAAAGAGAGAGAATGTGACAGGAGAAATTGAGAGATGTTTGGTGAGTTAGACGATATTAAAGGGGAGAATTAGGGAGGAAAAAGAAGGGACTCGTGTGTGAGAGAGAGAGAGTGAGGTGGGGAGAGAGAGAGAGTGTGTCAGGGAAAAATACACGAGAGAGGATAAAGGGAGAATAGACAGAGGGAGAGAATAGCAAGGCGGAGTGAGAGGAGATACAGACTATAAAAGTGAGAGAGTGTGGGGAGGGGGGGGAGAAATGAGTGAAGGGGAGGTTTTAAAAGGAAAGAGAGAAGTGTGAAGATAGACTGAGAGCGAGAGCTGAACTCACACTGAGCTCTCATTAGACAGCACTTAAAGGGCACTCTCTTCCAGCATTGAGAAATAGACATCAATTGTAGTGCACTCTCCCTGCCCTGAGCTCTCATTAGACAGCTATTGGTGAGCTCCCTCCTCCCATTCTGAGCTCTCATTAGATAGCTCTTGTTGAGTTCTCCCTCCTCCCATTCTAAGCTCTCATTAGACAGCTCTTGTTGAGTTCTCCCTCCTCCCATTCTGAGCTCTCTTTAGACAGCTCTTGTTGAGTTCTCCCTCCTCCCATTCTAAACTCTCATTAGACAGCTCTTGGTGAGTTCTCCCTCCTCCCATTCTGAGCTCTCTTTAGACAGCTCTTGGTGAGTTCTCCCTCCTCCCATTCTGAGCTCTCTTTAGACAGTTCTTGGAGAGTTCTCCCTCCTCCCTACCCTGAGCTGTCAGACTATACAGAGAGCCAGACAGGGAGCAGTCTGATTGACAGCTGCAGTCTCCTAATAAGGGCTGTGGATGAATTGACTGTGCTCCCTCACTCACTCAGTGAGTGCCCCTTGCCATGCACTGCCAGTCCGAGCTCAGGATGCCCTCTCCCGGGCACAGCATGGCAGCCAGGAGGCGCTACAAATCCTTCATGATCGATGAGATTCTCTCCAAGGAAACCTGCGATTACTTCGAGAAACTGTCCCTGTACTCAGTGTGTCCGGCCCTGCTGGTCAGACCCAAACCCCTGCACTCCTGCACCGGTACGTACCCACCGCCTGGCACCCAGCTGGGCACCAACAGCTATACTGTGTGCAACCTCTATACTGTGTGTGCCCCCTATACTGTGTTTTATTATAGAGAGTGAGCCCTCTATACTGTGTTATCATATAGAGTGAGCCCCCTATACTGTGTGTAACCTCTATACTGTGTGTTATTATAGGGAGTGAGCCCTCTATACTGTGTGTTATTATAGGGAGTGAGCCCTCTATACTGTGTGTTATTATAGGGAGTGTAAACTCTATACTGTGTGTTATTATATAGAGTGAGCCCCCTATACTGTGTGTAACCTCTATACTGTGTGTTATTATAGGGAGTGAGCCCCCTATACTGTGTGTTATTATAGAGAGTGAGCCCCCTATACTGTGTTTTATTATAGAGAGTGAGCCCTCTATACTGTGTTATCATATAGAGTGAGCCCCCTATACTGTGTGTAACCTCTATACTGTGTGTTATTATAGGGAGTGAGCCCTCTATACTGTGTGTTATTATAGAGAGTGAGCCCCCTATACTGTGTGTTATTATAGAGAGTGAGCCCTCTATACTGTGTGTTATTATAGGCCTATAGTAACCTCTATACTGTGTGTTATTATAGAGAGTTAGCCCTCTATACTGTGTGTTATTATAGAGAGTGAGCCCCCTATACTGTGTATTATTATAGAGAGTGAGCCCTCTATACTGTGTGTTATTATAGGCCTATAGTAACCTCTATACTGTGTGTTATTATAGAGAGTGAGCCCTCTATACTGTGTGTTATTATATAGAGAAAGCCCCCTATACTGTGTATTATTATATAGAGTGAGCCCCCTATACTGTGTGTTATTATATGGAGTGAACCCCCTATAGTGTGTTTTATTATAGGGAGTGTAACCCATATACTGTGTGTACCCTATAATGTGTTCACCCCATTCTGTGAGAGCTCCAGTGTGCGTTCTCTGACAGCAACACCTCTGTATTGTGTGCCCCCCATACTGTGTGTTATTATAGAGAGTGAGCCCCCTATACTGTGTGTTATTATAGAGAGTGAGCCCCCTATACTGTGTGTTATTATAGGCCTATAGTAACCTCTATACTGTGTGTTATTATAGATAGTGAGCCCCCTATACTGTGTGTTATTATAGGGAGTGTGACCTATATACTGTGTGTACCCTATAATGTGTTCTCCCCATTCTGTGAGAGCTCCAGTGTGCGTTCTCTGACAGCAACACCTCTGTATTGTGTGCCCCCCATACTGTGTGCCTCCCATACTGTGACTTAATGTCCCTTCAACCGTGTTTGGGATTCTAATGCAGGCAATTTAAATTATTGAATACTGTGTGTACTCTCTTCGGTGTTCCCTCACCCCCCCTCCCCCATACTGTGTGCCCCCTGTCCTATGTGTACTGTATTCCGCGTGCCCCCCATACTGTGTGCCCTATACACTGTGTGTACTCGGTGCTGTACTGTATGGTGTATACTTTGTGTTGTGTTCACCTTCAAGGTAACTCTATGCTCAGTACTGTCAGTGCTCTCTGTAGTGTTTGCCTTGGTATAGTGTGACTTGTCTCTCTTAACCCCAGTTCAAATAGAGAATTCTAAGAAAATCTTACTGGCACTGCCAACCTCACAGACAACTACACAGCAGGCTGTGCCACATGGACATTTGTGTGTCTGTGTGTGTGTGTGTCTGTGTATATAATACACATATACACACACACAAACACATAATACACACACCAAATACACACATAATAAACACACTCATACACATAATACACATAGAGCACACTGATACACAGACAGGCACACACACACACACAAAGACAGACACACACACGCACAGACACACACAGCACCCCTCACATGCCCCCATTTCAGGACACTAACCCTCCTGATTAATGTAATTGGCAGTTTGATGCCTCAGGGAGAGCAACAGGGAAAACAGATTGATTACCAAAACCGAAACAAGCTCTCCCCCCCCCCCCCCCAAATATTCACTGACAGCCCCCACCCCCAAAAATAACTACCTGTCCTCTGGTTCACCTCACACAGACCTGACACTGTAATCCTGAGGATTCTTCTTCTTCTTGTTAATATTATTATTGTAATTATTAATATTATAATAATAATTATTACCATTGTTATTACATTCACTTAATAAGGCCCTCACCTGCTGATGGCTATTTACCAATATTATCGTGCCTCTATACGCCGGGTGCATTGATAATGATCACTGACTGATATCTCGATATCAATAATAACTATAAATTACCCAAAACAGCTTCACACACCGCCAAATGGAACACATAAACACAAAGCTTAACACAAACCACACAAAGCATGGCTGGGTTTATATTCACCGATTGTTCCTCACAGTAAAATATACTGAGATTCGGCCACATTGTATTAAAAGCAAATCTGTCTGATTCTCTGGGTTAATTTTAATATTAATTATTTCATATTACTCTCAATATAAAATAATACACCGAGTCATAAAACAATTAAATTAATAACCTTCACCTAAAACAATAAATATAAAAATAAATAAACTAAACTCCTAAATTAACTTCACTGAATTATAAACTAACCCGTTTTACAGGTGGGTGAGAGGTTTATAAAGCAAATAAAAAATACTAAATGCTCAGTTTGTAGTAAATAGGGAGTGGGGGCGGAGAATTACGCTGGTCGATGTTAAATTAAAATTCTGCAATCGCAATAATATAAAATAAAACAAAATAAACGATTAATTTAATTTAGTAAATGGAATCATATTTAGAATTCGATCTACACACGAAATAATATATATGTTTGATTATTGCTGCTATCGATATTCTAAACTGATGGAGAATTAAATTGAAAATCAAAATGTTAAAAATGACTTGTATACATTGTATCGGTTTGGAGGTTCGGTCTCAGCACGTCAAGGGTTAAACAGGGCATATTATTTATAAATACCCCTTAATAGTAATAATAATGCTATGACTACAAGAATATTTATTATATTGTAATGAGAAATAGTGCATGTTATCGCCGGAGACTTGATAACTCGCCACTCTTATGTACTAAGAAATCTCTGGAAGTTAAAGAGGATCTCGTTCAGTTTAATGTTAATTCTTTTAATAAACTCGCCTGATTTATCCTGAAACATTTTCTGTTCCCACAATCACTTTTTTTTATTAAAATACACCCCTAAATCTATGTAATCCCTCTGAGCTGGGAGAGGGGGTACATGACTTTAGTTAAATTGGGGGTGCACGATTTACTAAAACAAAGCAAAATAAACACAGATATAAATATTTACATAAATCAATAAATGAATAAATAAATAAGTACATTAATATATAGATACACTGATACATTGTTCCATTAATACATATTTATTTGTTGTTTGCAGAGCTGAGAGGAAGTGTTTATAAACAAATAATTCTAAAATAGGAATGTTTTGTAAACATTGGCACAGTATGTTAATAAACTTGTTTCAATTAATAAACTTGTTACATCATTTAGATTGGCTGCATTAGAATCCCAAACTCGGTTTCTATTTTGTAAATATTTATGTATTTATTTATTTAGTGTTTTTATATCTTTACAATGGTAAAGGGACACTGAGTGACAGCCATAGCAGCTTGCTGGTCCCCCCCAGGACCTTGTGCTGTGAGAGACTTCTGCCAGTGTGTGTGGAGGCAATAAGAGACTTCTAGCAATGAGTGATCAGTGCAATACATGAATGCTAAATACTATTGAAAATATTCTATAATTTAATTTCTCCTTCAGGTATTGGGGTGGTAGGTGAGCCCCCCCAAAATTCACTGCAAGTCTGTCTTGTTACCCTTTAAATTTAAATGGTCAGACTATTGTGTTTAGCCTCTGATGTTGTTTGAGGTTTGTTGGACAGGGTTGGTGGTTTAGCTGTATATATTTTTTGTATTTACTTTTGGGTTATTATTTGAGGGGAACTTGCCATCTCACCACTCAAATCATGTGGGGGTGGGGGCACCCTGCTTAATGCTCTACATAAAGAGTTAATTGTAGCATTTAAATAAACCCTGACATTGCCCCCATCCATGTATTTGAGATTAACCCATATTTTATCAGAAAGGTGTAGGAATTATTTACAAAGCAGGAAGCCTTGATTATTTGACAATTCCAAACAAGCCAGACAGTTAACCAAGTACATATCACCATATTATCAAACCAACTGCTATTATAGTGCGATTGGAGCCAGCATGGGCGATTAGGGACAGCTGGTGCTAGTTCTGGGCACAATATAGATGATGTCATTTATATTCTATAAGTGGATATATTGGTCCCAAATAAGTCCAGAAACACACAGATTATTTTGTAAAAAAAACCAAAACAAACAAAAATAAAATGAGACATTTCCCTATATATAGATTACTAATGTATTGCTACTATCTGGGCTGTATTTATACTCCAGGAGTGTTTTCAATACGCTGCATGCTTGGTTTACATGTCGCCTGATGTTGATGGATGCTTTTGGAAGGCCTCACATCCTTCTGAATCCGTTTGTTTTTTTGGTCAAAATAAATCTTGTAATTGGAGTTTTAATTAAACACATCAATATCCGCGGGATTTCTGCTCGATAAATAAGTCCGACTAATTGTAATATTGTCTTGATGTATGTGTTTATTTGTAAATATTCTAGATTAAACTCCCAGTGCAGAAACACTGCTTTCTGTAGATTATTCCGAACATAAATCAGAACTTTCAGTCCCCCCAAATGCCTTGCTGCAGCTTTGGCTGGTGCAATATCTTCCTGAAGATTCTTCTGTGAGGTCACACATTTTATTAAATTGAGTATATCACAGAGCAATGATTTGTAACCTTTTCTACATCAACCCAAGTGATCTGCATAGTACAAGTTTCAAAAACATTTCTTTAATTCTAAAATTAGATTAATTACCATTGTTCCATTGGAATAGAAAACTTAGCAAAATCATTTCTGTAAAACCCTTCCCGTGACTCCCCTCTGTGTCAGTGGAATAAGGGGGTCCCCATTTCTGAGGATGTACAGGATTTTTTGAGAGCAGCTTTCTTGGGCCTGGTCAATATAACACGACTGGTCCAGCCACTAGGGTCACAGTGAAATATCTTGGGCTCCCAAATTTGGGTTATAACCCAGGGTTGAATCCCCACTGTCATTGGGCATTATTATTGGGACACCTAAGCAAACGGTGTTCAGAAAGGAGCTTTAGATTACAGTGGCAGTTCCACCTTGTTTATAATAATGGCATTTTTATGATGTGCCCATGATAACTGTGTGTATTATACAGCATTACTTAATCTCTCTGAAAGCTAATAAGACATGAGTTTACTGATCAGAATTTACTGGTAACTGTAATGAATTAAAATGATATCCCCACACTTCAGGAGTCCTTTTATTAAATTGATATTTTGTATGTTTTCCATTTTACGTGTTAAGTACTGTGTGTACTCGAATCTAATGTGCACCCTTCATTTTTGAAACCTGGAAGCTGAAAAATGTTTTTCACTGGCGAATGTAATGGGCATTTGTACAAGAAAATACTACTATGCAACATTTACATAATATTTTATTTGTTATTGCTTTATAATAGCTCCTTAAAACTCAAATTGCTCCTCACTTAATGACCACGTTCGTTTCCCACGATGGTCGTTAAGTAAGGACAGCCCTCTTTCCTGGGAGAAATTAGTCCGTGCTAAATTCCTGGCAAATATACTCAAATCTAATGCGCCATCGAATCTAATGCGCATTCAAATTTAGGAAACTTTATTTTGCCAATAAGATTGTGCATTAGGTTCGTAAATGCGGTATTTTTTATGTTTTTATTTTATTTAAAAAAGTCATCATATACAGACAATGCGTGGCATGATCGACTCATTTGAGCCTCTTGTTCTATGTCAAGCAATGTCTGAGTGATCACTTGTATGTTTTGTTTACTCATTGTACAGCACTGCAGAATATGTTGGTGCTGGACAATAAATGAATTAGCCATAAAACATGCCAGGATAGTAAGCATTACAGATAATTCAACAATAAATTCGAATGATTTGAAAACTGAAATGAAAATGTCTGGCTACAATAGCCCAGCTGTGGCTATGCTGAATTGTATTTCCCCAGTTTCCCTCTTTTTTACGTGAATTATACAGATCAGCTTAGAGTTGGCCATGGCTTGCTGTGCAGTGTGTAAGCCCCATTGAGTCATGTTGCTATATGTGTGGTCTGTTACATGATAATTGTTTACAAAACCTGTTGCATGTGAGTTTGAGATATGGAACGCAGCTTCCGAACACGGAACTAAATTGCAGATATTGCAGTAAACTCCATGACTTAATCTCAGCAATATAACTGCTAGAGCAGACATCAGCCTGCTCAGCACAAATCGTATTTATATTATTATTATGAAACGTTATTTATAAAGCGCCAACAAATTCCACAGCGCTGTACACTAGTACAATTTCTGCAAGTAAAAAGACAAAGGTACAAAACATCTGAGACAATACAAAACCGAAACAAATACAGGAGGAATAGAGGGCTCTATTCCCAGGAACTTACCATCTACAATATATATATATTATTATTTTTTGTATTTTTTTTGTATTTTTTTTTAAGCAAGGAAACAATATTTCGTTGAATGAAGCAAAAGCTAGTGATCCGTCAAACGGTCAACATTATGCATTAAAGAGTGAATTGTCAGGAATTCATAATGAATCAGAGGACAAATCAGATAAACTGAAACTTAGTTCGGAGAATTGGAGAATATTTCTTGCTCCACTATTTTGGATTGCAATTTGCAATGATTGCTATATTTATTATAGTGAGTAATATGAAACATAGCGCACCATGTGTAATAAAGTAAAATGTGTTTTTTTTTTTAAAGGTAAAACATTTGTACAATAATATTAATAAACTATTTATTATGGATTATTATTTTACATAGGGACATTTCTGCAGCCCCTACAATCTCTGCTTGTACCAGCAATGCCAACTCTTGAGTATATAAAGGCATAATACTGCCATAATGTGTGCCATCTTCTTTTAACTGTTTTAATATATTTTATAAAAAAAGCATAGAACGCAGGAGAAACTGGCTGGTATTACGATGAGCACAATAAGGGAATTGGCATGGGCATGGTTTGTAAAAGTGTCTCCATAAATAAAGCTTTGACACAGCTTAGCCTATCAATATACCAGACGGTTACGATTCTGACTAATGTACATGTTCAAACTTCAGGTTACAGGTGTGATGCCCAGCGGGGTCAACTCATTATTTTACACTTCCTATAAAAAGAGTACAAATAAGTTAATAGTAATACGTATTACTCAGCTGCTGATCTGATAAAATATGAGAATCTGCATTGAAGCTCTTGACTCCCATTAGGAGAGAGACGTAAGAAAAGGTTGCTCCCACATGTATAAAATGATTACTGACAGATCGGAGTACCAGGGTGACAGCTGCAGTCAAATAAAAAGACATCTAATTATAGATTAAGAATTCGGTTGCAGATAGTTTCTAAAAATAGTTGCAGAAGTTCACATTTTATATCACTTTATTGCACTTTAATTTGCACTATCCTCTGTTTCGTGGTTTCTGAACTGAACGAAACGTTGCAATTACAGAATGAAACGTAGTACGAAGCCGTGATCGAGATCAGGGGTAGGTAACCTTCGGCAATCAAGATGTTGTGGACTACATCTCCCATAATGCTGTTATAGCCGTAATGCTGGCAAAGCGTCGAGGGAGATGTAGGTAATCATTGTACATCCAAATTACGTTCATGGTATTAGTGTGACGATCCATTCTTCAATAGTAAAATGAACTCCGTGATCCATTCTTCAAGTAGAATAAATTTGGTTTCTGACATCTTACATAATATTTATTTTTAGATTACATATATATATTTCAGCACACTGATTGGCCCATTTTTGTGCCCCAATGGTTCGTCCGAATCATCTTCCTCAATTGTTTGCATGGACGAAATGCATCGGAGCTGAAACGACCTATGAACAAGTTGTGGACTGCCCGATAAAACACATTTTGGACACTTTTTATGTTTGTTTTTGTTTTCATACAAATTATTTTTTGTGGTGTACAAATCTAATGAAAATAATCTGCGTGAGCCCACCAGTGGGTACCCCAAAAAATGACAGAGGGATCCAGTTTGTAGTTAAAAAACAATAATAATGATCTGTTTTCGTGAGCTTTTCTTCTTTATTTACTTTATTTAAATGTTTTTCCTGGTTGCATTCCAAAGTATCCATCTCTGTTCCTCAGGGTTTGACTCGGTATCCACATAAACGCCCCTGGGATGTTTTACGTTTGATGTGGGAACTTGCAGATGGTCATTTTTCGTCTAGTTTTGTCCCTCTACCATTTCTGTTTTCTCCACTTTTTCGAACACTCCTAAGAATGCATTTACTGTATTTTGTATTGTGAATTAAAAAAGCATCTGTCATTGATTAAATTACTATGTGATGATTTTATACCAAGTATATGTTTTGATTGTCTAATAAAATATAGATTTAAAAACAAAAATCTAAGAAAGTATTTTTAAGAACCAAAAACATAAAAATTGTTCTCCTACCTGTTCTCACATAGAAAATCTATTCATGCATCTTTATAAAATTCACTGTTAAGATGAAACAAAAACAATCTGAATATTACAAAAAGAACCAGTTTTATATATGAATATTATAGATTTATAGGTATAATATAGATAAGACGTTTTATTATAGGGTTAGTAAAATGTAAGATATTTAATAGAATTAATTTTCCATAAATATTTCTCCAAAGAAGAATCAAGGTAATAGGACATCTGCCTGTCTGTCTATCTCTCCATCTGTCTGTCTGTCTCTTCATCTCTCTATCTATTTATTATTTTATATACCGGCAGCAAAATTCCGTAGTGCTGTACAATGGGTGGACTAACAGACACGTAATTGTAACCAGACAAATGGACGCACAGGAACAGAGGGGTTGAGGGCCTTGCTCAATGAGCTTACATGATAGAGGGACTTGCATCTGTCTGTCCGTCTGCTGGTCTGTCCATCTGTCTGTCCGTCATCTTTCTCTCTCTCATATAGGAAATTTATTTACAATAATATTAATAAACTATTTAGAAACAAAAAACTTGTGACTTGTGTGACTGATAAAAAATGATTCAGTATATCATAAAAAAAATAAAAAAATCTGATTAAATGAATTTCCAAATAAGCAAAATATAAATCAAGTAGTAAAATGACAAAGAGGAAATTTTAAAATTACCTGTCTCCCTGCCGGTTGGTGCAAGGATTTTTAGCTACACAGGCGAAGGCGCATTTCAACGCCCCCCCACCACCTTAAAAAAAAAATGCGTCTTCGGAAGCAGCACAAAGGCTCACTGAACCAATCACACCAGAAGAAATTGCCTCTGTCTTGAAAACACTCAAACTGAACAAAAGCCCAGGGCCAGACAGCTTTACGGGTTTGTATTACAAAACATTTGCCCCAACCCTAATCCCACACCTTTGCCATTCTCACGGGCGAGGCCCTATCCCGGGACATGCTCCAAACTAACATTTGCCTCATTCCCAAACCCAACAAGACACATCTAGACCCAGGCCACTTCAGACTGATTTCACTACTGAATATGGATATCAAATTATTTACTAAATTTCTAACAGAACGACTGGGCCCGTTCCTTCCAAAACTGATCCACCCGGACCAAGTAGGATTTATCCCCAACAGACAAGCTAGTGACAATACCAGGCGGACATTCGATCTTATTTGGACAGCCCAAACTAGACAGATCCCAACCCTAATGCTCTCCCTGGATGCTGAAAAAGCATTTGACAGACTACTATGGCCCTTCCTATTTGCAACCCTGCACAAATCTGGATTACCGACCCCCATCATAGACGTCTTGAAAATACTATACGCCACCCCGATTGTTAACCCCCATCCGCTGGGGAGTCTGGGAGAAGAGCAGAGGAAGTCACGCCCCCTCCTCCTGACATCATCAGAAGAGGCCGACTTCAATTGCTGCTGTGTGATGACTGCAGCCTCCAGCTCCCTCTCACCTCTCCCTGGCCTCAGGGAAGGGGGATAAGTTTTATTTTTTTAATACAATTTTTTTTGGCAGCCCCTGTGCCCATCCTATAGCCCCTCCGTGTGCCCCCCTAAAGACACAGCTCCTATCACCCTCTAGAGCTCCTGTGCCCCCACTCTCTTGTCCATTTCACCACAGGCCCTGTGCGCCTGTCACCCCTCCACAGCTTCTGTTAACCCTCTCTCTTGAGCCCCTGTCCCCCCTCTCTCAAGCCCCTATCCCCCCTCCAGCTCTTGTGTCCCCGTCTCAAGCCCCTGTGTCCCCCTCAAGCCCCTGTGTCCCCCCTTTCCAGCTCCTGTCCCCCACTCTCTCAAGCTCCTGCCCCCCCACTCTCTCCAGCTCTTGTCCTCCACCCTCTACAGCCCCTGTGTTTCCCTGTGTCTCCCCCGTCAGCTTGTGTCCCACCCCTCTCAGGTCTTGCGCCCCTCACCACAGCCCCTGACTCACCTACCACACATCTCCCCAACTACAGCCTCTATCCCCCATGTGCAGCCCTAACCTACATTTACACCCCATACTCCCACTACAGACCCTATTCCATAACTAAAGACCCATATAATCCACACTACAACCCCTCTCTCCCAGTTACAATCCATATCAACCACACCACAGCCCCTTTCCCAAATTGTAGCCATCAACCTACTTAATTTCCTATCCCTGCCACTACATTTCCTAACCCCCCAATTACATCCCATACCCTCCACTACAGCCTCTAACCCTCAACTACAGCCCCTAGCCCCCTACTACAAGCCATGTGTCCCCCTCTAGAGCCCCTGCGACCCCCACCACAGCCCCCTGTGCCCCCCCAGAGCCCCTACCCCCTCCACAGATTCTGTCCCCCTCTCAGCCCTTGTGCCCCCCACACCACAGCTCCTGCCCACCCCCTCTCCAGCTCCTGCCCCCCTCTCCAGCTCCTGTCCTCCCCTTCTTCCGACCCTGTGCCACCCCTTCTCAGCCCCTGCCCCCCCTAATCTCGTTACAGGATAAAGATGGGTGGATTAAATTGTATTTTCCACACCTCACAATTACATATTTGTTCAATACAGAGATAAGTAAACATAATATAAACAAAACCCAGGCAGTGAAAGATATCCTACAGTTTGATAAATTATTTAGTGAAGTCTGCATTCTCACTAAATGAATGCGGAATTTTAATAAAACATTAATTTAAGAAATAATTTATTTATTCAAATTTCATTTTGTTCTTATTACCAAGAATACACAGTGATTAAAGTTGCTTTTAATAAACTATTTACAAACAAAACACTTGGAATAATTTTATGACTTGTGTGACTGATAAAAAATAATTTGGTATATCATAAAAAAAATAAACAAAATCTGATTAAATGAATTTCCAAATAAGCAAAATATAAATATTTGCCTATAAAACTGCACATGTTCTATGCTTTACATACACTCAGATACCAAGTAAAGTATTATAAACATAATTGTATCCCTGAACATCGGATTAGATTATAATCCAGTGCATCTAATATTTAGACACGTACAAATCTTTGCTCTGAAAGATTACAGTAAATGTACACGATAATATATCGCCAGCACTCGAGGTGTTAACACAGAACAGCAGTCTTTCAAGATATATCCATTTATCAAAGCGTGACCATAATGACTGCGTGGAGAGAGAACTGTGAAAATATATTTGTATGGTCTGTAGTTTTTAAGAGATGTTGAATGAAGGGAGACTTTTGGAAGCATTAAAAACAGCACTGCACAATCATGCTTTTGTCTTAAAAAACATTTGTATATTTTCACTTTTCTCCTGTTGAGAACAATAGATCTTGTCACTGCGATGTCTGTGCAAATAATGAATTGTTGGCGTTAAGTATTGAAAGTGAATGTAGAAATCCTGGCTAATAACAAGTCTTTTAGGTCCTGCAGTAGTAGCTTTTGAAATATATCATCAATATATCGTTTGCATCAGCTCCGAGCTTTCTTCAATGTGTGTAGTAGAAAACTACATCCAAAGCTTATTTTAATTTTAAAGAATGACTGTACAATATTTGGAATCTAATTTAGAACCTTTGTGACCTTAGATGATAGTTTTGATTGTGCCGGGAGATAAGAGCCGACTGGGAAATCAAGTTTATCCATTGTGCCATAGATATGCACTCACCAAATATTTCTGGTATTTTTCTATTCAGAGTTACATAGTACTAGCTACATAGTAGCATAGGTTGAAACGTTCAAATTCTGTCTCTCAAACATATTTACTGCTGTGGATTCAAAAGAAGGCCAAACATTTTTTTTAGTTATTTGTAGAACCAGAAATTGGAAAAACAACTTCTTCTAGATTCCAAATTGGCTATTAGATTTCTTTTTGGATCAACAAGCTGTTAATAATTAGAATATTACCTAAAATAGTGTAGAATTTGTTAAAACTTACTACTGACCAACACTTATTATTTTTTTGTTATTTGATCATTTTTATGTGCCATAAACATTTTTGTAACATTGTCTGTGCATTACCAAATCTGATGTATCTTATAATTATATGTATTATATAATCTATAAGATATTGTTTGTTTATGTTATAAATCAATACAAAAAGATATTTCTTTAAACAAGAGGAACCATTTAATTATGTTTATCTAGTGACTGTCACAGATAAAACATGTTGTCGAGTATCAATCATGTATCTGCTAGTTTTGTTTAATGGTTGTTTACTTGGTGTCATATGAATATGTATTTAATAAATGTATGGTAACATGCAATTTAATATAGGGAATCGTGTATAAATATATGAAGGTACTGAAATTTTATCCCATGAATTAACTATTTAATTTAAGATTTTTGATATTATTAATTATGAAAATTATATTTCATTTTTTTTTATATTTTAGTATCCAGAAAAGTACAATTCAAAAATGAACCTACATCAAACAATGTGTCTCATGTGCTTGTTGCTTTGTGTCATCTGATTAGTAATATTTATATAACGCCAACATATTCCCTACCACTGCACAATAAGAATGCACTATCGCATCCATTTATTATATTGTATTAACTCATTAATTAATTGAATTTACTAATTTGTTTTGCAGTCTAGAGTCTCCCATAAATTGGACCGAGACATTTAATTGCATTAAGGGTATATGTTTGGTAAGACGTTTATGTATGTTGCTGCAGGAATTAATATAATTGCTGAGAGATTTTTGTTTTGTTTTTTACATTTAAGTAAATAGTTTCACTAAAGTCAATAATCCGTACACCCCTCCAGTTTCTGTTTGTTCTCACTGCAATCGATTTAGGGAAAGCGAGGACTTTTTGAAAAGCTGTTAATATAATGAGTTTTGAATCTTATTATCTTCTAAACAGTTTGAGATTATATTTTCTCCATTTAATATGCTCTAATGGTGCTTGCTACTATTCCTTTTGGCAAAATAGCCAGATTTTGAATTAATTGTAATTATATTATTTATATATTCTGGGTGAAATAATATATCTGATGAATTCATTTTGCTAAGCTTCTTTTTCTCCTGCTTAATATACTTTTCCCTCGTCTATACCTTCTTTCCTTTGTAAAAAATGTTTAGTTTGACGAGTAACAAAGCTTAATATTTCCTGTGAGAGGCTGCTTTACACCACAGGTCAACGTGTCTGGATAAGACGGCTTCATAAGTTGAAAAAACGATCCCAAGTTAAACGCTCCGTTCTTATTGTTTGTCAAAATACACTGATGATTTTATAATAGAATAGACTCGTAAAAGAGAATAGTATAAAACATATTCAATTAAATAGACAAAATACAGATGGCATGATGGAAACGGTCAAACATCTCCCAGAACTTAACAAATTACAGAGAGGGATGATTTCTGTAATAGCTGAGCCATAGTGTGGGTGTGAAGTTGGAAGGGGGATTTGAAAGTAACTTGGGGAATACAGACCGAGCTGTTGATTCATTGTATTTACTTGTTATTATATTGTCCCTTATTGCATGGTAAATAACTATGTAATATGTCCGTGATAAATAAATGGTAATGATAATAGCAATAATATAGATAGAAATACTATGAAGAAAAAATGCACGTGTGTCAATATGAAATCACCTGGATTTAGTTTAAAAATCATTGAAACGTGGGAAAAGGGTTTATTCACTAAATGGTGAATTGTGTTGGATTTAAACAGGAATTAGACATTTTCATCGACAATAGCAGACCTGGTAAGTGATCCAACTCTGCTGGTTTTCCAGTCTTCAGAATTCACAATATTTACACCCTAATATAGTAAATGGTTTGATTCCAGCTAGGATAATTCATGATGGAGTAAACCTCACTGCGCAGCAAGCTGCGGTGGGGTGAGGTCAGAGCTGTACATTTTAAGCTACAATAGATCATTTGGATAATATTAATTCTTAACTTTCCAGATCTATTGTCTAATCATCCTAACTGATCGTTTATTGAATAAACCACAATTTAAAAATAATTAACTGTCATTTTAATCTCATTGGCCGCACTTGCCAAGAGTTCAAACTTCGTTGTCATTGTAAACTTGTTTGAGCAGCGCCTTCGCACCTCTTGACTATATTAATATTGTGGTTACATGCAAGCTCCTTGTTGTCGGTTATCCCCGTTCTGTGATTGTACAACGCTGTGGAACGTGTTGGTTCTTCATAAATAATAATAAGAAAAGGCACAGATGTAGATCCATTAAAAAAAATAATCTATGCATTTCATGTCATTTTTCATCTTAACATTCACCTTGTGACAATGTCTGCATGACAGAACGACCTGAAACATGTTTTCTAATAAAAGCAAGCTCTGGTATTGGATTTATAAGACTGACAATGACTGCGCAGACTGGTATATGTTAAGATTTCTACTGTGTACATCAGAGTTGAAGAGATATTACAGATCGTGTACAGATTTATAATTGTTATTTGTTTTACCGTATATACTCGAGTATAAGACGAGTTTTTCAGCACATTTTTGTGCTGAAAAACCCCAACTAGGCTTATACTCGAGTCAATGTCTGTATTATGGCAACTTACATTGCCATAATACAGACAATGGGGCTGTGGGGGCTGCAGGGAGCGTTTACTTACCTCTCCTGCAGCTCCTGTCAGCTCCCTCCTCCTCCCGCCGGTCCGGTCAGCTCCTCTGTCAGCTTCCAGTGTAAGTCTCGCGAGAGATGCGGGGTCATAGTGCGGCTCTCACGAGACTTACACAAGGACTTGCAGAGGGAGCTGACCGGACAGGCGCGGAGGAGAAGGGAGCTGACAGGAGCTGCAGGTGAGGTAAGTGCTTCCTGCCAGCCCCCCTCCACTGAACTGCCAATGCCACTGGACCACCAGGGAGTTAGAGCCCCCCTCCCTGCCATGTATCAAGCAGGGAGGGGGGACGAAAAAAAAAAAAATATATATATATATATATATATAAATAATAATAATAAAATAGTATTTAAAAAATATATAATAAAATAAAAATGAATAATAATAAAAAAAACAATAAAACAAAAAATAATAATTTAACAACAAAAAAATTATTACAATAATAATTAAAAAAATAATAATAAAAATGCCCACCCCCCACCAAGGCTCTTCAACACACACACAAACACATATTGCACCACACACACACACACACTGCATTCATACACACACACACACTGCATTCATACACACACTGCATTCATACTATCAGGGCTGCCATCAGAAATTTTAGGGCCCCTAACACAGCTCAAGATCTGGGCCCCCGGGGCGAGCCCCGAGTCCGCCCACAAGGATGAAGTGTGTGTGTGTGTGTATAGTGGATGCGGTATGTGTGTCATGGATGCAGTGTGTATAGTGGATGTAGAATGTGTATAGTGGATGCGGTATGTGTGTCATGGATGCAGTGTATATAGTGGATGCAGATTGTACGTTTTGTGTAATGTATGTAATGTTTGTATGCATGCATTAGATGCAGAGTGTGTGTGTAGTGAATGCAGGTGTGTGTATAGTGAATGCAGAGTGTGTGTTTTTGTAGTGGATGTAGTGTGTTTGTAGTGAATGTAGTGTGTTTGTAGTGAGTGAAACGTGTGTATAGTGAATGTAGTGTGTGTGTGTGTGTGTAGTGCAAAGTGTGTTTAGTGAATGTAGTGTGTGTGTAGTACAAAGTGTGTTTAGTGAATGTAGTGCGTGTGTAGTGCAGAGTGTGTTTAGTGAATGTAGTGTTTGTAGTGAGTGCAGAGTGTATAGTGAATGTAGTGCAGAGTGTTTAGTGAATGTAGTGTGTGTGTGTAGTGCAAAATGTGTATAGTGAATGTAGTGTGTGTGTGTGTGTGTGTATAGAGCAAAATGTGTATAGTGAATGTAGTGTGTGTCTGTAGCGCAAAGTGTGTTTAGTGAATGTAGTGTGTGTGTGTAGTGCAGAGTGTGTTTAGTAAATGTAGTGTTTGTAGTGAGTGCAGAGTGTTTTAGTGAATGTAGTGTATGTGTAGTGCAGAGTGTGTTTAGTGAATGTAGTGCAGAGTGTGTTAGTGAATGTAGTGTGTGTGTAGTGCAGAGTGTGTTGAGTGAATGTAGTGTGTGTGTGTGTGTGTAGTGCAGAGTGTGCTTGTAAGGATTCAGTGTGTGTGTAAAATAGGGGGGAAGGGGAGTATTATTTTATTTATTTATTTGTGTATATTTCAATTTTATTCCCCCCTCACTGGTTCTTACCGTGCCAGGGAGGGGGGAGATCGCGTTTCCTGTTGATCCAGTGGCATGGTGGAGGGAGCCAGCCGCGGTACATTGAAGAGGGGGCCCAGCAGCACACATTGTCTTCCTTTCCAGCTCCTCTCTGACTAAATCTCACGAGACAGGCCTGCGTGCTGTGCGGAGCGTTGCCATAGTAACGTCTGGCAGCCGCAGGGTGCAGGAAAGTTAGACAGAGAGCAGCTGGAAAGGAGGACAGAGTTTGCTGCTGGGCCCCCTCTTCGTCGTACAGGTAGCAGGGGGCCCTCTGTGCACATATATATATATATATGTGCTTCTCTATGACAAGCGTTCAGCGTCGACATGCAGAGCATGGAGATGTTAAATGTCAGTGCTGCACATTTTGCAACACTGACACAGGAAGCGCCTAGGTGTTCCTAGGCAGCAATGTAAACACTGCATTTTCTCTGAAAAGGCAGTCTTTCCAGCAAAAACCCTGCAGTGGTAGACTATACTCACCAGAACAACTACATTAAGCTGTATAATATAAATTAAGCTGTAGTTGTTCTGGTAACTATAGTGTCTCTTTATGTTTGTGCGTGCAAAGGGGTAGGGACTGCAGAGGGTGCCGAAAGGAAGGGGCTGTAAAGGGTGTGAGTGGATGCAGTGGGAGCAGGGGGGGAGGGGATGCAGTGGGAGCGGGGGGGGGGGGGGAGGGGATGCAGTGGGAGCGGGGGGGAAGGGATGCAGTGGGAGCAGGGGGGGAGGGGATGCAGTGGGAGCAGGGGGAAGGGGATGCAGTGGGAGCATGGGGGTAGGGGTGATAGGGGATGCAGTGGGAGCATGGGGGTAGGGGTGATAGGGGATGCAGTGGGAGCAGGGGGGTAGGGGGTGCAGTGGGAGCAGGGGGGTAGGGGATGCAGTGGGAGCAAGGGGGGTAGGGGATGCAGTGGGAGCAAGGGGGTAGGGGATGCAGTGGGAGCAGGGGGTAGGGGATGCAGTGGGAGCAAGGGGGGGTAGGGGATGCAGTGGGAGCAGGGGGGTAGGGGATGCAGTGGAAGCAAGGGGGGGGTAGGAGATGCAGTGGGAGCAAGGGGGGTAGGAGATGCAGTGGGAGTAGGGGGGTAGGGGATGCAGTGGGAGCAGGGGGGGTAGGGGATGCAGTGGGAGCAAGGGGGGGTAGGGGATGCAGTGGGAGCAAGGGGGGGTAGGGGATGCAGTGGGAGCAAGGGGGGGTAGGGGATGCAGTGGGAGCAAGGGGGGGTAGGGGATGCAGTGGGAGCAAGGGGGGGTAGGGGATGCAGTGGGAGCAAGGGGGGGTAGGGGCTCCCAAAACCCTCCCAAACCTTACCTCTCTGGTGGTCCTCTTCTGAAGGAACCTCACAATGCTGACACGCTGCCTGTAAGTCTGCTCAGGGCAGCTCCGCACAGCTCACTCTGCACTGTGACTGGTGATGTCACTTCCTGCAGAACCAGCCGCAGGGAGCTGCCCTGAGCAGTTACAGGCAGCTCAGTGAGGCTGTGTTTGGAGACAGGCACACTGAGGGGCAGCCTAGTGGGGTCTTTGGAAGGCCCCTATAGCTGTCCCTCAGTGTGCCCTGCACGGAGGAGATGATTAGTAGCAGCAGGGGCCCGCGGACAGCTGTGCGGGCCCCTTGCTGAGTGCAGGCTGGCTGGGGCGATTGTTTAACTCCCCAGCTCAGCCATTACTTACTGCAGCAGTATGTGGGGCTCGGGGCCCCCCAGGACCGCCGGGCCCATGACAACTGTTATGGTTGTCATGCCCTGATGGCGGCCCTGCATACTATACACACACTGCATTCATTATATACACACACTGTAAATAAATATTCAACTAATATAATTTTTTTAGGATCTAATTTTATTTATACTTGAGTCAATAAGTTTTCTCAGTTTTTTGGGGTAAAATTAGGGGCCTCGGCTTATATTCGGGTTGGCTTATACTCGAGTATATACGGTAATTTTTTTTTGTATAATCCAACTTTTTCAAAAGGTTTAATTTGTTGTTTTTTGTTGAGTGATAGTTTTAAGCTAATTCTATTTGATATTCCACATTTTTACTCGAGTCGTAACCCCTTATTGATTTTGAATATGCATTGATCAGCCACGACTCCCTGCGTCAAAAAACGCAGGTTCTTCTATTATGTACAGTGTAAGCGACATCTGTTTAGCAATGGTTCATTTCTCACCACAAGTCTGTCTGTCTGTCTGCATCAGACGTATATAGGTTATATAGGAACAAAACAAATCACCCTTATTTACACAGGCCCATTTTAACAACATTATGGACCCCCGGGCAAAGCAGTGCACTGGGGCTCTGCCTACACACAACTCACAGGAATAAAAATTTAAATTATAGATAAAATTAAGCTTATATTTATTAGTATCTCAAACAAATGCAATACATACATACAATACATACACACAGACTGTTGAATACTGTCACAGACTGCTGAACACCCACACACACCGACTGCTGAATACACACGAAAACTGATGAATACACACACAGACGGACTGCTGAGTACACACAGACAAACTGCTGAATACGTGCACACAGTCCGCTGAATACACAGACTGCTGAATACATACAGACTGCTGAATACACATACAGACAGACTGCTGAATACACCCACACACACAGAATAATGAGTATACACAGACAGACTGCTGAGTACATACACACAGACTGCCAAATACATACACACAGTCCACTGAAAACACACACACAAAGGCTGCTGAATACATAAAGACTTCTGAATACACACACACATATACATACACACACATACTGTGTATGTGTTTGTGTGTATGGGTGCTGTGTGTGTGAGGGGTGTTTGGTGTTTCTGAGGGGTGTTTGTGTGAGGAGTGCTGTGTGGGGGGGTGCTGTGTGTGTGGGGGTAGGGGTGCTGTCTGTGTGTGGGGTACTGTGTGTGTGTTGGTGTACTGTGTGTGAGGAATGCTGTGTGTGGGGGAGGGGTGCTATGTGTGTGGGGTGCTGTGTGTGTGTGTGTGAGAGCAGCTGTGTATGTGTGAGAGGTGCTGTGCGTGTGAGAGAGATGCTGTGTGTGTGTGTGTGTGTGTGTGAGGAGTGCTGTGTGGAGGGGGTGTTGTGTGTGTATGTTGCAGAGTTTGAAGGGTGCAGGTAGAAAATGATTTTTTTTTAAATAAAGGTGGTTCTCGTTTTGTGACCTACGTTTTTACGACAGCTCACACTTGCGACCAGCTCTCTCGCAGGGTGGGAAGTGCAAGCCGAGGAGTTAAGGGATTCCCTGCTCTGCTGCGTTCTTCTATGTTCGGGGATATTTCCTCGAACAGAGAAGAACCCAGCAGAGCAGGGAATCCCTTAACTCCTCACTTGCCGATCAATTCGTTCTACGACCGGGTCGTAGGAATGGAACCCGGTCGGTAAGTGAGGAGTGTCTGTAATCCTATACATTAATAAAGTCTTCATCCCTCCCTCCCGTCTTCTTACCTTTGTTGAAGGAGGGGGGATACAGCCAGCACTGGTGGTCCAGTGGTGGTAAGTTCTATGTAGCCTGCAGCTCATTTGGCTGCAGGCTCTGCTGTCCTCCCTCGCGCAGAATGCTGTCTGGAGCGCTGCCATGGTAACGCGCAGCAAAGCTCCACACAGCCTGCTCATGGGAGAAGAGATCTGCTTCCCAGATCCCTCCCACTGCTTCTGTGTCCTCCCGCCCCCTCGGCCCGATCAAAGGGCCTTTGGACCGGATGAGGGAGATCGCCTGTGGGGCCCCGGGGCAACTGTCCAACGTGCCCATGGGGAAAGATGGCCCTGTATTTACACATCAAGTGCTCGGTGTCTTAAAGATAAATATAAAAGATAGAGCTTGTAACGAACAGCTTCCCCTGGTAACTTCCCCAGCTGGTTACCACAGTAGCAAAATATATGTATAAAAAGAATAGGGATACAGCTATACGATTTAAAAGGAATACATCAACAAAAACATAGTGTGATATTATTGTACAAAGTGTACTGAATCGCTTGTTATAAGTTGCACTCACGAGATAAAAACTTTAAGATTGCCTTGAAGGTGCTGTCACTGATGTTCTCAATTCAGGAGCCGAGAAAGGTCAGGAATCCAGGTAAGTAAAAAAATCTTTTTATTGTACCAAAAAACCTAAATGGTTTTCAATTATTATAAATTAAAAAATGTATCATAGAGCCCAGGTCCTACGCGTTTCGTTCATACATAACCTTCCTCAGGGACCTCAAATTATATAAAACAAATACAATGCAGTAAAATTCCAGAATGCAATTCTACTCTATGTATGTTTTTATTTTTATATCCATGTTTACGGTCCCTTCATACTATATCGAAGGGTAAGTGACTATTTACTATATAGTGCTGCACTCTTACTTGGGAGTTTAGGTGGACGGTCACATCCTCTAAACAATGAGTTTTGTTTGTTTGGTGATTCTATTAGTTGTGGGGTACAGGAGTGCCCGTTGTTTTACAGCAGCTAAATATTTATATATATTTTTAGCACCTGAATATCACACTTTAATTTGCCATATACAATAAAAAACGCCTGAATTCCTCTCCCGAGTCCCGTTCTAAAGGAAATGTCCTTCTTGTTCCTTGGTGGTTGGGTGGATAGGTTATAATCAGGTCACTATCCTGGATAGATAATTAAATGGCGTTAACAGTAGGTTAATCACAGATCCAGTTGCTGCACGGATCTCATGGTCCTAGCTTTGTCAATCTTCCTGATGGGCAGATAGAATGATCCGTTGGTTTCAATGTTGTGAGTAAGTGGATCTCTGCTCGGAAGCTAATTGAGGATGTCTTGATTGATGCCAGGGGTCGCTGGCTCTGATGGGATATCAGAGAAAGTGTGAATGTCATCAGATCTGTAATAAAAGATAATGATTTGAGTTTCAGTTCCCCCGTTACCCAGGATCCCACCTCTCTTACCATAAATACACTCGGTCAGTGCTTGCGATCTGATCTGTGTTTCTGAACCACGTTCTCTGATTGTCAGGAAGCCATGATGATCGGCCACAGATCCTGTATATTAAATTCTGGCACAGTGTGTTACCCTGAGGAGTGCACACTTATTGATTTAATTATTATTACATTCTGTTTATCCAGCAGCCTTCGCTCCTGGCTAGTTCCTGGTATCTGTGCCATTGCATACACAGCGTTGTGGCATGGTTTTATGCTTTATTAACAAGGATTGAAGCAGGTAAAACGAAGATCCACTAATACTGGAATTACTGTAGGAGAACAGGGATTTAGATTTGTATTATATGTTTTAGAGGAATTGTTGCCTTTACTGGCTGATCTGAACCCTGGGAGAAATATTCTTAATTTCGCCACTCCCCATAAAGAAGCTTTATAACAAAATGCTATATGTTCTTAATGTGACTTACAGTGCAGCAATCAGTGACATCTGTATCATTTGGGGGGTTCTTGGTAACAAATATCTGAGACCGCCCCCCCATATCATAATGTCCTCCATTTTCTCAATCTTGGCCTCAGAAGAGGTGCCTGGAGGTCCATTGACTGCAGTGGAAGGTCTGGGCATTTTCTGGTGCACCCCTCCCCATTACAGCTCTGTTGCTCACAGTAAATTATTCAGGATGCAGATTCTCAGGATTATTACATGAAGTCCTAAATCTGCACCCTGTATCATTTGGATGCACTTCAAGCAGCAACAGAGCAGTTTGAGACATGCACATTCCTCCCGCCACTAGTGAGGTTTCACATATATGATCATGACGTTGCAGTGCTGCCTGATAACGCCACCTTCAACATTCAAACTTGTCTTGTTGCAATTACTTGTTAGTTTGTCCATCTGTCATACAGCGCTCCAGAATATGTTGGTGCTTTACAAATAACAAGTAGTCATAAATTATTTATAGCAAGAACACTCAAAAAGCTGAGACTGGCCAGGGACCTAAGTGTGGGGCTGGTTAGAATTGATAATCTAAATTATTTTTATTTTATACCGTTTCATGGTACACAGCAGAGACATTACAGCAGCCGTAAAACATAGTTCATGACTGAATGAAGCGAAGCGTCAAAATGCAAAGTGGCTAATAAATGTATGGAATTGTAAATGATATAAAATGTCTTTATTTGCTCCCGATCAGAAGGGGAAGATTTTCACCTGTGTCTCATCCAGAACCCTCTAATTCCTCCAAAAGTACAGATTATTTTCTATACAATTAGCATAAGGTGTTTGTTCTTTAAAAACATTACGCTCTAATTATCAAAGATTGCTATCATCTAGCAACAGCAATAATATAAAACAAACATTGCAACCAGAGCCAAAAATGGACAGAGATTATAAAACCCAACAGATTTAAAAACTCCGGATATAAAGTTCAGGACTGTGTTCCCGGCAGAGATTGTAGATACAAAGTTCAACCTTTAAAAATAGAAAATGTATTACTTAAAGCTCGGCACTCAAATAGTTAAACGGAATCACTTGGTGTCTTGCGACCTTTCGATAAGGTCAAACTTTTGCCCCATTCTGGAAGCAGTGATTCGTAATTTGATCCAAATATAAAGCGAGAACATATTACAAGTAACTAAACTGGACAATTACTCATTAGCAATAACGTGAGATAAATAATGAGATCCATAATTTACATATGTTTTCAAACCCTGCCAAAAAGAACAGTAAACAATATTGATCAATATTGATCTCAATATTGAATACACTATGATCACAAGGGGTTAAATGACGGCTCTTTGTTTTAATCGTTAATATATTATAATGTACAATATATGTTTTTATCAAACTATTAATGCAATGAATGTAGAGGAACTTTATCATTTGGAATTAATGCATGGATTTTAAAATGAATCGTTTTTTTAATTATAAATGGTAAATCGTTTTTAAATACTATTTATATACTTTGAGAAATGTGATAAAAAATATAGTGTTACTATCTGCAAAAAAACAACAACAAACAAGCAAAAATATTTTTCCTTGTTGTACTTTTAATTTAATATTTATCAAAAGATTTGGAAAAGTGATGGTTAAATTGAATCATTAGTTCGATCGTATTTATAATAGTTATCTAAAATAAAATAAACATTTCTTGATAGTAAACTCCCACAGTTTTGGCAGAACTTTCCATTTCAGCCAAATTTGCCAAATTTAGAGAAGTGAGCAAAAGGGAAGTGAAAGTGGACACTATTCTGTAGGGAGAAAGTGGTAGAAAGATTGGTAAATATGTTGTGCTACCCAAAAAAACATCATATATTCAAAAGTGGCGGTTAGAACGGAAAATAAGCAACAGATAAAAATATATCTGTCAGATTGAATCAATTGCATCTACAGTTAACCTGAAATTAGATATAAAAGTTATGAGTCACTTCTGAATATTGCGCCCATATTATCGGAAGTATTTCGAAAAAAAATCTAGGAGCTAATAATTAAACGCCGGACGTTGGAAAAACATAATTTATCAAAAAACTGTTGAATATTATATTATTTTTCTAATTTTAGCAATATACTGTGTGATTGCTGCAATGTGAATCTCAATTTGAAATGAAACATGAACTCATAACCCAATTAATCTTCAAGGGAGATTAGCACTAATTTGGGTAAATAAATTCTAACGAAGAATTTGAAATTTTTGTATTTTTAAACAAGTAAGTCTGCTACAACAAGAATCAATACACATAGAACAATATCAAATCATTGTTATATCATTCACCAATATTTGGGCATCAATCTTTAAAATAATATATATCCCGCCAAAAAATAAATAAGAAATTCAATTTAAAAAACGCAGCAAGGGTTAATTATTGTGTATTATAGATAATTGTCATTTTTACGGCAAAACTCCACCTGGTTCAATAGAGGTGAATTTGATCTATCGTTTTCTAAAATGTTCCACTCACTGTCAATTCCCCATGATTGTTCTTGAGATTACTGTCACTCGTGCTAGTCAATGTCCCCTAAGACTCTTCTCACGGCTGGAGGAAGGATTTTTGTCCCTAACCCTGATTAATATAACCTTATAACGTCTTCTCCTCCTGGTAAATAGAAGTCTGTTGGAATGTCCATTAGCCTGGTTTTTTTTTTCTACGTTAATGTTATTTAATTAGTTTTTTTTAACGTATGAACGGTATGTGTGTTTCCTTTGTGTCCGCATTTGTTCTTAGCTGAAGCTTTGAAAGGCTTAAAAGAGGATGGTAGCAGTGAAAGGGTTAAGAGAGCGTTATTTTGTGATGTTTAGTCTGGACAGTGAAAAGTTTGAGCTCAGATAGCTGATGTCCGAGTCTAATCAGTTTTTTGAATTTTTTCTAACAAAGGTTTTAGCGAGCTGTGTTTACAACCATCGTCTGCAGAAAACGCACAATAGTTTCTGCCACTCATTCTGACCCGCCACCCAATAAGCTCTTCATTAATACAGGAGTTAAATGCCAAGTCAAGAAGGCAAAAATAGTAGTTATAAACAAAACAAAATGGTTGGATATTATTAAACCGCCCCCACCCCTTTAATACCTCAAATTTGTATCCAGCAGCAAAATTGGACACTTGACCCTTTTTTTCGAAATGTGGGACAATTAAAAAATATGGAAAACATGTATTTATTGAGTATTAAGATTTTAATTTAATGAAAAATATCATTTAATGAACAGAGACTCATGGGATTATTTAAAGATGCGAATGGTGAAAATTCATATTTTTTAAAAGAATGTCATCGTGCAGTGAGTTAAGAATTACAAATGCTGCTAATTGGGGACTAGCACTGTATCAGGACTTTGTTGGCACAGAATAATTAGTGAAGCCAAGGCATGCTAACAGTTTAAAAAAAAAAAAAAAAAAAACTAGTTATGAAACCTCATCAACAAGTTTATCATATTTAATTAGAAAAGTCTAATTATATGTTTGTAATTTAATTATGCCAATCCAATAACATGTTTATTAAAATTCCTCAATGACAACTTGTTGCAGTACAATGATTTGCATAAACACAATGTTTTTAACCCGTGGAGGTTTGTCCTGATTTGGCATATAACGTGGAGTTAAAGGGGATCTGTAACATCTCCAGAATTTACATCTCATCTTGTGTTGATCTTTTTCATGAGATATTCAGTTTTACTTTAACCCCTTAAGGACTGGTCCAAATGTACACGTTGTGATCAAAACAAAACGTAAACAAAACCTGGAATTTGCGCTATATGTCTGTTCAGGCGTAATTCACCTCTTTCATATTATGTGCACCCACACTTATTATATATCATTTTATTCAGGGGAAAGAGGGCTTTCATTTAACATCTTTAAAAACTTTTTAGTTCTACGTGACATTTTAACTGTGAATGTCATAATACTGTTTGCTTTTACTGCAATAAAATACACATATTTGTATTCAGCGATGTCTCATGTGTAGAACAGTACCCCCTATGTACAGGTTTTATGGGGTTTTGGGAAGTTACATGGTCAAATCTAGCGTGTTACATTTTTCAGTTTTTTCACATTGAAATTCGCCAGATTGGTTACGTTGCCTTTAAGACCGTATGGTAGCCCAGGAATGAGAATTACCCCCATGATGGCATACCATTTGCAATAGTAGACAACCCAAGGTATTGCAAATGAGGTAGGGGAAGTCTTTTCTAGCAGCCACTTGGTCACAAACACTGGCCAAAGTTAGCGTTAATATTTGTTTGTGTGTGTGAAAAATGCAAAAAAACTAATTTGAACGCCAATTTTAGCCAGTGTTTGTGACCAAGTGGCTACTGAAAAAGACTAGACCTACCCCATTTGCAATACCTTGGGTTGTCTACTATTGCAAATGGTATGGCATCATGGGGGTAATTTTCATTCCTGGGCTACCACACGGTCTCAAAGGCCTGTAAATGAAGGGTACTGTTATACTCGTGAGACTTCGCTGAACACAAATATTAGTGTTTTAAAACAGTAAAACGTATCACAACAATTATATTGTCCGTGTAAGTGCCATTTGTGTGTGAAACATGCAAAAAATGTCACTTTCACTGACGATATCCTCGTTGTAATACATTTTACTGTTTTGAAACACTAATATTTGTGTTCAGCGAAGTCTTATGAGTAAAACAGTACCCCCCATGTACAGGTTTTATGGTGTCTTGGAAAGTTATAGGGTTAAATACAGTGCTAGCAAATTAAATTCCCTGGACTTTTGGCCTGGGTTGTCAGGCAGGTCCTGCAAATTGTAATTAATAAAATGACCTAATTATGTAAAATTATTACATAAATATATACGTAGAATTATTATATATATATACGTATGTTTAAATATATATATATATATATATAATATTTTAAGTCATTTTTATTTATATATAGGTATATATATAGTAATATATACGTATATACTTATGTATATATGTATATATATATGTATATTATTTCGGTCTACGTGTATTTTGATATCAATATATATATATATATATTAATTTTAAAATACAGTTAGAACGAATTTACACATATATATTTTTTATTTATTTATTTTTCATTTTTTATTTTTTAACGTATTTACATATTTATTTATTTTATATTATATATAAATATATAATTATAATGATATATTTAATCAATATCATTTTTCGTGTATTTTGATATTAATATAATTATATATATTAATAATATATATATATTAATATTAAAATACACTTAGTGTATGTGTATTTATGTGTGTGTATGTGCATATATATATATAGTATCCAAGAAGAGAGCACTCTGGAGTCTTATAATTCAAGGTAAATACTGCTTTATTGTGCAGTTTACAAAAAAATGTCGACGTTTCAGTCAATGCTGACTTTTTTCAAGATCTTTAAAACTGTTTTAAATGTTTGTTTTGTTTTTTTTACAGACAGCAGGGGGAGTACCTGTCATTCCAGGCACTCCCCCTGCTGGCAATGCTATGGACAGCTATGCCGTCCATGTGATCGTGAGGTCCTCGCAAGGACCTCGCAATTACAAGGCCCAGGGGGGCCGGAACGGAAGGAGGGGGACTCCCTGGGATGCCAGTTGAGTCCCCACACCGCGATCGCCGGTTTGGGATCGCCAGCGACCGGGTAAGTACAAAGGATGGCGGGATATGCAATGCCACCCCCTGGCGTTTAGAGCCGGGTCCCCAAGGACAGCATGGCACGCCTGACGTCCTTAAGGGGTTAAATTCATATTAAAATTTAGCAAATAATATTGTAATCCAGTTTAGACAAGGCACAGGCAGGGCACATATTGCAAATGAAGAGGAGAAATAGTAACATTGTTTAATTTCTCCTCCTCTCTGTCTGCTATCTCTATGCTGACTGCCAGATGTAAAGGGTGGAGCTTGTAACAAAGATTGACAGGGAGCCAAGATGGAGGTGCCCAGTTGCAGCAAGTGTGGGTTTTTACATTTGATTAGATTTTTCCCACCTCACAAATATGTTTATTAAATAAACAAGTAATCATAATATTAAATTCCAACTTAACGTGG
Organism: Pelobates fuscus; assembly: GCF_036172605.1. Classification (NCBI taxonomy): domain Eukaryota; kingdom Metazoa; phylum Chordata; class Amphibia; order Anura; family Pelobatidae; genus Pelobates; species Pelobates fuscus. The sequence goes on from NC_086327.1 coordinate 134,204,051, forward strand.
TTGTTAGATTTTGCGACAAATCTCTGATAACTGAAATCTAATGCTATAAACTGATGGCGACCATAACAATTACTGATGGCTAAATAGATAAACTATTTAGTCTGTTTTATTCTAAGGGGTTTCGGTAGTAAACACAGAATTGCTCCAAACTGAAAACTGAACTTCAAAATCTAGCCGAGTAGACAATACAGCTCACGAGGAGAATATTTCTCAAACCAGTTATTTTTGTCAAAATTTTGCAATTCTCTTTTCAATTCACTGCAGTTTGTTATGTAGTAAATGAAGCCCTATATTTTGTTTTTTAAATCACCAGAACCGTGTGTTTTATGCATATTTCTCAAAAGAAGCGACCGGCAGTATTTCAAATAACTAGTTATATGGACACTCCAGACCCCTGAAGTTAATCTTGCTGAAATGCTTTGTGTGTCCTCATTTTTTTCATTTGATTAAAAGTGCAGATTTCACTAGAGATTAACACTTTTATAAATGAACCTTGTTACACCCTCGTGGCTGTCAATCAGACAGCCGGTCCTGTTACTTCCTGGTTTATTTAGCTCAGTGGAGCTAAACTCAAGAGGCAGCAATTGTTCAGAGCACCTGCCTTGCAAAAACTTCTCAGTGAGCTTCATTGCGAAGTCTGTGATTGGACAGTATTGGCGGGGTTAGAAGGGGAAGACTTGTAAAAGTTGCAGACAAGATATGTGTAAATTTACTAAGCACTGAAAAAAAATACATAATTAAATGCCTGCAGGTTTTATTGGCAGGATATATCTATTAAACAGTGATTTATATATATATTTGTGTTTGGCCATTGTAGTGCACCTTTAATAAAACACATCCCACTGATAAAATGTTAAGCCTCTTAATGTTAATGTTAAAATCTGATTGAGACTGACTCATTTCGCAATCTGTGTATATTATCTTTCAATAAGGGCTTATCTGTGACTGTTGTCTATCTATCATCTATCTATCTATCTATCTATCATCTATATATCTATTTATCTATCTATCTATCTATCTATCTATCTATCTATCTGTATGTCTATCTCTCTATCTGTCTGTCTGTCTATCTATCTATCTTTCTTTCTATAAATAAATCAGCACACCCAAAGACAGACCTTAAGATGCTAATTGACTTGGTAATTGATCAGGAGTAAAGCAGTAGATGGTGTTTAGCTAAATCCCAAATCAACATAAAAGGATAATTATAGAGAAAAGATTGTCATTGACTAATCACCTAAACATTTGTTTTTTTGGTTTTTTAAATGAATCTTCCAGGTTATCTCACGTGTTAATGATATTATCTGTAGTTCCTTTGCCATGTGTTCTGAAAGAAATAAAGACAAACATAAAAACCGTGCACTATGAAACATTCGTAATGCTATGTAAACATTTCTTTAAAATAAATTCACAGATGTTTATAACAATAGTGATCGATCTACAAAGGCCAGCCAGGAAATACATTCCGAAATGAAAAATAATCCATCATTAATATTCTTCACAAACTGTAAAACATGTCAAAACAAAATAACAATGTGTGAAAAGCAATCAGTAACGAGTGAGCAGAAACATAATAAGAAATTCCCCCCTATAAACATGAGATGAGATATACATGTAAAAAAAAACAGTTTGCAATAAGTCCTCCCATTCTAACCCAGCCCAGACTTTCTGTGGCTGTCCAATCACAGACTTCCCAATGCAGGTCAATGAGAAGTCTTTGCAAGGCAGATGCTCTGGGCAATTTCTGCCTCCTGAGTTTATCTCCACTGAGCTAACCGAACCAGGAAGTAACAGGACCAGTTGTCTGATTGACAGGCAGGGGGGTGTAACAAGGTTCATTTATAAATGTGCCAATTTCTGTTGAAATCTACAATTTTTGTAAAATAAAAAATTAGGACAAACACTTCACACATAGAGCACTTTAGCAAGCTAAACTGCTTTAGGGGTATGTAGTGCCCCTTGAAAAATTCAATGTAAAAATGACTTAAGTGAATTAAGGCAGCATGTTTTTACTTGGTTATTATAATATATTCTATATTCTTTCTGAGTAAAAAAAGATGGGAATTCATTTCTATACATAAATACTTTCAAAGTGAAGCAAATTCAATTATAAATTGCAAAATAAATCTTGATTTAGAATAATCCTACATCCCAACTTTGGTCATAACTTGACTATTTTAGCTTAAATTCTAGAATTGTGCACAGCAAAAAAATTCTGCAGAATGAATTTTTTAAAAGATATAAATTTTCCGGGACATCTGAAATCCATCTGGATGTCTGTGCCGCTCTGTCGAATTTCGATTCAGAAACTGATTTAGGAGAACATACTAAAAAGGTGTGAAAACGGGCCAATCGCTGTGCTTGAAAATATATACATTACACGGATTCACGGATCAAGTGAGAAAAAAAATAATCAATAGATGAAAAAAATGGAGCAAATCTATTTTATTAAAAATATAAATACAGATTGGTTTTTGCTGCTCCCCTTTTTTCTCTCTGTTTGTTACTTTTCACTTGGAGTAAAATAAACATTTGCTGACTGTCCAGTATCAATCAATCATCTTTTTTTTTTTAATCATAATTAATTTCTTATTTTGGCCACGAACGCAGAATTTTAAATATTGACACCCCCCAATTTGTTTGACATTGTGCACTTCAGTTAGTCCAGAAATTGGGTATATTTTGGCTCGGAATTTTGCCAGATACCCGATTGGCCCAAATCAAATTGCAGCATGGTCCGTACCTTATCTCCAAGTCTACTAAATGTTGCCTTTCGGTTTTTATCTTGCTACAGTTCACAATTTAGTAAATTACCCCAGGAAAAAGTTGAAATAAAATCTGTTTGGATCCTCTCCTTCAGCGAGCGGTGCAGTTCTGAAACTCAATCTTCGATCATTATTGAACTTGCCGTTGTCAGACTAGCAATAAAGAGTAACTACAATTTACTGCAAGTAAAATACACTTATATATAACTGCACACGTACTCCGACCTAAAATAGACTGGCCAAATGTTGGAAAGACACTTCAAAGTATTTTGTTATGGAGATACCAGCAGTCTCGGTAACACAATATTTATCAAATCATTTTAAAATAATCGATACAGTTTATTCATCTCAATAGAGCATGCAGTAAGGATTCATTGACAGTTTGATCATTTGAAGTAGATTTTAGAGCGGTAAGCCTACATTCCTATTTGATATGACAGAGTATCTATTTTAGCTAAACATGGAGGGCGGCTGGACCCTGAAAACAGGACTGTCCCACCAAACGCAGGACAGTTGGGAGCCTTGCAGTGATTTTTCCAAATTGCAGCAGTTATACATTGCAACTGTAAAGTTTTTCGCAAAATGCTGCACAGCGGCGCAAAGTTGTAAACATGGGGCAGTCACAATGGAAACAAATGAAATCAACCGAAATATTCCATTGATAATTGCAATATTTGAACAACTTTCCACCCCTTTCAGATCCTGATACTGTGATACATCCTCCCCTAAATAAAGAAAGACAGGAATGGTAAATAGGAACTCATTATTGCATCATTTGTAATGCCAAGAAAGCATATTTGCTAGGTACATAGAGACTGGGCTTGTAACACCGAATGCATTAGGAATACATTCGATACATGGGCAAATTTAACAACAAGGCACACAAAGCTATTCTAAAATATAATTACAGGGAGTAAAACAGGCGGCTATGAGAGTTCAGAAAGAAAATTGTAAAATTCTATCCAACAAAAATTTGTAAAAGATTACTGTTACTTCGTTTCTAGATATATACGCACACAAAACGTTAAATTACTGTCTGTTCATACTTTACTCACGGCCCTGCGTGGCACAAAAGCTGGTTTGCATTAGAGACCTGCCAGTCCTACTGTGTTTAATATGATTGCTATGCAATAAAATTTATTTAAAAAAAAAGAATAAAATCTAACCGATTGTTAGACTCAGACTCTTCACATAGAATTATGGCAAAAGCTCAAAGATAAATCTATAGCTCCTAATCCTATAACAGCTTATATAATTAATGGGAAATGATTAATACAATTCAAACATACAGTTATGTCCGGTTAAATGCACAAATTAATTTAAATGTAAATCAGACGTATAAATTGAAGGATTAAGAATATTTAGTATGTAAATTAATTAAAACGTGACATGATTAAGTGGTTCTATGTTGAAACGCACAGGTTTTAGAAGTCAGTCATTTTATGTGAATGATAATAATCAAATGGGATAACTTGTAATCAATCTATTATCCTTATAAAACCCAATAATTAATTTGTTTAATGTGAGGTTTTTTTTATCACTGTGTTCCTACAGATCTTGCATAATTAAACTAGGTTTCAGATAGCTTCGTTATAATTTGGGGTATTTGTTTTATTATATTCCAAATATTCATGGGTACCCCTCTTAAATCTCACCCATTTTGTTGTTTTTTTTTTGCTACTTTTTGTTTCCTGCAAATAAATCAAGCTGTGTTATTTGTTACAGCTGATTCGATAAAATCACTTGTTTATTTGGCATGTAAACTTGTTTATTTTATTTGTTTATAACTTCTTAACTATCGTAGTACAGAATGGACATTTTATGCAAATTAAACTACTTTCCCATAATCCTCTGATGCAAGAAAAAATGATCACAGTCTCATAGTATTGAGAACTGAGAGGGGGCTAACTGAAGGGCAAGCTACTGAGTTTATAAAAGCTTTTTTTGCCAGATTTCAGAACTTTTATATGCTCTGTTTTTTTGTTGCAACAATTCCTGTTTGTTGTTCCATGGGAAATCAACTGGAGAGCTCAGTTTATGGCAATTCGTAGCATTTGGGCATTGTTAACTTATACTGACACACTTTCATTGTACCAGAGGATTTCGAGAAAAAACTGCTAATTTGCATGAAATGCCCTGTCCATGCCATGTGTTTAGAAGGCCTTTAAATATATAACTTGCCTCCTTTGCAATCCTTTCCAGAATACTTTGTATTTGGCTAGCTCAGAGCATACATTAAATATTTGAACAATTAACATGGGACTTGCTGGTATTATGAATGACAGAGTTCCTTTAACATATGGGAAGACTTCTCCAGGCTTCATAATCTGGAAAGATTACAGAGACAGACTGAATATTAAAAAGGAGCATGTGGACACCTTGTTATGATGAAAATCTAAAGCCCTTTACTTTCTTGTGAAACTAAAAATAACTAGACAAAATATAATAAAATAAAAAAATGATATACAGAACCAACTTAAAGCTCTCCAGGACATATGCAGTAACAGGACAGTACAATGGCACAATCATATCTTCTTCAGAGGTCACTGTGGATTGAGGGGTCTGCTGAGGGCAAGGTCCATCCCGTTCTGGATCCTGGTTTCACTGTTCCAGTTACACTTTCTGAAGTTCCATCTCTAGGAACACTCATAAAAGCCCCCTAATGGGCAGTTTGTTGAAAATCTTTGCTGGGCTTTTCTGACCAAACATGAATTCTGCTGTAGGTTGATTTTCATGGTGGACCTTGGTTGGCTGGTTTGAAGCAGGTCTTGTGTCTGGTAAGACAGACTGTCTCTCGCTCTGAGCATGGCTTTGATTGGTGTCACTGCCATGCCAACTCTACAGTCACACGGCAGGCCCCTGCCTATGGATAGGTATGACCAGCAGTGAATTTCTATCTGAGCAAGAAGCATCTATAAAATAAACTAAAAAGGGGGCAATAACGCACATTTTTCCACACTATAAAAAAAACTGTTACAAGTTCAGATGTATCACAGGCTGTCAGTTCAGATGTATCAAAGTTGTCAGTTCAGAGCAATGGACATCCGCAGGAAAAAGCATCATCTGATATTATCTGCAGAATTATTGTAGATGGTGCAGATAAGAAGACTCTGAACTCATTTTAACATTGCATTGAGGGAACATAGGCAGCTTCTTAATCTCCCCCTAAAGCAGTTTTCTGCATATCTTGAATCATGGCGTCATATAGCGAGGACGTATTATCATTAGCTATTTATATAGTGACAGCTACAACAAATCTTAATTCTACAGAAACACCTGCACAATCATTCACAATAGTGTGAATTGATGGGAATACAGAATGAATGTAAAATGTGAGATCAAAATATCCCAATAGGAAAAAAATCAGCTTTCATTCCATTGAGCTGTATTGACCTAAAATTAAAGTTCACTTTTCCGACAATTCACATTATTAGTGAATACAGTTCCTGAAGCTCCTTTGGGTCTTTATTCTCCAATGAGCAAACTGATAACTTGACAATCAAATACCAAACTCTGTTATTTGGGAAAATATTCTAATGTGGATTCTCTGCAATTTGTGTCTTTAATATTTTGTAGAAATGTTACTGTAATGAAGCCGATTGCAGCTTAAACACGAGGATGTATATTCCCCACGTAGGAAAAAGGTTTACGCCATGTTCTGAACTTTTCAAATGTGTTCCAATTGTCCTTAATGACCAACTTGGAACATGTGGCCCGTACTGGTATACGCACCATCACCAAGTAAACTGGGGATCTAGCTGAATTTCGCACCAAGTTTAATACGATCTATTAGGCACGTTGTATTGTATAAATTACATGTTTACATGCGTCATTGACATACCTGGATGGTTATATAAGGAGGTAGTCATTTCGTTGTAGTGATACAAATAAAACATAATATCTAGAAGTCTACAAATTGCGTTACCCTATTTTTATTTTAACGTAACATGTGTCATACAATGCGTTACTGTAAGGGGATCATTTTAATGATACGGAGAGGAAGGACACTGGGTCACCTGTAGCCAGATACTTTACACAATGTAATAATGGTGTTATGTGTAAAGCTAAGGTTGAGTGGTAGCAAGAGTCTCGAAACCTGTTAGAACAGAGACTGGAGGGCAGACTTAGACCACGGTCAGGTTAAATTAATTTTATGTTTCAAACTAGAAAACAGTTGGTTTGAATCCGGGCTTGGATGCCCCAACTGCATGTTTTGAACATTTCTTTCTCATTTTATGATATTTCAAAATATCATCGGTATCGTGTATAATATTATAAATAAATATATTTTAGGATAAACCTCTAGAGTTGAGCAAAAGTAATATTTTAGACACAAATGTCTCACACTGTGCTTTGTTTTTTATCGTTTGAGCTTTTATTGGTGTTAATGTTTTTTAAATTGCCACTTTTATTTGATCATCCAGCTGAATCTGTCACAGATTTTTGGTAAATACCTCTCTGTTCCGATTTTCCACTTCTGCTTTGAATATTCTAATGCATTGACTTAATTTTTCCGTTCTTTGTAAACCGGGAAGATGGAGTTCTGCCTGTGATCAAGTGCTGAGTGTGAATGATATATGTAATGTCAGTATAACTCAAAATTAAATGTAAGTTACCGAGAACTCAATAACGTTTGTATTTTTTACCATATTTTGAGGATTCCTTTACAATATTGCATTAGCCAACTATCAGGTGATCACCTTAATCTGGCAAGATAACATTTTAAACTGCGGAATAGAGTTGCTAATTTGACAGTTAATTCCTTAAGAATTCTTTATTCCGTGGGGCACGGTTTGAATGTTCTGCCCTGCAGTGTGTGTCATTGATCAGTCACAGCTGATCAGAATATCAATCATATCACATTGAATGCACATGATATTCGCATACTGACGGGAAGCAGTTACAAACCCTTCTCAACAGGTTGAAGAATTCATAAGGGTGTATTAGAGAATCCTGCTCCAGTTTATGCCTGGACTTTGGGATGTTCTGACACTATACAAGGTGTGTATGTAGTGAGCCCTGTATTCCATATCTGGAATGACATTCTAACCCTGTGTACCGCGTTCTGCCTGCTAGTTGAAGTCATTTGCCAAGAGATGCCATCCATTAATCTGTTAAGTGCCTTCAACCTTAGCCCACCAAAACAGAACATGTTGTGATTGCCCTGGAGGGGAACACATTGTTTTTACATCCTGGTGTCTTAGTGTGGGAGTTGCACCAATTCACTAGAGGGATGTCACGCCTCGCACTGCAGTGAACAGGGAGCTGTGCTTCCACCTAATACCACCCAGTCCCTCACCAATGGAGCCTGGGGGAAGCACTGAACACTCTGAGCCAAATCCTGGTTCAAGCCCTTGATTAATTAATGCAGCTGTTAATTAATCAAAGCAGTAAGGCTGACTCTATTATTTGTGGCTTTTTAATTATATGTATATATGTGGAAGTCACCTGCAGCTCAAAACAGGCTTTTATTCCTTGCAAAAAAAAAAAAAAATGTTTTTACAAATGTAACCCTTCTGTTGCCAGGAACTTGTCACTTTCTAAAAGTATTGAGGTTAAAGTACTTGGAGTTTGTTTATAAATATGTGTTTCGTTGAATTTGTAGACTTTTAACCAGCTGTAATGACTGTGCAGCAAGCCATCTTTCAATCCCTGGTCACCCATTTTATCCAGCCAGCATTGTGTCTGTGCATTTAATATATTTTTAATGATTACTGAGATTTTCTGAATTTAATGTGTTATTAATAAACCTGTAAAGTGGTCAATGAATGCAGGGTTCAGTCAGGTCTTTATGTTCATTCACGTCACAGCCTTGAGGGGTATTCGTAAAGTGGGGATACCGCACAAACCTACCCAGTTTATTTCTGCACGAAAGAAACCTTTCAAAGTGAATTAAAATTCAAGGCAAAACTGACCAACCTAGAAGTATTCTATGCTTCTAACTCGGCTAATCTGGCCTTAAATTGAAATTCACTTAGAATTCACCATCTGTGAATATCCCTGAAAGTGAACCGGCCTTTAATGTCTACTTTATTTATCACCTAATTTGTTTTAATCAATATAAATGAAAAAATTTTATTAAACAAAGCTTTAATAGAACCAATGCAGTAATACCCACACCGGATTTCAATATTTATGGTGTGTCTAACTTTCTAATATTTTTTTATGGTTTGCAATATTGTTACAGTAATTCAATTTATTTTCATATTATTTTTATTCTATGGATTAATGTATTTGGTGCTCCCCAACTTTTATTTTCTGACTTCAGTTTTTGGTAAGAATGAATCAGAAGCCCAAACATCATCTTTCAATAAACCTTCTTTAGTTCCATTTTTAATTACGTTATTAGGATAAATCCGTAATCTGTGAATCGCCAGGAATCTTTCAATGATTTGTACAATTCAGGCCAAACTAGTCGAGCTGTAAGTAAAGTTTTACATGGAGAGCTTTTGCAATTTTTCTATGCTGGTTTACAATTTGCAATTTCCTGGAAAATTCAAAGCCATTTGCAGTTTAGTGAATAATTCCGTGAGAAATTCCTGGTTTTGGAGAATGGCCAATCTTGATGTGTTTTGGGGCAGGGCGCGGGAATGATTTTTTCAATTGTTTTTTTTTCAAGCTTCTTTATTTAGAGTGTTAGATAACTTTGGCACTGCAGATCTTTATAGACTACATTTCCCATGATACTTTGCACACCTTATGATTCGTAAACATCTGCAGCCTGTAATCCGCCATGAATGTTGACTGAAGATATATAGTTACATTATTTTCATAGAGTTTCTAACCTTGCCCTCCCTATTGCAGGATCATTGCCACACAGAACCTATCCTCTTCTCTCCGTCATCACTCGGCAGCCCAACGTTGTCACTCACCTGGTCCCCCAGGCCTCGTCCCCGCTCGTCCAGGTGCTGTCCCCGACACACCTTTCCTCGGGAGGTGTGCGCTCTGAGACCCCGGCCAGCGAAGCCCACCCCAGCAGTGAGTCAGAACTTGAACAAACAGCCCCTCGAGTGAAAAAGCCGCGTCGCAGCCGAACCATCTTCACCGAAGTTCAGCTGATGGGCCTAGAAAAGAAGTTTCAGAAGCAGAAATATTTGTCAACCCCAGACCGGTCAGTGGTCTTACACTTCGTATGTCTGTTACCATTCTATACTGCAGCCGCACCCCTCATTTTATAGACATCATTGCTAAAATCTGTACTTGTGTATATCTAATAAATATATATTGTTATGTAGTATAAAATAATGTAATGAAATATAATATACTGTGTTATACAATATATAGTGTAATATAAAATACTGTAATATACTGTAATACAATATATAGTGTAATATAAAATAATATAACGTAATATACAGTGTAATACAATACATTAACATAAAATAATATAACGTAATATATAGTGTAATACAATACATTAATATAAAATAATATAACGTAATCTATAGTGTAATACAATACATAGTGTAATATAATATAATGTAATATATAGTGTAATACAATACATTAACATAAAATAATATAACGTAATATATAGTGTAATACAATACATTAACATAAAACAATATGTTGTAATATATAGTGTAATACAATACATTAACATAAAACAATATGTTGTAATATATAGTGTAATACAATAAATTAACATAAAATAATATAACGTAATCTATAGTGTAATACAATACATTAACATAAAATAATATAACGTAATATATAGTGTAATACAATACATTAACATAAAATAATATAACGTAATATATAGTGTAATACAATACATTAACATAAAATAATATAATGTAATATATAGTGTAATACAATACATTAGCATAAAATAATATAATTAATATATAGTGTAATACAATAGAAACATAGAAACATAGAAACATAGAATGTGACGGCAGATAAGAACCATTCGGCCCATCTAGTCTGCCCAGTTTTCTAAATACTTTCATTAGTCCCTGGCCTTATCTTATAGTTAGGATAGCCTTATGCCTATCCCACGCATGCTTAAACTCCTTTACTGTGTTAACCTCTACCACTTCAGCTGGAAGGCTATTCCATGCATCCACTACCCTCTCAGTAAAGTAATACTTCCTGGTATTATTTTTAAACCTTTGTCCCTCTAATTTAAGACTATGTCCTCTTGTTGTGGTAGTTTTTCTTCTTTTAAATATAGTCTCCTCCTTTACTGTGTTGATTCCCTTTATGTATTTAAATGTTTCTATCATATCCCCCCTGTCTCGTCTTTCCTCCAAGCTATACATGTTAAGATCCTTCAACCTTTCCTGGTAAGTTTTATCCTGCAATCCATGAACCAGTTTAGTAGCCCTTCTTTGAACTCTCTCTAAGGTATCAATATCCTTCTGAAGATAGGGTCTCCAGTACTGTGTACAGTACTCCAAGTGAGGTCTCACCAGTGTTCTGTACAATGGCATGAGCACTTCCCTCTTTCTACTGCTAATACCTATCCCTATACAACCAAGCATTCTGCTAGCATTTCCTGCTGCTCTATTACATTGTCTGCCTACCTTTAAGTCATCAGAAATAATCACCCCTAAATCCCTTTCCTCAGATGTTGAGGTTAGGACTCTATCAAATATTTTGTACTCTACCCTTGGGTTTTTACGTCCAAGATGCATTATCTTGCACTTATCCACATTAAATGTCAGTTGCCACAACTCTGACCATTTTTCTAGTTTACCTAAATCATTTTCCATTTGGCTTATCCCTCCTGGAACATCAACCCTGTTACATATCTTAGTATCATCCGCAAAAAGACACACCTTACCATCAAGACCTTCTGCAATATCACTAATAAAAATATTAAAGAGAATGGGTCCAAGTACAGATCCCTGAGGTACCCCACTGGTGACAAGCCCAAGCTTCGAATATACTCCATTGACTACAACCCTCTGTTGCCTGTCACTCAGCCACTGCCTTACCCATTCAACAATATTCGAATCTAAACTCAAAGATTGTAGTTTATTGATAAGCCTTCTATGTGCAACAGTGTCAAAAGCCTTACTGAAATCTAAGTAAGCAATGTCTACTGCACCACCCTGATCTATAATTTTAGTTACCCAATCAAAAAAATCAATAAGATTAGTTTGGCATGATCTCCCTGAAGTAAACCCATGTTGTCTCTGGTCTTGAAATCCATGTGTTTTTAGATGTTCAACAATCCTATCCTTTAACATGGTTTCCATCACTTTCCCCACTACTGAAGTAAGGCTTACTGGCCTATAGTTGCCCGACTCCTCCCTATTACCTTTCTTGTGAATGGGCACAACATTCGCTAACTTCCAATCTTCTGGGACTACTCCTGTTTTCAATGATTGGTTAAATAAATCTGTTAATGGTTTTGCTAGTACACCACTAAGCTCTTTTAATAGCTTTGGGTGTATTCCATCAGGTCCCATTGACTTATTTGTCTTTACTTTTGACAGTTGAAATAGAACCTCTTCCTCTGTAAACTCACGTGTAATAAATGACTCATTTATCCTTTTTGTTAACAGAGGTCCCTTTCCTTCATTTTCATCTGTAAATACCGAACAAAAATATTCATTGAGGCAGTCAGCTAGACCTTTATCCTCATCTACATACCTTCCTTCTTTTGTTTTTAATCTAACTAATCCTTGTTTTACTTTTCTTTTCTCATTTATGTATCTAAAAAAAGTTTTGTCCCCCTTTTTTACTGACTGTGCTATTTTCTCTTCTGTGTGGGATTTGGAAGCTCTTATAACTTGCTTAGCCTCTTTCTGCCTAATCTTATAGGTCATTCTGTCTTCCTCACTCTGGTTTTTTTTATAATTACTAAATGCTAACTTTTTGTTTTTTACTATTTTGGCCACATCTGCGGAGTACCACAGTGGTTTCTTGAATTTTTTGCTTTTACTGACAAGCCTAATGCAATTTTCTGTTGCCTTCAGTAGTGCAACTTTTAAATAATCCCATTTATTTTGGACTCCATATAAATTGCTCCAGTCTGATAATGACTCCTTTACACATATTCTAATTTTAGAAAAGTCTGTTTTTCTAAAGTCTAAAACTTTTGTTTTTGTGTGGTGTGACTCAGTCACTGTTCTTATATTAAACCACACTGACTGATGATCACTGGATCCTAAATAATATAACGTAATCTATAGTGTAATACAATACATTAACATAAAATAATATAACGTAATATATAGTGTAATACAATACATTAACATAAAATAATATAATGTAATATATAGTGTAATACAATACATTAGCATAAAATAATATAATGTAATATATAGTGTAATACAATACATAGTGTAATATAATATAACGTAATATATAGTGTAATACAATACATTAACATAAAATAATATAATGTAATATATAGTGTAATACAATACATTAACATAAAATAATATAACGTAATATATAGTGTAATACAATACATAGTGTAATATAATATAATGTAATATATAGTGTAATACAATACATTAGCATAAAATAATATAATGTAATATATAGTGTAATCCAATACATAGTGTAATATAATATAATGTAATATATAGTGTAATACAATACATAGTGTAATATAATATAATGTAATATATAGTGTAATACAATACATTAACATAAAATAATATAACGTAATATATAGTGTAATACAATACATTAACGTAAAATAATATAATGTAATATATAGTGTAATACAATACATTAACATAAAACAATATGATGTAATATATAGTGTAATACAATACATAGTGTAATATAATATAACGTAATATATAGTGTAATACAATACATTAACATAAAACAATATGATGTAATATATAGTGTAATACAATACATTAACATAAAATAATGTAATATATAGTGTAATACAATACATAGTGTAATATAATATAATGTAATATATAGTGTAATACAATACATTAACATAAAATAATATAACGTAATATATAGTGTAATACAATACATAGTGTAATATAATATAATGTAATATATAGTGTAATACAATACATATATAATATAAAATAATTTAATGTGATAGATAGTAGAATGTAATGTAATATGTCCTACGTTAGAATGAAGCGTTATTGATTATTGATACGTGCATTGAGCAGGGTTTGCTCTGTTTGCCTGTCTATGGATTTATATAGAATATAGACAGACAGACAGACAAATAAATAAATTCAAAACATTGACAGATATACATGGTATAAAATCATTCGATTTATAAACACATCCATACAAATGAAGAATTTGCGAAAAATGTTTTTTTTTATTTAAAGTGTTAGAATATAATCACGAATTTAGCAAAAAATCAAAAAATTTATATTTTAAGGATGGTCTATTTAGCGTTGTTCCCTGGGTGTTATTCGGTATTATGTCGGCCACGGCCAGCTGTGTTTGGCCTCGGATTCCTGCACAGCTGCACGGTGATGTCACCAAGCCGATCACTGAGTTCCCGCCACGTTGGCTCGATCTGGCACATGTATGGCTCTGCCTCCGACCCTCTAACATCACATCAAAGGCGTGGGGTCTGGACGCCAGTGAAAGGATCCTCTCTGTGCCGGTGCATTGATTTCAAGCTTCACGCTCACAGACATGGGCTCAAACCTTTCAAAAAAACATTAAAACATCTGACAGCAGCGAGCTAAAACAACACACCCCTCGCATGGCTGAGATTCAAACCGCTCTGTAACCTAGCAACAGCATGAAATGTCTTTTTATGTAACACAGCTCGGCTCAAACCATCTGTATGCCCACATGGGAACATCTCAAACCACAAAGAGTAACACACTGGGGTAAATGTCTGGAGGGGGACAGAGCAAATGTAATATAGTCACATAGCCCTGACCCTCTGTATATCATACATACCCTGATATATAACCAGAAACAGTGATATAGAAAGGGTAGTAGATACCTGGAATGGCATTCCAGTGGGAGCAGTAACAGTGATATAGAAAGGGTAGTAGATACCTGGAATGGCATTCCAGTGGAAGCAGTAACAGTGATATAGAAAGGGTAGTAGATACATGGAATAGCCTTCCAGTGGGAGTAGTAACAGTGATATAGAAGGGTAGCAGATACATGGAATAGCCTTCCAGTGGGAGTAGTAACAGTGATATAGAAAGGGTAGTAGATACCTGGAATAGCCTTCCAGTATAAGCAGTAAAGACTAACAGTGATATACAAATTGTAGTAGATACCTGGAATAGCCTTCCAGTGGGAACAGTAACAGTAATAAAGAAAGGGTAGTAGATACCTGGAATAGCCTTCCGGTGGGAGTAGTAAGAGTGCTATAGAAAGGGTAGTAGATACCCGGAATAGCCTTCCAGTGGAAGCAGTAACAATGATATAGAAAGGGTAGTAGATACCTGGAATAGCCTTCCAGTGTGAGTGGTAATAGTAATATAGAAAGGGTAGTAGATACCTGGAATAGCCTTCCAGTAGGAGAAGTAACAGTGATATAGAAAGGGTAGTAGATACCTGGAATAGCCTTCCAGTGTGAGTGGTAATAGTAATATAGAAAGGGTAGTAGATACCTGGAATATCCTTCCAGTTGAAGAAGTAAAGGCTACCAGGGATACAGAAAGGGTAGTAAATACATGGAAGGGTCTTCCAGTGGAAGCAGTAAAATTAACCGTGATATACAAAGGGTAGTAAATACCTGGAATAGCTTTTCAGTGGAATCAGTAAAGGATAACAGTGATATACAAAGAGTAGTTGATACATGGAATAGCCTCCCAGTGGGAGCAATGACAGCAATTTAGAAAGGGTAGTAGATACCTGGAATAGCCTTCCAGTGGGAGCAGCAAGGGCTAACATCGATACAGAAGTGTAGTAGATACCTGGAATAGCCTTCCAGTGGAAGCAGTTTAACATTAACACAGTAATGGAGTAGGGGATTGCTTGATATGTGTACACAGTTTCCCAAATAACAGATCAGCTCAATATATGTCATATTGAGCAGATTAACTCTTACCTGCCGACTCAATCAATATTTAGCAGTATTCTTCCCTCTTATCATAAAACTAGACCATTCAGTCTCAGAATCCCTCTATCACTTTAATTTCCCCCAAAACTGCACCTACTCACCCTTCCCTTCCCATTCTAAATTTACATTACCGACCCCGGCCTGTATTATTTCTTAACGTCTCTGGGTCCCAAAACACTTAACAGGATTCGTGAAACTGACCCCCCATCTCTCCCATGAACTGAACACCAAGTCCTGAAACAGGGACTCAGTCTATGATTTGTGCTGGAAACTAAATCTATGGCGTTTATTCAGCAAACACAGAATTGTAGTGAATTGGAAACCGACTTCTAATGTTAAATCCCATTAGCAGATCTGAAACCATGCTCACAACGTTTCAGTCTACATTTTGCCATGTGGTGTTCAGTTATCTACAACTGATTTAAGTCGATAAACCCTGATATGTTGATGCGTATACTATTTATTAACACTTTGTTCAATGTGAATTCCTGAAAGCTGTTTGGTCGCCATTAGCGTCAGTAATATATTCGCTGCTTTACAAACTAGGTTTTGATACAAATTGTCTCTGCGTTTCCCCCAGGTTGGATTTGGCGCAGTCTCTCGGTCTGACACAACTTCAGGTCAAGACGTGGTACCAAAATCGCAGAATGAAATGGAAAAAAATCGTAAGTCGACTAAGTAGATTTTAATCTTAGAATCTGATAACTTTCAGTCATTTGAAAACATTACATCTTTAATTGTTTCTTCTTTTTTTTTAATTTTTATAAGAAATTTGCTTTGCATTTTTGCCTCTAAACAGACTCTTTCAGTCCCGTACCCCACACTGGCTTTTCAAATATCGATTTAACGGAATTTTAACCCTGTTTGGTTTAGTCTTGATTGTATTGGTTTTCAAGGTAACTGAGATTAAAGATCTGGCAAGAAATTTATTGAAGTGTGAAAAAACATAAAATCAAAGAAATTGTGGAGAAATAAAAAATTTGGAACACAATTACCAAGTGAAATAATATGTGATTTAAAGAAAATTTACAGTTTGGTCGTTTTAGCGCAACATTTTTAATTCTTTTGTTAATTCACTGCAATTCGCGGGTTAGTGAATGAACTCCAGAGACTTTCGTATCCCAAGGAAACCATGTCGAACTTTTTGATCGATCTTAACTTTTTTTCAGAATTTTTAATGACATTAGGTTGATGAACCAGTCTTCAATTTTAAATTACCTCTATCGAAATGAGTATTTCAAAAAGATGATATCTTTTGAAATACTTATTTTCTATGGGGGTGTGGTGTTGACAATGCAGCTTAAAATTCTTCCCAAAGTCATTACTGCTACATTCACCAAACAATGTAACAATTTACCATGATCACCTACCTGGTGAATACAGTGATTATGATTTACCTGTGCAAAAGGTGAAGACCCAATAAAATAGTGTAGGGGGGGATCACGAACCATTGCTAAAGACTTAGAGGACTACTTATATACTATATAACTATTGTAGATTGTAATTTTATTGATAATTATTGTTTTGTTTGGGTTTTGACTGTGGTTGATAAATATTGACCCCGAATTTGACACTGGAAATCCAAGTATTATTATAAAGTGTTAACAAACAAAATCTCCTTCCTTTGAAGGTGCTCAAAGGGGGGCAAGAAGCGCCCACAAAGCCAAAAGGTCGCCCAAAGAAAAATTCCATCCCATCCTCCGAAGAAATCGAAGCTGAAGAGAAGATGCACCAATTGACCCACGCGTCCGAGCTGGATGAGGAAGAACATAGTAAAGACACAGGACAAAAACAGAACGCTCACACGTTACCGGCGAGTGTGGAAGAAAATTGTACAAATTCAGAGTTACAGTCACCGCTGTTGCCAGGCACACCGCAACCAGAAATGACAATCAGTGATCAGCACTCCTCGAGTTAAAACGGGCCAGGTCACACAGTTACATAGCCAAAGACTGAGGACAATTCTGCATATAGAGGGGCCCCTGGGAGCTCCCATTGCCTGTACTGGACATGATCATTGCCAGAACCCGCCCACTAACTCCTTTCATCTGGAAGGGAAAGGGTTAAACTGCCGTTTGGAAGAACATAGAGTAAGAAATCTCCATCACTAATGCCCAAGGAGTCTTACTGCGTTGAAATGACTGGGAATTTTTGCTGTGTTTGTAAGACAATCAGACAGTGTATATAGTGTTCTTTATTTTTGTGCCAGGAACTGCCGTTAAAAGAAAAAAAAAATATACGGGCAAATGAAACTGTTTTTCCTTTGAAACTTAGGAATGCCTTGATATTAAGTGCCTTTATTTTGCATGAAACTAAAGGGATATATTGAGTGTCTGTCCTCATTTAACCCTCTCAGATACTTTGCCACGGAGAGTGAGCAACCAATTGTACTCAGCAAGGGCTAGACGGGTGAGTAATAAAATTATGCCCATTATGTGCCTAAAGGATGAGCAACAAATTGTATCCCATGAGTGCCAAAGGGTTGAGTAAAACATTGTATTTTATGTGTGCTAGAGGGGCAATTTGTTTGATGTTGTGTGTGCTATAGGGTTGTGTTACAACATTATATCCTGAGTTCTAGAAGGGTTATACATTGTACCCTGTAAGTGCCTGATGGGTGAGAAACATATTGTAATAGGTGAGTGCCAAAGGGGGAAGTAACACATTACGATCTAGTAATAACATAGGGGTAAGTTATCCATTGTACACCTACTGCCAGAGGGGGGAGTAATGTATTATGCCTTGAGAGTGCCAAAGGGCTGAGTAAACCATCATTCCCTCTGAACGCCAGAAAAAAGAGCAATTCTTTCTACTCGTTTACAGTCCAAAGGGCAAAGTAACACATTGTGATTTATCTCCAACATTTTCCGTGTATTTGGCAAATAATAGAATTTAACAATTTTATTCATAAAGCATGTCCTGGTTAACTATTTAATACCAGTAGGTCTGTCTGTCCATGTTTGTTTCCTTTTCCAACTTTTCCATCTTTGTCCAACCATCCATCCTTCCGTCTCTTTTGTTTCGCTACCCATTTGTCTATCTCTGTCTATCTCTGTCTATCTGTTTCTCTGTCTTTTTGTCTGTCTGTCTGTTTGTATGGTTGTTGTCTATCTTTGCTTGTCTGTCTGTCTGAAGGTACTGTTTTGCCCTTGTTTTCTCGCTCCATGACTGCCAATGCCAAGCAATACACACTGATTGAAGCACATAATGTGCGTCTCTTGAAACCCAGAATTGTAATCACGTTTGTGGTGTGAGAGCATGCATCGTCTCTGTCGCAGGTAGAAAGTTAAGCTATTTTTCCCCTCTATCGACTAATCTTGATTGCTGACTGTAATAAATCTTATTGTTTTTACCTTAAAGGCAGACATTTATTTCTTTCGCTGACCTTATGGGGTCTTCAAATAGAAGTTTGGATGAATATTTATATTTTATGTGTAGGATAGGAGTTAAACATCATTAAATAACTATATATAGCTGCCCTACATTTATTACATACTGTATAAGAAGTGTTGCTGAAAAATCACTTATTAGCCTTGTGTGAACAACAATTCATGTTTGTAAGATTATTGGTTGCAAGGAGAGAAAGGTTCCCTTTTTAATAATGCTCCGTTATTTTGCTGATGTATGTGCACTGTTCTCGTCAGTCAAACTGACTGTGATCTGTGCGTTTCTGAAAACACTTTAATCCATAAAACAATAAAATTAAATCTCGCCACGCCCCGCGGGCGCCCTTTGCCCCACGGAAGGTGCCACGGAAGCGGGTATAGACCTACGATTACCAAACAGTGTGAGATTTATAGAAATGCTCGATGTGTTTACAAACCACTCACTGTAAAATGATCACAGTATCAACTGTAAGAGAGATAGCTGTGTACCCCACTGTTACAGGGTGTGAACCCCACTTGATTCTCATGTAATAATTCTGTTTGGGAAAAAGATTTATAATAAAGTGTCTATTTTTTAATGAAAAAAGAGTAACTGTCATCTGTGAATATGCTCTGTCTTTCTATCTGTCCGCCTGCCTGTCTGTCTGTCTCTTTCTATCTGTCTATCTGTCTGTCTGTCTTTCTATCTATCTGCCTGTCTGTCTATCTGTCCGCCTATCTGTTCCAGGCCTCAACTCCAGTCTCCTTATCCCAGTCCCAAGGTTCACGTTCTCGGTTCACGTTCTCGGTTCACGTTCTCGGTTCACGTTCTCCGCTCCCTTCCCACTAGGCAGACCGAAGTACATGGAAACACTCGCCATTTAATCACAAGAGATTTAACATAAACCTGGATGAAGGATTGCTATGGCCGGTTATTATCAGATTAAACCCAAACATGTAAAGAGTGATCCAGGTTTCAGCGTGACTCGAGAACCTAAATCACCCAAAACCCCATAATAAGACCCCCAAAACACAATACAAAACCTCCAAACTGACATAGACAAGACCTCTCTCTTTCTCCAAGTGTGGTCATAGTAACAGGACTAACACAGCCCTGTTACCATATAAACGTGATCAATCTCACCTTCTTTCTCTTCTCCCAATAATATATCGGGGTGAAATAAACTCTCCCGAACGGCTGAAAGTATCTTTCTTATGAAATCTCCCATTTATTTACATTGACTCCATATGGTAAGAGTAAATTTCATATATCTATGAATAATTACTAAAGAAGGCTTAGATTGAAATACACCAACATTAAAATGTGCACCAGTGCACGTCATGCACCGATTGATCAGCCGATTACCAGTTACATAGTTACATAGTTACATAGGCTGAAAAGAGACTTGCGTCCATCAAGTTCAGCCTAACTCACATTTGTTTTTGCTGTTGATCCAAAAGAAGGCAAAAAACCCAGTCTGAGGTGCTTCCAATTTTGCCACAAACTAGGAAAAAATTCCTTCTTGACCCCAAAATAGCAGTCAGATGTCTCCTTGGATCAAGCAGCTATTACCCCACTAATTGTAAATTAGATCCCTGTATGTTATGTTTTTGCAAGTATTTATCCAAATGCTGTTTAAACATCTGTATAGACTCCGACAAAACCACCACCACCAGTGAAAGGGTTAATTAAGCAATGGGTTGGTATCGCAGGTTATTTGGGCAGGGCTCCTCTAAAGGAAAGTAGACCAATCTTTCCAGATACAGTAGCGTGCCGCAGCTTGTCGCTTTGTTAAAACTTGCATTAAGGCTTCTCCAAAAACATAGACCCTATTGTGCTCCCCCAAGAGGAGAACTCAGGAAGGCTGCATGCACCCAGCTCTGTGCAGGAGCAGCTATGGCAGGGTAGGAGTACACAGCCAACACTTATTGTTTCAATTAAACCTATCAAAATGTGTCTGAATTATGAACAGTTAATTAATATAGTTCTAGAGCCATTGCCAAATCTCTGAGGTCTAAGAAAATGAGCAAGCCTTTGGGAAAAGCAGAGGCCACCTCCCACGACAGCTGTAATATACCCAAAAACACAACAACGCAAGATTAATTGTTGTTTCTCAACGAGCTGGAAATACGTTTCGACAAATCAAGAGGTAACAAGAAAAACAAACGAGAATCTAATAACATATCCCAAATAATATTAAGTCGTACAATGTTGTCAAAGCAAGTCAATAAACGTTTGCCAGCACGTATAAACATTTCACGTGCATCACTGCATAACCCCTAACTTAACAGGCGCCCCCTGCATTCTATGGAGGATTTGTCTGGAGTGTTCTAGACTCTGGATCACACTTAGCGCTCTTATGAGAATGAGCAGAGATTATTATTGATTTATCAATCAAGGACAGATCTGAGGGGTGTGTGTAGGGTATCGTATGAAAATTAGAAGATGAAGTTGGGATATTCCTGCTATTTGAATATTTAGCATTTTGTATCAAGAGACGCAGTATTATGTTGTAATAGTAAACAGTCCTAATCTCTTTCTATATTTCTGTTAGTCAAAGGCTGGAGAAAGCCAGCGTTTCTGTCAGTTTATTAGAGGCATTATACTCAAATAACTGGCCCGTTTTCTTGCCTAAAAGGTAGTTTATGTATAATTTCTTGTTTGTAAAATGACCGTTCGTGTTTAATGTTCGTGTTTTTACAGGGATTTTGCAGTACGTTGACATTAAAGTGCTGTCTAACCATACAAGGAATTCATTAGCTCTTAATGAGAAAGGTATAAATTAAACCTGGCAGGAATATCAAATAAACCAACATTATTTCTTAATTGGTCGCACACTGGGAGCATGTGAATTCTACATACTGACAGGAGGCATTTTAAAATGGTTCTGTCACTCTCTTGGTTTACCTTTAAATTAATCTATTTTTTTTTTTTTTTTTTTTTTTTTTTGTCCCTTTATTTCTCCCTGTTTTTAGTTTTTTGAAGTTCACAAAAAGGAGGGAATACATTTTCTTGTTCGGAGAGGGATCTTTTTTGAGGCGTAGCTTAAACAGAGTTTTATTTCAGTTGCTAATTTACCCACAATTGATCTCTCACAAGAATCCAACAGAGGGCAAACTGCAGACGTCAAGGGCAGAGGAAAACAAAATGGCCGCACCCAGGTATTGAGATCCAGTGCAAGGAAGAAAATATGATAAATATAAATAAAGGCAAGCCGTAAAAGGGGGAGTGCAACATTAAGATACAAAAGGCATACAGAAAAGAAAACTGTGGGAAAATAAAGTGACAGGGTGACGGAGCTCCTGTTCTCTGACCGAGTTGCTCCGTCCAGTCCGCTTCCTAGCCACTTGCAAGGACCCTGGAACGCCTTCCACAAGCCTTCCACAAGCTTTTCCACCCAACCAGGCTGCAGCTCTCCTTCCAGGCAGGTATCGTCCCCTCTGCCTCATACACTGAATCTCTGCTTCCAGGCAGGAATAGTACCTTCTGCCTCTTCCGTTGCAGTCCTTCTTCCAGGCAGGTATCCACACCCGCCCAGCTGTAGATCTTGTCTTTAAAAAAGACACTTGCGGCTCTCAGGCCCAGCTCTCTTGCTTTATCACAGGGCTAGAGGGATCCTGCAAGCAGCAAAGACGCCCGAAGACTCTGTCACAGGAATACCTACAAATTCACACAGAAAACAAGTTACAAAAGGAACTAACATACAAAACTTTATTTTTCTCAGGACTAGCCTACATCATGCTTATTACATAAAGATTGCTGTGACAACTCAATAAAAATACAAACAGTCAAATCATATCAGACAACATACAGCAACTTATTATAACACAATGACATATTTATAAAGGGGTGGGGAAGACAATAATTAACAGAAAATATCTCTCCGGCCTGCAGAATTAGCAATATGAAATCTACCCAAATATGCAAATTAACCAGCCTTGGTGTTGCTACCAACAGAGGGCACTACATAGGCTCCAAATCCAAATTCACCTAGTTTGTAGCAATCCTCAGCAGTACAGGAGAGCACGCAAAACATTTAACAGCACACACACACATTATAAACAATTACATTACACACACCCTGCACCTATAATGGGCACAGGGTGACTAAACGATAAGAAAAGTCCCGCAACCTATTTAAATAGTATGTCTGAAGGTCCAGGTGATGGTGACTACGGTCACAGACAAAGCCATGCGGTGACAGGTCTGCCATCAAGGGAATTCACGTAGTGCATCCATAAAGGGGTCCATCTGGCAAAAAATAAAGTTCATATATATATATTTATTTATAAACATATAGCCATGGGGGGATTGTCTGTGTGCTCCTGGGCCAGGTCCTTTACCTCTTGCGAGCTGTCATAGAGTTGCCATGCTTGGCGATGCTGCACACTGCTGGGGCTTGTGAGAAGAGCATTGGCTATTCACTAAAAGTGTGAATTATTGTAAAGTCAAATTGAATTCATTAGGAATCAACGTGTGTTATATGGGCCTGGAAGATTTCTCTAAGTATGATTGCAGTTTGGCCTCTCTGGCCTCTCAGTTTAGTAAATAATCCTGCAAATATAAGAAGGAAAAAAATTGTCCAAGTCAGCTTGTTTTCGGTTCTGCTTTTTATAGGTGAAAATTTTAAATTCATTATGAAGTCTCATCAAATTCCCAACAAATTACACTTTAATTAAAAAGTTTTTTTCAAATCAGTTATTTTTGTTTACATTTTGAAATTTGGATTTGAATTAATTGTAATATAGAGTTTAGTGATTATCCCTGTGTGTGTTTTAAAAACGCCCAATCCTGATAATGTGGACTTTCAAAAAGTGATTTGCCTTTATTAGACCATCAGTCCGAAGCATTGTAGCCGGTATAAATGACTGCTTGTGGCAGAGGGTCCCAATTCACAATATAATTAGCATCACATTCTGTCATTATACGTTTCGAAAAGTTACATTCATCCTTATGGTGCACGTTACAATTTTGGCAAAACACTAATTACCGATCTCTCAATATTTAATAACACATTACACTCTTTTCAGCTTGAATAAACTCTCTCCAATGTGCACAGTTACATTTATTAAACCCATGTTATCATTTGGTAATCTAAATATATATGAATATTCTGTTTATACAAAGAAACAAACATTGCAATGCAGCAACTTCAGCGAGTGAGTTACTGGTAAAAAATGTTACTTTC
The DNA here is from genome assembly GCF_036172605.1 of Pelobates fuscus. Lineage (NCBI taxonomy): Eukaryota > Metazoa > Chordata > Amphibia > Anura > Pelobatidae > Pelobates > Pelobates fuscus. Next base: position 134,228,352 of record NC_086327.1, read on the forward strand.
AAAACATCGAATTCTTAAAAGTAATGATCATATAAAAATATGTAAACCATAAATAGCCCGAGATAAGGCTCTTTGCTCATCAAATAATATGGTAAAAAAATAGTATTATTTTTAATGTGAATCAGGTAAGATCATAGAGACAAAACATTGACCCAAGGTGCATCTTTAGGGCTGATGGGAGGGATCCTCGATCCTCTCATATACTACTGGTAGGGATACGTTTTCCATTTTTTACATATACTTAATTTTAACCCCTTAAGGACCAAACTTCTGGAATAAAAGGGAATCATGACATGTCACATGTCATGTGTCCTTAAGGGGTTAAAAAAAAAAAAAAAAGCATTTCCTTTCAAAACTTCAAAAAATAATTATTCTATGAAAAAGTCGTTTTTAAGGGTGCTAGATGTCCTTTTAAAAATAGCTGCATGTCTCAGAACTGTCTCGTAAACCACCAGTTCCTAGCGATCGAGGGTCAGTCGCCAATTGTTATAATTTCTCAGTATGAAGGGGTAGTCCGATCCCCTCTCTGTGCAATAAATATCAGGAAACTTACAGCTTGCCTTGTTTCTAACACCCAACAAGAATTAAAGAAAGGTACTACACATCTGCACTGACAATGAACCCTGTGTTAATTAATAATCATTATTCATAATTATGGTTATGTCAAGATGATAAGATTATTGATGAGAGCAAACTTGACAGTAACTTTATTGTCCTGAGCAGAAAACACCCAATTCATAATGTGCCCTAACACAATCAGATCCCTTGGCTGTTTGCTGACACCTCTCCTCCTTTTCAAGTTCTGTGACTCTGAATCACACCTGGCGCTAGGCCAGGACAGGTAGCAAGAGCTGCCATTAAAAGCTCATTCAGTGTTTTCCATAGTTTGGGAGGTGCTATAATCCAACGCCCCCACACTTCGAACTTAATAGTGCCATTGCGGGGGTTTTTACACTTCCTTAATGTTATTAAAAGATTGACGCATTTTTAGAAATATCAGGTTCATTTAACCTATACATAAGAGTGAATTATTGTACAGCACCGTGGGTGGCACCATAATTTATATTGTATATTGTAATAATTATACTGTATATTGTAATGTGCCGCCTGTACAGACAAATTAACAGTATCAACAAATATATTAAAGCACAGAGCAAATATTTAATTCTTATATCTTCTACCAATAAACAGGTCTGAAGACCTGGTGCTCCTCCTACCTCTCCCAGCGCTCTTTCAGTGTTTCTTTCTACTTCTTTTCCCCAACTGCTCTCTGTTTGTGTCCCCCAAGGTTCAGTCCTTGGTCCCCTACGGTTCTCTATCTATACTGCCTCCCTTGGTAAACTCATTAGCTCCTTTGGCTTCCAATAACATTTCTAGGGAGATGACACGCAAATCTACCTGTCCTCTCCTGATCTCTCCCCGTCCCTCTCTGCTGTTTCTAACTGGATGGCTGCCCACTTCCTTAAACTAAACTTCACCAAAACTGAAATTTTGCTCTTTCCTCCCTCAAGTGTCGTTACTCCTGTGTCTGTCTCCCTCCAAGTCAACGGTGCTACCATCAGCTCCACCAGGCAGGCTCGCTGCCTAGGTGTTCTCTTTGACTCCGACCTCTCCTTCACGTCTCATGTTTAGTCTATCACCAAATCCTGTCGCTTCCATCTCAAAAACATTGCGCGCATCCGACCCTACTTAACGCCAGATGTGACTAAGGTGCTGGTCCATTCCACTGTCCTTTCTGGCCTTGACTACTGTAATCTGCTTCTCAGTGGTCTTACATGCTCCCAACCTACACCGTTACAGTCCATAATGAATGCAGCGGCAAGGCTCATCTTCCTGTCCGCCCGCACCTCCCACTTCCTCTAAGATATAGGGCTCAATTTAAAATTCTGGTTCTTGCTGTCAAATCTCTGCATAATGCTGCTCCCACCTATCTATCCTCCCTAATACACTAGTATGTCCCGTCTAGGCCCTTACACTCTGCTGAAGACTTACGTCTATCTTCTGTCCGTACTCCCACCTCTGATGCTCGCCTTCAAGACTGTGGAACTCACTTCCTTCCTCCGTTAGATGCTCACCCAGTCTCCACTCCTTCAAAAAATCATTAAAAACCCACTTCTTCATAAAAGCGTATCAATTAAACTGTTAATAGCTCCCGACTGATTCCTCTCTTGCAACTGTGATTAGTCTAATACTATCCTTACCTTTTGTGTGACTTTACCCCCACTCCCTCTAGCATGTAAGCTCATTGAGCAGGGCCCTCAACCCCTCTGTTCCTGTGTCACTATACCCCACTCCCTCTAGCATGTAAGCTCATTGAGCAGGGCCCTCAACCCCTCTGTTCCTGTGTGTCCAACTTGTCTGGTTACAACTACATTGGCGCTATATAAATAATAACATAATAATATTAAAAATTTTTGCAGTGTGGTAGGGTGTGCTATCCTGCTGAAATAGGTTATTGCCATCAGGGGATACCACAGACATGAAGGGGTGTATGTGGTCTGCAACAATCTCTTGGTAGGTGATACGTGTCAAAATAACATCCATGTAAATGCCCTGACATCAGTTCCTTCCTTGCATCACTTTTGGTAGGTACTAAGCACTGCATACTGGGAACACCCCATAAAATTTTTTGGAGATTCTCTGACCCAGTCATTTAGCCATCACTATTTGTCCCTTGTCAAAATCACTCAGATCTTTTCGCTTGCCCATTGTTCCTGCTTCCAAATCATGAAATTTAAGAACTGACTGTTCACGTACTGCCTAATATATCCCACCCCTGACAGGTGCCATTGTAACAATATAATTAGATAATTTTGCTCTTTGCAATTGAACTTTGAGTTCATCATAATTTACTGTTTGGTGAATAACCCTCTAATTGTTCAGATTAATTTCTAAAGAGGAATAAATTACTAGCATGGGTGCACCAATCAACACAAGATTTATGTTGGATATTATGAAACTGATTCTCATTAGAGATGTTTACACTTTGTCTGATACCAGCAAAGTTTATTGTATGTGTAGAAGCCCTATAAAGGGTTAAATGTGAAAGGGTTTATAAAATACCCTTCCTGTCTCATTGGAGATTCCTGGCTGATATCAGCAAATCTAATGGCTAGTGTAGGACTCACCTTTTGGGGCTTGCCTTGACGTGGCAGGTGAGCTTATATTCAAATGGCCATTGGAATGAAACGAAAGAGCCTCCATTTTGTTTAAATGTACATGGGGATTTAGGCCAGAGCGCAGGTAACGTTCTCTTTGTTCTTACTATGTATTTTGAGCTGTTGGATACTAAGCTACTGCTGCTGTAAGAGCGGTGCTTTATCTTTGTGTTTGTATATGAACAGAATAAATTTATCTCACCTGGGAGATGTTATCTTGTATTTCATTTTGTTTTCTTTGTAAACAAACATAATTCAACGTACGAATGAAATACATTGTAAAAACATTCATACACGTTATCCTGTATGAGTCTAACATACAGTACATGTATTAGAGATAAGTGGCGTACAATACGGTGTGTCTACAAGTAGGTGACTCAGTTTGACTTAGAAAGCTGCCTATAACCAATGAAATAAATGGGACAAGTTCAGTTGATCTTGACCTCTGCTTTTTTTTTTTTTTAATTCTTTATTTTAAAGGTGCATGGTAATATTACTTGCATTACAGTGACGAAGATGGTGTTACATACAGAAAGAAAAAACGGGTTAGTGGTTCATCATATGAGTCTGCACACATTTTCAATTTTTTCAAACAGGTTACGTTACTGGTGTGGTCCCTAGTGTAGTACTGTGCTCCCATGTCGTTTGCCTAGCTGCATTTAAGTTCAGTTCTGTTATGTGCCCTAGCTCATCTCTTGGTTATTCAGGCATATTGCAGGTTTGTGACGAGCGGGGTAGGCGCTATAGTTCAGCATGTCTGGTTCCCACGGGTTGCTATGTGATGTTTGTTATGGCGTTGTGTTGCGCGTTGGTAGGTACCCCTAACCAAGGGGGTGGCGGGGGGGGGGGGGGAAAGGGTGAGTTGTGTTGTATTCTGCATGTCCCCTCTGAGGCTATATGTGGGCTGGTGGGCCCGGCTACATTCTAAAAGGTATAAACCGACATAAACAAGTGAGTGTACGGGAAAACAAATCAAATACAAAGGAAAAATTGCACACGATACAGTTACAAAAAACAGTTGCAAATCAAGAGTCCGTTAGGACCTATTGGACCATGTCCTTGGTGTAGGCGGCTGAGTTCTCATTGATCCGGCTATGGGGTACAGGTTTGCGTCAGGGAGTTGTGTGTGAGCTCCCCGAGGGTCGAGGCACAAAGGAGGACACCGCGGCTGGGTCCCCCATCCGAGACGAGCCGCCCGCACTCCCATGTGTCTCCGTGAGTCCTAGCGTAGCCAGTATAGCAGGTATGTCCGCCTCCGACGTGGCCTTGTAGGTGTTGTCCTTGTGTGTGATTGTCAGGGCTCTGGGTGCCCCCCAGCGATACTGCACTCCTGTTGCCCTCAGGCGGCTGGTTAATGTGTGCATCGTTTTCCTCCATTGCAGGGTTGCCCTTGTCAGGTCCTGGAAAAAAAGTAATTGGGCATTTTCAAAGCTCAAGGGTGTCTTGCCTTTTACTGCCGTTAGTATGGTTATTTTATCTTGTGTCGTGGTGCAGCAGATGATGACGTCTCTTGCTCCTGCGGAAGGCGAGTTGGGCCCAGATGGTAGGCGGTAAGTGCCCTGTAGGGTGATTTTTCGGGCAGCTTGGGGTGATAGGATCGTGTTCAGGCGCCTCCTAATGTAGTGAGGTATTTCGGCTTGGGAGATTGTAGCGGGTACCCCCCTGAGTTTGATATGGGTGCGGCGCAGGTGGTCCCCCTGGGCGGATACCTGCGCTGCCAGCGCCTGTTGGGTCGTTTGGAGATCATGCAAGGTTTTTTGGAGGTGTGACATGTCACCTGTAACTTGAGCTACGTTCTCCTCTAATGTGTTTATCCTGGTTGTGTTTTGCCGTACCTCTGTCTTTATGGTGCTTATGTCCGCGGTTATGAAATCCTGGAGTGCCTGCATCCATAGTTGAAGATCTTGTTTCGTGGCCAGGGTGTGTTCCCCAGTGTCCGCGGCGGATTCTTGAAGGGTTGGGAGTTTAACCCGTTGTGTCCCTTCTGTTGGGGCCGCCTGTGGTTGGGGTGAAGGTGCAGGCTGCATATTATGTGTTTGTGCTGGCTGGTCAGTGGGTTGAGGCTGCGTCGTTGGTACAGGGGTTGCCTGTAGTGAGGCTGACAGCGTGGGCCGCATTAGTGCCGTGGAGGACTCCTCCGCCGCCATCTTAGGTGGAGCCTTGCGTTGCAGCAATTCCCCGATGCCGGGTTGTTCTGCTGGGGACCTCTGCCGGCCTTTCTGGGAGCGGCGTGACATTGTTGTTTGGGTGTCCGCGGGTGTCGCAGGATTCCTCCCTTCCTCTCTTGGCTCGTTATGTCCCCAGAAGCCGTCGAGGTAAGTCTCCTGGGTGTGAAGTGTGGGCTGGCGGTAGGCCTGAATTTTACGTTTGGCCTTACCGGTCCTCGTGGGCTGGAAGAAGGGCATCAGCTTGTTCCTCCCGGCGCCCTAGTTCAATCGGTGCTCTTTTTAATTTGGTATTTTAGTGCAATTTCGCCTTTTTGTCGGTTAAAGATAGTTTTCAGCGGGAGCTAGCTGAGTGTGCGTCTTGTCGGGAACAGTCCCAGGCTCCGCCCTTGACCTCTGCTTTGACCTTCTGCAAGTTCAGCATTTTTCTTAAAACGTGTGATTGTTATTTAAACATTCTTTTGACAATGAATAATTCCATTACGGAGCTCTCTGTGATGACAGCTCAGCGTAGATAAATGGCTCCTAATTACAGGTCTAATGGACAGGGAGGAAAAAGGTAAAAAATGAAAATAAACACAGACTTGTAAGAACAATCATCTAATAGTTATCTACAACATGTTAATCACCTGTCCCATATGCTAACTGTGGAGCAATCTAAAATAAAACCTTCAAAAATGCTCACTTTTTTCCGAAAATTGTAGAACTGCAAAATATTGTTGAAAAAAGTATGTTGACGCTCACCAAGCACACATTATTGCTATCATTATTATTATTATTGGTATTTAGATAGCGCCAGCTTATTCCACAGCACTTTACAATAAAAAGGGAATTTACCAAATGAGACAATAACAAAATGTAACAGGAACAATAGGTAGTTGAGGACCCTGCTCAAACGAGCTTACAATCTAGAGGAGGTGGGGTATAAAAACACAATAGGAAGGGTATTGAGGGAGACAGCAAAACGCATGGTGGGAAAGTAGCAGAACTGGAGGTGAGAGTGGAGTGTGGTCCTAGGAGAGAGTAAGAGGAAGGTTTGAGAGATAGAAGTTACTCTGGTAGGTCATAAGCAATCCTGAAAATAATGGTTTTGAGGGACTTCTTAAAGGATTGAAGACTAGGGGTGAGCCGCCCATGTGAAGTCTTGCAGGCGTGAATTTACAGTAAGAGTGCGAGCAGTAGACTGGAGAAGGTCACCAGTAGAGTGGAGAGACCAAAAGGGGGCATACCTATGAATCAGTGAAGAAATGTAAGAGGGGCAAAAGTTGGTTAGAGATTTATAGGTAAGGGTTAGTATTTTAAATTGACACCTGTAGGGGATAGGAAGATAGTGTAAGAATCGACAGAGGGGTGAGGTGTGAGAGGAGCGATAGGAGAGAAAGATCAGCTTGGCAGCAGCATTTACCACAGATTGTAGGGGGGCGGTACAGCTTCTGGGGAGGCCAATTAGGAGAGAATTACAAAAATGCAAGAGATTACTAGAGCGTGAACAAGCTCATTGGCAGCATCTTGCATAAGAAAGGGGTGTATGCGGGCAATGTTTTTAAGTTGGAATAGATAGGTTTTGGCAACAGACTGGACATGAGGCGCAAAGGTGAGGCCAGGATCAAAAATGACACCAAGACAGCAAGCTTGCTAGGGTGGGGTGACGCAGGTTCCGTCAACCTGCAGGGAGAGTGAAGGAGGAGGATCAGTGTTATGAGGAGGAAAAATAAGAAACTCGGTGTGGCGGCACCAGCCACCTATTTGGATTATGTGCCTTTCTTTTAAATAATAAACTTATCTGGTTCGGCAATTGGGGTCCACCAAACAAGTTATAACGGAATTGTTTGTATACCGAACAAACTCCCGAACAGTTAGACCACACAGGGAAGTTGTGTGCTGCCAATTGACCCTATTAACCTCCTTCACACTTAGAAACCGCAACGTTTTAGGCGGTCGGCTGGGTGGCCGTCATTCGTATGAACGTGTTCATCTTTAGCCGTGAACACGTTTGGTTGACAAGTGCGTGGAACTATAATCGGACACTCGATGGCGCGAACAAGCTGGGACTTCCACCTCTACGTGTGTTCAGTTCCATTCACCTGAAAAGAGCGAGATTCGTTAGGAAGCAAATTCCCGAACGAGGGGCACACAACCAACGGATATACGAACTGCTACATTTGTTATTTTATTTGTTTTTCGTACTCCCGAAAGAGACCGACCACTCCGTCTGAATTCATGGAACTCTTTTGGGCAGGCGCCTCGTGTGCAGTCGGTCTAAAGTATACCCCGGTGGCGTTTCGGCTGTGTTTGTGGGATCTGAGTGTTTTCAGGATATGTTGGGTGCTCAGATCCAGGCTATCCGGAATATAGTACTTGTGGGGGTACCTTATTGTTAGAGGGGTGGTTTGGAGTGTTTATTCATGTACATGTCCTGGACCTTAGAGGTAATGGTAATTATGTTGTGTATTTTGTCACTGTCCCCTCTCAGGTCCAGTGGGGAATGTAACACCTTGCATGGGGACACACATAAAAGGCAGTGTGTGGCTCCCATTAAACAGTTGACTCCCAGAACTGTGTATTGTCCGGTTACTGGGGGAATTGGGATTATACTGCTGAACTGGAGATATATTTTTTTTATTGCAGCTCTGCTACACTCAGTTTTAGAGAGATTGAGCTTCAGAAAGCGGGAGGACATCCAATCAGAGATAGAAGAAAGGCAATTGGAGACACATTGTAGGACAGCAGGAGAGAGGTCAGGAGAGGAGAGATATATCTGGGTGTCGTCAGCGTACAGGTGGTAGTGGAATCCAAATTAATTAATGAGTTTGCCAAGAGAGACAGTATAGAAAGAGAACAAAAGGGGACCAAGAACTGAACCTTGAGGGACTCCGACTGAGACATGACAAGGAGAGGAGGTGCTGATGGAAAAAGAGATGGTAGCGTTAGAAGAAGGGGCCATCATCAACAGTGTTAAAGGCAACAGAGAGGTCAAGAAGAATTAGTGTGGAGTAGTGGACTTTGGATTTGGCTCTAATTAGGTAATTTGTAACTTTAATAAGAGCAGTCTCCGTAGAGTGGAGGGAGCGAAAGCCAGATTGAAGAGGATCGAGGAGAGAGTTGGAATTTAGGAAGTGAGTCATACGAGTAAAGACAAGTCTTTCTAGAAGCTTTGAGGAAAAAGGAAGCAGGGATATGAGACGATAGCTGAAAGTGGAAGACTGGTCTAGGGATGGCTTTTTTAGGATGGGTACGACAGTAGCATGCTTAAGGGGAGCAGGGACAACACCAGATGAAAGAATGCAGTTTAGGATATGTGTTAAGGGTGGTACAAGACAATGGGTGATAGTTCTGATGAGGTGGGAAGCTACCTCCTGTTCAGTAGCTGGAGGGAAGTCTTGGAGGGTAGGGGTGCTATGGTCAAAGTGAGGTTGAGCTAGAGGTGAGAAGGGGGGAGAATTCATTCCTTAACTGTTGACAAGGTACAAGACTTCCTCCAGCAGCGTTTAGCTGAACGGGAGCATCTGTGCATGTAGTGGGTTGACTTAGTGTGCCACGGTTGGATGCGCACCCTCCTTGAGGAGCATGCTTGGAACGGGGCTGCAGCATCTAGGGCAGAGGTGAGGATAGCATTATATAAGGAGATAACCGGAGAGGGACAGGAGAAGATAGGCATGGATGAGAGTTGGGAATGGAGATCAGCTGAGAGTTGCTGGAGGTCAAGAGAATTCAGATTCCTCCTGAGTTGTGGGGGTTAGGTTGAGGATATTGGGTGTGGGAGCAAAATGATAGAACAAATGATAGATGGTGGTTGTCTGATAGAGGAAATTGAGTATTATAGACATTGGAGACTAAACATGGATTTGAAAAAATAAGATCTTGGGTATTGCCAGCTACATGTGTGGTAGAATTAGCCCATTGTGATAGCCCAAAGGAGGAGGTGATTGCAATAAGTTTTGAGGCTACTGAGGACAAGGGTGGGTTAATTGGAATGTTGAAATCCCGCTAGAATTACATTGTTAATAAATACACCAAATAACAAAAATTGTTATTATTAATTCTAAATAGGAAACCTTTGTATATCTTTAATAATTCTGAGATACAAGTCTTAAAGTAAATAGTAAATTTAAAAAAAAAAATGTTTTGATAATATTATAAAATTAATGTTTATTGAAATTTCCCCAATGCAAAGGTAGGTATCTGTATAAAAATCCCTGTAAGAAAGTAATTATCAGAAAGTCTGTACTGCTCATCAAGTAGGATCAGTAACATTTCTGTTATCATTTGTATTGCTAAAAAGGCTGAATATTGCACATTGTTGGATAGATAACATTCAGGAAAGCAATGCTACAATTTGGCAAATGACCCCATGTAAGAAGGAAACTGATCAAAAAAGCTTGCAATCAAGAGGACGTGGTTATAATATCAGAAAAGAAAGCAAGTAATATATCTAAGTCAAAATATAACAAAACCAAAAAGCACACTCACCCTAACAGTGCAGTGAAAAAATGTGTAAAATAAGTAAAAATGTTTTTACCCTTTCACTATTAAGATGGTAGGTATGTCAAGGATTCCTCTATGTCCTCAAATGTATAACTGACTCAAAATGTATCTCCAAAAAACACATAAGAAAACAGCAATACAGTGAGTGCTCCAAATATACTGATATTCAAGGTTCAAAGCACAAACAGTATTGTAAACACTCCCAACTCATATATTTCAACTCCAAATGTAAGGTATCTTCCAGATGCTCAGGGATAAATTTGGAGAAAGTGATATATAAAACTATAGTGCAATACCGTAGAACAATTATATTGCTGCTTTAATATATTACGCTTACAGAATCAAGGATGTTAAAAATGCACATCAACATATAGCCTGAAGGTCCTCGTCCAAATAATAGAAAGTGCCAATGCAGAATGGTCAGGATAAATATTCCAATAGGGCATGAGTGAAAAACATATAAATAATAAACAGTGAAGCACAAATTTCCGAATCATAAAGAAATAATAAAAAAAAAATTTAAGATCAAGAACTTGCCCTACGCTTTTCGTCTCCCTATTGAGACTTCTTCAGGGGAAAAAGAATCCACTGTGCAAACAGTATAGTTCCTAAATCCTCCCTATAACGTTTATGTATGTTACAGTCCCACCTGCGGATCGCCTTTTGCCAATCCACCTTGTCTGGACACAACTGCGAAAATTTGTTCTTGAGTCTGGTACGCGCCATTCAATCCCATCAACAAGTTCCTCTATATAGACACTGGAGGAATACGTGTGCGTTCCACTGATGTCATGTCCTCTGCAAACATTCACTTTTCAAAAGTTCTGTTGGAATGCTTATGCGTTCCACTTGTGTCATGTCTTCCACAGGGCCCAGAATGCTTAAGTCTTTCAAATGAGTTCCAACCCCTGTGCTTCCAATGACTGACATCCCATACATTTCGTTCCAATATGGCAGTGTGTCAGGATACATGTGCAAAGGAAAATATAATGCATTACATGGTGGCAATAACCCACTGATATAACAAAAGATACACATATACACAGTTATAAATCACCTCCCTACATTACACGGGGAAGGGGCAAAATTGTATTAAGAGAGACAGAACAAAATATATAGAAGAGAATAACGTGGGGAGTTACGTTCTCCAGATAGTTAAGAGGTAAAAATTGGATGCTGGAAATTGGATACTGTACATGTTTACAATTGGATATTGAAGTAGTATACTATATTGGATTATGTATTGTACATGTTAACAATAAAATCATTTTATGATAAAAAGACGATCTAAAAAAACAACTAAAGTGTGAAATGGAAGCCTTAATTCTTTATTTTGTATAAAAGTTGTTCTTTACGGCAGCACCACGGCTAAGAAAAGCATGTTTTAGGTGTGCCGCAAATTCCTCTTTTTTTCTATGTGTTTTTTTTCGGGTGTCCTGACTCCTTGACCTGACTTCATGTCAAGGAGAAAGTTTGAACTAAAACATTAGGTCTCCCGTGGGTCACCATGGCCAAATTAGGTCCAGCTCCACTCTCCCATACTCCACTCCAATGAAGAACCTTAACACAATGTGTTCTTGCCCAATGGCCAACAATTTACTTCCTCCACAATTATAACAAAACGTATTGGATGACCCAATACGAGACCTCAATGTACAACATGGCAGCAGAAATATCTCATTAATGTATAAAATTGATAATTTTCTAATTCATCTAAGAGATGCTTAGCCGCGACAATTTCAATGATTACAAGGCAAAATATTCTGTGAACCAATGGTCTGGAAGTAACATTTACCTTAATAAGATAGAAAAGATCATAATAACACGAGGATTAAGCGTCTTTATACTGTCCTTAAATGAGCTTATTACGTGAGTCTCTAGTAAATTTCAGACTTGAAGAATTCTGCTGTGGCTCCGAGTGCTTACATGCCTGAACAAAACTCGCACTTTTTACTTTCCCATAAATAACACATGATGTGAATAAGAATAACATTTGTAGGAACAATTTAGAAGTCATGGTGTAGCTGTTGATCTCCTCTTTAATTCTAGGATTTAGTACCTGAATCTTAGGTTTTATAAAAAAAATAAAAAAAATAACATATTGCACAATGGAAAACAATGTAGCCCGCAGCACTTGTCACATGTCTCTTCAGCAGAATCTCTCCGAGCACGGTTCATTAAAAGGTCAAACTAAGAACGAAAGAAAATCAGGTACAAGAATAATAGGGGCCTCTTGTCAGTTAATGTGAATAACAAGTCATTCGATGAGATCAACATAGGGATCAACAACTATAAGTAACTTGGTTGTGATGCTATTGAAAAAAAATTACCATGGGTCATCCGCTGAGTTCCAAGTCAATTTAAGAAATTATTACCATAGCATTCCGGTTGTGTGGAGCTTCATTCGGTCGAAGTGGGGTGTGTTATTATGTATACTGCTTCAGGGAGATACTGTGGCTCACACTCCATGGGCAGCTGCGAAAAGATAACTCCTGACGTGGGTATGTAAAGAACCACTCCAAGCAACATAATCAATTACTACAAAACTCTGTTGTGGTTGTGGGGCTAGTATGCCCTGGTATTTTTTTCAGTGTAGTTTGTCAACATACCTGGCCCCCCTCGGACCCTCTCCGCACGGCTCTATTCAACTAAGTCAAGTTCATCCAGAATTGCTCTCAGCCAATGTTCATCCAATGACTGCAATGACTGGTATGGCCCGTGCAGGAGACTCCTAGGGGCAAAGTATATAGGACAAGTGAGACCCAAGTAATTTGTCAATTCATTCTACGATGGTTTAAAAAACTGCACTGGAATGGACCCAGGTCACACCTGGCACAATAACCACTTCAGCTGGCTGTAATATTTATAGCATTTGGAGTGTTCCTCCAATATTTAAGTATTTCCTCTTCATTAACAATGCGTGCCCTGGCTGTGCCTGAATGGAACTGGATTATTGTATTATGAATTTAAGAGAAAAGATGAAAAATATCAACTCAAATTATAGATGATTCTCAATGTTTCAGTCAATGCAGTAAATTCCAGAAAAGTGGCAGTTTCCTCTTTAACTTTCTTAGACTTTAGAATGGAGGTCAACCCGAGCATGGGAGGTCTTCAATGGGAACATTTCTGGTACCCCCCTCCCTACCCCACCCGTGAACCATGATATTTTTAAAATAGTGCTCATTGTAACCTATTTCTCCAACTTGGCTTAAATAATATAATTAGATTGTCAGTCCGCTACAGTTCACTTTTATTATGGAAACGCGTTATTATAAAAGGTTCATTACAGTGTGCCCCCATAATCCATCCTGCGGCTTGATTCTGGGCCCTAGCAGCATGGTGATCACAGGAGAGCGTGCAAGAATCGGACCCCTGCTCACTTTCTTGGTTGACCCTATTCAAATTGGTGGCGGCAGTTCAGATCTATTGTGCTTTCTGGTTTTGCTCCAATTTACTTCTTGTAGCAAAAATATAACACCTGTTGGAACCTATTGTTGTATCTGGCACATGATACATTATTGTTCTGTAAATTCTGATATGTATATGTTATTGTAAGTCATCAAATACAGATTACAATTTGGGCAGACAAAGAGTCTCTAAAGCTGAGGTTACAATAATTACAGCAGTAATAATAATAATAATAATAATAATGTAAAAGTATTTAACCCGGGAAGATACAGTGACTTTCTCACGTTTTCATGTCCTGGGATCCTGATGTGTTGTTGACTTGAGCTTGATAGGATTGAAACTTGCATCTCTTTGATAGCGCTACAACCACTGCGCTATCATTCCAACTTAAAATAAATCTGCCATTTCTGAGCTTTTTATTAAATTAGAACATTCATGGAAAATCATTAAAAAAGGCTGGATAATGAGAGAGAGAGAAAGTGAGGAAAGACAGGAAGGCACTTCATGTTAAGAACCATAGAGACTATAGAGGACAAACAAATGTTACCGGTAACAGGAAGTCCTCCAACAAATTCCATTTAGGCCTAAGTGAGGATTACTCACTAATCTAGGAATTCCATTGAAATTTCAATGGCGAAAACTGATGGGAAAAAAACATTGTCTGGCACAATAATGCCTACCGGTTCCACAGTTTCTGCAGATCCTCCATAGTCCTCAATTTACAACCACGCGCCGAAGGTATAACGATGACATAGGTCTTGGTAACATCATCTGTCGGCTGTTGGAGATTTGTAGATGTTGATGACAGGATGTAAGGTGTCAGATTAATAAGTTTTCCTCTCTCCCAACTACTACACAAGTTCCACCGTGTACACAAAGACCCATTGCTGCTTTAATGCAATGTGTATCGACAGTGGCCCTTTATTGAATGTGTATGTAAGTGTTTCCTAACACATAGATTGCAGGTACAAAATATTGGAGCTCGGTAACATATATATCATGCTCATCAATAATACACAGTTTAAGAAATAACCATTCTTAGTTTGATATTTTGCCCGAAAATGCTACTTCACCAGGTAATTTTCCTACAAATATTTGGTAAATAACCTGATTAAAAAAAAACCTCTATGGATTGTTGAAATAGCAAGCTAAATCTGTCTTATGTTGGGGCAGAGTCAAGCTACTGGCGGGGAAAGTCGCATGGCCGAGGAGCTCCCGTCTAAAATCACACCAATTTGCCGATATTGGCGACTACCACGGCTCAACGGACCCCCAAAGTGCCCCTAACATACCTGACAACGATGGGCAGAAAAACAAAGAAGCCTTAGCCCGATAAACTCCGTCAGGGTATGAATATCGGGGACATGTGGAGACAGGCCCACGAGGCCGCGAGCGCAACAATGGAGTCCCTACACGGAGGATGCACAGATTTCTCTGATGAGACCTCCGAGGACGGAGAAGGGGGCCTCATACCGACAGGCTCGCCACCACTGCCTGAGATCAGCCCACACACCAGTCACCATGGAGGCTATCACGACACTCATGGCCTCCCACCACGAAAAATTTCGACGGAGGTGGCAACGATCAGGTCAGAACTGCGAGGCCTTTGCACCCGGCTGGGAACGGTGGAAAACACCTCCAGAGAACACGCAAGCCAAATTGCGGAATTGCAAGCGGCAGTTTACGAGCTGAAACAGCAAGCGACACTACATGCACAACAACTGGCCACCCAGGAAGATAGGAGACGCCAAAACAACTTAAAGCTAAGAGGGGTCGCGGACTCCATACCAGAGGCGAAACTCCCTCACCTTACCAGGCGGTTGCTAACCGCACTCCTGTCTCCTAAATTGGCGACATCGGTCATGCTAGACGGGATTTTTCGCATCCCAAAGCCGGCTAAAGCACCACCAACGGCCACGGGGGATATAATCCTCCGCTTTCAATCAGCAAGAGATAAAAGGGCAGTACTGGATGCCATCAAGGGCCGGTCAACCTATACCTTCGAAGAAATGTCCCTCTCATTCTATGCAGACCTATCAAGTGGCACTTTGTCCTGGAGAAGGTCCCTCCGGCAGGCTACCTCCCTCCTACGGCAACGACAGATTCGATACCGCTGGGGACCCGGACGAACTCTGTGCATAGAGAGCGCAAATGGCCCTATGCTGACCCGGAACCTACAAGAAGCCACAGTGGCCTTAGAGAAGCTAAACCTCCCACTGCCAACCCTGGAAGCTACATCGAGACGGAGGGGCCTCCCAGGCCGCAGCCTTGGGGCACACTCGGCTGGGGCGCAGGAATTTGTGCCACGGCAAAGACCGGCGGAACCCTATGCGGTAGCCACCACCTGAAACGGGACGCAGAGTCTACAGACAGTTACCACACTGGTTGTCCATAGACTACACTTATCACAGACTTAACTCCTATAGAACTTTTGTCGTTTCCTCTTTTTATGTGTGATACCCTAACACTGCATTAGGCCACCTGCCAACACAACTTAAGGCAGCAATCCGAACCTGCTTATAAATGTCGTAACACTGATGGTTTAATTCTTCTTACCTTTGACTAAGGCACGCTATTACTAAAATGTGGAACATACTGCTGCTTGGAATGTAATGTGTACTTAATACCCCACAATTTACGCAACCTTTAGCGATGTTTCCTACTACCCAACGTAATCTAACCTTTACACACGCAGTCCGACCCGTTTATGCACCACATACTAACTAGTTACTACTGTGAAGCTAAACATGTCACTACAGTGGCGTACACACAACCCATGGGGCCCCGGTGCGAAAAATGATCCGTGGGCCCCCCCGCGCGCCGCAACACATGGCGGCGGGCACCGGGTCGCAGGGCTGTGACCTGTGTGACCACGGTATGTACGCCAGTGCATGCATAAACACATACACTTTAAGGACCACTACAGACACCCAGATCACATCAGCTCAATGAAGTGGTCTGGGTGCCAGGTCTCTATTTTTAACCCTGCAGCTGAAAACATAGCCGTTTCAGAAAAACGGCTATGTTTCACTGAGGGTTAATCCAGCCTCTAGTGGCTGTCTCATTGACAGCCGCTAGAGGATTTTCTGCGATTCTCACTGTGAAAATCACAGTGAGAAGACGCTGAACGTCCATAGGAAAGCATTGAATAATGCTTTCTTATGGGCGGTTTGAATGCGCGCGTGGCTCTTGCCACGCATGCGTATTCGGAGTTGAGAGGCGGAGAGATTCCCAGCGCCAAGGGAGTCCGGCGCTGGAGAAAGGTAAGTGCTTAAGACACACACACACAGACTCTCATGAACAGACGCACACATTTACTGACAGACACACACTCAGTGACAGACATACATACACACTCACTAACAGATGCACACAAACATACTCAGTAACAGACACACACACTAACACACACTCTAACACACACACACACACTAACATACACTCACACACACACTCTAAGACTAACACACACACGCTAACACACACTCACACACACTAACATACACTCACACTCACACACTAACATACACTCACACACACTAACACACACTCACACTCTAACACACACTCACACACTAACATACACTCACACACTAACACTCACAAACACACACTAACATACACTCACACACACTAACATACACTCACACTCACAAACACACACTAACATACACTCACACACACTAACTCACACTCACACACTAACACACACTCACACACACTAACATACACTCACACACACTAACATACACTCACACACACTAACATACACTCACACTCACAAACACACACTCGCTAACACTAACATACACTCACACTCACAAACACACACTAA
Organism: Pelobates fuscus; assembly: GCF_036172605.1. Taxonomy (NCBI): domain Eukaryota; kingdom Metazoa; phylum Chordata; class Amphibia; order Anura; family Pelobatidae; genus Pelobates; species Pelobates fuscus. The sequence goes on from NC_086327.1 coordinate 134,245,403, forward strand.
CATACACTCACTAACACTAACATACACTCACAAACACACACTCACTAACATACACTCACACTCACAAACACACACACACACTCACACTCTAACACACACTCACTAACACTAACATACACTCACACTCACAAACACACACTCACACCCTAACACACACTCACTAACACTAACACACTCTAACACACACTCACACTCTAATACATACTCACTAACACTAACATACACTCACACTCACAAACACACACTCACACTCTAACACACACTCACTAACATACACTCACAAACACACACTAACATACACTCACACTCTAACACACACTCACTAACACTAACACTCACAAACAAATTTTTTTTAAAATTCCCCCAGCCTCCTTACCTGTGGGAGAGCTGAGGGGATTCCCTGGGGTTCAGTGGTGCTGCTGGGCTCCTGGGGGGCCGGTCACCCGGTGGGCAGGCAGGCTGGCGGGCGCGCGAGGGAGCACTGTCTCCTGGGTGCTTCCTCTTCAGCTCCCTCGCGCGCCGCGTACTGATGCCGGAGCCGGAAGATGACCTTGATGATCTTCCGGCTCCGGTATCAGTGCGGTGCGCGAGGGAGCTGAAGAGGAAGCACCCAGGAGACAGTGCTCCCTCGCGCGCCCGCAGTACCGGCCAGCCGGATGACAGCAGGGCCAGCCTCGGGGGGCCCGGAGGTGGCCGGCTCCTGGGCCCCCCAGGAGAAGAGGCTGGCCCAGTGACATACATACCGGGTCGCAGGGCTGCCGGGCCCCCTGGTGGGCCGGGCCCGGTCGCAGCCGCGACCCCTGCGACCCCGGTATGTACGCCACTGTGTCACTACATAAGTACACACCAGTCACTCTACTGCTATTACCGACACTTTGCTCCAACATGTGTACCTCTTTTTATAGTTGATTTAACTATCGTTAGCCTGTTATATCTCATAATTATAAAATGTGAAACTGTTTAAGAAGAGCATAATTTGTTAACACAGTGCTTAAACCTATCAACGTATTATATCGTCTAACATATATACAGGCTTGCTTTTACTTATTTAACCCTTTTTGTACTTGGATAGAAATGCAATTTTCTAAAAGTTTGGTGTTATCTGTTTATATATTCTCTCATGTGGGATATGTTTTTTAGCTTACCAGGGGGCCCCCTGGGGGCTTTATCACACTTTCAGTCACTGAAGGAGCCAGCGACTTCTCATTTACAATATACACCCTGCTTGACAACCTATAGTGATTACCTTAAGCATTGCTAGCGAAGGCTCTGCGTCCTTCATGGGCACATAGGATAGATGTCAACTTGATAGTTAATATAAAATGTGGACCACCCAAAACTAGGATGCCCTCTATAGTAGTTATAATTACTACTTGTTTAAAAAAAAAAAAAAATCAGAGGCCCCAGGGTAATTCAGACGCACATGACCACGGTTCAATGGCGTGACCTACCAAAGCGGCTCGTGCGACTCTCACTAGACATCCCACCGGGGGAAGCCTGTCTATCTCTCTCTCCCTCACTGACTTAAGCATGAGTCCCCGCTCAGCTAAGGTCCTTATACTAAGATTTATGAGGCTATATACATCTGTGGTCATACTAACATATACAATGCTGGACGGGCATTACTTTAGCATCTTTTTTTTTTTTTAATTCTTTATTTTATTTGTGCTTGGAGTAACAGTAAGCGTGCAGAGCCACAACAGCTGCTGCAAGCATAGTCGTAGCATTGTACATTGCGGCATTTCAAAACAGCACATTTTTTATGATATGGAATTAACAAGATCTGAGGTATCATCGATTAGTAGTGATTAATAAACACGCTAGAATACGAAGTAAGCAAGCTAGGTAATCTTGGTAGCTAAAAGTAAGTGGCAAAGACGCCAACATGCTAGTCTAGGTATGTATACAATAAAGGTTGCTGATCTTAAGATTATGCATCTGAGAAAGCGTTTCTATATATACAGAGGCCTAACTGGGTAGTCGGTAGAGCTTCAGCAGAGACCGTAGAGTTACAGAGTAAATATGCTTGGTCAGTTATGTCAGTAAGTCTGTAATGTCGATCACAGTGATACTAGTCAAGATTAAAATGTTGGTCAGTATGCGAAACTTAACAGTATAGTGTGCAGGCTATATTGGCTGACCAGATCCATTACTAAACAGATAGGCATGTTTTCGTCTACATATTGGTGTGGGGTATGTCGTGTGTTTACTGCCTGAGTGGTATTCAAGAGCGGCAGCCTGTGAGACACCTATTAAACTCTGGCTAAGCAAGTAGTGTGAGTTTGTGATGGTCTGTGTAAATCTGAGTGCCACTAGGCAAGGTGAGCTGCTTGAGCAACTTAACAACAACTTAACAAGGAAAAAGATAAGGGATCACACGGGGTTTGTGTGCTGGCGCCTGAGAATAAATAATAATAATAATAAAATAAAGCTGTAGGTATAGCACGAGTGAAACATTTCAAGCTGTTAATATCTGGATCTGTCAGGCTGTTAAGGCATCTAATATCTACCCCTGCCGGAATGTGCTATATAGTATGCTATTACGATATTAGTCTAGGATTGCAAAGTGGCTAACTAAGCATGGAAACATAAGAATAAAAATCAAACAAGAAAGGTTACTAGTGTAGTGCACCAAGCATTAGAGTATCACGAGGGAGGGAGCACTTAGTCCTGAATAAGTTTCATGGTCATTAATGGTTAGTGCGGCCAGCGGCCGTTCCTCTCAGTGAAGCAGTCCAGTTTCAGCCGACCCCCGCGGCAGGTATGTGCTTCGTCCCTTCTTGAGCCCGGCATGTTGCGTGCTTCAGGCACCATGCCTGCTTGGCAAGGCGGCAGGCTCTGTTTTCCCTGACCGGTTGCTTGGTCGCTGGTGTGCGTCTATAAACGCCGGTATTCCAGGACTGTTTAGCCCCCAGGTGCTGTCGCTTGATGAGAGAGCTAGCAGGTCTCTGCTGGGGCAGTAGTGGGCGCGCGGGTCTCTTCCTCCGCCTGTGTTGGAGCGTGGTCTCCCGTTGCTTCTGGGGTCGGAGCGTAGCCCTGTGCTTTGGTAGCTTGCGAGGTGTAACCCTCATCCCTCTCAGTGTTTGGGAGGGGGTCAAGCTCTTATTAGCACACGGCTCTGGATCGCACTTTAGGAGGGAGGCAGGATGCTGTCGAGGCCTATGTCTCTGGGGTGGACTGGGCCGGTTTGGTGAGCATCTTGGAGGGTGAGGAGAGTCGAGTTGCGGGTTTGCAGTTTGCGGTCTGCTCTCAAGCTTCCTCCAGAAGTCCGCAAGCAGCTTGTCGAGTCGGACTTCAAGTGGCTCCAGTAGGTCTCGTGTGGTGGGGGCCTGCATAGCATAAGCCATCTTGGGGTCTCTCTTGTTCTCGTCAGTGCCCTGCCAGGTAAGCAGGATTGTGTCTCGCTTATTTAAAGCAGATGTGTCCGCCATTTTGGAGGTTCCGAGCCCCACGTCGTTTGTATGCTTCGCTCGCGGAATCGGGGGTTGTGGGGTGGAGGGCACTCCGTCTGGTGGGGACCGGGATATCCCCCACCGGTCCATAGGGGGGGGAGGGAGCTGTACATACTCTTGTGCAGTTTCATGCGGCTGGCGGGAAAGCGGCCGCCATTCCCCGCCGCCAGTTGCGGTAGGCCTCGCTCTGCAGTTGCGGTTCCCGGTAGACCTGGGTGTCAATTTTGGTATTGTCAGGCTCGGGATGCGCACCCCAGTGTAGTGGTCCAGATTACCAAATGCTTGAGGCATATCAGCTTGGATTAAACCGGAGTTTGTGCACTTGACGGCAGGAGCTCAGGCAGAGCACGACCTGTCCGCTTGCTGGTTAGGCTCCGCCCCCCATTACTTTAGCATCTTAAGTTAATTATACATACGCTAGTTGCACCCATTCACTTTCACATGCACCTAAAGCAAGTCTATTATCATAATCTACCATTTTGATAAAAAGCCTTACTCTCCTGATGTACACCCACGCGATTATATTGCTTTAATCTCTTCTCAAACAGGTATACCTTCAGTACATATGCAACGAATTGCACACTGTCTGACAGCCTGGATATAAAATTAATGCTTGTGTTGATGCTTACCAATGTTACCTTTTACCTGTATATTTAAAATGTGCAGTAATATCTAATGCCACTGTTATACTAAATGTGTTTATGCTCTTGCTCCTGCTGTTGTGGCAGCGTAAGACTGTTTGTTATTCAAGCACAACAAAAATAAAGAATTAAAGGGGGCGGGGCCGACCGCCATGCTGAGAGGTCGCATTCAAGTCGAGCTCCTGCAGACCCACGACAATTATGCTCATAAAAAGCAATTATGCTACTCATCTGCAGTCAAGCAGCAGCGGTCCTGCGGGCAAGGAGGTGCTGGAGCTGAGGCTACTCGGATCCCAAGCGTTTTGACCCCTGAGAAGGCACATAAGCACAGCTCCATCTGAGGCCTACCCGAGCGGTGAGTGAGGTGGACGGCCGCTGCCTCACTATCCTGCCCTGCGGTTTCCCTTCGGAACTCCGATGCCACGCGGTAAAGGCCCCGTATCCCCCCCCCTTGGACCGGGGAGGTCATCCCGGTCCCAGGAGACTGTCTCCGCGACCTGCAGTGCTTGGGCCAGAGGGGGCTCCCCACGACCAAAATGGCGGAAACGGGAGGCAACCCTGAAATGGCGGCGCAACCAGGGACCACCAGATCACAGCTACACTGATATCTAGAGGCTGTTCAGACGGCAGTAAAGCAACGGGGCCCCTCGCTACAGCGCAGCTACCATCTTACCTATCCACAGACGGAGATTCCCAGCTCCCGCGGCAACGAGCAGTCGGGACCTGCCACCCGGTCCATCAATAAGCAAGGCTGCTACTCCTGCCGACCTGCACGACTACACGGCAATCCAACTGCATCCAGCTGAGGACCTCACGATGGAATCTCACAAGGGAAGAGCACTCACCCCTCTTATCAGTGAACACGATGGACTCACTCCTACCATGCCACACACTCTGCAGATCGGTGGTTGGATAAGCATGATCTGCCACAGCATGAACTGTCAAAGGGACTCTCTCTCAAGGTCTGGGCTGCACTCAGTAGGAGAAGCTCCTGCCACTTCTCAGCAGTTACAGGATGCCAGTCTAATTTTGTATAGTTAAATGTGCCTTATTGCAATGTTACGCTGCTTCCTCTCTCCTATATACAAATCTATTTTAACTCTTATGACTTCTCTGTAGATAAACAAGACTAGCCTGTGAACTAATATACTCACTGTTTATATTAACCATTATCTCACTCAGCATGTATTGAATCAGTAACTAATCTACAGCAACAGCTATACTTATGCAGTGTAGTTTCATCAACTATTGATCTCTATAAAAAATTGTGCAGAACATTCCACATGCCAACCAACTGGTAAATATCTGTTTGTATGCTTGTCAAAGCTGTTGGGGCATGACGAGCCCACTTGTTATATTTTAATGCACGCTAAAATAAAGAATTAAAAATAAAATAAAATAAAGAATTTAAAAAAAAAAATCTAAAAAAAAATCTGTCTTATGTTGAGATTTTTGTTTTCTTAATCTTTTCATCATTCAATAGTTTTCACTAATACCTGGCCAAAAACACGTGCAGCAAGCAATCTAACAAAACATACAGTGAAACAATACCATAGAAATTATGTCAATGTAATTTTTAGTTAAATCATCACTGTACTTTTTCAAAGCAATACATTAAAGAATGACATAATAACAGGTTAGATAAATTGTTTAAATCTATTATCTCGCTCCATCACTAATTCTAAATGCAAACCAATTAAAATGTGTAAAAAAAAAATCAAATAAAAAAAACAATTGCACAATTCCGCGCTTTGAATATTCGCCATCAATGGGGTGCAAGATTTGGCAATCACATTAAATAAGGCAGGAGCATAATTAAGAATGAAATTAAAGCACACTTAATTATAATATACTCTCAAGAGCACTGTGATATAAATTGTCATTGACAATTTATGTTCATATTAAGCAATACACAATATTTTGGATAATTACACATAGGCCAATGGAAGTACGTTTAGTAACTTTGAGATAGAAGTAGTATAAAGCACACTCCCCATGTTCTGTCATCTTTGAAGATATTTTTGAGAAACTCAGTATCTGATTTCTAATTATAAAATAAAATGCTATCATCCAACCCTGCTGGATGATGGGAATGTGAGATATCTACCACGGGAATGGTAAATTCTCCTCGTCATATCAGGTGTTCGGTTTTACGGTTTATTCACGAGCACCTAGCTGTAGTTAACTGAAAACCAAACTGGAAAACGTAGTTAAAGTTAGAGATTTTTGTTTATGACCAACCCAATAAATGCAAAAGGCAGAGGCCACAGCTTTATTAAATTAAACTCATCCTGCCAGCATATGCCATTAGCCCTGCCAACTTTTGCTCCAAATCTGTAGGCAGTTCCCCCAATAAGTCAGCCAGAAGCATATATCTCCCTTTCTTATTCTGGACCAGCCATGTCTCCCAAATGCCCACTCCTGTAGCACTTATCCGATTAATCCTGCATTGGCACTGTCTGCTGTGACAACAACAAATTTATAAACAAACAAGCAAAAAACGACATACAGAAACCACTCAAAACAACTAATCCAAACGATGTGTAGAGTTTTTTTTTTTTTGTGTGGATCTGTGCATAAGAACTCCAATCCCAGAGTAGGCAGTCGCCTATGGCTATGGCAGGGCTTAGACAGGGTCCCTAGAAGCAGGAATTTGCTTGGCCCCATTAACCATCCATAAGGCTAGGGCCCCCTGGAATCTTAATCCTTCTCTGTCCCAGAAATGAGTATTCCCCATCCCAAAACCAATAGAAGATAAATTAACGTGAAGTCCCCCAAGCCCAGTACAGCAGTCATGAACCCCTTTCCCAATTGGTCTAGGGTGCATTTATGGAACTTATGGGCCATAGAGCTTACAATTTATTAGACAGGGCCAAGGTAAGTGTTACAGATATATATCCAATTTAAGTGTTAAACACTAGGTTAGTACATGTAAATAGTTAAAAAAAAAAAAAAACTTCAAGGTACCACATTTTACCATATTTTTGCTGCAAAAAAACTCAATGTATTTTTTCGAAGTATATAGAGCAATTATTCATATTCTCATAACTCCCAGCACTGCATGTTATACACTGTATACAGTAATGTATTCCTGCACATTGTGTAACACAGTATACTGCTGCTTGCTCTGTTTTAATGAAGCAATACTACAATAGTATTTCAATGAGGATTCAGGACATTTTCCAGAAATTGAATAATAAAGGTAGTGATAAGCTCTGAGGCGGGGGTGGTGTTAGAAAGTCACAATGTCAAAAGCGAGTTCTTAAATGCCATGTAAGCTTTTCTATATGAAAGAGATAAATTAATTGGCTCTAATAAGGACGCATGCTCTGTATTTAAAGCTTTGGCAGTGTTACAAAGCTGGGCTAGTGCCAGGTATTAAATCCCTGCTCCAGGCAGCTCTCACTCCTTCTGGGATGACAGAGAGTTTATTACATACATTAGAAACTAGCTTAAAGGGACACTCCAGTCCCCAAAAAGCAATGCTGTCCCTCTGGCTTATGTTATAAAAGGGACAATTTCAAGAGAAAGCAGCATTTTTGCAAATTACATTAGTAAAGCCCTCCTCCCAGCTTCTGGCCTAGCAAGCTTTGAATAATCGTAGAAGTAAATGCTTCTCATCGCATTGTGAGTATGTAGCGGCTGCGACCACATAGATGCCCAATCTTGATTTCTGAGAGGAATTGGATGTACACAGTATTGATCCTGTCACTGTGTACGGATCGACTGGCAAGGAAAGTCTTCCCCAGCATTGAAAAAAAGGTGAGTTTAAAAGATGAAAAAGAAAGTCTAAACCTAAAGTGAAATCATGATTGAGGAGTGGGATGAAAATACAGTATATAGCTAAACCAACACAATGGGTACAGACGGACATTAACATTTTGCATTGGCAGTACATTTATTCTACGCAAATGTGTTGCATGCTTACTATGGCAGGATCTTGCGGCTCAGGAGATAGAAGGCAATATAAGTGAATAGATCTCCTGATTTAGTCTACAGAATCGATCACAGTTACTCATTAAACTAGGAATGAGTGGAGACTTGAAGAATGAACTTGTAGAACTGGAATGTTTCCAGTCCATGTATCTGGACTAAAACTTGACATTTCCATAGTCCAGTATAATTATTGACATTCCTAAACATTCCACCACCTTGCAAACAAAATAAAATAAATAGTAGACAGGTAGAGTAAGAAAAGAAATAGTACAGAGACATACTATTTAAAAGAAATGCTAATGCTAAAAATGCTAAAAAAAAATTCTATACGCTTACTGTTTATTTTAGGGGGTGGGTGGAGGGTCGTTCGGCAATCTTTATTTGAAAGGTATTTTGAAGATACAAAAGATAAAGAATATACGTAAGACAAATTAAAACAAACATGGGTTAATCACAATATGTCAAAGTAACCAAAAATCAGTCAGCCAAGACAGCCATCATAAGAGTTGCAATCATCAAAGATCACCCAACAGCTGATAAAAAAGATAAGTCGTGGCAAGACGACAGTCATCATCTAAAGAAAAAGGGAAACTCCACAACCCTCCCTCCCTCGCTGTTTATTCAACATGTACTCCAACCAAGACATCGATTGTTGTCAGACCTGTCACAAATTGCGGCTCTCAGAGACTCCTTTTCATACATTGTGTCTGGTCTGCCACTGCTGGAGGGTGGGCACCACTTGCTGCCTCCACAGAGGTGGTATAAAAGCCTACATGGCATTAATAAGGTGTCTTGTGATGCTTTTTTAATATTCGGACACTGACAGTGGAGCAACATCAATTCAGGTGATAGAAAAGGTTTCTCTCCTAGAATCTTGGACATTTTGGGCTACGTTTCCAAAAGGGAGCTATTAGCGGACAGCTCTACCAAGTTTGAAAACGGGTACCGACCTGGAAACGACATCGCCAACAAGTATTGGGACTTTATATGTACAAAGACCATACAGGGTTTCAGCTGTAACTAAATAAATGCAAATCCAAAGATAGTGCAAAGATAGTGCAATATTGTAACAATAGAGATCGCTATATAGATAATTGTTGCACTTATGAGACACATGTGGATAATGTGCCTTTAAAGCCTCTCAGAACGTCACCAAAACAGCTTCTTCTTGTTATGTTTTTCACTGGCACGTTCAGGGACACCGGGTGCAGATATATAATTTTATTTTATTCCAGATAAGTATATTAAAAGAAAAATAAGCCACACTCATTTCATCTAATTAAATGTAGACTTCCTCAGGTGCCGCATTGATTAAATACATAAAAACAAACTAAAATAAAATCTGCATAGAAAACCCTCCCCGCTGTTGACTATTTAAATAGTCCTTTTTCTTATTCCTATTCATCCGTGGATCGTGTCCCTCCTTCCCGTCTGTTCACATTCTTTTTTTCCTTTATTTTCTCTTTATTTTTCCAGCAGACAGCTCCACAAAGTTTGCAAAGCGGTACCGACCCTGCAATGGCATCGCCAACAAGTATTGGGACCGACGGGGCAAATTTGTTAACAAGCACAGGGGTTCTGTACCACCCTCTCAAAGGTTTATAGTTTACTTCTTGGATCTTCAAGTCCAGTATTTCTCTTAAAACATTTTCTGCAATTCCTTTCCCCCTGAAGTCATACACCACAGGGGTGGTAGCTATACAGCATCACACGCTTACTGTGTTTATACCAGTGGCTTTTAAACCCTTATCGGGGGAACAAAACTCATCTCCTCTTTTTTTATTTTGTTTGGTTCTCCATATTTACAATGGACACATCGTGATCACTGCCGTAATGAATTGGTTCTTGTAACAGTACTGTCTCCCTCAGTCCATTTGGAGACCCCTCTGACACCAAGAACTTCTTAAAGGGACACTATAGTCACCTGAACAACTTCAGCTTAATGAGGTTGTTCAGGTGAGAACTATAGCTCCCTGCAGCCTTTCTCATGTAAACACTGTATTTTCTGAGAAAATACAGTGTTTACATTGAAAGCTAGGAACATCTCCAGTTGCAGTCACTCAGAGTGAACCAGATGGACTTCGGAATTGATGGAGGCATAATATGCCTCCATCCACTCAGATCTGCTGTGCACGAGCATCCTGTGATTCAGTATCTCCTCCCTCTGCATGCAGACACTGAACTTTCCTCATAGTGATTCATTGATTCGATTCATCTCTATGAGGAGATGCTGATTGGCCAGGGCTGTGTTTGAATCATGCTGGCTCTGCCCCTGATCTGCCTCTTTGTCAGTCTCAGCCAATCCTATGGGGAAACACTGTGATTGGATCAGGCTACCACGTGTCAGCAGACTGCTTGTTTTTCTGAGTCTAACAGCATGCAGAGTAACAGCTTCAGGCTTGAATACAGTAAGAATTTTACTATATTTATGGAGGCATGAGGGGCCCAGGGGGCTAGATGGTGGTGTTAACACTATTGGGTCAGGAATACATGTTTGTGTTCCTGACCCTATAGTGATCCTTTAATGATAAGGAAATTATATAAACAGGATAAATAATTAGACACACTGTTGCAAAAGAAGGGAAACCTTCTACAAGGTTCTATGGAAGAAGGCCTGTGAGTTTATCAGCTTGAGGACGTTTAGCTGCAGATTTTTCTGCTTATTAAACCACCAGACATTCTCAATTCTACTTTCAGATTCCGAGTTTTATTCTTTTCTTACTTGTTTATATGTTCACAAAGTTATAATCCTGCATCTTATTGAACACTTCTTCTACTCGAGATTTTAGAACATTTTTAACAAATCCGTGTCAGCACGGCAGAGTGAAAACAGATTTTAATGTTTCTTTGATTTTCATGAATTTAACAAATTTTCCTAAACATTGTATCAAAATGAATGTTAATTTAGAACATTTCAATGCCCGTGCTTTGCAAAGTGTAAAATAGACAAGTTTTTGTGATACTTCTTAACTACAAAATTCTAAAGATTCTGGCAACATTTCTAGGTGCACAAATTGTGGATTTGGTTCTCATCCAGATGCAGAAAGCCCAGCAGGGACACAGGAGGCCAGAAAGCACGGAGAAGGGTGACTAACAGGGAGGAAAGCCAGTGGTAACATGGTGTTCTAGGATGGCATGCAGTGACAAGACACTGATGGCCCTAAGGTGAACACACCCTCTACCATGTCTTTCTGTGAGATAGCCAGAAGCTCTCCTACAGGTGTCCTACTTGTTTTCTCCAAGAAATGGAATTGAGTTCTTTATTCTGCAGGATACCTTTACGTGAACTCTGCTTGCTGATAAGTACAGCTTGGATCTAGGTCTGTTGATTAAAACAAGATGTTAGCAACCGGTTCCATGCAAAAAAAAAAAAGATCTTCGGATATCCACGGGATTAGTCTGTTGAGTGTGATGGTCAACCACCGTCATTGCTCCAAAGCCCTGTGTGAAGACTTTAATACAAATGTACAATTAATACCATAAACATGTAGTCAAACAAAATCTACATCAGTCACAGGCAACAAAATGTGAATCTAGAATGGTTTGTTATCAAAATACAGATCTCACATCATCACCTGCATCATCTGATCACAAAACCTTCTTTCTATCCCTGTCTGTATAAAAACTCTCACTCTCACCAAACTTCACTCCATCAGAGTCTTCACTCACTCTCACCAAACTTTACTCCATCAGAGTCTTCACTCATGCTCACCAAACTTCACTCCATCAGAGTCTTCACTCACTCTAACCAAACTTCACTCCATCAGAGTCTTCACTCACTCTTGCCAAACTTCACTCCATCAGAATCTTCACTCACTCTCACCAAACTTTACTCCATCAGAGTCTTCACTCACTCTAACCAAACTTCACTCCATCAGAATCTTCACTCACTCTCACCAAACTTTACTCCATCAGAGTCTTCACTCACTCTCACCAAACTTCACTCCATCAGAGTCTTCACTCACTCTAACCAAACTTCACTCCATCAGAGTCTTCACTCACTCTCACCCAACTTCACTCCATCAGATTCTTCACTCATTCTCACCCAACTTCACTCCATCAGAGTCTTCACTCACTCTCACCAAACTTCACCCAATCAGAGTCTTCACTCACTCTGCCCAACTTCACTCCATCAGAGTATTCACTCACTCTCACCAAAACTCACTCCATCAGAGTCTTCACTCACTCTCATCAAGTCAGGAGGGGGGGGGGGGGGATAAAATAAAGGACAGCACGGACATACTAAATAAATTCCTGTCATGTATTCATCCGCTTATAAAAATGTGGTAAATGGCATTTAGTGTCCACACAGGAAAAGTTGTGCCGAGCAGCAACCAAATCCACATAGGATTAATGCTGAGCAGCAATTATGCATTTAATGTTTTTAGGGTTCAAAGGCCGATTACACCTTATCAGATCCAGAGTAGGGTTATTTAGGCCCACTTCTCATCCTGCTCAGTGCCCTGTCGCGGTTTCCCTTGTGGTTGTCGGGAAGCGCGTTATTGATTCTGGTTATTCTGGTTATTTGACTTTGGCTTTGTTTTTGACTTCCCTGTTTTCTGGCATCCCTGTCTCTGGCTTTTCCTTGTGTCTCTTTCTGTTCCCTTGACCTCGGCTATTCCTGACTGTTCTTTGGTACGTTAGTCCGGCCATTCTAAGGTCCGGTATATGTTACCTATCAGTCCTCTGTGTCACACAATTCTACGTGCTGGATCATACTGTAATCCTGACAATTCCATGTGATTCCCTATTGTATATTGTGATCATAGAGGTTTATTCACTGAATTGGGGAGATTTAATAAGGGGATTACAAACATTGTGTGTAACTGTGATTTTACCCAGAGTTGGGAATAACTGCTGTGATATGCTAAACATTGGTGCAGTTAAAGGCCAACCTGTACAGAGATGTTCAGCGCACATACGTTAGATGGACATCTCTCCTCTCTCTAGCTACAAGCTGAGCAAATGTGCCGTGGACAGCCCGGGAGAATGCGGTACACAGACTGCGTGTCTCAGTACTTTCCTTATTTATACTTTTGCAATTGTTTATGCAAACATTATCAATACAATTTATTGAACTAAACTAGAACTTCCTGCATATTGTGTTTATTTTGGACATAGAGAAGTAGAATGTAGCTGCTTAAAAACATTAAATAAACATTTAAAACATTGCATCATTATATTTCAAAATATCACGCTTTGTTTAAAGAAATACAGTCACTTCCTGTAAGGTGAGGCACCCCTTTCCCCCATGCTTGTAAATGCAACATTGCTACTGAACCCTCTCCCGAGGTGACATGTGAAGCCGAAGTGAGATGATTAAAAATCAATTACCTTTGCAACATTTTGGGGTAATCAGCCCCTCCAAGCTACTGAGATACTCTTCACACACACTGAGAAGCATTTCCCATGATTCATTGCATGCACTCAGATACAGGTCAAGCTCAGAGAATCATGGAGATACAGGTCATGCTCAGAGAATTATGGGACACACTGAATTTACATTGCATGCCAAGCTGTGTCAGCAGAACCCAGCACCCCACACATGACCAAATACCAAGTAAATCATGTGAGAATTAATAATAATAATAATAATAAAAAAAATAATGCAAAATTAGGGCTAAAGTTTTTGGCAGCGGGAATGCTCTTAAACCGTAGAGTCACAGATCCCACTTCTAAATCAGTTATATTTAATAATCTCTGACATTTAAAAGGTTAAAGGACAGGGAAGTGTCTACGGCACAGTTGTTGCTAACTGGGAAACACACAAAGCACATCAGAGTATCACTCCTTCATTACCCTGCCTTGTTTCACAGCATCTGTTATGGTGTTCGTTGCTACAAACATATAAGCAATTTGCATAAGTATGCAACGTAGTTTAAGTGACTGGATGATCTTATCTCAATCAACCTGAACAATTATCTAAAGACAAGCAAAAAAAAAAAAAAAAACTCTGTGTATGTGTGATATGTGTGTTTAGTTATACATTCTTACCTACTAATAGAGTGGAACAAGGGCAGATTAGCCTATCCCACTACTGTGCTGAGGAAGCTGAGGTGTAAACAGGATACTGTAACACTAAATGTTACCACGAGGTTAAAAGTGCACATTGGGGACAAGAACCGGGGCTGAACAAAGAGCAAAGAAATAACAGCAATAATAAATAATATATAATTTAACATACATTTCATAAACAACAGAAGAGACATAACTGTAACGGAGTGCCTTTACCCCGAGTGGTGAAGCAGTGATTAGAACACCCGTATACCTAAACATCAGCCGAGGCTAATGGTTTATTATGGCCAAGTTGCCTGCTTATATACACAGACTCCCAGCATGGGGTCTCTCGCAAAAACATAGGTAAGCCCGCCCAGGCGCTCTATGTGTCTGGGAGATAAGCAAGTTTGCTTTTACTTAAACTAATTATCTCCCAGGCGCTCGAGGTACCATACATAATACATAAATTACCCCAAAATACATACAATATTGATAGGAACCTGGATCTGAGTGCCCAAGTTATTTAAATAGCACTAAGATCCATGTAGTATAGCCGAATTACTACCGGGGTAAAGTTTTGACTGATTGCACACATGGCTGCTGCCCAAAATATTTCCAAGGAAAAGAAGGTAGCGCCAGGTCAACTTTCGGGAGTTCCTATGCGAAAACAAACAAAGGTTCCCCCTGACTCGTAGGGAGTGAATATTCTCTCCAGTCAGGAGTGTCTTTTCCACAAAAAAAGATTTTCCTGGTGTTCGCGAGGCCCAGTATCTGAACTAGAGTGCCACACACTCGATGACCAAGTACCGCTGCCTGCGTTCGGGAGACAAAATGGCCGCCATTTACTAAAACACGTGTTCGGTTATACGAATGGCCGCCATTTACTAGAGCACATGTGTTCGGATATACGAATGGCCGCCATTTACTAGAGCACAGTTCGATTATACGAATGGCCGCCATTTACTAGAGCACATGTGTTCGGTTATACGAATGCCTGCCATTTACTAGAGCACATGTGTTCGGATATACGAATGGCTGCCACCCAAAGAGAGCACTTGAGTTAAGTGTTTCTTTTAAAGTTAATGAGCCAGGTGGGTGGTCAGTGTTCTTTCAAACGAAAAAATTCCAAACTAAGGGGAATCTTACTGTGTTCGGTTAACTGAGGAACAAAATAGGGAACGTCTTCCTAACAGTCTGCTAATAGTGAGTTCATCACAATAACATTTACAGTCAACAGTCATATAAGGAGTAAAACATTTAACAGAAACGTATCATTTGAAAACGTTGGACAGTAGGTTGAGACAGGGTTAATTACTAAAGTGAGAATTCAAAGTGAATTTCATATTTAGGCCAGAGTATTCAAACTGAAAGCAAAGCTGAGTTAGATCTTTTTCTCATTTCGGCTATTTCGACCTTAAATTTGAAATTCACTTTGAATTCTCACTTTAGTAAATCAATCCTGACATCGTTCCTTTAATACATGACCCTGCTGTTCCTTAGAATATCTTATAGAACATCCACATATTGACTATATAACAAAATACATTGTGACTAAGTAAAATGGTATTTTAATAGATGTCTAAAGAGATGTGGGAGAGGGGAATACCCCATAGAAACTAAAATACAAGGGGCAGCAGTGACATGGGCGGGGGGAATGAAAGCGACAGCAGTGACATGGGCGGGGGGAATGAAAGCGACAGCAGTGACATGGGCGGGGGGAATGGAAGGAGCAGCAGTGACATGGGCGGGGGGAATGGAAGGAGCAGCAGTGACATGGGCAGGGGGTAATGGAAGGGGCAGCAGTGACATGGGGATGGGGTAATGGAAGGGGCAGCAGTGACATGGGCGGGGGGAATGGAAGGAGCAGCAGTGACATGGGCGGGGGGAATGGAAGGAGCAGCAGTGACATGGGCGGGGGGAATGGAAGGAGCAGCAGTGACATGGGCAGGGGGTAATGGAAGGGGCAGCAGTGACATGGGCGGGGGGAATGGAAGGAGTAGCAGTGACATGGGCGGGGGGAATGGAAGGAGCAGCAGTGACATGGGCGGGGGTAATGGAAGGAGCAGCAGTATTCAAACTGAAAGCAAAGCTGAGTTAGATCTTTTTCTCATTTCGGCTATTTCGACCTTAAATTTGAAATTCACTTTGAATTCTCACTTTAGTAAATCAATCCTGACATCGTTCCTTTAATACATGACCCTGCTGTTCCTTAGAATATCTTATAGAACATCCACATATTGACTATATAACAAAATACATTGTGACTAAGTAAAATGGTATTTTAATAGATGTCTAAAGAGATGTGGGAGAGGGGAATACCCCATAGAAACTAAAATACAAGGGGCAGCAGTGACATGGGCGGGGGGAATGAAAGCGACAGCAGTGCATGGGCGTAGGAACCGGGGGGGATGGGGGGGACGCATCCCCCCCAGCAAATCATGCGGGGGGGACAGGTATGGGGAAATCCCCCCCAGCTCCGCCGCCCCCCCCCTGATGCTGCAGCCGCCCGAGCGCTCTGCAGAGAGCCTCAGGCGGCTGCAGCTTTGCCCGGGCTGGTGCGTCCATGAGAGCGCACCGCCCGGGCGCAGCATGAAGAGAGGAGCTGACAGGAGGGAAGCGCTCAGCGCTCCCTCCTGTCACTCCTTCACTGTAGCGTAGCCGAGCGCTGTATAGTCCGCCGGTACAGGGAGCATCTGTCTCCTGTACCCGGCCGGACTAACAGGAAGTGCACACTGAGTGTGCACTTCCTGTTAGTCCGCCGGGTACAGGAAACAAAAGCTACCTGTACCGGCGGACTATACAGCGCTCGGCCACGCTACATCATAGGTAGGGGAGGGAGGGAGAGAAAGAAACAGGAAGGGGGGAAGAGGGAGGGGGGGGGAATAAAGAAACAGGGAGGGAGGGAGCAAGGGGAAATAAAGAAACAGGGAGGGGAGGGGGGGGGAATAAAGAAACAGGGAGGGGGGGGAATAAAGAAACAGGGAGGGGGGGGAATAAAGAAACAGGGAGGGAGGGGGAGGGGGGAATAAAGAAACAGGGAGGGAGGGGAAATAAAGAAACAGGGAGGGAGGGAGGAAGGGGAAATAAAGAAACAGGGGGGGAAGGGGGGGAATAAAGAAACAGGGAGGGAGGGGAAATAAAGAAACAGGGAGGGAGGGTGGGGAAATAAAGAAACAGGGAGGGGGGGGGAAGAAGCAGGGAGGGGGGAGAAAGAAGCAGGGAGGGGGGGAAAGAAGCAGGGAGGGGGGAAAGAAGCAGGGAGGGGGGGAGAAAGAAGCAGGGGGGGGGAGAAAGAAGCAGGGAGGGGGGGAGAAAGAAGCAGGGAGGGGGGGAGAAAGAAGCAGGGAGGGGGGGGAGAAAGAAGCAGGGGGGGGGAGAAAGAAGCAGGGAGGGGGGGAGAAAGAAGCAGGGAGGGGGGGGAGAAAGAAGCAGGGAGGGGGGGAGAAAGAAGCAGGGAGGGAGGGGGGGAGAAAGAAGCAGGGAGGGGGGGAGAAAGAAGCAGGGAGGGGGGGGAGAAAGAAGCAGGGAGGGGGGGAGAAAGAAGCAGGGAGGGAGGGGGGGGAGAAAGAAGCAGGGAGGGAGGGGGGGGAGAAAGAAGCAGGGAGGGAGGGGGGGGAGAAAGAAGCAGGGAGGGAGGGGGGGAGAAAGAAGCAGGGAGGGAGGGGGGGGAGAAAGAAGCAGGGAGGGAGGGGGGGAGAAGGAAGCAGGGAGGGAGGGGGGGAGAAGGAAGCAGGGAGGGAGGGGGGGAGAAGGAAGCAGGGAGGGAGGGGGGGAGAAGGAAGCAGGGAGGGAGGGGGGGGGAGAAGGAAGCAGGGAGGGAGGGGGGGAGAAAGAAGCAGGGAGGGAGGGGGGGGGAGAAAGAAGCAGGGAGGGAGGGGGGGGAGAAAGAAGCAGGGAGGGAGGGGGGGGAGAAAGAAGCAGGGAGGGGGGGGGAGAAAGAGTGACAAGGGAGGGAGAGAGATTGACATCCACCACACACACACACACACACACACACAATCACACAATCATACCACCCTTACACACACAGAAACACACAATTCATCCTTACACACACTCAATGCACCCCGTGCACACACACACACACACACACTCACACAATCATGCAACCTTACACACTCAATGCACCCCGTACATACACTCAATGCACCCCTTACAGACGCACACACTGCATCCCGTACATACACAGAATCACACCTTGCAGCCCTTACACATACAAACACAGATTCACACAATGCATTCCTTACACACATATCAGGACATCCCCTACACACTCCACCCCCTGTGAACAAACTCATTGGTGGAACATGAAGGTGGACCCTGGGATCCAGACCTTGAGCTGTGTAAAGGACCCCCAAAAAATGGAGCTGCTTCCCGTTCTCACAGAACATTGATTTTTGTGACCACAGTTACAAACAGCCTCCAGAGAGCCTGTTCTACACCAGACCAGTGGAGCCAGACTGCAGCTAAAGCCCATCATCATCCTCATCTGGTTGTAAGTAGGCAATCTAGCATATTATTCGTTGCACTAATCTCTAATTTACCTCACATTAAAGAAACACTATAGTCCCCAGAAGCACTGCAGCTTAGTGTAGTGGTTCTGGTGTCTATAGCCTGTCCCTGCAGGCCTTTTAATGTAGGCACTCCAGCACTGGCGTTAGTTAACATGGCAGAAAAATAATTGGAAAGGGTTAGAGGGGCTACTAATAAGGATAGGGGAGAGGGGTAGGTAGAAAAATAATTGGAAGGGTTTAGGGGGGCTACTAATATGGATGGGAGGAGGGGGTAGGTAGAAAAATTATTGGAAGGGGTTAGGGGAGTACTAATATGAATGGAAGAGGTAGAGTGGGTTCTAATATGCATGGAAGGGGTTAGGGGGGTACTAATATGCATGGAAGGGGTAGGGAGTTAATGTGCGTGGAAGGGGTAGGTGGAGTTCTTTTGTGCATGGAAGGGGTAGGGGTGGTTCTAATATTCATGGGAAGGGTAGGGGTGGTTCTAATCAGGAGGATCCCGGCGCTGTATCCGGGTAAGTAAAACCCCTTCCCTGTGGTGACCCTTTAATGTTGTTATTATTTAATCATTTATATAGCGACTGCAAATTCCGTAGCGCTGTACAATGGGATAAACAACTCCTAGTTTACGGAATAAGAATATACCCGGCGAGTAAAAATGCTATCCCCCCCAGATTTTTTTGGGTTCCTACGCCCATGCAGCAGTGACATGGGCGGGGGGAATGAAAGCGACAGCAGTGACATGGGCGGGGGGAATGGAAGGAGCAGCAGTGACATGGGCAGGGGGTAATGGAAGGGGCAGCAGTGACATGGGGATGGGGTAATGGAAGGGGCAGCAGTGACATGGGCGGGGGGAATGGAAGGAGCAGCAGTGACATGGGCGGGGGGAATGGAAGGAGCAGCAGTGACATGGGCGGGGGGAATGGAAGGAGCAGCAGTGACATGGGCAGGGGGTAATGGAAGGGGCAGCAGTGACATGGGCGGGGGGAATGGAAGGAGTAGCAGTGACATGGGCGGGGGGAATGGAAGGAGCAGCAGTGACATGGGCGGGGGTAATGGAAGGAGCAGCAGTATTCAAACTGAAAGCAAAGCTGAGTTAGATCTTTTTCTCATTTCGGCTATTTCGACCTTAAATTTGAAATTCACTTTGAATTCTCACTTTAGTAAATCAATCCTGACATCGTTCCTTTAATACATGACCCTGCTGTTCCTTAGAATATCTTATAGAACATCCACATATTGACTATATAACAAAATACATTGTGACTAAGTAAAATGGTATTTTAATAGATGTCTAAAGAGATGTGGGAGAGGGGAATACCCCATAGAAACTAAAATACAAGGGGCAGCAGTGACATGGGCGGGAGGAATGAAAGCGACAGCAGTGACATGGGCGGGGGGAATGAAAGCGACAGCAGTGACATGGGCGGGGGGAATGGAAGGAGCAGCAGTGACATGGGCAGGGGGTAATGGAAGGGGCAGCAGTGACATGGGGATGGGGTAATGGAAGGGGCAGCAGTGACATGGGCGGGGGGAATGGAAGGAGCAGCAGTGACATGGGCGGGGGGAATGGAAGGAGCAGCAGTGACATGGGCGGGGGGAATGGAAGGAGCAGCAGTGACATGGGCAGGGGGTAATGGAAGGGGCAGCAGTGACATGGGCGGGGGGAATGGAAGGAGTAGCAGTGACATGGGCGGGGGGAATGGAAGGAGCAGCAGTGACATGGGCGGGGGTAATGGAAGGAGCAGCAGGGACATGGGCGGGGGGAATGGAAGGAGCAGCAGTGACATGGGGATGGGGTAATGGAAGGGGCAGCAGTGACATGGGCAGGGGGGAATGGAAGGAGCAGCAGTGACATGGGCAGGGGGAATGGAAGGAGTAGCAGTGACATGGGCGGGGGGAATGGAAGGGGCAGCAGTGACATGGGCAGGGGGGAATGGAAGGGGCAGCAGTGACATGGGCAGGGGGTAATGGAAGGAGCAGCAGTGACATGGGCGGGGGGAATGAAAGCGACAGCAGTGACATGGGCGGGGGTAATGGAAGGAGCAGCAGTGACATGGGCAGGGGGGAATGGAAGGGGCAGCAGTGACATGGGCAGGGGGGAATGGAAGGAGTAGCAGTGACATGGGCAGGGGGGAATGGAAGGAGCAGCAGTGACATGGGCGGGGGGAATGAAAGCGACAGCAGTGACATGGGCGGGGGTAATGGAAGGAGCAGCAGTGACATGGGCAGGGGGGAATGGAAGGGGCAGCAGTGACATGGGCAGGGGGGAATGGAAGGAGTAGCAGTGACATGGGCGGGGGGAATGGAAGGAGCAGCAGTGACATGGGCGGGGGGAATGAAAGCGACAGCAGTGACATGGGCGGGGGTAATGGAAGGAGCAGCAGTGACATGGGCAGGGGGGAATGGAAGGGGCAGCAGTGACATGGGCGGGGGGAATGGAAGGAGCAGCAGTGACATGGGCGGGGGGAATGGAAGGAGCAGCAGTGACATGGGCAGGGGGTAATGGAAGGAGCAGCAGTGACATGGGCAGGGGGTAATGGAAGGGGCAGCAGTGACATGGGGATGGGGTAATGGAAGGAGCAGCAGTGACATGGGCAGGGGGTAATGGAAGGAGCAGCAGTGACATGGGCAGGGGGTAATGGAAGGGGCAGCAGTGACATGGGGATGGGGTAATGGAAGGGGCAGCAGTGACATGGGCAGGGGGTAATGGAAGGGGCAGCAGTGACATGGGGATGGGGTAATGGAAGGAGCAGCAGTGACATGGGCAGGGGGTAATGGAAGGAGCAGCAGTGACATGGGCAGGGGGGAATGGAAGCGACAGCAGTGACATGGGGATGGGGTAATGGAACGGGCAGCAGTGACATGGGCAGGGGGTAATGGAAGGAGCAGCAGTGACATGGGCAGGGGGTAATGGAAGGGGCAGCAGTGACATGGGCAGGGGGTAATGGAAGGAGCAGCAGTGACATGGGCAGGGGGTAATGGAAGGAACAGCAGTGACATGGGTAGGGGTAATGGAAGGGGCAGCAGTGACGTGAGTGGGGTTTTTGGAAGGGGCAGCAGTGAAACTGCAGGGACTTGATCTATACACCAAAACTGCTTCATTAAGCTAAAGTTGTTTAAGTTGGTATAGTGTCCTTTTTAATCCAAATTCTCCTAAACCTAATTCTTGAATTATGCACCTTGAAATTGATCTACTATACTTTAAAAGGTTCATTTTTGTCCCATGTTCGCTTAGTTTCAGCCCTCCATGTTAATTGTGAATGTTAAGTTTTGATTATAAAACTTTCTAAGGTTAGAGACTGCAGCCCACCGGTGAGATATCTGACCGCACTTTATTCACTACTCACATTTGGTAATGTGAAATATCCAGGCTCAGCACAGAGAGCAGATTGCATTCAATACGTCTACAGAATGAGTAACACGTTAATGCTCAGTCTTGGTACAATGACTAGTGTCTGACATGCCTCCCCCCTCCACCTCCCTTGGACTGGCTACCCTTGTGGTTTTTGTGGCAGCAGAGATGCCTAGATTATGAATAAGGTAAATGTGTGTTTTCGTTTGGCATGAAATCATCTGTAACTTTGCACTTGATTTAATGGAGTGACCTTTGTGAGCTCTGGGAGCACAGCTACACATTAGGCTCTAGTAAAACGAAACTCATCCTTTCAGCCAGGACTTTGTTTATTTAAGTGTGACATGTTTTGAAAGCCATTTTCTGTGAAAGTGTCAGCTGAGTGTATGTCTGTGATTGCAGGTGCTCATGCAGATTTCGCAGTCCCCAGTGCCCCCCTACACCTTGTCATACCCACGGACGGTTAGAGGCTCTGTAGGTTCAAGACCTTAAAATCAGTGAAACACAAATGTCAGTTAGAGATTACTGAGATCTTTTCTGCTTATATTTAAAGTTTCTACAAAATTTAAACTTTATGGAATTTGTTGCGAGATTAACTGCTTTCTACATGGGAAATTATTTTGGCCTGCAGGAAATCTGGCAAGAGATGACATATGCTAATTAACAAAATGCTAATAAGAAAAACAAAAAAGGTAAACCAAGCCAAATGAGGGTCTTCTCCACAGAGAGAGAGCACGTGGAAGAGATTCTTTTTTCGGAGAGTTAGAGGGTGATTTACTCGGAAGAACTTGACTTGGGAAAGTTGAGTTTAAAAAGTCACAAATCAATAATGTAATGCAGCCATGACACCGAGGTCCTCGGACTCAGAGCCATTAAACGCTGTAAAAATACCTGGATTTTTTGTACTGATCTTGACTGGACAGGGCTAAAAGAAAGCTCTATCCATTGCTGGGATTTCCGCCGATCTCCTTCACTTCTGTTACTTTAATTTCTCTTACCTTCTTTTCTTTTGCCACTTCAACAGCATCTGGGCGTGGGGTTATATTTTGGGAGCAGAATCTAGCGCCCCCCCACATTAAAGCGCCACTCTCCCTGTCCCTTCTTACAGCACCATTATTTTCTCCTCTGTTATCTCGTTCTCGTTTTCCTTCTTGTCTTTCCCTTCACTCCTCTCCATTTTACTTATCGTACTCTCACTCCCTCTCTCTGTTCCCCCGTTGTCGTTTACCTGTCTCGCCTTTTCTGTTACTCCTTACTTTGTTTTGTTTTATATTTATTTATATTTCTTTCGACATTTCCCGTAGCCCTCTTCTTTCTAATTTTAAAAATTGCGTTCCCTTGTGGGTGCCTACTTATCATTAGCAATTTGTTATGTATTCCTTGAATAGCTCAATAAATCAAGTTAATTTAGGTGTTTTTAATGGGAGTTCCTGAGAACGGCAAAAAGTGCCAAATTTGTCTTCAGCTTTTCCTTTTGGGAAGGAGAGCATCAGCTCAATAAAGAGGAAGTTTAAACTAAAGAAATTAAATAACATTCAAAATTCATCCTTCAGGCTATTTGGCTGCACAGATCCTATAGTTCGATGCCAAAAGGAAGCACTGTGAATGCAATTTTTGATTTAGGATAGTGGTGTACGTCAACATCGAAAAATCCTAAAGAAAGCTCTTTTCAGTTTGTGCATTTTATACATTGGTATGACTATAGTTGGATGTAGCAGGGGGCTCTGGAAATGTACGATACTTACCTATATATTAGATTCATTGCTGTCACAGCAGGTGGATGCAATAACAGCGCAGGTAATGACGTAGGATGTTCGCCAACTTTCAGTTGGGTAACGTTTGCAGAGCGCAATGAATTAGCCAAGTTCCGTATTAGCTGGTTAGATCAGCCAGTACTGACTACTAAATCTAATTGTGTTGTTTATTTGCTTTCAAAAGGGGAAAACGTAGATCACAGCTATCAAATGACAAATTTAGTACATTTATGTTTTTTATTTTAATGGAACACTTTGGAGCATAAGGGTTTGAAGGACCAAATTAGATAAAAAGAAAGATACAGACAGACAGGCAGGCAGACTGATAGACAGACAGACAGGCATATGGATAGACGGATAAACAAATAGATAGATAGATAGATAGATAAATTGACAGACAAACAGACAGATAGATAGACTGTCCCATATTTACATGCTAGTTACCTTACAAGGTTAGAGCAGTGATAAACCTTAGAACCGGGAAACCCTCCTCACCGGTAAGTGTCCCTGGACAAGACCTTTAACAAAATGTATCCACGTACCTCAAATCATCATAGATTGTGAGCTTGTTAAAGCCGGGCCTTCTTCGCCTCTCAAATATCCCCTTTTTATGATTATAAAGCGCTGGGGTATATGTTGGAGATAAATAAATAATAAAAGTGGATTTGAGGCGAGTCTCTCGTAGTGTCTAGGACAGTAAGTTGTTTGGTCATAGTTTTTATCTCCCATGTCAATACTAGAGCAGAACCCAAGTAGCCTGTAAGAAAATGGTACATTTTGGGTGCACTCTTTACTTTTTGTGTACTTTGTAAAAACACGAGGATCTGCTTTGAGGTGTCTCTGTCCACTAATTTCTGCTGTTACGGCTGGATTAACCTTTATTAATTATATGAATCCAGGCTCTGACTACTTCATTGGAAATAAATTAGGAACAGTCATTATTAGAGAGACAACCTGTTCCCTGGGAGGAACGCACATTATCCTGTTATTGGTAGTATTAATACATCCATTAATTCGGGGATTAGTTGTGTTTTCAGTCAAATAGTTTGGGTGGGTATTGACGAAGCCCAGACCAAGCCGAACGATGTGTCATTCCAATATCAAGACAGGTAACAAGGCAGCATTGTGCGCCGAAGTTTCTCTTTGACTCAGTCGAATCTCAGGAATTGAAATATTAGAGAGGATAAGGAAGGGCGAAGGGTGGAGTGAAAGCAGAGTCCAAAAAGGAATTCAGCTGAAACCTCTGTCAACAATAAGGTGTTATATTGTGTCCTCTGTGTGTTTAGCAACAAACCATTACTGTTAGAAGCTAAACAGGTTCAATGTGCAGTTAAAATAACAAAATCAAACCATACATTCACTTAAAAATGACACGTTCAGTGAATTGGAAGTAGGGTTAAAGGGACATGGCAGTCGCTGTATCTGTTATACTCAATGCACACGTTATGGTATAATGCGGTCCCTGATCTCCTGCGTGAGGTGTCTTATAATGCTGCCATTTACAATAAGCCCACCCTCTCGCTCACAGAACATTGAAGGAGAAAACTCGGATCCTGTGTGTGCTGTGTCCAATTCTCACCATCCATTAATGTTTGAATCTTTACTTCCATTCACAAACCATGAAGGCAGCTCTCTGTAAGCTGTTAGTAAACTGCCCTGCAGGGGTTTAATGTTTTTATCCATGAAGGGAATAGGATACTAAGCAGGAGTTCATGGGATATTAAATTGATAAAACTAGGATTGGCTGACCGGTTCCAGCTTGCTCCTAGTGTGAGCAGTGTTTACTGCAGAAATCTGCAAACCGAGGGAATTTTCTACAAACTCAGAAACTTGCAAGGAGAAGATATTTGGTTTATTTTGTATAAATGCTTTCCGTTTTCATTAATGTTTTATCGTTTTGAAACCAAGCCCATAAGCTTACACTCTAAAAAGCAAAGCAGGTATAGCTTGGGTTTTACTGTGACTAACACATTGGGGGTTATTCAGAATTGCAGCATTTAAATAGCAAAATTGCAAAACTCTGCAGTTAGTTTGGCTGTATAGTGTTTATTTTTAGTATTGGGATTTTAGTTGAGAAAACACAGAGTATAGGTAAATCTAAGCGAGGAGCCAGCGGGGTATCAAATATTTACCTTTAGCCAGGACTGTGATGGCTCAGAATTTGGATGAAAAATGAGTTTGATATTAGGCAAACAAATGACTCCGGTACATGAAGTATTAATATTAAGGGTGATCGGGCGCGTAGGCATTAAGTCAGGGTTTGGGGGTACATGTAGACATGTTACCAGCAAGCTGCAGTAACTTGGCACAATGCGCACTGGCAGTGGGAGTTAAATACCCAGAGATTTATTTGCTAAACTGGCAATTTGGCAGAATTTAAATTAAATTTTTATTGTTAGACTTAAACAGACAAAGCACCTTTTCCATTTCTGCTACGTTGGGCTAAAATGTACAGATCCCTTGTTAATTCTCCATAGAAATGATCAGAGCATTAATATAATTCAGCTATTTCACAAGTCAGAGCTCTATTTAGTAATTGCTATGATTGCAAATCCTCATCAAATAACACATTGTTTGCAATAAATAACACTCACATTATAATCAACAAATAACTAATTATATTCGCATTTTTAATGGAATAATAGGCTGAAGTCACCACCACTAATTCACATTTAATGCACCAGTTTAATTCTATTCAATATGTTCTTGGAAAAGGATTATCTGAACATTTCGCTTGCACAACAGATCAATTACAAAGCAATTAAAAAAACACATTACCCATACTTACCTACTTGCATACCTACCTATGGAAATGGAAGGTCAAAAGGTACAGTGCTACAAGGTAAATATTTTCTTTCAATACAAAAATGGTTTCCTAAAAAGGATGCTATAGGCATAAAAACAAATTTAGTTTACTGAACCACTGTGGGTTTATAGATGATGCCCCTGCAGGCTCATTATTCTTTGCCATTTAGGAGTTAAATGCATGTGTTGCTGTTTATGCAGCCATAGTCACATGTCCCCTGGCTGTGACTCACACAGCCTGCATAAAAATGGTTTCATTTTCAATCAGATGTTATCCTGCTTTAGAAGTTTGGGACTTGGAAAAACTGGGAAAAAAAATTGGCCCAGGCATTTATGAATCGCAGTGCCCCACTGAGAAGTGTAGTGTGTGTGTGAAGGGTGCACTGTGTGTGTGTGTGTGAAGGGTGCACTTTGTGTGAAGGGTGCATTGTGTGTGAAGGGGTGCTGTGTGGTGTTTGGGGTACAGTATGTGTGATGTTTGGGGTATGGTTTGTGTGTAAGGGGTGCAGTGTGTGTGTGTAAAGGATGCACTGTGTGTGTGTGTGTGTGAGGGGTGCAGTGTGTGTGTGTGAGTGTGTGTGAGGGATGCATTGTGTGTGCAGGTTGCATTGTGTGTGAAGGGTGTATTGTATGTGAAGGGGTGCTGTGTGGTGTTTGGGGTGCAGTATGTGTGGTGCTTGGGGTGCAGTGTGTGTATGAAGGGTGCAATGTGTGTTTGGGGTGCTGTGTGGTGTTTGGGGTGCAGTGTGTGTGTGCGTGTGTGTGAGAGGGGTGCTCTGTGGTGTTTGGGGTCAGTGTGTGTGTGCGTGTGTGGGAGAGGGGTGCTCTGTGGTGTTTGGGGTCAGTGTGTGTGTGAGGGGTGCTGTGTGTGAGGGGTGTTGTGTGTGTGTGAGGGGTGTTGTGTGGTGTTTGAGGTGTAGTGTGTGTGTGTGGTGCACTGTGTGTTTGGGGTACTCTGTGGTGTTTGGGGTGCAGTGTGGTGTTTGGGGTGTAGTGTGTTTGTGGGGGGTAGTTTGTTGTTTGGAGTGTAGTGTGACAGTGAGAGGTACAGTGGTGAGTTTGGGGTGTAGTGTGTGTGTGTGTGAGGAGTGCAATGTGGTGTTTGGGGTGTTGTGTAATGTTTGGGGTGTAGTGTGTGTGTGAGGGGTGCAGTGTGGTGTTTGGGTGTAGTGTGATTGTTGGGGTGTAGTGTGTGTGTGTGAGGAGTGCAATGTGGTGTTTGGGGTGTTGTGTAATGTTTGGGGTGTAGTGTGTGTGAGGGGTGCAGTGATGTGTTTGGCGTGCAACGTGATGTTTGGGGTGCTGTGGGATAAAAATAAAATATATATATATGTATAAATGTTTTATTTTTATTATTATATTTATGTCCCCCATCCCTTCTTACCTATGCCTGAGCAGGGACCTTGTTGCCAGCCATGGTGGTCCGGTAGGAAATCCCTGGTGGTCCGGTTAGAAGTGAACTCTACCCTGCAGTTCCTGGGGTAGCGTTCACTCTCGCGAGATTGCCATAGTAACTGCAGCAATGCCCCGACCTCATGAGAGGAATCCAGAGGAGCTGCGGGATAGAGCTCCCCGGGTTCTCTCTCCCTCCCTCCCCTGCAGGTGGCTGCATCTCAGTGCCTGTGGGCCGCTGGGGAGTTAGTTTGTCTCCCCATCGGCCTATGAAGGAACACAGGTTCGTACAGTGCCCCCCTCCCTTGCACCCCTTTAGTCACTTACCTGAATCCTGCGTCGATGTTGCTCAGCATTGGGTCAGGCTCCGCCAACACTCCTCCCTCACCATCAGTCAACGGGGGAGACCTCTTACGCAGGTGCGCCAATGGCTGCGCTTGCATTAGGATTTCCCCGTAGGACAACAATGCTTTCCTATTGGGATTTCAGTGACGCTGGAAGTTTTCATGCATAGCGTGAGGACGTCCAGTGTCGTTTAGGCGACCAAAAGTTATCTAAGAACCCGGAAGTCCCTCTAGTGACTGTTTGGTAGACAGCCACTAGAGGAGGAGTTAGCCCTGCAATAATTACCACTGTAGGGTTAAGGGACATGGGACATTGCTTCCAGACCACATTAATGAGCTGAAGTGGTCTGGGTGCCTACAGTGTCCCTTTAATTTAAAAAGAGAGGGTCCTCTTTTGGCTGTATTGTGCAAGTGGCTTCATTTATTATTACATACTGTAGATAATATTACATAGATTATAAATTATTACACAGATAATTATTACATAGATAATATTACATAGATAATTATTACATAGATAATAAAATAGTTAATGTATTCTAAAATAAAAATATTACAAATAAGAAAGTTGGGCACTTTTGAAGTTCCTCAGTTTGCTGTAAGTCCTAGGATTTTCAGCTTCTACGGAGCTGTGTGCAGCGAGGCAACTGGCCACCACAGCTGAAAGGAATATATGTTGTTATGGTGCTTGGAGTGTTCCTTTAAAAGTGGCAGAAGCTAGACACTAGAAACTAATAACACTAATAAAACAAAGTCGTAGAAAGCTCCCCATAATTTTTGTGTAGAAACCTGTACAGAGAAAGATCATCCCTCCCTGCATCGTTTCTTGACATAAAACAGCATAATTAATTGTTTGTCCTTGGGGGATCAGTATAAGCAATTCAATATTGTCAGGAGACGTCTAAAGCTTTGATGGATTAGGCATTGATTTGCTGTAAGGGAAACAGGAGTGAATGTATCAGCAGCTGTGTCATTGCTGTGATTAGTTTTCCATTCCCACCTACACAGGTTTTCTACTGAAATCTGTCAGTTCTTTACATCTACTTGGCTGTATGTATGATATTGCGTAGCTTGGTGGCTGGACGGTAGGTACTGCCCTCAGAATCTGACAGCTCCCTTACTCTTGCTGAGATCTTAACACTTATACACATTGCTCCATTTAACACCATAAACCAATGGATACACGCAGGGTCGCCATCAGGGGGTGTCATCCATAACGGTTGTTATGGGCCCGAGTCCCATGTCTAGCGGCGGAACTGCCGCCGGTGCTGCTGCACCGGGGTCCGCGCGCTGATAGGTGGCCCAAGCATTTAGGTCAGCGTTGTGGCCATGTAATAGCGCAACCGGGCCCCTTTAAAAAAAATAATCCGCAAATGCTGCTAGGAGGAAGTGACTGGCCTTCACTTCCTCCCAGCTCACGCCACGCGGGAGGAAGGAGACACAGCCAGGCCGCGAGGAGGGGAGAGCCGGAGCCCACACCAACTCCCATTAACCGCAGCCACCCTCCGGCAAAGAAAAGGTAAGAAACAGGAGGATGGTTGAAAAATGAGCTATGTGTGTCAGTATGTGTGTATGTCTGTTAGTATGTATGTCTGTTAGTATGTATGTATGTATGTATGTTAGTATGTATGTCTGTTAGTATGTATGTATGTATGTCTGTTAGTATGTATGTCTGTTAGTATGTATGTATGTATGTCTGTTAGTATGTATGTATGTTAGTATGTATGTCTGTTAGTATGTATGTCTGTTAGTATGTATGTATGTATGTCTGTTAGTATGTATGTCTGTTAGTATGTATGTATGTATGTATGTCTGTTAGTATGTATGTCTGTTAGTATGTATGTATGTATGTCTGTTAGTATGTATGTATGTATGTCTGTTAGTATGTATGTCTGTTAGTATGTATGTATGTATGTCTGTTAGTATGTATGTCTGTTAGTATGTATGTATGTTTGTCTGTTAGTATGCATATATGTCTGCTGGTATGTATGTTAGTATGTATATATGTATGTTTGTCTGTTAGTATGTATGTATGTCTGTTAGTATTTATGTATGTATGTATGTTTGTCTGTTAGTAAGTATGTATGTATGTATGTATGTCTGTTAGTATGCATGTCTGTTAGTATGTATGTATGTTTGTCTGTTAGTATGTATATATGTCTGCTAGTATGTATGTATGTCTGTTAGTATGTATATATGTATGTTTGTCTGTTAGTATGTATGTATGTCTGTTAGTATGTATGTATGTCTGTTAGTATGTCTGTTAGGATGTATGTATGTCTGTCAGTTTGTACGTATGCCAGTATGTAAGTATGTGTGTCACTATGTATGTCTGTGTGTCTGTATATGTGTGTGTGTCTGTCAGTATGTATGCCTATATGTGTGTATCTCTATTTCAATATGTGTCTGTGTCAGTATGTGTGTATCTTTGTGTGTGTGTGTGTATTCCTGTGGGCGGGATTTGGAGGCGGGCCCTGGGGTGGGATTTGGAGGTGGGCCCCCGGGTGCCCAGTCCTTGAGCTGTGTTAGGGGCCCCAAAATTTCTGATGGCGGTCCTGGATACACGTATTTGGAAAATCATCAACTAGTTTAATGAGAACATCTGGCCACCCCCCCAGATTGTTAACTAATGGCAGAGTCAGAAGATAGAACAATATGCATGCCTGTCTTTAAGGGCTTCTTGGATATCGTGGCCCAATGCAAAGCCAGTGATGTCAGGATTCCTGCTAGAGCTGGCTATGCATGTCTGAGAGGCCAGTGAAAATGAGGCATAAACGATGCACCAAAATCTTCAAATTTGTTGCTCAGCATTGCTAGCCATCTGTAAGGACGGGGAGGAAGAAGGAAAGCACAACGTATAAGGATATACTGTTTTTTTCTAGCACACACAGCATAATCCTTAGCATGACAAAAGATTTGATACTTTACGTTATTAAAAAAAAATATAAAGGGGGCGGAGCCAGCACCCAAGCAGGATAGTCGCACAGCACTGCTGCTCCGTGCATCGAGCCGAAAAACGCTGCCCAGAGGCGATAAATACCGGCTCACCAGCTCACCAAAGACGGGGCACGGACTCCCTGTATCATGGGGAAGAAAAACAAAAAACAGCGGGCAGATCCGAGCGCAGGATCTGGAGATATCGGGGATATGTGCAGCCATATGCGCAGCCACACGGCCGGCAAATCCTAAGATGGCGCCGGAGGCTTACACCTCCCAATCCTCAGACGAGGATAGCCACTACACTGAACCCTCCATACTGAGCTGAGGGCGCCAGACACCTCAGGGACCCCTGCATCAGGGAGACTCAGCACCCGCCACCAAAGCGGATATCAAAGCCCTGGTGAAAGAAATCAAGATCATGTTTCAGGCAGATATGGCAATGGTGAGGGAGGATATTGCTACGCTAACCAACAGGGTGGCAGCAGTGGAGGAGGGCGCGAAAGGTACAACGCTGGCGCAAAATGCCACAGATGCCGCACTGAACGCCGACCAGCAAGCACAACTGGCGGACATGAAAGACAGGCACAAGGCACGGAACCTGAGGGTCCGGGGAGTACCAGAGACAATCTCTGGCACCGAACTGCCACATTTCTGCCAACGGCTCATCGCCACGCTGCTGACACCACGGCAAGCGAAGCAGGTAATGATTGACTCCTGCTTCAGGCTCTCCAGGACGACCTCTACGCCACAAGAAGGAGTTAGCGACGTCCTGATAAAATTTGTGAGAGACTTTGACCGAGGAATACTTATGAGGGCTACGAGAGACTCTCCCACAGTGCCGTTTGAAGGGGCACAACTAGCATTTTACAGAGACTATTCAAGACACACTATACAGTGGAGGAAATTGTTTTGTCAGGTCACACAACTACTACGGGATCAAGCCATCCCCTACAAGTGGGGCCCACGCAGACTACAAGCGGACAAGGCTGGCGTGACATACAAGCTACTACACACTTCTGAAATACCGGCATTCCTCAGATCATTGGGCATACCGGCGCAAGAAGCACAAGAAACAGCTCGACCACCTTGGACTGTGGCAGATATCACCCCCTTCGTGCCCAGAGGAGAGGGTCCGCAAGATGCGTCCCTGCCTACCTGATACAGTTACAGCCACGCAAGTTCCATGTATCTCTACCTGTTGTAGACAGCAGGAGCACCAACAGTTCCCTGTACTGTTAATCCCCCACTGGCTCCGTAAGCTACGGCTCAGGTTATATGACCAAGTTAATCCCCCCCCCCTTATTTTGAGTGCACAAAGCAGAGTTTATATTGCCCGTATCCCTCACACTCGGTAAGCGAATACAGCTTTTTCATGCAATTATAGCACTAAGCCCTATGCCCAGGTCCGTCAGGACCCATGCCAGGTACCCACACTTATAGACGTGCCTTAGGCCCAAGCCACATATACCATGCCACTACTAAGCATATGGGCACCCACAGCACTAACCGAGCTTCACCAGCAGATCACCCTCCCAGATATGCCATTCGTTAATGCTACACGTAAATTCACAATAACGAGCATAAGGGCACCCACCGCCATAGGAAAGTAGCCCCTCTGCACATCACCAAACCACCGCAGGAGAACAGGCATGAGAGGGCTGTAAAAGCTATTAAAACTATAAAAATGGATAGTCCCCGCAACATGTTGAAATTATTGTGTTGTTTGTTCATTATATTGCCAAACATGTAATATTGTAACATCCTGCTTTATCCACAAAAATAAAGAATGTAAAAAAAAAAATATATATATATAAAATGGACCAACCCCCCTGCTGCAAAGTACATCAATCAGAATCAAACACCTTTTCATAGCTACGAGGACTGCACAAAAACCCTGATTACGGACACTGAGTAAGCTATCTATAATCCTCCTCCCTCCAGGATCAAAACACAAACCAATGGGTTTATTCAATAAACAGTCAGCTGTGGTGACATGAAACATTCGAGGTGCACTATTTGCATTAAGAGATATTTTCAAAACTCAATTGCTACGGCCTTAACTCTAATCTTCGTTCTCGCTGCAAAAAAAAAAAAAACGTTGCCAAATCTGCATTCAGAGCGTGCTTTAATACATTCCTTACTAAATTGTTTGTGTTGGTAAAATATAAAAGCATACTATTTATTTGAAACAAATACAATGTATATTTTTTTGTTAAATATGGTAGATATGAGAAAATAATTATGGATGTAAAGAATTAGATAAATATATGTTTAAGAATTTCTGAGCAACCTTATGACGTATTTAAGATTACAGTTTCCTAAAATATAGGATATAAGAATAATTTCTGCATAAGTGGTTACTCTATGGATCTGTGCAACGCAGG
Organism: Pelobates fuscus; assembly: GCF_036172605.1. Lineage (NCBI taxonomy): Eukaryota > Metazoa > Chordata > Amphibia > Anura > Pelobatidae > Pelobates > Pelobates fuscus. The sequence continues at coordinate 134,278,917 of NC_086327.1, forward strand.
TAACTGCTGCATGTAAAGGCTGCTTGCCAGATTGATCTCTTCCACATTCTGCTAGAATGCAGCCAGTAAGTTTAACCTACAAATGTTGCTGTAAAGTGTTGGATGTGGGGAGTGTGGCTCCATTTACAATCCCTTTGCAAAGATGCAAAGAGACAGAATGGTGTCTGGAAGCGAGTTCAGTTTCTTGGCAAGGTGAAAATCAGATATGGAAAAAATAAAGTTAGTTAAATGTTGTTTAATGATGTATACAAATTATCAGGTAGAAGGGGTTAACATATATCGTAGTATAGATTATATAAGGTAGACAATGGTAACAACCACAAAATAAAGATGAACACATGATGCAAGACATGTAGCATTTAAATGTAATAACAATGCCAGTGAACAAACCCGACTTCGGGGCCAGCATTCCTGAGATTACTGCTGTTCTGGCTTCTCAATAAGTTTTGCTGTTTTTGACAAGGTGTACAGCATCTTCCTGGGGTAAGTTTCAGGGTAATATGCAAAATATAAACAATGCAAGGTTGCCATGCAACAAAAACATAAACAATGCAGTAAGAAAATATTAAATATCCCGGGAGACAAAGACGTTGCCATCAATCAGCCCACAGTGACAGCGATACGGAGCTCTGAACCTGAGAACCTGACATGGTTTCGAAGGATTACATCCAAGTTTCAGTCACAAATATTATTTTTTTGTTGAATAACGCTTCAATTGGTGCAGTTGGCATTTCAACAGCTTCTAAAAACAAAAAACATACAGAAAAAAAAAAACCTAAAAGTAAAGTGAAATATTGCACATAATATGACAAATGGAAATGCTATTACTGAATCAAAATATATCCCATTTAGCAGAAACTTGTAATGAAAAAGTTTTTAACATCTTTAAGAGAAAATGGCTTAAATATTGTGTCGGAATTTATCAGAAATTCCATTGCATCCACAGGTTATGTATTGAAGAAGTAAGCACTTGTTTGGTTTATAAATCACTGGCAACAGCGGCAAAATAATTAGTTGCTACGCCGTCCCATTGACGTCAGCTGGTAATCATTCATATCTGACACATTGGGTATTTTTTTTTTTTTTTATTCTTTATTTTTCATTTTCATAGCGCATATAAGGAATTCACACATTCCCGCATCGCCACAACAGCGATTGCGGGCGTAGTATTGTACATAGTTATATAATATTATGTTGCGCAGTTATGAGTGTTATTCAAATGAGTTACATTCGTCCTGTCCGGAGACAGATCTATGCGTGCGATAACTTATAGCTATATATAGAAGCCATATATAGAAGTCGTTTTGGTAGAGTGGTGAGGGACCAATATTACTTTAAACAAGTGAACACAGGGAAGAATGAACAAACATTAAAAAACAAAAACAAAACAGTAAGTTATTCTCTTGGTGTGCTGTACCGGTATGCTCTGTATCTTGTTCAGTGGGCTGTTGGTCTGGGGTCATGGGGGTGCCACGGGTGGAGTAGTTACTTTGTCTGTCTCCCTCCTATGCCCTTGTGGACAGGGACGGTTGTAGAGTTACCATCGTGTTATTCGTGGTTGGTCGGGTGTCCGTCCGGTGTTCGCGGCTGGGGCAAATAACCTTATTTCGTCTTTCAATGAGGACCTGGATAATTAAATGTCGGGGCTGTAAGTTCCTGGGTGGGTCTACGTTTGTGACCTGGTGGGTGTGGTCTTCGTCGGTCCCTGTTCCCCCCCTTACTGTAAGTGTGTTGGTGAAACCCATCTGGTCCCCATGTTCTCTACTTGTCCGTGAAGTTCAATCATGGTGGGGGTCTGAGTGGTAAAAAACATTCTGAGTCTAAGCATACGTAACGGTAGTTATGGCATTACATTCAAATAAACCAAAAGAAAGAAGGAGAAGAAAAAGGTAAAATAAACAACAATACGGAATAAAGTACATCAACGATCACATTGGGGCTTGCGTGAAGGCCCTCCATGGGGTTAGTGCAGGTAAGGGTTCGCCCTGTGGAAGTCCATCAAATCAGTCCCAGATGTGCTATCGTGGGTGGTAACTGTCCTCCCCTCCCTGCCATCATGGCTGGGTTACCTCTGGGTTTAAGAGTCCTATGGAGGGTCTTTCCGGTCTAGTGGTTGCGCGTCCCTGGATGGCCTAGGCCCGTGTTTCTTTTTCCATGTAGGGTTCGCGGTCGACTGGGCTGCTACCGTTTGTTGTTCTGCTGGGAGCGGTGCTGGCAGATCAAGGGCTCTCAGGAATTCCGTGTGATCCTCGGAGGCCGATAGTACATGTACTGTGTCCCTGTGTGGCACCACCAGTGTTCCCGACAGTCCCCATCGGTATTTAATACCTTTGCCTCGAAGGATCCGGGTGGTGGGTGCGAACCTACGCCGTTCAAGTAAGACTGCAAAGGGTAGGTCGTCGTATACTGTGATTTTCGTGTTGGCTATTAATAGACCTTGTCTTTGTCTGGACCGCGCCATTATAGAGGACTTCACGTGGGTGTCTCTGGTGATGGCTATGATGTCCCGGGGAGCGTCCGCGGGTGCCGTGGGGGCCTTCCGGACCTTGAAGGTTGTCACGATTGGTGGTCGCTCTCCTTCCGTCTGAACTCCGAGTTCTCTTAGGATCTCATGGGTAAAACTCAGGGCATCTTGGCCTATTGACTCTGGGGCCCCACGGATCCTGATTTTTTTTCAACGGTGCCGTGTCTCTAGGGAGGTAACTGTGTGGGAGAGGCGCTGCACTTGTTGGGTGAGTGTGTTTAGGCGGGAGCTGGTATCGTCCAGCATCTGTCCCCTCTCCACTTCCCTGGACTCCACTTCTCCCATACGGCGGTTCAGGCCTCCGACCTCCGCCTGTACTCCAGCGAGGTCGGCCTTCCACACCTCTCTCAGGTCCCGCAGGAGGTTTTTAATATCTCCCTTGGTTGAGGGGGATTTGTCTGAGTCTGAGTCAGACCTCTGGTAGATCCCACTGCTGGGTTGGGGTGCTTAGGATGTCTCTTCCTCCAGTGATCGCTCCGAGTAGCTGGAGCTGCGTGTTTCCACGGGCGCCATATTTAGTCGGGCCTGTGGCGGTGGTCTGGTGAAAGACAGTCTGATATCTGTGTGACTGTTGCTCTCAGCTTGGGCCAGTCTTCGGTGTTTGCGCCCCATCTCTCTCTTGTGGGGGTCTCTCAGGTATCAGCAAGGTTAAAATTTGCTCTTTTCGGTGGCAAAATAGGCAATTTTAGTCTTCTGGAGCGGGAGCTCAGTAAAACCTCGACCGCTCTGCAGCTCGGCTAGCCACGCCCCCGATCACATTGGGTATTTTCTTGTCTGTCACCCCTATGGCACAAACAAAACAACTGGTAAAGACCCCATGAATGTCAGCTATTAGACGGGATAAAGTGATAGAGAACCATACAAAGACATGCCCAGCGAGCGTTCAGCGTCAGACATAATGGGAGACACAGAGAAGAGGTTGTAGAGCCTCAAATCATGTTAGCCGTAGGGACCAAAAATCGTAAGATAAAGGGGTGACACAAACTGCAATATGACAATGTAGAGAAGATTTGGAGCCAAGTGGTGCTGGTTTAATAGATTTTGTTTTATCCTCCTACAGGCTCTGGGCTAGTGTTTATCAGCAATGTCAAAAAGCAGTGATTATAAGTTTTCTATATAGGGACACTCCAGACAAGGACTAACCCCCATAGTTTTAACATCTAGAGCAGATATTGTATTGACAAAGAGTGCAAAAAGATTTTAAAAAAATACAATGAAGAAAAAACAAATGTTAACATGTAAATTGTACATTTTACTTGTTCAATCATAAAATTACAAACATAAAACAGTCAGTAAGTGAACTCTGATAAAAATATACGATAGGAGCATTGAACATATATGTGAGTGACATCATAATGAAAAGGAGTGACATCATCACGGGGAAAGCCATGGGGGCGTGTCCTTCTTACTAGTGATGTCCCGAACTGTTCGCCAAACTGTTCGCGAACTGTCCGCCAGCGAACAATAGCGTGTTCGCGTTGGGCGAACATATGCAATTTCCGGTCCGCCCCCTATTCGTCATCATTGAGTAAACTTTGACCCGGAACCTCACAGTCAGCAGACACAGGGAGGGTCTGCTGCTGATTGGCTGGAATGTGTCTGCTGACTGTGAGGTTCCGGGCCAAAGTTTATTCAATGATGACGAATAGGGGGCGGACCGGAAATCGCATATGTTCGCCCAACGCGAACACGCTATTGTTCGCCGGCGGACAGTTCGCGAACAGTTCGGCGAACAGTTCGGGACATCACTACTTCTTACATTTCTCTATATGGTAATAAATAGGAATATCTAAAGCTTTCGACAGTTTAATTCATGTTGGAAATGGATGCTAATTGTGGGACTAAAACCTGAACAATTTCTCTTAGGGTTTTTAAGGGCCGCATTCATTTTTATCCCCAGGCCCTTCCTGTTAAGGACAGATATTTCCCATGGATCCCTGCTTTGCTTCAATGATTGTGCACACAAGAGCAATGGCGTCCAAGCATAGCCCTCCACCGTAACTACAATTTCCATATTTCTCTGCTAGAAAGTCAGGATCTTCAAACTATCTGCTTCTGCCTATATTTGTAAGTCACAGCCGTGTAGAGTCATTCCAGAGCTCTATAAATTACTAATATAACCATGATAGGCACACTTTATTGACCTCAGTAGGACGAAAGGTTCCGCAAGCAAGGAATTCAACCTGTGTTATTAATAAATTGACAGGACGTCCAAAAGGCTACAATAACTAAACCGATCCTCAGAGATCAAGAAATCTAGATCTTTTAAAAGTAATTATAGAGCCTTTCTCTTCTCTCCCCGTCTGACTCGTATTATACAGAAGGCTTAAAGTAAAGATTAAACATGAATTTTGTGACGAACGTAATAGGTCCGGGAGGCAAAATGTGCTGGCATCGAGGGTGTCATAATACTGTCACCAGGAACTTGGAAGATTTATGTGACAATGTTTCAAACAAAATAATTATTATAAATTTCCTTATTACCTGAAACTGCTCGTTAATTAATTTCCTTGTAGAAGGAAAAGGAAATAGTTTTTAGTTTTAGAAATATTAAAGTTATGGTATTTAAATGGCTTTGTTTAATGGAGACAGCACATCTGGGCCCGATTCCATTCGGTCATAGCAGGAATAATTTTGGGTTTTAGAACCCGCATCAAACTGTGATATATTGTAAAACAAGGATTTTTTTTTTATAAATTCACAATTAGGTTAATTTTTGTATTACTACTCCAATTTAATAATGCAATTATTTTATATAAATTCAACAATATTGCATTTTTTTTTTTTTTTTATTCTTTTTTTTTTTGTGCATGGATTATACAGGTCTGTTTACACTGCCGCAACAGCTGCTGCAAACTGGTCTTGAACATAAGATGATATTAATTCATCATTTGAAACACATTGCACATATTTTGTTAATGGTCAAGAGAGAACTATGAAACAGAGTAAAACCTAGCGTGGGGAGAAGATAGTTTGGGTACAACAGCGCATGGAAGTGTCACATCTGGTTAGTTACAGTCCATGCGGTGCTGGTTTTTCAAGTTGTTTGAAGTTGTACTGGATGTGTCCGTAGAAGGTGGTTGTGTGAAGAAGGCTAACAGTGCAAATAATCAAGGAGTGTACATATAGCATGTGGTTTACATTTAGCCTTTCACAGCCTAGGTATGTTGCTTTATTTATGTGCTTTAAGGACCGGCCGATGTAGGCTCTACTGACCTAACTACAGTGGCAGTGATCTTGTGGGCAGAGGGGGGGATGGGGACTCGGGCCTGTGGTCCACGTCAAAATAATCTCTATCAAAGGCGTTATATTTTGCCCTCCAGGTTTATTTTTGTCTGCCGGTTGAGGTTGGTAGACTTTGTTTCTGTGTGTGCCCCTTACCACAGTGAATTGGGGGGGGGAAGGGAGGTGTGTGTCGGGATCTCACCCTTCTTTGTCTCGTATGGGGGGGGTAAGTGGTTGTATACAAAGTGATCGGTGTAACCCGATTGAGGTCTTATAGTAATAAACAATAGAGATAGGCAGAACGGTAACATAATTAAAAGCATTATGAACAATAAAAATGAGAACTCGAGTTCATGAGTAGGCTTGAGGTGCGTTTGAAGTTAAGTGAAGCAACTAGAGTCTCGTTTGTAGCTCGTCAGCCTTCGGTTGTTTTCAGGTGTCTGGGCTAGCTACCCTGACAGATCTTGGGTAAAAGGGTTTGACTGTTGCGGGGTCCCATACCCTGCCGTGTGCAGAGTCCGCCGGGCCAGTCTGTGGCCCTGCAAGTCCCAATGTGGAAAAGAATTTGGGTGCTTCTGCTAGAGAGGTGAGCGATTGTATTGTCCCATTGTGAGTCACTTGTAGGGTCCCAGGTGGTCCCCAGCGGTATGTGATGTCTGCTGCCCGCAGTCGTTGCGTTACTGGTGCCAGTGTCTTGCACCATTGCAGAGTTGTTTTCGTCAAGTCCTGGTAAAAGGTGAGGTGGGCGTCCTCGAATGTCAGTGGTGTTTTGCCCCTCAGGGCAGCCATAATCTGTCCCTTGTCCTGTAGCGTCATGCACCGGAGAATAACATCTCTGGCGGGGTGCGGTGCTGGCCTGGTTGGCCCGGGGAGTCAATGACAATTTTTCTCAGTGTAGTCTGGGGCATAATAGAGGCTAGCATTCTGCGGACAAAGTGTGGCAGCTCTTCCGTGGAGGTAGCTGCTGGTACCCCGCGGATTTTAATATTGTGGCGTCTGTGCCGGTCCTCCATAGCTGTCATTTGAAATAACAGTGTTTGATGTGCTTGTGTAAGCTCTTGAATTGTTGATTGCACATTGGTTAGCCCCACTTGTAAGCCAGATATGTCCTCTTCGTTAGCTCTCACCCTGTCAGTGGTGTTCTGTATGTCTGAGTGGAGGACAGCCAACTCAGCCGCAAGTATTTTATGAAAGTCATGCAGCAGGAGTTTAAGGTCATGTTTGGTTGCTGGGGTCGCGGTTTCTGGGGTCTCTGTGGGAGTGGGTGTCCCTGAGTGGAGGTCGGCCAGCTCACCTTGTTGGCAGTATTCGCCTGTGGTCTCTGGAGCTTCGGTTTGAGTATTCCCTGTGGGCGCCATCTTGGGCCGTGTTTGTTGTTGGAGCATTGCTCGGATGTCTCGGCTCTTCGCCTGCGTGTTGTTTTTCTGGGAGCGCCGTCCCCTTGCTGGCATTTGTGCTGGGGGTTCTGTTTGCGTTATTGGGTAGAAGTCTGAGTCGTCCGCTCTGTAGGCCCCGTATAGAAGCAATTCCCAGTCTGGCTGCGTGCGTGTGGTGTAGGCCCCAGGCCTGCGCCTCCGCTTAGTTGTTTTAGGCGGCGCAAAGAAGGGCATCAGTCGATGCAGCAGGAGCCCCTTGTTCTTTTGAGGGGTTTGTGAACCCTGGATTGTGCGGGATTGTCGTGTTTTGGAGGAGATTAGGTTAGATTATCGGGAGCCGGTTGAAATGGCGTCCGATCGGCTCCGCTGTTGGCTCCGCCCCCCCAATATTGCATTTCTAAAGAATAGATAGTTTATCGGCTTTTTTCGTTTAATTGGAAATTGGGGAGAATTGACTAGATAGCAGAACATTTTACTACAAATTACCTGAGAGAATTGTAGACATTTTTAGCCGTTTAGACATTTTGGCCTCGTCATTCACAGCAATTCCCAAATCATGATATGATCTCTATATGCAATTTATTTATGGATAAAATTATAAAAAAAACTTCTATTACCAATCAGATGGCACAATGCCAAGTTATATTAAACATTTAAAACAAGAGATTTTTTAATTAAGTCCACAGTAAATATTATTTTGCTATCACTGAATTAGTACCATTATTTAAGGTAATAATATATCACAAATAATACAGGTCTCAGGATGATTCACAGTAACATTTCGTTACTGTAGTCAGTGTAATGTCTTGGAGCAGTGATTAAACGCCCTGGATTGGATTCATTGTACAGTCTCCCTACTGTTACAGATGCTGGACCGCTGTAATATATTTTATGATCCTGTGTCTTCATTCGCCTTTATGTTATGGAAGTATTCTATTAGAGTACTCTGTGATGCTGGTTCTTTAACCACTTTTTTTTTTTGAACAGCCAAGTGATGTCAGAATTAAGAACACTGAGCAAAGTGCCTTTCGTATTTATGAGATCAGGGCGATCAATAATCAGCTACTAAAGAATTGAGCACAAGAATGTGAAACTTACAAAATGTTAAAAGAAATGTCAAATATATACAAACGACTAGAGATTTAAAATATATATATATATTTTTTTTTCGCACAAAGTTATAAGCAATAAAATCAATGTACCAGCATGGAACGGCTCCACAGATAGTAAAAAGGTCCCGAAATAGTAAAGAGTTCATTCAGGGTTATACGTGCAAATAACATGCTGCTCAAGAAGGTAACAATGTCGCTGTCAAGTAACCTCACATTTTTTAATTATGACTATAGAGATGCTTTTGCGTTGTAGTAAGAATTACTAAGTGGTAGTAAGAATTACAATGCCTGCTGGTGCGGCCTATTAATAGGCAAACGAAAGGATTGATGACAACATAAAATTATTAAAATGGTTTAGTGGCAGCACGATCCTAGAGCATTGACCGCTAATAACATGTCATAAAACGTCCTAGAGCAGGTACCCAGCTAGGGACACGTGGCTAGTTGAGGGATTCACTTTATATATCTTCCACTGAGAGATTTTAAAAGTCTACACGTGTTTCTTGTGGGGGTTTTTGGGAGGGAGAAACAGGATATTGAATGGAATAGCGAGGAAATAATAGTCAAAATGAGTGGGGGCTGCTTATTGATCCAAGGAGATATCTGATAACCATTATGTAGTTAAGAAGGATTTTTTTTTGTTGTTGTTGCAAGATTGGACAATCTTTGAGTTTATCATCTTCTTTTGGACCAATAGCAATAACAGATGTTTGAAAGACTTTGCTTTATGTACTTGAGTTTTTTTCAACTAATATTACTATCGATGTATCCATGACTTATACTTATACTTATACCCTTTGTTAGGGTTTAGTTGGAACTCAATTTAATAATTATTGATAAATAAAAATCAGAGTGTAGGATTTAAAGGGTAAGGTGATGTTGGAGGCTGCAGGTCCGTGGTGCGGGAGTTCGGCATAGCATTAATCAGAAGAAAACACTGATTGAGTCATGTACATTTTGCTCGTCGCTAGGTTAAACAGACTTAGCAGACTCATCATATGCAATCTGACATATTATGGAATCGTACGTGGTGCTTTTAATGAATCTTTATATTTCAGAATAATTTGTTTATGCGTTTGTATCATTCCCTCCTAGTGATGAAAAGTCAGAGGTTCCCATCTGTCCTCACATCGATGGAAGGCAAGTTGGAACACCTTGGTTTTAGATGGAGCATATGACTATTTTTTAGTAGAGTTTTTTTCGAATTGATAAACAATACAAGGGTGAGGCTAGTAAAATAAGAATTAGACGGTGTGAGTCATATTATGCTGAGGTTAGATGTGCGGCTCTGAGTGCCAGCGTGCATTGCAGGAGATCTTTTTATATTATTTATCCAAAATCCTTAAAAAAAAAATGAAAAACGATGGTTCATAGCATTAAAGTCAACGAGCTTTTAAATATTACTAGAATTAACTTTTTATAGATTTGAATTGACTTCAATTTTAACTTTTAATTGACTGCTCGGCCGACAGAAAAAATGCTAAAATCTCGCTTTGCCTCTGATGGGATATCCTGCTGAAATCGCATATAATCACATGTAATACATGAAATGACCCCTAAATGACACAAAACTGAACACTAATCCTCATTTTATATTATAATCCAATACAACACAAACAAAGTAAAAATTAAAGCAACCCATGCAAACCTTACAAACCAACAAACTATGTCTTTAAATGAACACTATGAGTGCATTACTTTCTGCTCGTCTGTTTTAGAGTTTGGCAAAAGTCAGGGCTCTCCCCAGAACCTAGAGCCATCCCCATCATGACACAGAATTTATACTTCTATATTATCAGAGCAAGTCTATCTGACTTTGACAAGCTGAGAGTTTTGGGTGTGACACCTGGGTTTTGTCAAGCTGCTCCAGGTGCCTTACCATAATAACTGAAATAAGCTGTAATAGCACAATAAGCTGTAAATAAACAAAGAGCTGTAATGACACAATGAACCGTAGTGATTATGGTGTTTGACATGCCCTGTAGTGATGTGTAAATGGGAATGAACAGGTACTGTTGGTGGTATAAGAGATTTACTTCTGGCTACAAGAGGTCTTGGTGTATCTCCTCAGGACCTTATAAGGAATATATTCTTTACTAACGATTATTGTTTTGCCGGCATAGTCTTAAGAAATGGGGGTTCTCTCAAACAAGGCTTCTTAGCACCAACACGCTTCATATAATTCACAGGAAGTAAAAAAAACCTTGGGGGCGAAGCCTGACCAGCTTGCTGACTAGACACGTGTTCACTGGGCTCCACAGCTAAAGTCGATGAATCGCCAATAATTGCCAATACAAGCTCTTACACACGTAGGGATGCCCTACCCGCGCTCAGAGTGCTCTGGCGAATCTCATAATACCTCTCTCTAGTGAATTGGTGCACAGGAGCCCAAAGTGTCTGATCGCGGCCTGCGGGTGATGGAACTGGGGAGAGACAGCAGTTTCCTTTCATCGGTGGATCCACAGGCATGACCTCCCCCTCCCTCCCGGACCGGTGGGGGTGATCCCGGTCCATCCCTGGGAGGCAGTCCGGCTATACAGGAGGCAAGAGACAAGCCCACACAGACAACCTGCAGTTCCAGAGCAGAGCACAATGACGGACGCCATGTGCATATCAAGCCACCGTGAGGGAGAACCCCATATCCTGGCACGGCTGGAACGCACCTTGAAAGCCTTCTGGAAGAAATTAGCACACAGGCTGAAGCAGGCTGAGACTCTCACAGCAGATGAGTGCTTACCTGAGGTGCCATCTCTTGGCTCCCGACACCAGAAAGCAATCCCCAGACCGAAGAGTGCTGGCAAACGGCGCCGGAGGCAGCGACATTTCCCGCCTGCACACAAATCTACTCGACCGTGTGGGGTCAAGATTGGGGCCCCTCACAAGGTCTCGATCACACAACTAGCAGCCGGACAGCCACAACAGCGGCGGGATCACCCCAGAACGCATACTCTCACTGAGGTACCAAGGGGAACCCTGATTATGTAGAGAGGCCTAACTTGCCGATATTCTGTAAAATGGGAAAGCCTGCAGCGATCATCCTGGTTACGGGACTGTTTATCCTCTGACTGGCATAGGTTAAGCTGAACCTGAAGGGTTCAATGGCCATTCACCTTACCCTCTGAGGAAATATGGGCCACTTCCACCTACTCTGGTGACTTCTTATGCCTTAAAGTCAAGTAATAGCTCCGCTGCTAACAAGATTCCCCTCTGACTGGTTTGGGGCCTCCTACGGGACTTATCCTGTCATTTGCTCATGTTAACAGCTCTAAACACTGTTACATCCATATAATCTACTGTACTGCATGGTACCCAACACCTACGTAAAACCTAGGTTACTATAGATACTATGTAGCTAGCATGTTCCATATCATTAGCGTGTCTAAAATATAGAATTGTGTGTGTATCCTCGATTATCCCAAATGTACAGCGTGATCATAAGCATGAGGATTGCCGTCGGGGTACCGCAAGCATGTTTGTAATAATATTATGCACTGCAAAAATACAAAAATGATTCTTTTTTTTTTTAAAGTACAAAAACCTCTAGAGATTCCACATTAACGGTATCATGGAAAGTGTCACATGTGGTCAAGGAATGTCTCCCGGGGTGTCGACTCTTTATAAACATATACCTTATTGTGGCAGTTTTGCGGGCTGGTGACCTGTATTCTACAGACAGACTCATTTAGCTAATTTTGAAAATGTTTCATTTTGAATTGATCAGAAAAATAGACATTTCTTTCTACAAGGAATTCCCTAAACAATAAAAAAATAATTCATTTGTAATATTTCTTGAATTGAAAAATGTGTTCAAAACTGAAAGAAAACCATATTTAACTACCTATTTATATATATTGTATATTTATTAACAGGGCTATTCATTAAAGTGTGATTTGTTGGGAATTTAAATTTAATTAAAATGGATTTTTAAATGTTATGACAAAGTAGAGGAAAGCTGACTAAGAGAATTCGTCCAGTTCAGCTTTGAGCCAAACATTAAAAAATAAATCTATCGAAATCTACAGTGCAAGGTGTCAACAACAGCCCCAGATATTTTCTGATCCTAAAATGCCCATATTTCTCTATCGCGATAGGCTTGGAGGATAAAACGGGGGTGCTAATTCAAAAATAAAAGAGCCGAAGTACAAACCCCCAGTTTGACACAGCGTAGATTCTTTTTTGCCTGAAAAGCTTTGAACTCATTATGAAGGATTTAATAACATATGGCAGAGAGCTATTTAGTGACTTTATTGTGATACCATCCCATATATCATTAAAATCTGTAAAAGTTAAGTCTAAAATTAAACTTGTGAATTTCACATCCTTGTGTTTGTGGTATAAACATGTTTAATCCTGGTGACAGTACTTTATTATCTAATTCAAACACAGTTGATCCCACTTACTCTGTTAAGAAAGATATTTGGCACTGGATTGAATGAGATTGTAATCCGATCTACATAATAGTCACCTTGTATTCAAAAGTTACATTGTGTAATGTAAATAATAGCAGCAGGAAAACAGGTTACTGACAAATTTGGCAGAGATTCATTGCAGCCAACTTGCCCAGATTTCTATGGGAAGTCCTGCAATGAGATGAATTGATTATTTCACCTGATCGGTCTTCCAAGCTCTGATCAATATGCAAGAAAGTAAGCATCCAAACAAGATTAGTGTGTTGTTATAGTGTAAGGAGCACGCTGAAACGGTTTCATTTCTTACCTTTGGTCTGCTAACGGGAGCTCCTACCTGGAGCTTCTGGCCCTCACGTCCTGCTGAGAGGACCCCAAGTAACAAGTCAAACCATCATAAAAGTGTTTGATTACTTAAACAAGAGGCACTAGGACACAACAGTGCACTGTAGTGGTTATGGTGCATGGACGGTTCCTTTAAAATTGAGATTGCTGCTGTATTCCTGTGAAAGCAGTATCTTTACTCTGTCACTATAACCATGTTGCATCTAAAAAAACTCACTGATTTAACCCCTTAATGAAACAACTTCTGGAAAAAAAGGGAAGTATGACGGAATATTTCCGCCATGTGTCCTTAAGAGGTTAAAGGTGATGCTTAAAACCGTGCACAAAATATATATTTCTGCAAACTATTTGCCAAGCTCACTGCAGCTTATAAACAATATGTGAACGGAATTGATTGCAATTTTATTGTTATTATTCATATTATCATCTACTGCCGCATTTCACATTTTGCATTTTGTTCCCTGAAATTAAATTGTGCATTTGAGGTTCATAAACAAGTGGGAGCAAAAGCAGGTAAGTACTAGATTAAAACACGCACAATCTGTGGCTGAATCAGAGTTCTCGGATAAGACTTGAAAAAGTTTTTTCAGCGAACCAATTTCTCATTTCCTCGCACATGTGAAGCGGCTATAAATTATGGAGGATATGTAAGAACTATTGCAGAGAGCAGGCGTTCAGACGAGTTAGCATTACATCACGGGCAAAACACTTTTTATATAGCTTCTTCATGGCATTCATCCAACCGCATTATAAAATGCTACTAATGAAAGTGGGAACGTCTTGAAAAGCAAACAGAGAGAAATACATTCTTTGTTTCCCTGCAGCTTCAATTGGCTTCCCTGCTCTCTCAAGCTGGTCTTAAGGTAGAATAAGTCACTCTAGCATGGACAGCTATCCTAGGCCCCCTGTGCATTTGTGCGCTTCATTTCCCATAATGCTAGACGAGCTACGAATTTAAACTCCCTGGTAATTGTAGCGGGCCGGGGGAAACCCGAATGGTTATCTTCGGTAAGTCATGCTCCCCCTTCATGGCGGCCAGTGAAACGAACCGGCGGGTACCCAGGGGAGACAAGCGCCAAGGCTTCCCTTGCAGTTTTGGCAGTAGGTCGAGGTGTGAATGTTCTAAATCTACATTCTAAATGAGGTATCAGGGTGGTCCCCGTTCAGGAGACAAACTTGTTCCATTCACACGAATAGTTACAAATACATAGGGAAATTCAGGCAATAACATAAAGACAATTCACAGACAGGAAGCGGTCCCGCCACAGTAATATTCAAACTGCCCTGAGATAGACAACTATCAATACCTGTGGATCTAATATCAGTGGAACATGTGGTGTGTATATGATTCCAGTGGTGCATGTGGTGTGTATATGATATCAGTGGTACGTGTGGTGTGTATATGATATCAGTAGTACATGTGGTGTGTATATGATATCAGTGATACATGTGGTGTGTATATGATAGCAGTGATACATGTGGTGTGTATATGATATCAGTGGTACATGTGATGTGGATATGATATCAGTGGTACATGTGGTGTGTATATGATATCAATGGTACATGTGGTGTGTATATGATAGCAGTGGTACATGTGGTGTGTATATGATATCAGTGCTACATGTGGTGTGTATATGATATCAGTGGTACATGTGGTGTGTATATGATATCAGTGGTATATATGGTGTGTATATGATATCAGTGGTACATGTGGTGTGTATATAATATCAGTGATACATGTGGTGTGTATATGATATCAGTGGTACATGTGGTGTGTATTTGATATCAGTGGTACATGTGGTGTGTGTATATGATATCAGTAGTACATGTGGTGTGTATATGATAGCAGTGGTACATGTGGTGTTTATATGATAGCAGTAGTACATGTGTCGTGTATATGATATCAGTGGTACATGTGGTGTGTATATGATAGCAGTAGTACATGTGTCGTGTATATGATATCAGTGGTACATGTGGTGTGTATATGATATCAGTGGTACATGTGGTGTGTATATGATACCAGTGGTACATGTGGTGTGTATATGATATCAGTGGTACATGTGATGTGGATATGATATCAGTGGTACATGTGGTATGTATATGATATCAATGGTACATGTGGTGTGTATATGATAGCAGTGGTACATGTGGTGTGTATATGATATCAGTGCTACATGTGGTGTGTATATGATATCAGTGGTACATGTGGTGTGTATATGATATCAGTGGTATATATGGTGTGTATATGATATCAGTGGTACATGTGGTGTGTATATAATATCAGTGATACATGTGGTGTGTATATGATATCAGTGGTACATGTGGTGTGTATTTGATATCAGTGGTACATGTGGTGTGTGTATATGATATCAGTAGTACATGTGGTGTGTATATGATAGCAGTGGTACATGTGGTGTTTATATGATAGCAGTAGTACATGTGTCGTGTATATGATATCAGTGGTACATGTGGTGTGTATATGATAGCAGTAGTACATGTGTTGTGTATATGATATCAGTGGTACATGTGGTGTGTATATGATATCAGTGGTACATGTGGTGTGTATATAATATCAGTAGTACATGTGGTGTGTATATGATATCAGTGGTACATGTGGTGTGTATATGATATCAGTGGTACATGTGGTGTGTATATGATATCAGTGGTACATGTGGTGTGTATATGATATCAGTGGTACATGTGGTGTGTATATGATATCAGTGGTACATGTGGTGTGTATATAATATCAGTGGTACATGTGGTGTGTATATAATATCAGTGGTACATGTGGTGTGTATATGATATCAGTGGTACATGTGGTGTGTATATGATATCAGTGGTATATGTGGTGTGTATTTGATATCAGTAGTACATGTGGTGTGTATATGATATCAGTAGTACATGTGGTGTGTATATAATATCAGTGGTACATGTGGTGTGTATATAATATCAGTGGTACATGTGGTGTGTATATAATATCAGTGGTACATGTGGTGTGTATATGATATCAGTGGTACATGTGGTGTGTATATGATATCAGTGGTACATGTGGTGTGTATTTGATATCAGTAGTACATGTGGTGTGTATATGATATCAGTAGTACATGTGGTGTGTTTATGATAGCAGTGGTACATGTGGTGTGTATATGATATCAGTGGTACATGTGGTGTGTATATGATATCAGTGGTACATGTGGTGTGTATATGATAGCAGTGGTACATGTGGTATGTATATGATATCAGTGGTACATGTGGTGTGTATATGATATCAGTGGTACATGTGGTGTGTATATGATAGCAGTGGTACATGTGGTGTGTATATGATATCAGTGGTACATGTGGTGTGTATATGATATCAGTGGTACATGTGGTGTGTATATGATATCAGTGGTACATGTGGTGTGTATATGATAGCAGTGGTACATGTGGTATGTATATGATATCAGTGGTACATGTGGTATGTATATGATATCAGTGGTACATGTGGTATGTATATGATATCAGTGGTACATGTGGTATGTATATGATATCAGTGGTACATGTGGTATGTATATGATATCAGTGGTACATGTGGTGTGTATATGATATCAGTGGTACATGTGGTGTGTATATGATATCAGTGGTACATGTGGTGTGTATATGATATCAGTGGTACATGTGGTGTGTATATGATATCAGTGGTACATGTGGTGTGTATATGATATCAGTGGTACATGTGGTGTGTATATGATAGCAGTAGTACATGTGGTGTGTATATGATAGAAGTGGTACATGTGGTGTGTGTATGATATCAGTGGTACATGTGGTGTGTATATGATAGCAGTGGTACATGTGGTGTGTGTATGATATCAGTGGTACATGTGGTGTGCATATGATAGCAGTGGTACATGTGGTGTGTATATGATATCAGTGGTACATGTGGTGTGTATATGATATCAGTGGTACATGTGGTGTGTATATGATAGCAGTGGTACATGTGGTATGTATATGATATCAGTGGTACATGTGGTGTGTATATGATATCAGTGGTACATGTGGTGTGTATATGATATCAGTGGTACATGTGGTGTGTATATGATATCAGTGGTACATGTGGTGTGTATATGATATCAGTGGTACATGTGGTGTGTATATGATATCAGTGGTACATGTGGTGTGTATATGATATCAGTGGTACATGTGGTGTGTATATGATATCAGCGGTACTTGTGGTGTGTATATGATAGCAGTAGTACATGTGGTGTGTATATGATAGCAGTGGTACATGTGGTGTGTGTATGATATCAGTGGTACATGTGGTGTGTATATGATAGCAGTGGTACATGTGGTGTGTATATGATATCAGTGGTACATGTGGTGTGTATATGATATCAGTGGTACATGTGGTGTGTATATGATAGCAGTGGTACATGTGGTGTGTATATGATATCAGTGGTACATGTGGTGTGTATATGATAGCAGTGGTACATGTGGTGTGTATATGATATCAGTGGTACATGTGGTGTGTATATGATATCAGTGGTACATGTGGTGTGTATATGATATCAGTGGTACATGTGGTGTGTATATGATATCAGTGGTACATGAAGTGTGTATATGATATCAGTGGTACATGTGGTATGTATATGATAGCAGTGGTACATGTGGTGTGTATATGATAGCAGTGGTACATGTGGTGTGTATATGATAGCAGTGGTACATGTGATGTGTATATGATATCAGTGGTACATGTGGTGTGTATATGATATCAGTGGTACATGTGGTGTGTATATGATATCAGTGGTACATGTGGTGTGTATATGATATCAGTGGTACATGTGGTGTGTATATGATAGCAGTGGTACATGTGGTGTGTATATGATAGCAGTGGTACATGTGGTGTGTATATGATATCAGTGGTACATGTGGTGTGTATATGATATCAGTGGTACATGTGGTGTGTATATGATATCAGTGGTACATGTGGTGTGTATATGATAGCAGTGGTACATGTGGTGTGTATATGATATCAGTGGTACATGTGGTGTGTATATGATATCAGTGGTTCATGTGGTATGTATATGATATCAGTGGTACATGTGGTATGTATATGATATCAGTGGTACATGTGGTGTGTATATGATAGCAGTGGTACATGTGGTATGTATTTGATATCAGTGGTACATGTGGTGTGTATATAATATCAGTGGTACATGTGGTATGTATATGATATCAGTGGTACATGTGGTATGTATATGATATCAGTGGTACATGTGGTGTGTATATGATAGCAGTGGTACATGTGGTGTGTATATGATAGCAGTGGTACATGTGGTATGTATATGATATCAGTGGTACATGTGGTGTGTATATGATATCAGTGGTAAATGTGGTGTGTATATGATATCAGTGGTACATGTGGTGTGTATATGATAGCAGTGGTACATGTGGTGTGTATATGATATCAGTGGTACATGTGGTGTGTATATGATATCAGTGGTACATGTGGTGTGTATATGATATCAGTGGTACATGTGGTGTGTATATGATATCAGTGGTACATGTGGTGTGTATATGATATCAGTGGTACATGTGGTGTGTATATGATAGCAGTGGTACATGTGGTGTGTATATGATATCAGTGGTACATGTGGTGTGTATATGATATCAGTGGTACATGTGGTATGTATATGATATCAGTGGTACATGTGGTATGTACATGATATCAGTGGTACATGTGGTGTGTATATGATAGCAGTGGTACATGTGTTATGTATATGATATCAGTGGTACATGTGGTGTGTATGTGATATCAGTGGTACATGTGGTGTGTATATGATAGCAGTAGTACATGTGGTGTGTATATGATAGCAGTGGTACATGTGGTGTGTGTATGATATCAGTGGTACATGTGGTGTGTATATGATATCAGTGGTACATGTGGTGTGTATATGATATCAGTGGTACATGTGGTGTGTATATGATAGCAGTGGTACATGTGGTGTGTATATGATATCAGTGGTACATGTGGTGTGTATATGATATCAGTAGTACATGTGGTGTGTATATGATAGCAGTGGTACATGTGGTGTGTATATGATATCAGTGGTACATGTGGTGTGTATGTGATATCAGTGGTACATGTGGTGTGTATATGATAGCAGTAGTACATGTGGTGTGTATATGATAGCAGTGGTACATGTGGTGTGTGTATGATATCAGTGGTACATGTGGTGTGTATATGATAGCAGTGGTACATGTGGTGTGTATATGATATCAGTGGTACATGTGGTGTGTATATGATATCAGTGGTAGATGTGGTGTGTATATGATATCAGTGGTACATGTGGTGTGTATATGATATCAGTAGTACATGTGGTGTGTATATGATATCAGTGGTACATGTGGTGTGTATATGATATCAGTAGTACATGTGGTGTGTATATGATAGCAGTGGTACATGTGGTGTGTATATGATATCAGTGGTACATGTGGTGTGTATATGATATCAGTAGTACATGTGGTATGTATATGATAGCAGTGGTACATGTGGTGTGTATATGATAGCAGTGGTACATGTGGTGTGTATATGATAGCAGTGGTACATGTGGTGTGTGTATGATATCAGTGGTACATGTGGTGTGTATATGATATCAGTGGTACATGTGGTGTGTATATGATATCAGTGGTACATGTGGTGTGTATATGATATCAGTGGTACATGTGGTGTGTATATGATATCAGTGGTACATGTGGTGTGTATATGATATCAGTGGTACATGTGGTGTGTATATGATATCAGTGGTACATGTGGTGTGTATATGATATCAGTGGTACATGTGGTGTGTATATGATATCAGTGGTACATGTGGTGTGTATATGATATCAGTAGTTCATGTGGTGTGTATATGATATCAGTAGTACATGTGGTGTGTATATGATATCAGTGGTACATGTGGTGTGTATATGATATCAGTGGTACATGTGGTGTGTATATGATATCAGTAGTACATGTGGTATGTATATGATATCAGTAGTTCATGTGGTGTGTATATGATATCAGTAGTACATGTGGTGTGTATATGATATCAGTAGTACATGTGGTGTGTATATGATAGCAGTGGTACATGTGGTATGTATATGATATCAGTAGTACATGTGGTGTGTATATGATAGCAGTGGTACATGTGGTGTGTATATGATATCAGTGGTACATGTGGTGTGTATATGATAGCAGTGGTACATGTGGTGTGTATATGATATCAGTAGTACATGTGGTGTGTATATGATATCAGTGGTACATGTGGTGTGTATATGATATCAGTGGTACATGTGGTATGTATATGATATCAGTAGTACATGTGGTATGTATATGATATCAGTAGTTCATGTGGTGTGTATATGATATCAGTAGTACATGTGGTGTGTATATGATATCAGTAGTACATGTGGTGTGTATATGATAGCAGTGGTACATGTGGTATGTATATGATATCAGTAGTACATGTGGTGTGTATATGATATCAGTGGTACATGTGGTGTGTATATGATAGCAGTGGTACATGTGGTGTGTATATGATATCAGTGGTACATGTGGTGTGTATATGATAGCAGTGGTACATGTGGTATGTATATGATATCAGTAGTACATGTGGTGTGTATATGATATCAGTGGTACATGTGGTGTGTATATGATATCAGTGGTACATGTGGTGTGTATATGATAGCAGTGCCATGTTAGTAACACCCATATCAATACTTTAATACGCATCCAATACTTCTCATAGAAAGGAATTGAGTCAATGCTTTCCTATGAGCTGCGCCATCATATGACCACGTTTTTGGTTAGTGCAGTCGAAGTGACTCTGGTGGCTGCGATGGAGACTGCCACTAGAGGTGTGTCTAACCCTGCAGCGAAAACGGAGCAGTTTCTGCAAAATGAAATGTTTTAGATCTCTGGGTTAAAATGACAGGACCCCTGCATTGAGACCACGTGGTCTGTTTGAAATAATAAAATAAAAACTGCGTTCTGATTAGCGTTGTTGTTCTAAGCCAATCAGACTTCTTTTAAGATTGACAAACTGGTCAGTGAGCAGAAAATGTTTCGAGGATATTAAATTAATGTCAGTCTCCTGTCTGCTGTGAAATGCTAACTTCATAGAGTCATAGATTACAAATATATTACATTTCTCCAATAACTCACAGGCGGTAAAGAAGACATAGTGTGAATGCCTGTGTCCTGACGCCAGAAGCGAACAAACGTAAGACATAGAGATTGCTGAAACGTTAAAGGTTTATAATCGAAAATAAATGGTTAATACAAGGAGATTCATTTTAGCAAAACAAATGCATTTTATGAATGAGATTGAATCTTCTTAATATAAAACACACAGCATCATTATATCAGAATAGTTATATCAGAATAATATCGCACAAATATAAAAAACAAACAAGTCAAACACAATGTGACAGAACAGAAAGATACAAATAGACCAAGAGGTGATTAGATCAGACTCCAGGACCCGAAACATTGTGGTCTGACAGATCAAGAACAGAGGTATCAGAGCACAGTGGCGAAATATTGCTACAGAGCAGATGTCATGTAGCCCCATGTAGCTAGAGCGCAGCTAAGCGGAAAAAGGCCTTGACAGGGGTTAGGAGGCGGGCTTAGGAGGAAGTAAGCAAGGGTTGGATTATGGGTAAGTAGAATGGGCTATTTAAATGAGCAGCCATTTTAGGTGAGTCATTCTAACTTTCTACCCGGTTGAGTTTGTGTTCACCTCGGTGTGCGCGGACTTTGCTCGGTTGGATTTTCTTTGTCTCCTCTGCAGGACCAATGGACGACGTGGAGCGATTGCTGGAGGGGATCAGGTCGGCGGCACGGCATCAGGGTGTGGACTGGCTACGGGCACAGCTCGGCCCTGCCCTGGCGGAGGCGGCGGATCGGGACGGCGATGGCGGGAGACCGGTCAGGGCCCGGAGGCCCCCGAGGAGGCTGAGCCCGGGCACGGGGCCCGGTGAAGTTGTCCCCGGAAACAGTGGGGTTCCGGTTGCGACCGGCAGCAGGCCCGGGAGCCGCGTGGTCGAGGCCTTGCCTCCCCGCGTGCGGACGGAGCCTCGGACGAGCACTCGGAGGCAGAAGGATGTCGTGGACGGGGGCGCTGCTGCTGTCGGGTCGGAAGTGGCCGGGCGGCCCCCTGGCGTTGCAAGACCCACGGAGGGGAGGTCTGGGCGGGCTTCCCCCCCATCGGAGAGTACCGAGGATGACGAGGCCGGATCCGGGAGACCGCATGGCCGGCCTGGGAGGCAGCAGGCAAGTGCAGGGGGCTCCGGCCGGGGCCCTCTTGGCGGGAAGGTTGTTAAGGGGAGCTCTGCCACGGAGAGAGGCGGGAGTAGGTCGGTGGGGGGTGCCCAGGCCTTAGTCCTAAGGGGGGAGGGTCCCGGGGCCCCTAAGCGCAAACGTAGATCGAAAGGTGTGAGTTCCAGGGGCGGGGGGGGGTCTCGAGAGGTGGCCAGGTCAGACAGCGGGTCCCCCGTAGGGGTGGTGGGTAGGTCCGGGCTGTCGGGGTCTAGTCAGAAGGGGGGTAGGGGTAAAGGGGCGGGGGGGATAGGCGCAGGAAAAGGGGTTACGGAAGCGGTCAGTCGGAAGAATGCAGGAGGTCGGGGACCGGGATCCTCGGTAGTGGTCGGGCGGCGGGGGGGCCCGGATTCTGAGAGTGGTAGCGATAGTCCATCACCCGTTAGGTCGCAGGGGTCCCGGGAGGCGCGGGGGAGGTCGGGTCGGCACTGCTCCCCCTCGGACAGCTCGGCAGGGGAATGTGCGGCAGCCCCTAGGTATGGTCGGCAGGGGCGGCCTACTAGTAGAGACGGGAGGAGTCGTAGCCCCAGGGGTTCCAGGGTGCCACGTGGTGGTAGAGGTCAGCGGGAGGCTTCGGTACAGAGCAGGCGCTCCCGGGGTCGTGACGGGAGGGGTATTGATGTCCGTTACACCCTACCCAGGACTTCTTCTCCTTGTCCTAGGTCTCGGAGCCGTTCCGCCTCCTCGCAGGCTGGTCACCGGGTGGGCTCCCCGGTCGGCGAGACAGCAGCGGAAGTTCCTCTTCCTGGATGTCGGGCGATCCGCACTGCAGCCCCCGCCGTCCCGGTTTCGGGGGGCTTGGCTGGTGAGTCCAGTGGGTCACTACACTCTAACGCATTAATTACCACACTTCAGGCACTACTCCACTCATTGGGGGCGGGGGGTGACACTAGCGGCATTGGTCAGGTGTGGGCTCCGGGCGTTGGGGCTACGGGCTCTCGGGTTGGGAACTCCACAGGGCCTAGTTCGGGCGGGGATATGGTGTTGCCGCAGGACGTAGGGGAGATTGGGAGCGAGAGGGCTGAGTTGACAGGGGGCATTCCCGACGCGGCTAGACAGCACGCGTATGTGTCGTTTGCGGGCCCGTTGGGGGTCCATTTGAAGCAGGATGTGAAGGATAAGATATGGAAGGGGGAGTTTTGTGAGATCTTCTCCCTCCTCCCCTTGGAGGACTTTATAGACCTCAAGGAGGAGGATAAGAAGGACGAGAAGAAGGAGGAGGAGGAGAAAAGGAAGCGGTATCGCAAGATTCCGAAATCCTTCGGGAATTGGCTGAGGGCCTTTTGCGTGCTGGCTAGCGTGCTCGGCGAGAAATCGCCGGGGTTATGCTCCTCGCTGTTTTGTTATTTGGATGGCATTTGGGAAGCGTATCGGACTTACGGAGGGTTGGCGTGGTGGCGGTACGATGAGCAGTTTAGGCAGCGGCTGGCGGCTAACCCGGGTATGCGGTGGGACCAAATGGACCTGCCGCTCTGGATGAAGTTAATGATGGCGCAAAAGGCGCAGCCCTTTCAGAACTCGGCCGGCGCTAGGGGGCAGTCCGCCTCGTCGGCCGCCTTACCAAAGGGCTTATGTTGGCTCTATAATGAGGGCCAATGCAAATGGGGGACCACCTGTCGCTTCAAGCACGAGTGCTCCGGCTGCGGAGGCGCTCATGGGCTCAACCGCTGCTTCAAGAAAGGGAAGTCCGGGGGCGCCGGTGCTGCGGCCGCGGCCGGTGGAGGGGGAGCATCCGCTTCCCCTGGGCTTAACCACAGTGAGGCTAAGCGCGATGGAGCCATGGCTAAGCCGCTACGTTAACAGGGCGGATGCCGCTGTGCTCCGGGCGGGTTTTGAGAAGGGGTTTTTCATTCCGTTTCAGGAGCGGGAGGGGGGATCGGGTAGGCTGCGCAACCTGAAGTCTGTGGCTGACTTCCCGGACGTGGTTAGGGAGAAGCTGGGCAAGGAAGTCGGGCTCGGCCGCATGGCGGGCCCATTCACAGTGCCTCCGCTGGAAGGCCTGCGGATTTCCCCACTCGGGGTGGTTCCCAAAAAGGAGCCGGGTAAATTTAGGCTCATTCATCATCTCTCGTACCCGAAGGGAGAGTCGGTGAATGACGGTATTCATAAGGACTTGTGCTCGGTGTCTTATGCGTCTTTCGACCGGGCGGTCGATTTGGTCCGGCGGGCCGGGCGTGGGGCTCTGATGGCGAAGGTGGATATTGAGGCCGCGTTTCGACTGCTGCCGGTCCACCGGGACTGTCATCACCTGCTGGGGTGTTTCTTCGAAGGGGACTACTTCGTGGACTTGTGCCTGCCCATGGGTTGTTCCATCTCGTGCTCCTATTTTGAGAAATTTAGCACTTTTCTCGAATGGGTGGTACGGGTGGAAGCAGGGAATCGTTTTATTGTACATTATTTAGATGATTTTCTGTGCGTGGGGCCGGCTGATTCCTTGGAATGCCTGCGCCTACTGCGGACGGTTGAGTGGGTGGCGGGCCACTTCGGGGTTCCGCTGGCGGCGGATAAAACTGAAGGCCCGACCACGTGTCTGAGTTTCCTGGGTCTGGAGATTGACTCTGGGTTGGGTGAATGCAGGCTGCCTCGGGATAAGCTGGACAGGCTTCGAGGGGCGGTGGCCGCTGTAGCGGGGGCGCGCAAGGTTACTCTGCGGCAGCTCCAGTCTTTGATTGGGCTGCTCAATTTTGCGTGTCGGGTAATCCCGATGGGACGGGTTTTCAGTCGCAGCCTGTCGGCTGCTACTGCGGGGGTTCGGTCTCCGCACCATTTCATCAGGGTGTCGGCGGCCATGAAGGAGGATTTGGGCATTTGGGATGCCTTCTTGCGGGATTTTAATGGGACAGTGTTGTTCAGGCAGGAGGGCCAGTCATCGGCCGAGCTTGAGCTTTTCACGGATGCTTCGGGCAGTGTGGGTTTTGGGGCATACTTTGGTGGCTGTTGGTGTGCGGAGAGGTGGCCGGACTCTTGGGGTTCGAGCCCTCTTATGCGCAACTTGGCTTTCCTTGAGTTATTCCCGTTAGTGGTTGCGATGGCACTATGGGGCGACAGGCTGCGTAATCGGAAAGTGGTCTTTTTCTCGGATAACATGGCGGTGGTTCACGCGGTGAATCGTCAGTCTGCGGCCTCGAGGCCGGTGGTTAGGCTGCTTAGGCGATTGGTGTTGCTGTGTATGTCTCGGAATGTTGTTTTTTGCGCGCGGCATGTTCCCGGTTATTTGAATGAGGTGGCTGACGCTCTGTCTCGTTTTCAGTGGTCCCGATTCTGGCTGGTGGCGCCGGGGGCTTCGAAGGACGGGCAGGCTTGCCCGGACGAGATTTGGCAGCTGGGAACATCCTGCTTGGAGGACTTGTGAAGGCTTCTCTGGCACCGGCCACTTGGGCCTCGTACAGTAAGGTTTGGGGCCTGTGGGAGTGGTCACTGGACGGGCTGGCCATGGACAGCGGGGAGGCCCTGCGGGATGCTTTCCTGTGGTACACTTGTCAGTTGCTGGCAAAAAGGGCGTCGCCTGCCATGGTGGACAGGTCCATGGCGGCGATGGCGTTTTGGTTCAGATGGCATGGGAAGGAGGACTTTACTAAGACCTTCATTATCAGGCAGGCCCTGAAGGGCTATCGCAAGGGACGCAGGTCGCCGGATACCAGGCGCCCGGTGTCGGTTCGACTACTGGGGGATTTGGTGGGTTTGTTGCCCGAAATCTGTTTCGACGGGTTCGAGGCTTCTCTGTTCAAGGTGGCGTTTATTTTGGCGTTTTTTGGGGCATTCCGAATTGGGGAATTGGTGAGCGCTAATAAGATGGTGCAGGGGGGCTTGCAATTTTCGGGGGTTCGTGTCTTGGATGGGAAGGTGGTGGTGCACCTTGGCAGCTCCAAAACGGATGTCCGCGGCGTGGGCCGGGACGTGGCACTGGGGGCCTTGCCGGGCTCGGCTTTGTGCCCGTTGGCTGCTACGGCAGAGTACCTGGCACGGAGGCCAGTGATGGGGGGTTCCTTGTTGGTGCATGCCGACGGATCCTCCCTCTCTCGGTTTCAGTTCACGAAAGTTTTTCGGTTGGGCTTGGGCAAGTTAGGGTTTCATGCTGAACGATTTGGAACGCACTCGTTCCGTATTGGGGCTGCCACGGAGGCGGCTCGGTTGGGATTGGGGGACGAGGTGGTGAAACGGATCGGGAGGTGGGAATCAGTAAGATTCCGTTCCTATGTCCGATTGGGTCTGTTGGAATAATGAGTTTGGGGACCGTTTTATGCAAAAAAAAAAACAAAAAAACAAAAAAAAAACTGTATATATGTTGGGGATGAGCGACTTGTAACTGGCTGTACTGTAACGGTTCTCTGTGTTATTTGGGCTGGGGTGGGGGTCTCTGTCGGACTTCCCTCATCATTTGTTTTTCCCCCCAGGGCGTGAGGCATGGATCGTGGGCCATTCGTTTGTCTTCTGGGCCGAGAGGAGGGCCGCAGCTCGAGCGCAAGGCCAGCAGCTGGGTTTTCCGAGGGGCCAGTTGGCAGTTCGCTGGTTTGGGTATCGGGGTTTCTGCTGGGGGGATGTTTGTGGTAAACTGTTTGGGATGCTGGCGGCGGGATACACAGACTTACTGGTCCTGCATATTGGGGGTAATGACCTGGGCCTTACGCCGCAACGACGGCTGGTGAAGTGGATGAAGCAGGACATCAATAAGTTGAGGGGCCTGCTTCCGGGGGTCATGTTGGTGTGGTCGGAGATTGTCCCGAGGCGCCGGTGGCGGCACGCTCGGGATCCGTTAGCTATGGATAGGTGCAGGAAGAAGGTGAATAGCTTGATGGCAAGCTTTGTGCGGAAGGTTGGGGGTGTGGTAGTAAGGCACCTTGAGCTGGAGGAAGGGTTGCCAGGATACTACCGCTCGGATGGTGTTCACCTCTCGGAGGTTGCTTTGGACCTGCTCAACTTGGGTTGGCAGGATGGTATCCGGATGGCTCTGTTTCTTCGGGGTGGCGGAGCTCAGACAGCTTAAGGAGTCAAGGTCTGAGCTTGTGGCGGGACGGGGAGCCGAAGGAGAGGAAATAGGCTCCCCTGGATGAACGTGAGGTGGAATAACAGATTGTGGTCATCGGTGGTTGAGAGGTTTCGAGTCCTGGAGGTGACTCAGAACCTGGTGGGACAGGGGTATCCGGGTATACCCCTGCCGTGGTTAATGGTTGGTTGGCACTTTGGAATGTTGGTGTATGTTATAAATATGTTATAAATATGTATAGGTGTTATTATATGGGGGTCATTGCCTTTTGTATGGTAGCCGAAGGAACAGGATGCGAGGGGGCGGAGTATGGGGGGCAATGACCCATGTTTAATATGTTAATTTATTATTATTGTTATTATTATTATTATTATTATTATTATTATTATAATTATTGGTTAATAAAGCTGTGGACAAATTTCCCCATAATACTTAGTGTCCGTGTGTTATTGGGTTAGGTTATGGGGGTGGTTTGTCCTGGATTCCGACTGCCCAAATGGCGACTATACACCTGTCATGTAGCCCCATGTAGCTAGAGCGCAGCTAAGCGGAAAAAGGCCTTGACAGGGGTTAGGAGGCGGGCTTAGGAGGAAGTAAGCAAGGGTTGGATTATGGGTAAGTAGGATGGGCTATTTAAATGAGCAGCCATTTTAGGTGAGTCATTCTAACTTTCTACCCGGTTGAGTTTGTCCCACCCACCCTCCCTTTGTTTGTTATGTGTTTATTTAACCCGTTTCTTTCACAGCGGCGGGACGGGGAGCCGAAGGAGAGGAAATAGGCTCCCCTGGATGAACGTGAGGTGGAATAACAGATTGTGGTCATCGGTGGTTGAGAGGTTTCGAGTCCTGGAGGTGACTCAGAACCTGGTGGGGCAGGGGTATCCGGGTATACCCCTGCCGTGGTTAATGGTTGGTTGGCACTTTGGAATGTTGGTGTATGTTATAAATATGTTATAAATATGTATAGGTGTTATTATATGGGGGTCATTGCCTTTTGTATGGTAGCCGAAGGAACAGGATGCGAGGGGGCGGAGTATGGGGGGCAATGACCCATGTTTAATATGTTAATTTATTATTATTGTTATTATTATTATTATTATTATTATTATTATAATTATTGGTTAATAAAGCTGTGGACAAATTTCCCCATAATACTTAGTGTCCGTGTGTTATTGGGTTAGGTTATGGGGGTGGTTTGTCCTGGATTCCGACTGCCCAAATGGCGACTATACACCTGTCATGCCTGGAGAGAAATGGGCAAATATTTTGCAAAGGAGTAATTGGCTTCTGAGACTCAAATTTTACATGTAGTAACCACATAGTCTTTTACAGAGATTAGAGATTTGTTGCAGACCACGTTCACCCATTCATTTGAATGGTATTCCCTAATGGCAGGGACCTCTTTCAGTAGGATAACGCAAATATTGCTCAGGAATGGTTTCAGGAACATGAAAAAGATTACAAGATGTTTGCTTGGCCTTTAAATTCCCCTGACATTAATCCGATTGAGCATTTGTGGGACGTAAGGTCCAACCTCACAACTTGCAAGTCTTAATGCCAGATCCCAGTACACGTTCCGAGGTCTTGTGGAGTCCATGCCTTGATTCATCAGAGCTGGTTGGGCTGCATGGTAGGGACACACCACACGTTTTCGGTAAGTTCTAATATACAGACCATTGACATGAGGTGCACTAACCTCAGTTTATCGACTTGTCATGATGAGGTCCATCTTCTCTTATAATCTGATAATCTGATCTTCTCTTATAATCTGATGAGGTCCATCTTCTCAATAATACACAGTAAGCACAAACTTTTTAGGTCTCTCACATGTGCAAGCGTGTATTAAAATAGGTTATAACCATGTTATTTCATTAAGCACGCACTTAAGAATTATTATAAATCTATTCGCTATCTATTGAGCTTACGGTTGTTATAAAATTATTTGATTTAATTAGAGGGGCATTTCAGGTTGTTATGGCTGTATTTGATTTAATTTGATAATAAAAAACTCAAAGTGTAATTATGTTCATTTTTGAGTAGAGAAAAGCTTGTTATTCACAGCATTAGCTATTGATCAAGAATGATAATGTTACAGGACTGTGATTGAAAGTATTCTAGGAATAAAGGATGGCCCAGGCCCTCAAGGCAAATCCAAAGCGAAGCAGGTTTATTAGAGCAGAAGAAAACAAGCAACATTTCGACGATCGGGTCATTTTCAAGCTATGATTGAAAGTAGATTTGTTAGATTTTTTTCTATTTTTGTGGATTACTTTACCACTGATGGTTTAGCTCCAAAATAATCCATGTAACTCTGAATTTAATCAGGTAGTGCTCATTAATTTCAGCTTTTAAGAGTGATCACCTGGTATAGAAGTAGGGCACACCCCTGAGGAGTCTTACAATATATCGTTTTAGTGGCTGCAAATATGGAGCATTTGATGGCCACTAGACTACTGCTTGGAGATAGCAAGACACCTACACGGAGACGGAGATTTATTCAGGAACAAATTTGCCATGAGGCCACCAAGACCACGGCAAGCGAGGTGGTGACATGGCCTCGATTTTCCCATTGTGGGGCCAGGCAAGCCGTCAGGGCTGGCACCCAATATTGCATAACAGCGTGGTGGCAGTAACCTCTGGCGGCAGCCAACATCACGACTTGTAGGAGGATTCTTCATTAAAGTCAATTTAAAACCTTTTATTTAAAAAAATGTCATCTAAAATTCACACTGAATTCACTTGGAAGCCCTGGAAGTTCTCATATTACTGAATAACATTTTAAGAGAGTGTATTAACTAAAAAGTGAATTATGGAGAGTTGGAAACCAAAACGCAAAATTAATTCTAAAAAACCAAGCTGCATCATATATATTTGGACTCTTAGTGCAGCTATTTTAGTGTGTATTTTGCAATCTGGTTTGTAATTCATTGCAAAGTGGGTCTCGGCCTATAAACGTTTGGAAACCCCTGCACTATTTAAAACATGATCAACAATTGAGACAAAAAGTGGATTGTGTTTTCTAAAAATCTGCAAAGCAGTTTACTGTAAAAAGCTATTTGGGTCAACAGCTGCGATGTAAAAAAATAAAAAGCAGTGAAAAATATCTATAAACTTAACACACGTTAGACTGCTAACTCCTATCAATCCTAGACAGATTCACTACAATATTAAGCTGCTATGTACAAACAAAGCCAGCACTTCAGATCTATAGTTCTCACGGTGTTTAATGGTAGTTAAATTATTTCTGTTATGATCTAGCTAAAATATTTTGAAAGGAGCTGTCAATCAATGTTGAGACTTAAGCTCTTAAACAGAAACACAATAACACAAAAGAAATCAGTCTTTTAAAGCATCCATAATCGTTCCATTCCGCTCAGGTAAAGTCAAACGTTCTCCACCTTAAATATGAGCAATCTGTGTTGGACGAGATAAAGATCTCTGGTAACCAATGTTTAATTGTACACAAATCATAAATTAAACCCCGACAGCAAATGGAGAAATGATTTTAAGTGATGAAATACTGAGCCGTTTATATTCTCATTGTTGGTTTTATCTAGCTTGAAAACTTATTAAAAAAAAAAAATCTTTTGATCGGGAACAACAATTTCCTGCCAGTTTACCCTGAAGGCAGATGTCTATTGTAAAGCTGAACTGCAAGATAAAAGTAGAAAAAAAATCAAATCAAAAGAGTTTTGTTTACACTAAGCAGTGTTGATGGTTTTATTTTCGTGGTGTAAAACCTATGATTATATCTTGAGTTGAAAGTGACACAATGGTCAAACTATGTATCCCTAATTCCATATGGAAAATATATTGTAATATGAGAAAAACTATGAGAAAAAAAAAAAATTTAAAATAAAATAAAAAAGATTTTTCATTTAAAGAGATACTGAATTTGACTTATAATTGCACTGATTTGGTTTATTGGAGATACTGCCATTTCTATGTCAGCTATGAACACCAGGCAATATTAATCAAAGTAGTAAATGGTACAATTATATTATCAATAAATATTTTTGTAAGGGATTTATAAAAAAAAAAAAAAAAACCTGAACTTATCCCCCCAAAAAACAAACACTATATAGTTTTCTTTTTTATATATGAAAAGGGACGTGTAAATTCCCAAAATTGTAAATACAATGTTTACTTGTATATAACGGATCAGCCACAACATTGAAACCACCTGCCTAATATCGTTTACTTGTATATAAAGGATCAGCCACAACATTACAACCACCTGCCAAAACAGCTCTGATGCGTCGTGGCATGGACTCCACAACAACATGTCCTCTGGTTTCTTACACAGAGACATTAGCAGCAGATTCTTCAAGTCATGCAAGTTACGAGGTGGGACCTTCATGGATTGGATTTGTTGTTCCACACTTCCCACAGATGCTCAATCAGGTTGAGATCTGGGGAATTTGGAGGCCAATGCCACACCTTGAACTCTTGTCATGTTCCTCAAACCATTACTGAACAATTTTTGCATTGTGGCAGGGTGCATTATTCTGCTGAAGGAGTCCACTGCCATCAGGGAACACCATTGCCATGAAGGGGTGTACGTGGTCTGCAGCAAAATCTTGGTAGGTAGTACATGCCAAAGTAACATCCACACGAATGCCAAAACTCTAGGTTTCCAAGCAGAACATTGACCAGAGCATAGCACTGCCTTCGCCAGCATGCCTTCTTCCCATAATGCATCCTGCTGCCATCTCTTCCCAGGTAAAAAGGAACACACATCTGGCCATCCACCTTATCTAAAAGAAACAGTGATTCATCAGACCAGGCAACCCTCTCCCATTGCTCCATGGTCCAATTCTGATGCTCACGTCCAGATTTTAGTGGTGGACTGGGATTATTGTGGGTTATCAAACTGCGATACACTGCGTATTCTGACACCTTACTATCATGGCCAGCATTAGGTTTTTCAGCAATTTAAGCTACAGTAGCTCTTCTGTGTGATTGGACCAGGCAGTCTAACTTTCACTCCCCACGGTCATCAATGAATCCTGGGTTCCCATGACCCACCCATGCATCAATAGTGCCAGTCACCAGTTGTCCTTCCTTGCACCACTTTTTGTAGGTACTAACCAGATCTTTTTTTGCTTGCCCATTTTTCCTGCTTCCAACACATCATTTCAAAAACTGTCTCTTCACTTGCTGCCTAATATATCCCATCCCTTGACATGTTCCATTGTAACAATACAATCAATGTTACTAGTTCCCCTGTCAGTGGTTTTAATGTTCTGGCTGATCAGTGTATGTATTTGTGAGGTGTAAAAAATAAAATTAGCAGAGATTTACTGAAGTGAGGATTGGAAGTAAATTTTAAATTTAAGATCAAATTAGCGGAACTAAAAAATTCCCTGAGTCAGCTCCGCTTTCTATATGGCTACTCTGACCTTAAATGTTAAATCATCTTGAATTCACACTTTAGCAAACAACCCTGTTACCCTGCAACTGGGAGCCACCATCTTAGCTCTATGTCAGCTATTCACTAATGTGAGAATTGTCGGGATTTCAAAGTGAATTTAAAGTTTAAAGGAACCCTATAGGGTCAGGAACACAAACATGTATTCCTGACCGAGTGGTGGAATGGTAGCAGCACCTTGGTGGGGTTCCAGGTTCAAATCAATATGCAAGATGCAAAGTGTACCCTACAAGAGTATGAGTTTACTTTATTTATATGTTTTATTTCCAATAAAAGTTGCTACTCTATACTTACCTTGGCCTCTCCAGTTGGTTTTTAGAAGATTTTATCCATAGGACGCTCTCTTCTAATTCCTTGGTGGGGAACATACCAACTATTCCAGAAGGATTGAGCAAAGCCAATATTTCCTCCCTCTTTGTGAGTACCTCTCCTTTTGTTATTTTTAGCATCTTTTATCAGAGTACACTACATTTTGTTATATTCTCCACATATTACATATCGGTGACCTGCTGCTATCGCACTCACAAGAACTTCTCCCCTAGTCATTTGGGACCCTACTATCATACACCTGCTGCTGGCTACTAGCCCAAGATCTGACCAGACCAGGATTACGTGCATACCCAGGGCCGCCATCAGGGGGTGACAACCATATCGGTTGTCACGGGCCTGGCGGCCCTGGGGGGGCCTGGCCGCCCGGGCCCCACGTGTGGGGCCCATCGGGTGGCCCACACACTTAGGGCCACCCGATGGGCCCTCTCCTTCAGGGGCCCGGTCAGCGCTGTGGCCGTGGTATAAAAAAAATGTGATAAGAAGGATAGGGGGGCTTTTTTTTTTTTTTTTTTATAATATGTGTGTGTTTTTTTTTTAATTTAATTAAAATAAATATTCTTACCTTTACTGGGAGGAAGGGGGACATAAAGAATATTTATTTTAATTAATTTTTTTTTAAAAACACACGTATTATAAAAAAAAAGCCACCCTATCCTTCTTTTTTTTTTTTCAATCTTTCTTTTATTGAGGCAGGAGTTAAACGGGGTACAGAATAGAGAAGAGGGGATGCACAGTATTTGTACAGAGTGGGATCACTTTAACACAGTAGGACATCTCCTTCGAATGGCAGCCTCATTTTATATTTTATATTAAGCAAGCTTTCAAAAAAGTTAATAACACGCATAAAGTAGCAGTTATGAAGGTAGTTTGAACTAGACGATTGTGTCGTCAAGAGTTAAATTAAGTAAACAAGTGTAAAACAAATGAAAAACAATCAGAGCTTGTCGTTGCTAGACTAGTTATGGAAAGTAATTAGATCTAAATGCGTAGACTAGCTGGCTCGTTGCTGTAGTCGCTTTAGTAGCTGTAATGTGTGTACTCAGTAAGCCTATCCTTATAACAAGGCATATAACATTCGCTTATAACATTTGCTTATATCAGCAAGAGAAACGGTGAGAATATATGTAGGTACATCTAGTAACTCACTGCTGCGTAAAAATTTGACGTTTGTAGTATCACTAGCAGGTTGAGCGTGAGAGTAGTGAGTAGCAAGACTTATAGTAGGTTAGGTAAGGCATGGCTTACGGTACATGCGTTAATGTCCGCCAGCTTGTCCTGACTCCGTCAGGCGGCAACCAGTGAAAGATGCATGTGGGTACGTGATATGCAACACGGGTCAGTCCAAATGGTGTTCCCTACTGGGTGCAGCTTACAGTCGGGAGTATCTGCGAGCTGGTCTGTTCATCCAGTTTCATCTGATCCCTCTGCGGGGTGGTGTCGTAACCTGTAGTTGCAGTAGTTGGGGAGTAGAATGGTACGGGCTTGTGTGGGCCGCCATCCAGCCCCAGGTCGGAGTGAAGGCCTGTACCTGCGGTCCGCAGACTCGGTTTCTCGGTGAGGCCGGGTCTCCCCTGCGTCGGGCGCTGCGTGAAGCCTTGGTGTTACGTCGCCGCCAGCGGCGGTCAGACTTCCGGCGATGCGGTATGTACCTTGGAGGCTTACTCCTAGTGGCCTTCGGCCTGGGAAGGTTTTTGGCGCGGTCTGTGTAGCTTGTTCCGTGAGGCTTGCCACGTGGTGACCCCCTCTCCTGTCCCCCACTGACATCTTGTGCCACTGTCCCGTGCTGCATCTGCTCATGTTTATTGCGGCTTTCCAGGCGTTCCCAGAACCTCTGGAAGAGCCTGTCAAGCCGTGCCATAAGGTGGTCCACAGGGTTAGTGCCCTGGAGAGGGGCTTGTGTGCATGCTGATTGCTGCCGCTCAGGCGCCATTTTGTGAGGCCGTCTGGCCGTGTCGCTTCGTTTGTGGAGAGGTCCGCCAGCCTGCTGAGCTGTGGGTCGGGGGCTGGTGGGGACCGGGATAACCCCCACCGGTCCAAGGGGGGGGGGAAGTTACAGGGGCCCTTGCCAGATTGTGAGTGTGTTGCGACCGAGAGAGAGCGGCCGTCCCTCCCCCGGCCATCACACTTGCCATGCTGCAGGCCAGATCACGTCGCCGGGCTCCGGTTCCCGCTGGACGATCGGGATGATCCAGGTATCGGTAGGTGTCTCGTCGAGTGCCGGGCAATACCCGGTGTCGGGCTGCTCGTTTCCAGCTTAGGTAGACCCGGGTGGGTCGGAGATTGTGCCCGCTGCCGCCTGAGCTAAGAGCAGACGCGTCCGGCCATCTTGGCTGCCAGGCCCCGCCCCCACCCTATCCTTCTTAACACACACATTGCCCCCCTTACACACATAAACTGCCCCCCACATACATACTGCCCCCATATACACAGCCCCCACACACACTGCCCCCATATTCACACACATTGTTCACCACACACACATGCACTGCCCCCATACACACACTGCCCCCATACACACACACTGCCCCCATACACACACACTAACCCCATACACACACACTGCCCCCATACACACATACACTGCCCCCCACACACACATTGCCCTCATACACACACACTGCCCCCACACACACATACACTGCCCCCACACACATACACTGCCCCACACACACATTCACTGCCCCACACACACATACCCTGCCCCCCCATACACACATACACTGCAATACACACACACTGTAACTGTCACACACACATACTGACCTACACACACACTGCACCCCTGACATATACTGCCGTCCTCACTTATACACTGCAACACACTGCACCCCTCACACATTGCACCACTCACACAAACCACTGCTCCTCTGCCCTACTACAGCCCCATTTCCCAGAGGACCTCAGGTAAGTTGTCAAACTGTTCTTAAACGGTTTGACTACATTCTCTTGGAGGGGGTCCCAGCACTATTGGCACAATAACCACTACACTGAGCTGTAGTGGTTATTGTGTCTGGATTATTTATTAAAATAATCTACAAGAGCCCCTCCCGAGATCAGGCTCTGGATCCGCCACTGGCCTCGCCTCCCCCCATCAATATAGTAAAATCTTACCTTTACACCACCCTGCTTCTGCTGCCTCTGCCCCTGATCTGCTTGCTGTCTTCTAACATCATCAGAAGTATTGATCAAAGGTCAATCACAATGCTTTCCAATAGGAATCAAAGAGGCAGATCAGGGGCAGAGCCAGCACAAGTCAAACATAGGCCTGGCCAATCAACATCTCCTCATAGAGATGATTTGAATCAATATATCTCTATGAGGAAAGTTCATTGTCTGCATGCAGAAGGTGGAAACATTGAAGGTCAGTCACACTGTGCAGCACTGCCCCAGGAAGCACCTCTAGCAGCCATCTGATGAGTGGCCAGTGGAGTTATCACTAGGCTGTAATGTAAACACTGCATTTTCTCTGAAACAAACAGGGTTTACTGTAAAAAGCCTGAATGGACTGAGTATACTCAGCAGGACAAATACAATAAGCTGTAGTTGCTCTGGTGACTATAGTGTTCTGTTAAGACCAAAATAGCTAAACTGGAAGCATAACTGGCTTGGAGAAGTTTTCCAGTTCTGTATTTTTGCCTTACATTTTAAATTCACTTTGAAATCCCAACAATTCTCACTTTAGTGAATAACCATCTTAGCTATCTGCTCTCTCATTTACAACTGTCAAAGAAAGCATATTTCTATTTGTCCTCTTCATCTTCAATGTGTGCTCTGGTTGTGCTCTGTCTGAACTGGATTATGATGTAAT
Organism: Pelobates fuscus; assembly: GCF_036172605.1. NCBI lineage: Eukaryota > Metazoa > Chordata > Amphibia > Anura > Pelobatidae > Pelobates > Pelobates fuscus. Next base: position 134,315,794 of record NC_086327.1, read on the forward strand.
CTGCTAAATCTTTAATGCGCATTTAATTATGCACACTTTCATTGGAGTTATATCTAAAAACAGATTACTAAATATGCAGATCTCCTCTCTGTAGCCTTTACAAGCCCTCCTCTTCTAACCCCACCCAGACATTCTGTGGCTGTCCAATCACAGACTTCCCAATACAGCTCATTGAGAAGTTTTTGCAAGGCAGGTGCTCTGGGCAATTGCTGCTTATTGAGTTTAGTTCCACTGAGCTAACCAAACCAGGAAGTAACAGGACCGGCTGTCTGATTGACAGCCAGAGAGCTGTGTAATCAAGTAAATGTATAAACGTGTTAATTTCTGTTGAAGTCTGCACTATTTGTAAAATGGAAAAGTAGGTCACACTCTTCACACATAATGCATTTCAGCATGATAAACTGCTTTGGGGGTCTGGAGTGTCCCTTTAACACAATTTGTAGGTGATTTTCAATGGTTTATTCAATATGTAAATTCCAGAAATGATGTTTGTGTGAATGTAATGTACAAACAATGAATAACAGAATTTGCTGAATATTTTCTGGGTTTTCCAAAACTAAAAAAATGTCCTGACAGATCCAGTTACATCTATTATTTATATTTTCATTGTAAATGATTAAAAAGACTCTTATTTGGATTTCTGGTGACAGGGAGGAAGCAGTCGGTAAAAAAGCAGGTAAATGAAAATAAAGATATTAATAAAAGCTAAAAGCTGCAGGACGTTTCCCAACTGCCTCAAAGCAAAATAAACATCATAAAAAGCAATTATTTCCAATCACTTACTATTATTTTTTATTGGATGACATAACGTGCAGATGTTAAAAATGATTTAGGAGTTAAATAAGAAGGAACAGTTTCAACACAAACCCGATTCATCTTTTTATTCTCAAATTACATCAATAGCACTAATGGATAGATAGAGAAAAAAAAAACCTTTGACAGAATCTTATCTCCTGCCAAATAATTATTCAGGTTCAAGAATGTTTAAAAGAAAAAACAAAGCAAAAAAAAAGTAAAAGTTTTCTTATAAAATTCCAGACGGCACACCTGCGAAAAGAGGTAAAAATGCATTTTCTTATATATATATATTTTTTTAATTACAATTATATTGTAATTTACTTTTTCTGATCCAGGGAATGTGAAGTGTATGAATTTACCAGGCTTGCATTTTGAAGGAACAACAGTGGATTGATTTTCTTTGCGTTTACATGGAAAATATACTTGGAGAAGTTTGATTAGGTCAGTTAAGGTGCTTATAGAAAATCGGTATTTAAAAGAGACACTATAGTCACCAGAATATCTACAGCTTATTGTAGTTGTTCTGGTAAGTATAATCAGTCCCTGTAGGCTTTTTCATGTAAACACTGCCTTTTCAGAGAAAGAGCAGTGTTTAAATTGCTGCCCAGGGACACCTCTAATGGCAGTCACCCAGATGGCCCCTAGAGGTGCTTCTTGGGTCAGTGCTGCACAATATGAAGCCATGACATTCATCATCACCACGCTTTGCATGGAGGCGCTGAACTTTCCCCATAGCATCTCTATGCGGAGAGATAGGAATGCATTAGATTGGATTGGCTGAGATCATCAAGACTGATGATCTCAGCCAGAGAGGTTAATGGTGGGTGGAGCCAGCATCAGTGGACCAGCATGGCGCTGGAATAAAGGTAAGATTTTACCCTATGTAAGGGGTAAGGGGGGCCAAGGGACATAATCAGAAAACACTGTGTATTAGGAATGGGTTGGTTAAAATTTTATTCCATCACTCCTTGCATCTCTCTGTTACTCGTTTTCTCTAATATGATAACAGATGTGTTCCCTGAATATAACAGACTGAATATATACTCGGACTCTTTCTACTATTCCATAGCTATTCAATGACTCTCTAGCTCCTTCTGTACAACATGTCACCAGCCCTAGTCCTAACATTATCTTCATTCTAGTTTTGGCCTTTTATGTCTAAACTCAGCCTCTTCCTATTGTACCCTACCATACCTTATTAAAGGGTTACTCCAAGCATCATAACCACATCAGTGAGTTGAAGTAGTTATGGTTTCTGAAGTCAGTGTGTGCAGTGTTTCACTAGAAAGAGCTGGACATACCGAGTTTAACTCTTGGACAACTGGTGAACCAGCGTCAGATTTGTTGGTGCCCAATGATCATTATTACACATGGGGAGCGAAGGCTGGCCCATCTGGTCTGGTCCCACAGAAGTGTTTCTGTAGCTCAAATTGTTGAAAAAACTTGGAAACCATGGGTCGTGGCATTTATGTAGATGTTACTTTGAAATTTACCACCTGCCTGGAGATTGTTGCGGATTACATACACCCCTTCATGGCAATGGAATTCCTTAATGGCAGCAGCCTGCCACACTGATACCGCACCCTGCCACACTGCAAAAACAATTCAGGAGTGATTTAAAGAACATGACAACGAGTTCAAGGTGTTGCTTTGGTCTCCACATTGCCCAGATCTCAATTCGATTAAGCTTACCAAAATAGATTCAATTTACAGTTAAATAAGGAATATGGGATTTGCGGAGTCATTCAGATTCAATTTGAGGGTATTCACATCCAAATTAGAGAAAGGATTAGGAATTACAGCATTTACAGAATTACTAAAAATGTTTATATGTAGCCCCTCTTTTTTATGGGACAAAAGTAATTGGACAATTGACCAAAAAAGCTGTTTTATGGACATGTGTGGGCTATTCCTTCGTTATTTCTTCATCAGTTAGGCAGGTAAATGTTCTGGAGTTAATTCCAGGTTTGGCATTTACATTTGGGAGCTGTTGCTGTGAATCCACAACATGAGGTCAAAGGAGCTCTCAATGCAAGTGAAACAAGTCATCTATAGGCTGCAAGAAAAAAAACTATCAAAGAGATTGCAGGAACGTTAGGAATGGCCAAATCAACCGTTTGGGACATTCTAATAAAAAAAGAATGCACTGGTAAGCTGAGCTCTGCAACACTAAAAGTCCTGGACGTCCACGGAAAACAACAATGGTAGATGATCATAGGATCCTGTCTATGGTAAGGAAAAACCCCTTCACAACATCCAGCTATGCAAAGGAGACTCTCCGTGAGGTAGGCTTAACATTATCCAAGTATGCCACACAGAGGTGACTGCACATGAGCAAATACATCCAGAAACGGGAGCCCAGTACTGGAACAGCATTCTTTGAACAGATGAAGCTAAAATCAACCTGTACCACAAGGATGGGAAGAAAAAAGTATGGAGAAGGCTTGGAATGGCTCATGATCTGAAGCATTCTACATGACCTGTATGGACATCATACAGTAACATCAGTTTGATTATTCACTTCAAGCTTTATCACCAGCACAAGAGATAGTCCTCTTCGAGATGCAGATGCTACTGGTGTCTTTCTGTGTTTGCTTTACTGATATACTGATTTTACGGATTACTGGTATGATACAGATGTTATACCTCCCCAAACAGTTGTACTAAAAAAATCCAGCATATTTGTTGTTTTTTGTTTAGGTTTGTTCATTTTTGACACATCTGCAGCCTCTAATCATTGAACTTTTTAAAAATTATTCATCAATTTGAAATTAATTGAATTAAAGCAATTCTAGCACCATAGTCCCTATGGCTTACCGTAACTGCTGTAAATGATATATTTTCCAGAACACTGATCTGATTTATTTTTTCCAAGTCTTTATTAGAGGACAAAATTCTGAAAAAAAAATTCTGCCCTGCTCAAGTCTATTGCTCAGACTGTTGGTTTCAACTATCACTAGTGATGTCCCGAACTGTTCGCCAGGAACCGTTCGCCGGTGAACATAGCTTGTACGTGGCGAACATATGCGATGGTCGGTCCGCCCCCTATTCGTCATCATTGAGTAAACTTTGACTCTGTACCTCACAGTCAGCAGACACATTCCAGCCAATCAGCAGCAGACCCTCCCTCCCAGACCCTCCCACCTCCATGACGAATAGCGGGTGGACCGACCATCGCATATGTTCGCCCGCCGCGTTCACCACGAACAAGCTATGTTCGCTGGTGAACGGTTCCTGGCGAACAGTTCGGGACATCACTAACTATCACGTTTCCCCCCTGATTTCTTAGCTTGTTCATCCTGATGTCTGCTCTGAATTTGCAATTTTACCAGATCCCCCACCTAGTTCCACGTGCATTTGGGAGTTCATGAATGAAAAGCGATGCCCAGTAGATTGGTGAATTGACACACAAAACAAATGAATGAATAAATCATGGTTAGGATTCTGACTTTAATTCATTAATTCCCTGCAGTAATTTGTGAATTCTACAAATTGCACTCCAGTGCCAATCATGGATCACAGCGGAGGTGGCAAATCTACCAGTTAAAGAATGATTTACTAAACAGGGAAATGTCATCAGTTACAAATATATTGTGCAATATGTATGCCATATTTGTCAAGTTACTTGCCATACTATGTTGCCCCATGGTTTGCAAATTCTGGTTCCAATTTACTATTTAGTGAATGCACCCCAGTTTTTCAATAAATGTTCATAAAGTTCTAACCTGACACTTGTCCTTCTGTAAGATCATATGGTACGCCCATTTAATTGCACAGGGAATGTACATAAATAGCTAATACAATTTTGTACAAGCACTGGCTGTTCCAGTTGATCCCATTTTACCGTGAACACAAAAAGGTGGGGTTCCTTCCGGGAATCTTGGAATGAGTGTAATAATAGGGTGCAGGTGGAGGGCACCCCATCCCCATACATTGCTTTAGTTGTTGCCTTGGGGTAGGGCTCTTGTACGCAACACTGAGCACTCAATGATTGAGATCTCTATCTACATTGAGGATATGGGCTCTGTGCATAGGATATACCCATACATTACCATGAGAAATATTTTGAAAAGTTGATGAGTCAGCATTGCTATTAAAGTAAAATAAAATGTAATTTGCTCTCTGCTTAGGAGGACAGATGCACCAAGGTCGCTCTGTGCTGTAAAGTCTCTCCAGTCTATCGAGTGCTAGCATGCGACCAGAGTACCAGTGCTGGAATTAAGGGCTAATTCAGTCTCAGTCATACTGGACTCTAGGTATCCACGTTTATATTTACTTTTAAAAACGCAGGTAATTGTTCACTGATACCACTAGATACTGCCAAACGGGACAAAGGCTCTTGGTGGCTTCCTTGCCATGGGCACCACGATTAGCATGCCGTATGGGCCCAAAGGCAGATGCCAGCCACCATAAGGACATTAATTCCCCACGGCATGCAGGGGATTATGGGATTTTAGACTAACAAATGCTCCTACACTGGAATTTGAAACTCCTGTTGGAGGCATAGTATCAGTATGTGTAGCTGTACAATAAGCTGCACTGAGCACAAGGATCTGCCAAAAGGTCATCACAGTTGGTTTAATCATTTCAAGTGCCACTTTTTTTCCTTTTTTATTTTTTTTTAGGAACCTTTGAGGTTATTCTAATTTGCTAAGCTGCCAATTATTGTCCTATGAGTGCGCTGCCGGGTAACTCGATAATCAGCTGATCACATCCTAGCCTCACAAGCAGGAGTCATGGTCAATAAAAGCACTATATGTGGAAAGCATTGGGCTCACTGGCACACTAGCCATTACAGGTTTATAGAAGCCTGTCACTCCGTTTAGGGGACTTGATATCAGGGAAAGAGCTGGGATAGCGTGACATTTTTCTAAACAAATTCATCAATGAAAATGAATGCAATGAATGGAGCTAGAAGTGATTTAACCAAAATTGCATTCATTTCTCCATGGGAGAAAAAAAAAATTAAATAATATTAGCATAAAGAACATATTTAGAAAAGTTTTTGGAAGCGAGAAGGCCATGTTTAATGTTCAGTACATAATGGTATAATTATAATAATTCATAAGAAAAAGATGAATCAACTTTGATACAAAACAAGATATACATTTAATCACCGTGGAAACCAAAGGCCTGCGTCCAAATGTTGCACTTTTGCCCATGAAGCACTCTGGTTGCGTTTCGATAATTATGGAACAAAAGGTTTATTTGCTAAAAAGAGACCAAATACGCAAAAATCCCATAACCACAAAGTAATAAAACAGAGTAATCTATCAGTATGTGAAGCTATGATACGGTATGATGTGTCTCAGCTTGCTAACCCATCGCTCACTGAACGTCTCACCCTGGTGGATCATTTGCAGCACACTGACTTCTATCTGTCAAGACAGACAATGTGTGCATATTGACAAGTTCTTCTCAAATCCCCTCTCAGTCTGTTTCCCCACATAAATTAATCCCCCGCTTTGTATGAGTGCCATTGTTATGAATCTGACGCTTGTGAGGAATTAGCAACAAGGGGTACGAACTAATTGACATACCTCCCTTCCACTTGGACTGCTGGTTAAACTATCCTATCTTTCAGTTCCTTGGATTCTGCTCCAGCACGGGATTCGGAGGCTGTGACCCCAGTACTCAGAGAAGGGAACAGCTGGAGACCTTTAATGACCCATAGACATACTGTGTTGCATTTTATATATACACAGCCCAACCCTGAATTCTACTGTATATTCTTATTTAACTCCATCTGGGGAGATCAGCTCTAGATCTAATGGAGGGGAATACACAATCATTATCTTGCTTCCCAAGGAAAATCCCCCAAATCCCTCCAAACACTGACCTTCCTCTTGTTTTAGATTGGGGTGGGGGCATTTATCTACCACTCTGGACCCCAACTCTAGAATGCTGCGCTCACAGCATTATGCATTAGAATGTGAATTGTCAGGAACTCAAAAATAATTTAAAACAAATTTCAAATGTTAGGCCAAAATGATCGGAATAGAAAAATTCTATAATTCATTAATTTTTTACGATCCCTACAATTCACGCTTTAGTGACTAACTCAGTATGAAATGTAGTCTTGAATCTTAACTTCTGAAAACCTCATTCAGATAAGTTCTGACAACCCATCTTATATAAACATTTTCTGGATTATTTATCTTGTAAATTTAAAGAAACACAAACACGTATTTTTAACCCAATGGTGTTAAAACTCCCATTTAGGTGGCTTACCCCCACCCCATCTCCCATAAATGTTAAGAGAATTCACCTTATTTCCAGCGCCACACAGGTCTGCCTCCAATCCACCTCCTTGACTTACATCGTCAGAATTGATGATCTCAACCAATCAAGTGCTTTCCCATAGGAAAAGTATTGGATTGGCTGAGATCGTCAAGAAGGCAGGGAGGGGGCCGGGGCCAAACCTGGGCCTGGCCAATCAGCATATCCTCATAGAGATGCATTGAATCAATGCATCTCTATAAGGAAATTTCAGTGTCTCAATGCAGAGAGTGGAGAAACTAAATGTCAGTCACACTGTGCAGCACTGCCCCAGGAAACACTTCAACAGCCATATGAGGAGTGGTCAGTGGAGGTATCCCTAGGAAGCAACGTGGACACTGCAGGCACAGACTATTTTTACCTGAACATCTACATTAAGCTGTATACTATACATAAAGCTGTGGTTGTTCTAGTAACTATAGTTTACCTTTAATTCTGAATGGCATTCAAATGAATCCAGTTTTGTTTTGTTTTGTTTTTTCGTTTAACTATATTTTGCGACCTTTACTTTATTTTTTATTTTTTAAATTTGAAAATTTTTATTGGTTTTAGATTCAGGGTACAGAAAAGAAAAGGGATGGGTGATACGGTAAACATACATGGCTGTCCATCCAACAGTCCATCACATTTCTAACATACTTTCCAGTATAATTTACCAGGTAAACGACATTAATGTCTCACAGTAGACCTGCAACACCATCCTGTAATGAGGTCACCTTGTCCGGTGGTTTCCCACCTCTGCTCTCAGGCCTGGGCTGCCTACGTCTCTGTGCTAACTTCTCATAAGTCTAATCCTTGTGCAGGTGACTGAGGATAGATTGCTCCGCTGGCTCGGGGTAAGGTAAAGTAAAATCAGGAAGGGAATGGGTATGGTGTATGTTCTGTGCTACCATACCACAGGTGTAATCACTACATAGTGAAAGATTTATTAGTTCCGGGGGTCTGTTCATTTTGGGTGGACAGTTCCTTACTGCGTTAGTTGATCAAGGATTACGCAACTGAGTATGTAACCTAATGTAGGATTGTCAGGTCTCTTGAGCATTACTTATTCATCAAGTATTAACAACAAGGGTAGAAAATAAAACTTAAAACTGAACCCTTTAGTACTGTACTGTATATATTACTGCTCTGTACCGCAACGGGGTGCACAGTCAGTCAGCGTCCGAATTTTAGCTATGTCCAGTGTAAGGGTTGTCTTTCTAAGTACCAGGCACTAGTACTGCATGTTGTCGTCTTACGTTATGTGTGGGATACAGCGCCATGGTGGTGTGACTTTATAACGTAGAACCCCTTCCTCTCCTACTCTGCTGATATTTTAGTGCGTGTAGGTGTATTTGGTTACATATATACCCCATTTACCTTTGGCCTCCTCTGCGGCTAGATTTGGTTTGACATATTTGCTAGCCATACATTTGTATTTCCAATTCAGGGAGATTTGATCGAGCAGTGCTTGTTTCGTTGGTGGGTGTGGTTGTTTCCACGCCCTGGCAATAAGGGTAACTGCCGAGATGAGTACCTGAAAGAATAGCTGAAAGCATTAGTAAGGTATGGGGCAATGGCCTGCTAGAAACCTTTATAATAACAGTTGACAAAGCTTTCACCGCAGGCAGGGAAGCTATGGCCTTTGTTACATCCTCTTCCGTGATGGGTGCTGAAAGCTCTAGTTGTTGTGTGGCCATGAGGTTTGGTAGGTGGACTTTGTCTAGGTATGCGGCAATGTTCGAGTCTGTGGGTTGAGATGTGGGTTGCTTGTCCTGCAAGAGCATGGTGTTCAGCCGCCACAGGCTCCTGTGGGTAGGGTCATAGAGGTCATTGAGGGTGAGGACAAAAGGGGCATGGTTTGACCAAGTCAAGAAGGTTATTTGGTTTAGACCAGAGGCTGTGATTAGAAAGCTGTCAATAAGGGAATACACGTCATACAAATGGTAATTGTGCAGGAGCGTTCTCAATGCTTTGCTCTGTTTTTGTAGTGGACCGGTGCGTATCCTAGCGTGGGATATGGTCGTGTCTATTGTAGGGTCAAACACGTGGTTAAAATCCCCACAGATGATTGCTTTCCTTGCTGGGTGGACTGTATTTTTTGTATGATTTTATGTAAAAATTCTGCTGATTAGTGTTTGGTGCATATATACATGCTATAGTATATTGTATGCTGTTGAAGGTGCCTACTATTGTACCTGCCCTCTGGGTCCATGTCTTGAGATTGCAGTGTAAAAAACACATTTTTGCTTATTAGGACTAAAGTGCCTTTAGTCTTAATAGGTGAAGTTGCATGAAATTGGTACTGGTACTCTTGTTGTAGTATACTGGGGTGATCTCCTGTCTTAAAGTGTGTCTCCTGCAAGCACACCACATCTATGCCTTTAGTTTTGATGTCCCTGTAGAGGAGATGTCGCTTTAGTGGGACATTTATTCCTCAAACCTTTTGGGAGTATACTTTCATGGTGGTTGGTGTTCATGAAACAGTGTAAGCCAATATGTGGTATGACATTGACTGGGGGGGACCCCTGTCCCAGTTCTCTCGGTGGATGTCCCCATAGCTCTTGTGTGGGCATAAGCGCAGGTGTAATTATGAAGGTAGTGTAGTACTCCCTCGTGCTAGGTGTCTCTTTCGGGTGTAATATGACATAGCTTGTGGTGTGCTTAGTAAACCAGTACAATACCAAATTAAACTTAACAACAATAAAGGAATAAACATTGAATAAAACATAAAGGAAAACACATGTCGCCGGGTGTTCGGCTTGGCACCTAGTATATTGGTACCATGGGGGTGAAAGCAAACGGCTTCCGTCATGGTAACAGGATCGTAATATTTGGCCTGTGTTTGTGTGACTTAAGTGAACGAGACCCAGTGTTTGCAAAGTGCTCATCTCATATTGGCTATTCTGGTCATACAGCGGGTGTCTATCTCAAAGTGTGTATGGTACCCGCTAGTATCAAAAGACCCTTGCCTTGACACTCATACAGTCATTGATAGTTTCCTTACTATTCTAAGTACATGGTATACACATTTAAAAAAATAAATACAAATACAGTATAACTTGCAAACCTGTCATATAATGTAGTTTGGGCTATGGCTCTCGACAGCCGCTGGGCCCAGTCTCTCATGGTGGACTAGTTACTGAAGTGAGTGCAGTCTATGCCTCTTGGTGTGGGTAAATTATATCAGGTGTGCAGTTTGTGCTAAGTTCACATATTACGCATGAGTTAAGGCAACTTATACAAGCCTGAAGCAGGTGTTGAGGAGTAAATGCTCTGCTCATCTGACTCTCTGCTTCTTTCGGAAGGCTGTTAGTGCTTGGTCTTCCTCCATGAGAGGTTGATCTTCTGCACTCCTGTTGGTTTGGTGTGTGTGTCAATACCCCAGTTCCTGAGTATCTTGGTATTTTCCTCGGGAGACTGTATGGTAGTTGTCCTGCCATTCCTCTGCACCACTAATTGCACAGGGTATCCCCATTGGTAAGGCAGACGGTGTTGGCAGAGTTGCTCTGTGATTTGTGCAAAAGTCCTCCTGCGCTTAAGCGTAAATGCAGAGATGATGGAGTCGATAGAAGTGGCTTGGTAGGTAGGTGGCAAGTCTCGGTTATTGTTGCTGGCCCTGTTGGCTTTCATAATTGCTTCCTTAATATGAAAGTAGTGTAGGCAAACCAGTACGTCGCGGGGAGTGTCAACTGGCAAGTAGGATGGTTTTGGCACTCTGTGCCCGAGCCATGAGCAGCAGATCTTGTGGGATGTCCGGGGTTAAGGCCTTAAACAGCCCTGTGAGGTAAGCTGGAAGATCTGTCAGCCCCACCGTTTCAGCGATACCTCTAATATGGAGGTTATTGCGCTGGTGCCTATCCTCCATATCCGCCGTCTTCTCCTCTTGGGCATCCATTCTGGACAGGATGTTTTCCACTTTAGCTGCCAGATCGTTATGGGAGTCCAGGTGCTCCGCATCTTGTCCTCAATTGCGGGTGTTCTGTCTCCCAGGTCCCACAGGTTAGTGCGCAGGCTTTCGAGGGTATTGTGGAACGTAGTTTGGAGTTTATCCACCAGAGCATCCAGCATGTTCTGGAGTATGCCCTGAGTAACCGGCAAGTCGGCCGCGGCCAGCTCGCAGAACGGAATTGATTCTTCATCGCCGCCATCTTGGGTCTCCTCGGGGTGAGGTTCTCCCTGTGTGTGGCTCTGTTTGACACCAAAGAAGCTGGATTTGTCTTCTTCCAAAGTCTGTCGGCGTTGCTTAGGTTGTGACATCATGGTTGTGGCGTTTGCTGCTTATTAGGGTCACTGATTTCGCTGCGGTAAGGCCTAGCTTCAGCTACATGCGTCCACTGTCTCTGCATTCCAGGACACGTCACCCTTTACTTTATTTTTCGTTGTGTTTTTTATCTCTTGGTCACCCCTACATTATGCACTGCAATAAGTCTTTTTCACTCAGCAGTAACTTCACTCACTCTTTGCTTCCTAATGAAGGGTGATCCAATCCGTAAGGCTGTTTCTCTATTTAAAGAGTGAACTGGGGTTCTTTACTTCAACAGCCATAAAGTATTATTTGCTATCCTTGTGCCAAGAAGAACTGCTTTAGAAAGATGAAACCTTTGAAGATCTCAATTACTTGAGAAACTCATCACACAGAGAACAAACGTTATGTTAAACAGTGTTTTGTAGAATTGTAATAATTTTGAAGGTTTTGTTTTTAACACTGTGCGAGAGGAAATCAGATGGCCCATTCTAATTAGGGTACTGATAGTGTTGATTAAATTGTTTCTCTGAGTTTTGAATCACTATTCCACATTCCTAATTTTACTTTGGACAGTGGTGGCAGGGAGCAGTATAGTACGTGTAACGTACAGAGATATTTATATATATTTGATTGAGTTCCCCAGAGGAAGACTGGAACATCACTATTTTGATAAAGGAACAAATCTGTAATATTTTTATTAGTCGTGCAATTTAGCTATTCACAATGTTTTCCGAGGGCTCTATGTCTAACTATTCAGGAAGCTTGACTCCTCTTTTAACCAGGATATCGGCACTCTGTATTACATGTAACCTTCACAAGGCCAAACAAGGCTTTAGTAATTTTTTGGAGCCTCTGTCTTTGAGCTGCTCTTTCATCCATTCTAAAAATAAGGTGAATAGCATGTTGCAAACCGAGTCACGTGACAATGTGAAGGAATTCAAAATGCTTTCATATTACAGCTCGTTGTCTACGCTAGATTCAAAGCTCCTTCATTCAGGAAAATTCTCAATTCTGGCATCTGTCAATCTTGTCTTATCATAATAGCAAAGCTCAATTATATATCCACCCATTCAGCTCAAGGGCGATCCTAGTTTGTCTGCTGTTTCTAGTCATTGAAACTGAGATCTTTATTAAACTAAAGTTGTTCTCTAATTCCCATTGAGCATCTTTACTCGATGAGGGAAGTATTGACACATGTCTGAGAATTACTGAATAAGATGATTTTGAACGCAAGATTTCATTTATTTTTTTCCAAAACATTTCTTTATTTCACGTTATTTCTAGGTGGTCCAAAGTTCTTGGGGGGTATAATATGGACTACCTACTACGTTCACGGCTTTATTTTACTCTATAGCTAAGCCGGCCTGCCATTTTGTTTATATCATTTATAGATCATGTCATCACTTGACAGATTTTATTATAATTGTATCTGATTGGAATCAAAGTATTCTCTAGGTTTATTTGCAATGAAAGTACCAAACGGTATTGAATTGGAAAATGCAAAATATAGATAAAGAGACCTACATTTTGTAATTTAGTTTTACATTGACTACAACTAGCTATTTAGTGAATAAACCACACAGACTTTTATAATTATCTAAAACTATTTTTCAGGATTCTTTCAGAACAGAGATTCGAGCTCACACCCTGACCACCGATATTATAAACCAATATTGTTCTGTGTCCCACAGCTGCTCCAGTCCTGAGTATGAACACTTCTGGTACTGTAACTAGTAGGGATCATGATACATTACTTGCTCAGATTATATCATACTTCATATGTTTTGTGTGTCTCATGTAGAAAAGAATGTTCCATCTTCTAGAATTCTTCCCTTATGAGCTGAATGCTGGTACACATCATCTGTCTTCTAAATCTAATCTGAAAAAAAACTGGTTTTATTCCGTGTTATTGTTTGGGTTTTCTACTATGCAAGTTCCAATCCCAGAAACAGCAGATTGGCCTTATATAGAGTTCACTTTATACCTTGTGTTTCCTCATGTCCCCGATACACTCGGAAGTTTGTGAGCCGGGCTCTCTCTATACTTGTATTCCACCCTTTATAGAATGTGAGAGACCAGCTTTCATACCTTGGGTTCATCCTATTTCCCCCCTTCTCTCTATATTAGACTCTTGCAACTCCAGACCTATGCGCCCGACATGTAAGATTGTTTCTGCTGGTTTTATTGATTGTGGAATACTTCTCAAATACTGTGTCTAGTGCTGAGTAGACTGCGAGACTCTCTAACCGTGCATATAAAGAATAGTATTAGTGCCACAAGGTAAAATAAAATCTCAATTCACAAAGTATTTCTAAAATTCCAAAACTAATGTTACAATTAGCCTTTTTGCCTGGACGCTTACGGTGATTTTTGTCCCTATATATGACAGTTGCAAGCTATTGTATTCAATGACATTAAGCCACAACCCACATTTGACCCATCGCTTTCTAAAAAAAATTGACAAAGAAAAAAACCCAGTTATTTATAAACTCATCTGTCCTGCTTTAATCTATCCATCTATCTGTCAGCAGTTCTTATCGATGTGAGATACATGAACATTTGTACAAAGAGACTCTTGTTAGAAAACAAAACAATCAGAACAATGCATGTTTCGGGGATTGGCAGGTATATAGCTAAATATTTTAAGAAGTTTGTTTGAATAAAAGTCTCATTGTTGGGGAATGTTCCGAGATGCAGGCTGTAATGTCTCCTGTGCGTTAAATACACTTTCAGCTTTGAGATTGATTTTTAGTAGTCAAGTTGAATGTCAGGTTAACAATGGACTTTCTTATAAACATTTTATAGATCATCGGGTTCCGTTTTTTTAGTTAAAATACAAACAATCTTTATCTCCATTACCCAAGTCATGTTCCCTTTATAATAATTCTATTGATAATAGGAATTATATATTTCAGTTACCTTTTTTGTTTGAAGGTTTTTTTTTAGTAATTGGACAAGTTTTTAAAAATAAAGCTGATATGATCTTCAATATTTACATCATGCATCGATACATTGGGTTCTGTTTGACAAGATAAGTATTGATAAAGGGTACGGAACGAGAAGCCCCTCATGTGATATAATGTCAATGAATGGCTGCGCACACCTTGCCTAGAGTACGCCACGCTTTGTTTAATTCAGATAATAATTTGCTTCACTGTGTGTTCTGCAATTCGCAAAACGTGCTTTTAAATAAAGGGAAATTATTGAAAAAATATAAATATATTTTTTAAATTGATTTATTGTAAAATATATTATAGGGTTAATCCAAGCACAATCATGGCTAATCGGGCTGAGTGCTGATCTTGCCAGTCAGTCATTGGCTGTTACTGGCTGTCTGGCAGGCTAATGACTTTGCAGCAAAACGCTACACAGACTTCAGGCACCACGACCACTTCAAATTGGCGAAGTGTTCATGGTGATTGGATGAAATAATCAATACATGCTATTTTACATGTTATAACTGCCATAGTTGTTTAATTTAAAATCGTTTAGGATTTTTTATCTTCTTTTGTTGATATCACACCAACAAAAACAACACATTTCAGTGAGCGAGGGTCAGTGCATATTAGACTGCAGCGACTGATCCAAACTTTTAAAAAGACTGACTGCTGCCTGTAGAATACTGAGGGACAACATCAGTTCACACTGCAGGGGACAATTAGCTAAAACCCCACTATCTATCACACTAAAGGGGTCTGGACATTATTGTTATTATTTATATAGCGCAAACAAATGCTGCAGCGTTGTACAATAGGTGTGGACTAGAAAACACCTAATTGTAACCAAACGACTTGGATGCACAGGAACAGAGGGGTTGACATTACAATGTAATGTCTGTCTGTAGAATACTCAGGGAACACAGCAATTCAAAGAAATTAGTAGAGCCCCTCGAAAAGGGATTTAAGGATGGGAGAATCCCTAATCTGGAGGAGTACAAATACCACAATCACAATATATTTCACACTAAAGGGATATGGACATTATAACACTACAAAGATAATTTTTCATTTTTAAAGTGCAATGCTCAAAAAGTAAGGACCCTAAATCCATGAATAGGTCGAATCCCCAGAAAATACATGATATTTTAATATTATATATTGAACAGCGGACCCTTGCTGGACAGGTGAAGTGTTTATTGAGTGGGCAATATTTAGCATGTCCAGCAGGGGTCTATGTCTCTGTCATATGTGGGCTGTTTGCTTTCTGTGGTCTAAAGGTTGAGTGTAGCTGCGTTTATTGCAGATACTAGAAGATCTATGATGGAGTGCTGGCTTCTCCATGTGGGGGGGGGGGGGGGGGGGAAGGGGGGATCCTTCTGAAAAATTCAGCTGAGTTGCAGAACATTTTATGGCCTGGAGTGGGATCAGGGGCTAGCCTTATAGAACATACCACTAACTACCTTCCTAACCTGTATAACAAGCACAGCGAGGATCACTGGCCCCCTGCGGCCCCATTCACACTGTCAGACTCTTTTTAAATGTTTCCTTCTCATGGCAGATTTGCAGAGGACATGATTCACCCCCAGGCTGGGTATATAGACAGTTACAAATAGTCATTTCTGCCTGCCCTTAATCCTATTAACATTTATTAAAATGTGTACATTATTCACAAGCAGGTGAAAAATGCCACATTGAGCTATTGCCCAAAGCAGTAAACCAGTTGTTTTAGGGAGCTATCCAGGAGAGCCATGCATATTTGGGGGGTACTAGGTATTAGGAGTAGGAGTTACGTTCTGAAGAACATGAGTCTTTTTTGGAGAGTCAAAATCTCCTAGATGTAAACCGTAGGAGAAAGTACCCTTTCCTTTGTCATCAGAGAATGGAAGAACAGAAAAACAAACAAACAAATGTCTAAACTTTGAGGTCAATGTTTGGTTTTTATAATCCTACACTTGTCTATGAATCTTACATATCGGGTCTGTATGGCAGTCATCCCACCAAAGGAAGGACAATCCAATCTTTCACAAAACATACTCCTCCCAGCTGCTCCTCGTAGATGGATCATGCAGATATCTTTTTAAAAAGGCTTAGATGCTTTTATGCATTGACAGAATATTCAAGGATATAATGATTTGTGTGTGAATAGGTCGTCGATTCAGGGAGAAATATGGTTGCCATTATGGAGACGAGAAATAATTCTTTCTACTTTTTGTGGCATAATTAGAAATGGCTACAATTGTTTTTTTTTTTGTTTTTTGTTTTTTGTTTTTTTACTTCTTTTGGATCAACAGCGTACAAGAATGTGTTTTAAGGTTGAACTTTATAGACTTTAGTCTTTTTTTTATACTAGACAACTTTGTAACTATGTGACCATAGCTAATTTACTGCTGGCTGAAGGCAGACACCAACACTGGATAACCAAAGTCAACGTAAAGGCTCTTCTCTGCCGGGAAGATACAACCTCTGAGGTCAATGTCCTGGGGCCATCATGAGCACTGTGCACGTTACTGGAGGACCTTTCCTCTATTTGCAATGCAGAGATTCACCAAGAGTGTGTCCTATTAAACCACCACCAGTGGTCAGCAGCCACTGATTGAAATTACATTTAACATAAGGGCTACCGTACTTGCAAATATATAGATAAAAAATCTTTGGTCTTTGTTTTACAAATTTGCTTCCAAAAAATTGCTGCAAAAGAAAATATATCTTTAGAAAGAATAATGCTGTGGCTATGTATTGACAGTCACAGTAGAACAAATAATGGAGTGAGTGTGAATAATATAACACACTGATTTACTTATTTATCCTATTTTCTACTTTGCGCATTAACCTGTGATGATAAATATCGAAGACATTTTCCGCTCTAATGTTGTTGGATAGATTAACGGGCGGTCCACATTTTCACATTATGGCAACTGCTAAATATATAACCCAATAGCTTTGTAGTTTTCTTATCATGAGTTAATTGTATCCAACAGGACATCAGATGAACTTTTTTGACTGAAAGGTTGAGAGGGTGAAACACCAGCCATACTGTAACAAACCTGTTAAATCATTTCTTTTGTGTACATATCTGAGACTATTCTTTCTGGTAAGCTTTTTAAATTCATCAGTGACTACTAGTGCAAAGCCCAAAAATCTATTTTTGTAAAGTCCAAAACTGGGATGGGAGGATGCGTGTCTGGAGTGGTAGCATGCCATTGACGCATTACGCAATAACGCCCAAACAGGAGCTCCCACAGAGTGAGTTCTACTCAATCTGCAAAGCTTGCGCATAGCCAAACAATTAGAGCTACCTAAGCGTTAGCTCATCGCCCTGCTCAAACTTATTTATGGGCGCACTAAGAATATGCGTTTTGTGACACCAACAAAAAGATCCAGGACCCAAAATTATTCTTAAATAGATGACATTCTAATTGCACCCCTTTAGGTTAATAACCCTTGGGTCAATAACCCTTGGAACACTGAGTTTCCATCAGACCCTAACACAATTGTGCAGCGAAAAAACTGAGATTTTCATATATAAATATGCAATTTATTTTGTTTTTTTTAGTTTTTTTTGCTTTGTTATTTTGCAACCACATGCAACATTTGAAAAGAAAACCTCATTAATAACCCTCATTATGTTCACATTGGTCTGTGTAAGTGTTTTATTTTAAATTCCTGGCGTTGAAAGATGGACCTGTTTTTTGAGCCGTCAGTTTATTTAAAGAGCCAGTAGCTAACTGCTTACACACTGCTTAAACAGCAAGTAACATTCTTTTGCTATGACACACATGGATGTAGAATAATACATTTTCTTACCCTGACATTTGTGTTTACGTCTGTCTTATGTGCTGAGAGAGTGAATGCGATCTATAAACAAATTAAAACATCTTTTAGTGATAAAGCGTTTTAACCGACTTTCTCCATTCCTTTTTTTCCATTTTCTTCCAAATAACACATCAGTTCCTTCATCCTAAATTCCGTCGAGAGCCTTCTAATAGCTGACCTCTGATGTGTATAAATTCTAGATTTAACATGGATGCTTTCAACTGCGAGGAATAAAGATTCTCATGAACATTAGCATTTGGCAAACAAGAAAAAAAAAGAAAAAAATCCCGGCACATTGAATTCTGAAAACGTGGAGTTAGGAGCAGCATTCTTCAATACATTGCATTTGTCTTCCTTAATTTGTTAATTGTAATTGTAAAAACACAGTTTTAATATTGTCAGAAGATACCGTGCCGCTTGAAAACCATATTCTTAGCAACTGAAATATAGTGCCATAGGCTCGTATCGCATTACTGTATTGATATTGCTTTATAAATATCTAGGGGGTAATAAATGTGTTAATCAGAGTCTTTTTCCTGAAACCTTCGCTAGATCCGACAAACGCACTCGTGATCCTCCATTTGAGAATATTAAAGTCTTCAACGTTCTGAGATGTGGATGGGCCTTTAATGTAGGCAGAATTAACATGTGTGG
Source organism: Pelobates fuscus (assembly GCF_036172605.1). Classification (NCBI taxonomy): domain Eukaryota; kingdom Metazoa; phylum Chordata; class Amphibia; order Anura; family Pelobatidae; genus Pelobates; species Pelobates fuscus. The sequence goes on from NC_086327.1 coordinate 134,334,505, forward strand.
CTTTCATGACTAGATCCCTTGAGAGACTCCTTCAACAGCTTGTGCCTAATCCCCTGGAAATCTCCCGTATACTACAGCTGTTGGTTACCCAGATAAACTATTTGTTCAATTATTCTTGGACTAGAGTGAGCGGCCTACCTCAAAGGAGGCTTGTTTAATAGTTCGGCCTACTTCAATCGCTCAGACAGTGCAGCAGAAATGGCTGCCAGACCTACTTCAGCCACACCGTCTATAGAAGGCGATTAGGCAGCCGATGTCGTTATTTAAATAGTCATGAGAAAACATTTTTCTAATACGAGGTGCCGGATGATAAAATAATTACAAATTGGAGATTAGAAGACGCAGCTATGGGACAATAGCCTTAAATTGGTGTCTTACAATCCGGCGGCATTTATAGAGACAGCTACAGCTGCTGTCTTGGGAGCTGTCAGGAACAAAATTGTGTCACCCAAATGTCACTTTTTTTTAGACGTCCAGCGAGGAGAGGAAGAGATGAAAGATGAGGAATTATTTTCAGATAAATTATCTTTCGACTTTCTTATACAAATCTGCTTCAAAAAAATTACTACAAATTGCTCTCGACATATTGGGTGAAACGGATATAAATACTCTTTCTTTAAAGGGATCCTATAGTGCCAGGAAAACAAATCCATTTTCCTGGCAACATAGGTTTCAAAGGCTGCCCCCCCCCCCTCCTGCGGGGCTGAAGGGGTTAAAAAAATTCAGCCACTTACCTGAATCCAGCGCTGATGTTCCTCAGCGCTGGGTCAGGCTCCGCCAATGCTCCTCTCCCGGGGGACGCCAGCCAGCAGGGGAGACCTAATGCGCATGCACGGCAATGGCCGAGCGCATTACACCTCCCCATAGAAAAGCATTATTCAATGCTTTCCTATGGGGAAAATCTGACGCTGGAGGTCCTTATGCAGAGCATGAGGATGTCCAATGTCAGATAACGGACCAAAGGTCAGTTTCCGGAAGTGCCCCCAGTTGGGGCAAGGGATGGAGTATAATCCTTAAGATGCAGAGAGTATAAGGAAAGGAAAAACAAAAATGAAAAAAATGACTCAGTCACTTTTAATTTTTACCCCACAAAATGCAGTTGTGCCCCTCATGAAATGGAACCTACTGAGGCCTCTCTGTATGTGTTTTACAGGCATACATTTAAAAATGACACCAAACAGGTTGTGTTCAGTGTTAGAAAAGGCTCTATAATTAGGGCTTGACAAATCCCAGCGCCAGGTCGCCACGTCAACTAGGCATTTCACCCTGGCGCCTGGGATTTGCCAGCTCTCTAGTTAGTGTGGCCGCCGAAGCCTGTCAGTGTGTGTGTGAGCCTGTCAGTGTGTGTGTGTTTGTGAGAGCCTGTCAAGAGTGTGTGTGTGCCTGTCAAGAGTGTGTGTCCGTGTGTGCCTGTCAAAGTGTGTGCATGCATTGCTGTTGTCAGTGTGAGTGTGTATGTGAGCCTGTCAGAGTGTGTGTGTGAGAGCTTTTTTTTCTATTTTTCCACACCGTGCCAGTTTCGCCACGGCTGAGATTATCAATCTTTATAATCTCAGCTAAATCAATGATTTACCTTAGGAAAGCGTTAGGAGGATTTTGTGAATGCGCAGCAAATGTACCAATCCGCATCTCCTCATAGAGACGCATTAAATGAATGCATCCCTTTGAGGAACATTCAGCGCCTCCATTCAGAGCTTGGAGAAGCATGGTGCAGCAGTGACCCAGGACTCTTTAGTGGCCGTCTGAGTGACTGTCATTAGAGGTGTTACTAAGGAGCAATGTAAACAGAAAAGGTAGTGTTTACACTGAAACGCCTGCAGGGACAGGCTATAAACACACTATAGACATCAAGCTGTAGTGGTTCTGGTGACTATAGTGTCCCTTTACGAATTGCATTTTCTCGTTGAAAATGACTGGCTCCTAACTTTTCTAGCTGGCTCCTAGATTCCAAACAAATTTGTCAAGCCCTGCTATCTGTTATGCATAACCCTCCCTCCCCCCCTGCCACCCCAGCGTGTATTTTGCCAATTCCCTTTATTTGTAGCGACACAGTAAACAATTACCAGGCACTGGCTGAGGTGACAAGCTCTTGTCTCCGGTGTGGCTGGCCAGAATAGCATTTTTAGGGGTTAAATTTAGCATCTAATGTTTTTTTGGGATTATCCAGCGGAATGGGAGATATGTGGGCAAGTGGCTTTTATGATGTACTAATGCTATTCAGTACAAGTCTAATGTAGAGGTCACATTAAAGCTAATCCGAGAGGCAGCATTGCCAATGAGGGTACGAGAGACAAATAGACTGGAAGGAAGAACACAGTTTTAAGAAGAGGTTTTTGGGAACGTGAGGAAAGCATCTACCACGTGAGGCAACGTGAAATGTTAATAATTGATATTCCACCGAAAGAGACACATACTTATAAAACGTGCTCCCAGCCACTGTAAGATCATGATGAGACACAAATTCTGTTGTAAAGTTTAAGCATTACAAAATTTCCCTGAGTGATGAAATCGATCTTGTTGCTATACTGTTCATGATTAAAGGAACACTATAGAATAAGAAATACAAATATGTGTTCCTAACGCTTTAGAGCCCTAGTCAACGTTTAGGGGACTAGGGCCCCGTTCCGCGGAGAATAAATGATTAATTAACCATTTATTTTCTTACCTTAATCCAACGCCGGCCTCCCTCGGCACTGGTGACCTCTCCTCCTCCATCGACGTCAGCTCCCGAGTGGAGCCGAATACGCAATGCTTTCCTATGGGGATCTTTTTTGACGCTTGACTCCGTGAGGATGTCCAGCATCAAATAAGTGCGATTTACTCAGGCAGATGGCCACTAGAGGCTGGATTAACCCTGCAGTGTAAACGTAGCAGTTTTTTCTAAATTGCTATGTTTTCAGCTGCAGGGTTAAACCTAGGGGGACCTGGCACACGGACCCCTTCATTGAGCTGAAGTGGTCTGGGTGCCTATAGTGGTCCTTTAATAATGTTTACCCCTGAACATGATGACACAGTGTAAACATTTCAGTGCTGGGAGCTCAGAAGGACAATATTCTTTTACTAAGTGATTTTGTCTTTCCACTGATGATGCTCTTAATGTTTTGGGGGTGAATCATCTGATAATTTGGCCCCATTAAATCTCTCCCGATGCAATCTCAGGCTGTCAATGTGTTTAATTCATGTAAGAAAATATCTGATTTATCTGCGGGTCCCAACACTGACTGGGGCACAATGCTCTCTGTTAGAAATATCTGTAACACGTCCTATACATTTGTTTGCTAACTGAAAGATAGTTATTTGTTCTTTCAAGAAAATACAATTTTGCCATTTGATCGCAGTCTCTGCATTGAGTTGCTGAACGTTCCTCATAGAGATGCATTGATTCAAGAGAAGATGCTGATTGGTGCAGGGTAACGTTATGCCGCGCATGCACAATTGCTTCCAAATGCTTAATTGTGGGAAAGTATTGGATTGGCTGAGGTCATTAAAATTGATGATCTCAGCCAAGGAGGCATTGGCGGGCTAGCCGCAAGGAGACCTGCGTGGCCTGGAAAAAGTTGAGTAAATTACATCCAAGGGTTGCCAGGGAGCTAAAATGTGTTTTGACTTATAGAGTCATGAGTAAGCGTTTGTATTCCTGACACCATAGTGGTCCTCTAAAGTAGCAGATCCAGCCTGTATGATATAATAAACACCTGGACAAGGCGAGAAGTTGGACTCAGCCTTGTAACGCCCAGTGAGACATATTTCTGGTTCCTCGCAAAGCTGGGACGTTGTGGGCACATTAAAAAAAAAAAATACGTGCACACAACGTGCACGTTTCCGGGTTAGTTTTTTTTCGGCTATATTTTCTACATTTTCCGTTAAAAAATAAATAAATGGGAAAATGAGACAGCCTACGACAATACAACTACAATACAACTCAGTGAAAAAAGAATGAATTAAATAACCAAATCAAACTGTCTTCTAATGGATGTGTGGCTATGTCCAGCGTAAAACGTGGCACCTGTGTACACAGATCATTCCTTAACATCTCATAAATTGTGCCATGTGGCAGATATGTCCTATCCATGGAGAATTCACCTCCAAAAGTAGGAAGTGAAACAACAACCATCCTAAACGGGATCTCTTTTATTGAGGAGTAAGAAAATATTCTACTGTCCGACCAATAAGTCTACGTGAGTTAAAAGAACACACCAAGTGAGCACCTTCACTCTCGTAGTTACAGTGCGAGGAGAGCCATGGTGCCCCCCTCAATGAGCATTGTCATACCATTTTTTAATGGTTTGCCTTAATATCTGGACTCCACTCTCTGTCTCTACTACTAATGCTGGAGGCTTAGCTCATTTGCTAAGAACGATCATCTGAAGCTCTTCACCAATCCCCCATCAACGCTTTTTTCTATATTTTACCTTTAAAAACAGTGAATTTAAATAACAAGTGCGGCATTTATAACAAAAGGAGAAATGTGGGATGTAACAAGATTGACAAAAGACAATCACAAGGCATAACTCAATTGTCCTGAGTATAGAGAATAATATTTACAGCAAAGTATTCTTATAAAATGAGAATAACCATATTAGATTAATAAAATCACGAAAGATGTCTTGGTACATTAATCACCAGTGCCAGTCCAACCTGTATGCTCAGTTCCCATTGGAGTCAAGTCAGCCTTTCATATGTCCAAGAACACTAACATGTTACCAACAATCTGGGTAACAACATCTACAGTCACTAGATTTACCTGAAAATTGGTAAAGCTATATGTAACCCCATCTCCTGCTATAATAACTGGCTATTATTAATGATAAGGTTCCACGTCACCTTTTCTGTAGCTATCGCATCTTTTCTATTGTGTGTTGATAAATACAGTTTATACTTGATGTATTGTTGGGGTGTGGGAATACCTAATAGAAACGTAATCGCCTAGCCTAATTAAATGATTAGGAATAGTTCAGTTGAGATTCCATTCAGTGTAATTCTTCCCGAGCATTTTAATGGTCAGAGCAATTCTACAAAACTAGTGACAATAGGTATTTTATGTAATAAATAAAGTGACTAGCCCAGGCTGGTGATTTATTACGCTAAGTACATAATAAGACAAATAATCAAACTGTTTTTGCAGCTTCGTTCATTCCCGGTGATACAATTTGCGGATCATGTTTAGAAAGTAGTGTGACGGCGAGGGTGGGTCATACATAATAGATAATAGGAAGGTGCAGGATTGAGGACATTGCAAAGGGAGATCAGAGGATATCTTGAGAGGATTGGTTCTCCATGTCATCTCTCCCCTTGGGGACATTGTACGTTGATAAAACGGCTCTGTCCAGAAATAACGTGTGGCTTGTCAAGGCTCCCCCATAAAAAAGAATCAATAAAGTGTTAGAGCTCCCACCTAATTCTGCAGAGGATCTTAATATACAATGAAAAGTGAATGGGGGTGTGAGAACTACACTCACATTTATTGAAGGTATTGTTATTGTTCTCAATAAAACAACATGCCCAGCCATGTAGAGTATGTTATATAAAAACCAAAAGTCTGGATTTGAAATGTGTCCGTTGTCCACAAATCTTTTTCAATCCCTGCTTTAGAAAGCTAACGTTTGAACTCACAACCCTAGAATTGTCATCAAACAACAAGCAATAGTGTTTTAGCGAATCTCTAAAACCTTTTTTTTTTTTTAAATCTAGTACTTGTTCTCTGATTCTTTGATCAGTTGATCTGTAATCTACAAATATACAATCTGCTGTAGGAAAATTATAATATTGAACCTATACATTGTAACGGGAAAACACTATCAATTGTATAGATTGAATGTTATGATTATCTTCGGTTTTGCCATCGTTAACGCAGGTTTTCTGAGTGTGAGCTGTAGTCTGCACACCAGCAACTTGGGGGGAGGCAATGCAAGGTATTGGGGTTTCCTCGCCAAAATTCTCTTCCCCACAATGAAACCATTGTAGTAAATTATATCAAGACTGATAGTACAGAAATATAAACCAAATCAAATAAACCAAAATAAAATAAAGTAAAAATGCAGCTCTTTGTGACATGAGGCCATAAAGTGTCACTGTGTCAATGTGCAATAAATGGTGCAAATTATATAAAAAATAAAATAGACAACGGCCGTCAACTATTGTCACAATACGTGTGACGAGGCACAGTTATATAAATGTGTTTTCTAATTTGATGTTTTTTAGATTAAAACAACGTGGTGACTTACCAAATAAAGGGATTCTGTTCAATACAGCTTTTGTTTAGTTTTTGTTTCTGGTTTGAGTGATTGCTAAGTATATTTTTTACGAGGTCACCAAGTTATCTTTTTTTGACAGTCAGAAAGTAAAGCCTTAAAGAATTATCTGTTAATGCAATCTCGCACGGGGCGGGGGGGGGGGAAGGGGGATTGATGCTCCCTTATGGATCATCGCCAAGAAAACATGTTTAACCGACCTGCCAAATTTCTGAACACCTGAAAGATGATATCATCTTCTCCCTCTTTAATATCACCACTCGTTACCTGCACACAGGTAAAAGACAGCACATCCTCTGTGAGTGGGGACAGATTCTCACAGCACTCACCTGCCAGTTAGGCTTTTTCTAGCAGATCATTGACTCAGATGCACCTTAGTTCACCCCTGTTAGCTACGCTCCCAATTTTATCCCCTATTTCTTGATTATTGGGTAAATCATAATTCTCTTGAAAACTCGATTCAAGGCAAGTACTAACCAGCCACGGTATGTAAAAAAAAAAAAATAGAAACTTACTAAACAAACTAATATAATGCATGTGAACATTTCCTATTAAAGAAACACTTCAAGCACCATAACCACTACAGTGCACTCCTGTGGTTCCACCAGACTCTGCTCCCTGTCTACACTACACCTGACAGAGCGCTAGAATCTAAAGTGTGATGGTGCAGGGCTTAGCTTAGCAGCGCTAAAGGACGCTCCTAAGCCTATTTGTAGTAGTTATGGTGTTTGGAGCGTTTCTTTAATTAGTAGAATTGCTTTGCCTTAAAATGTGCGCTTGTGACCAGCCAGTCTACTAAAATTGCTCTGTTGTGGCAATATATTTGTGCCTGTTTTAAAATTCCTTGATTGATTAATAGTGAGAAATGCAAAAGAGGAAGGTCTAATTATTTGTCATTTATCTTTTTACAAATATTTGTCGCCAAGGACACCCCATTCCTGTTCTAGTCCGAGTGTTGCGTTGAGCGTGCAATATTGCGCAACATTTAGGCCAATATACCCAATCAGAATAAAATGCCAGAGAATTGTTTCCGACTGGACTTTTGAGACCAAGATGATAAAAGTCACTTGTCCGCTCACCGCATTGCTTAGCGATTAAAGCCTAAATATAGTGTGTAGCACAGCGACACTATCATGGCAGAGTCACCAGGGTTAACTATATTCCCATTATGTACATTGTTTGTAATAGAGAGTCTTACGTTACCTGCAATGGCAGGACTAGCTGTCAGTCTGTAATATAAAGAAGCCAACATTTAACACGCATCAGTGCGCTGAATAAAGAAACCAGCAGCAACAGAGACACCTGCGAGAAAAGAAACGCGCACTTCAGACATATTTACTGTGAGAAAAGCAACATCCGCAGCGTCTCCCGTGCCTCCAGAAATCATATCGCAATACTGCAACCTTGTGTCTGAATATCACATTGCGATTACAGTGAGAGAAACTGAATACAGCATGGAACAAGGCTCGAACGAATTCTAAAAGCCCTGAAAGAGCGAATGACGTGTTTAATCAATGTATTCCTCCCAGCTGTCCTGAATATAGTGGGACAGTCCTGATTCTGGGTCTCTGTCGTGGGTTGATGCTTGTCTTGCTTCCAGAGGAAACAATGACGTCCTCCATATGTTGAGCATGGGGCCAGGGCCACCTCAGGGAATCTCAGTTTGCTTCAAACTGCTTGAAATGGTTTAACATAAAACAAGGGGACAGCAGCAGGGACAGGATACCACCATAACCACAACAGACTGTCAGACCTGTATTGGGCACTGTATGCCGATTACACACATATCCTGTAACATTGCGTTTCAGAGAGCATCTATACATTAAGAGCTTCCAACTCCTATTACCTCCAGCCAGCACACGGAGCGTTAAGGCAAGGTCTTTCTTCCTTACGATGAGAAAAATCACAGTAGGTACCAGCATCACTAACCGACATATGACGACCCCGTGACTTGGTAGGGGCTCAGGGGCCCGGTACAGATTTATTTAAATCACAGACTGGTACACAGAATTAATTCAGAGACTGCACAATGTGGGCGCAACGGGCTTAAACGCCAAACAGAGATCTGACAAGAGAAATTAACATTTTCATTAATAAATACAATTATTATTAATTATAATGGTAAATAATGTTTTCATTTTTTCAGCCATATTGATCTAAAAACATTTTTTTTTTTACAATTTATTGAATAACCCCCCAGATTAATATATTTACTAGTAGACAATATACAGATGATGTAATTGTTCCAATCTCTTTTTTTCCCCTTTGCATCCCTTCTTCCCAGTGAATTTGAACAGCAGAATTAAATAGGAGCCAAGTTCATGCGGCATTTGAAGATAGAGAGTGGCTTTATGATCAGACGGCCTCTGCCGACGCCAGCGTGTCGCATTCTAAGGATGGCTGCTAGCCCGAGCCGCGAAGCCATGCCACCTGGCTGTGTGAGAACTCCAGCTGACCTCTGGCCGCTCCAAAATGAAAATAAGTAAAGATGCAAGAACACCCTCTATTGTAATTAAAGCACTTGAGATTGCTTTGTCTGCAAGCTCGCTGAATCTCCCCACTCGGGGACCACCCTGTAGGGTAAAATACTGACTGTGGAAGAATTTCAGCAACTGTTCTTCCCAATCAGTGGGGAATGACACACATCAGGGAAACGGAAAATGAAAGAGCATATTACAGGTGCCGGTGATAAATCTGGTGGTAATAAAAATGTGCGGAGTTAAACGACAAGGAAACAAAATGGTCATACTAATTTCACTGTGCGCAAAATAGATGCAGCGACAACGCCTCGTCCCATGAAATATGGGCGGAAGGAGACAGTTTTGGTTTGTAGCACAATTCGCAAACACTTGCAAATTGTGCTCTTTAACCCCTTAAGGACCAAACTTCTGGAATAAAAGGGAATCATGACGTGCCACACACGTCATGTGTCCTTAAGGGGTTAACCGTGAGAAATGGTTAAAAATTAAAATATTTTCATTTACCAACATCTAAGAAGTTTTTATACTCCATATGTTTTGTTTTTAGGGATTCATGTGTGTTTTTACCAGTTCTCTCGACATGTTGTCAGGCACGATGGCATTATACTAGGATTTATTCACTAACCTAGAAATCGAGGAAAATTAAGGAAATCACACATTATAGGCAAACGTAACCATATTGTCAGAGAATTGAGTTGGGAAATACACGTGACAATTCCCGCAATTATAATTGTATTATTTCTATACCGCCAGCAAATTCCGTAGCGCTGTACAATTCATTTTAGTGAATATTTACCATGCACTCGTAGACTCAGTATGTGACTGTGACAGTTTATTTCATAAATGGCTTTTTAAAAATAATGTATTAATTTCCCTTTTAACAATAACTAACAATAATCAATAATGATTTGCAGGTTAACTCAAGGGCATCACTCAGAAATTGTTGAGCTAGGAATCTGAAGGCTTAGGGCCAATCCTGATTTTATTCACGGGTCTAGATAGAGATTGTCTTGGGAGGTAGGACCTTGGACACAGCTCCTGATTGTCGCTCTTTTTGTTCGCTCGTTACCCAGTGCCGGACTAGTGCTCAGTGCGATATTTTGCTAGTATTATAGAGAGCCAACATGTGGATAAAGGACAGCAAAGTCTAAACTTCTGGAACCCACTTTTCTCCCAATTTTTCTGGGTGGGACTCAGTGTCACATCGGACCTCACCTCAGGGCATTAATTGGCCTCCAGTCCGAAGATCCTCGCTTAGCTCAAACACAGATAACACTCTTGATTTACCCAAAGTCAAGGAAGCTATAATACAGAGGAAACTTCTGCTACTGAGTTTGTTTGTTTTTTTAAAAAGTTAAACGTTTTAATATCCTTAGAACTCCTGTACCCATTTCTTAAAATTATTTATTTACGGTAAACTCACTGTCATTGGTCATTCATTGCTTTATATATATATATATATATGTTAGGTTATGTTATATTTTCGTATAATATTGAGTCACTTGCTAACTCAGCTGGTTGGACATTTTCAGACACAGTCATTATAATATTATACTGTAAGGATATACACAGAACACAAAGCTCTTTAATGGTGACAAGATCTGAAATGCAAAGCTATCATCACACCAATCCAGAAGCCTCCCTTCTTTTGGTGTCTAAGAGCTACGCGGTGTAATTAATTCCTCGGTGAGTAAAGCTCGCTTGTGAAGTGCTAGTCCTATATCCGTGCTTTACGTCCATTCACACTGTCTAAAAATAGGGACGAGCTGAGAGACAAGTTTATTGTTATTAGTTGGATAACCAAATAACGTGCTATTCATGAGAACCTGCTGAAAAATGAAAATCCAGGTCCAACAATTAGGATCACGGATAGAGTTAGTTACTAAAAGGAGAATTCTAAGTGAATTCCAAATTTAAAGCCAGAGTAGCCGAGCTGAAAACATGGCTGACTTGGACAATTTTTCAAGTTCGGCTATTTTGACTTGAAAATTGAAGCTCTCACTTTTGTGAATAACCCAGAGAAAAACAAAATGTAGAAGAAAACAAATTGGAAAAAATATACGTCTGTTTCTTCCTTTGAATTTTTAGTGTAAAATACAGCGAATCTTCTTACACAGTACATTCTCATTAATATACTGAGGGCAAAGTATCATCCAATGAATACAGGTTCCTTATTATAGCTCTGTCTTAGTTTCATATTTGGAAAAGAAGAGAAACAATAAATAGTGCAGTTTTTTGACTTCATGATACTATTATGGGCATGAACAATAACTACTGACACCAATTATTCACGGTTGTATAACCCCCTGTACGGGATATGAAGTATTGTATCTCTGGGTGATTGAGTAGTTGTATATACAAAGTATCATTGTGCTTTGGTACTATATATATATATATGCACAAAAAGGAAAATGGCTATAAAACTAGAATTCCTTAGTTATAGACATCCTGGTGAAGTGTTCCATTTATACTTTGTCATTTTCTCAGTTTATTGGTGAAACAGAAATCAGGTATTTTTTTTATCATAACATGTGAATAAAATAATAAATAATGTGAATAAAATAATTGTGATTTTATAAATCATTATAATAATACTTTCTTACTTGGAGACAAAAAATTTAAGTCAGACTATAATATATCGAATTAGTTTTTCTAAACAGTAATGAAAGCGATGGCAGTTGCTGTGGTGGGGGGAAGCAATGTTCCTTCTTCTTAACCCCATGCTTGATAATAAATCAGAAAACGTCTCGAACAATTTCCCCCCAAAGCTTTAAATAAAAATATTAAAAGCCAGTTTTGTCCTAATGTGCGCCAACTGATGGTAGAACAATGCAGAAAATCCCAGAATGCACAGGGGCAAGGGAAGCACATTGTAACCAATAAATGGTTCAATCTGCGATATGCTGCCTTCAGAGTTTAGATCACCGGGACTGAGACATTGAGAATTGTCTGAAATGGCTGCAGATAACACGTATCCCTGGAAGTATGGTGAGAAAGTCAAAATCCTTTATTTACACCGCTGTCTGCTACTTGTGGAGCCTGTCGCTGCTGGGATTAGCACCTTTTCCGTTATTACATTTTCAGGGTTGAGAATTAGGGTGATCAGACGGGGGTCTGTGCACCACCAGGAAGGGAGAAACATATTTTAAATAACTGTATGAAAATTGGAAAACAATACCGAATGGATACAATGATTTATGTGTTTCTCTGTATAATCACATGCGTTCGACACAACTCAGCTGAATTCAATTATAAAATGTAGGATTTAGAAAAGGTATATACACATTATTTTATGTATTTTTTTTTATTTATGTATTTTTTCATTTTTTTTTTATTACGCCGCACATTAAAAGTCAACATAATACATAGTTGCCTAATTGAAATTCACAGCTATTCTTCAAAATGAAAACAGCGGCAAGGTTAGAATATATTAGTATTATAAAAAATAATATAAATCAAAAATGCCATACAAAACAAAACTGGTGTCTGACTTGGACATAAAACCCAAACAAGGAACTTTACCCCTTAAGGACTGAGCCAAATGTACACATTTTGATCTAAATAAAACGTAAACAAAACTTGGCATTTGCGCTATATGTCTGTCCAACCGTAATTCATCTCTTTCATATTACGTGCACCCACACTTATTACATATCATTTTATTTAGGAGAAATAGGGCGTTCATTTAACATTAAATATTTGGCTATGAATCATAATTTAATATGAATAAAATATAAAAAAAAATGTGAGAAATTAAGAATTTTTTTTCTTTTTTTAGTTCTGCATTCATAAACTTTCATCAGGACAACCACCTAAGTTGTGGTTGTCCTGATGAAAGTTCCTGAATGGAACTGAAATGTTGACTGTTGACACTTTTTAGTAAAAGAAGTTCCTAAGAAAGCTACCTGGGAGTGCTGATTTTTTTTCTTTCATACATTTAGTGCAATCATTTAATAATTTTTTAATTATTTCTATTTATATATAGGTATGTGTATATATATATATATATATATATATATATATATATATATAGTGATATATACATATATATGTATTTATGTATATAGATATATATATTATTTTGCTCTAAGTGTATTTTGATATCAATATATATATAGATATATATATATTGATATCAAAATACAGTTAGAACAAAATTACACGTATATTTTTTTCGATTTTTTATTTTTAACGTATTTTTATATTTATTTATTTTTATTATATATAATTATAATTATATATATTTAATTAATATCATTCTATGTGTATTTTGATATTTTATTATATATATATATATTAATATTAAAATACACTTAGACAGTGTATATGTATGTGTATGTATGTGTAAGTGTATATATATATATACTTAGATCATATATAATATGTATACGTATATATTATATATATGATCTAAGTATATATTATTTTATTTTACACTGTTTTCAAACTTTATTTCAATTTATTTCAGGCAGTAGGGGGACTGCCTGTCATTGCAGGCACTCCCCCTGCTAGCAATGCTGTGGACGGCTATTCCGTCAAAGTGATCGTGAAGTCCTCGCAAGGACCTCGCGATCACATAGCCCAGGAGGGCCAGATCGGCAGCAGGGGGACTCCCTAGGCTTTCAGGTAAGTCCCCCCATCATGATCTCCGGCGTGGGATTGCCGGTGAGCAGGTAAGTCCCCTGGACGGCGTGGATGTGCTATGCCGCCCAAGGACGGTATAGCACGCCCGCCGTCCCTAAGGAGTTAAATGGGAGCTGTCACTTCATATAAAATTGCCGATATCTCGTGTTTTCATGTGATGAACAACCATTTTAGTAAATGACATCATGATCCAGTTCAGTCTAGGCACAGCCAAGGCACACATTGCAAATGAGAAAAAAAAACATTGTATCAGTTGTCAATACTGAATGATCAAAGAACAATTTCTAACAATGATTGATAGGAGGCTAAGATGGAGGCGCCCAATAGCAGGAGAAAGAGGTTAGATTTCGACAGTTCATTTTTATTATTTCCAACTCACAAACAGGTATCTGTTAAACTTAGGGATAAGTAAACATTAATGGTGGAAAGTAATAGTTATTTTTAACTTGTGGACGTTAGAAGTAATGCACCGGCCAAAACAGATATTCTCTCGGTACCTGTTCTCCTGGAGGACATAGCATTGGTTTTACTTAGGATTACACAATTAGCAGGATTATTTACTAAAGCAAACATTTCAAGTGACTTCAAAGTGAATTTATAATTTAAGGCCTTAGTGGTCAAACTGAAAGCATGATTGGCATTGAGAATGTTTCCAGCTCGGCAATTTTTACCTTAAATTTAAAATCCACTTTGAATTCCCACTTGAGTGAATAACCCTGACTTTTTTTTTTTTTTTTTTTTTTTACCTGAAGTCCTGTAGTCTCTTTAGTTATTAAACCGGTCAGTCAATTCTTCAATATATTAATATTTTCTTTTTAATAATAATTTTTTGGAAAGGTCAAGACTACTTATAGAAAAAAAGGACGTGGTAAATGTTATGCCCGTAAATCATTTTTTAAATGAATTCATTATTTGTGTCCTGATTGTATATTTAAAATAAAAAAAAATGGGGAACTGCAAGATAATTACAATACAACAAATTTCCAATTTAAATGTATTTGTAATATGTACACTGTGCTAGAAAGACAAATGTGTCCGTAAGAGTTGGCAAAGGCCTCATCTGTTCAGTAGCCACATCCCCAAGTCGCAATGCATACAAAGTACATTGTCATGTGCATGTATGTGTATGAGAGAGAGAGTGCTATACAAATAAGCTGTATAAAAGAATGAAAAATAACATTAATTTTATGTTAAATAGAATGAACGGCAATGCATCGGGAGATCGTTCGAATTCCTGAACTCCGAACCAAAATATTGACGAATCACGAATGTTCGTTTTGATTTTGAATTCAGAATCCTGCCATTGGCACCAAAAAAAAAAAAAAGAGGTGATTTATGGTAAAATAAATATGACTGATAGCTGTCACCTAATGTTAATTTTATTCACAGATCGAGTGAGAAGTGATCAATAAAGGAAAAAAGAAGCATAGAAAAATTCTATATTTACATATTATATATTTAATAAATATTTCTAAATAGAGATATTTTTAACTGCTTTGATTGCTATGAACTAAATTAGTGTAAAAATATAATGTTTATAATATGTATATATTTTGCAGTATACTGATTGGCCCATTTTCCTGCCCTTTTGGTTCATTATATAGTTACATAGTTACATAGCTGAAAAGAGACTTGCGTCAATCAAGTTCAGCCTTCCTCACATATGTTTTTCTGTTGATCCAAAAGGCAAAGAACCTAATTTTGCAACAAACTAGGAAATTATCCTTCTTGACCCCAAAATAGCAGTCAGATGTCTCCTTGGAAGAATCAGCTATTACCCCACTAATTAGAAATTATATCCCTGTATGTTATGTTTTTGGAAGTATTTATCCCGTTGCTGTTTAAACATCTGTACACACTCTGATAAAACCACCTCTTCAGGCAGAGAATTCCATATCCTTATAGTTCTTACTGTAAAAAAATTTTCTTAGAATAAATATATTTTTTTCCAGCCTAAATGTGTGACCTCGTGTCCTATGTATAGCCCTGTTAATGAATAGATTTCCAGAGATGGTTTGTACTGGCCCCGAATATATTTGTATAATGTTATCATATCCCCTCTGAGGTGCAGTTTTTCCAAACTAAAAGAGATTTAATTTTTTTTAACCTTTCTTCATAACTAAAATGCTCCATTCCTTTTATGAATTTTGTAGCTCGTCTCTGCACTTTTTCTAGTGCCATGATATCCTTCTTTAAAACAGGTGCCCAAAATTGCACAGCATATTCAAGGTGTGGTTTTACCATCAATTTATAAAGAGGCAAAATTATATTTTCATCCAGAGAATTTATGCCCCTATTTATGCATGACAAAACCTTACTGGCCTTAGCTACTGCAGATTGACATTGCATATTGCTGCCTAACTTGTTGTCTATAACAATTCCCAAATCCTTCTAGTGTGTGGTTTCCCTGATTCACTACCATTTATGGTGTAAGTTGCTTGTGCATTCTTGACCCCGAAGTGCATATCTTTGCATTTTTCTACATTAAATTACATCTGCTATTTTAGTGCCCAGTCCCCCAATTTATCTAAATTCCTCTGCAGTAAAGCAATATCCTGCTCACATTTTATTACTTTACAAAGTTTTGTGTCATCTGCAAACACTAAAACATGGCTTTCAATGTCTATTTCAAGATCATTTATAAATATGTGGTCCCAAAACAGAACCCTGAGGGGCACCACTTACCACTTTTGTCCAGCTTGAAAATTTACCATTAATGACAACTCGTTGTACTCTATCCTTAAGCCAATGTTCTACCCGGGAACAAGAATATTCATCTAGACCAATTTCTTTTAGTTTTAAGACTAACCTATTGTGAGGAACCGTATCAAATGCCTTAGCAAAATCCAAGTAAATTACTGCAACACACTGATCTATACTTCTACTTACTTCATCGTAGAATGAAATTAGGTTAGTTTGACATGACCTATGTTTCATAAAACCATGCTGATTATTTCTAATGAACAAAGTTCTTCCCAATGAATTCCTGAATACTATCCCTTAATAGCTCTTCAAATATTTTCCCAGTCACAGAAGTTAAGCTCACAGGTTTATAATTTCCAAGATTTTTAACCCTTTTTAAATATAGGAACGACATCTGCCTTTGTCCAATCTTCCGGTACAATACCTGAAACAAAAGAATCTTGAAAGATCAAATACAGAGGTTCACTTATTAACCCCACTTAGCTCCTTAAGTACTTGTGGGGGAATACCGTCAGGCCCCGGAGCTGATTTATTTTCCTGAATCTTTTTTCATTAACGAAATTCGCCCATCCCAAAAACTGTTTTATTTTCAGCAGAAACAATTTTTACCTCCATGTACCAGTCTAACTGTATATATATATATATATACATTTCCTGCTTTAAAATTCCTAATAATACAAGAAATGCACGTTGGATTCTATAGAAACTTATACATCGTGTTAGTTAATTTGAAAGAAAATTATTGATTACATTTGGTTTTCTAACTTATCTATCATTAGCACAAAGAGAAACGACAATCTGTGACTGTGTTAGCTCATACTGACATTAGAAGATTTTATCTCTGCTCTACGACAGTAACTGCGATCTCCATGAAAGCTTCTCAGTTAATCATTCCCTTCCTATCCGTCTAAATATACTCAAACCATCCGTCTCTCTTGTCCATTTACACCTTTTTGTTGTTCACTTTCCATTTGTTCTCTTTCCACTTAACACTTTAACACGAGGTAAATAGCAATATGACGAGACGTTGTAACGTCCCCGGCTGCCTGCATTGCTAGTATGCCTCCCCCCCATTCCTCTACATCAGGAGCTGAACAGCTGCTGCTTAAATCTCACAAATTGTTCCTGAAACAATACGTCAAAACACCATTAGGGCATTAATCTCTCTCTCAACCTGTCTCTTTCTCTACCTATTATTCTCTTACTCTTTTTCCATCTCTCTCCTTCTCTGAATATTTGCAGTCTTTTCCTCACTGCCGCCCAGGAGTAGTGGGAGTCTGAGCGCAGGACTTGTTTTTGTGTATTTATGTATTACACAGCTATGTTACAATGTTGCCACCCACCACATGTGTTGCCTATTAAGGGATAATAAGTATGTAGGGGTTTATAAAAATACCCCTCTCTGTCTCATTAGAGATTTCTTTGCTTGAAGCTCAAGGAAGCAAGGTGAATGGTCAGTGTAGGACCCACCTAAAAGGTTTGCCTTGACATGGCAGGTGGGCATTCCCTCTCATGGCCATTGGAGGAACTAAAAACCTCCATTTGTTTAAATATGTATAGAGCGCAGGTAACTTTTTTCGTTGGCTCTTTTCCACACTCACTTCTCTAGTTCGCCATCTCTCTGGAACCTCTCTCTCGCTCTCTCTTTTACGCCTTGTTTCATCCTTTCATCTTCTCTCACTCCTTTTGTCTAACTTTGTATATGGTGCGATCTTTCTCTCTGTCTCTATGACTGTCTAACTTTGTCTATGGTGCGATCTTTCTCTCTGTCTCTATGTCTGTCTAACTTTGTCTATGGTGCGATCTTTCTTTCTCTCTCTCTCTCTCTCTCTCCATATGTCTAACTTTGTCTATGGTGCGATCTATCTTTCTCTCTCTGTCTCTATGTCTGTCTAACTTTGTCTATGGTGCGATATCTCTCTCTCTCTCTCTCCCTATGTCGAACTTTGTCTATGGTGCGATCTTGCTCTCTCTCTCTCTCTCTCTCTCTCCCTATGTCTAACTTTGTCTATGGTGCGATCTATCTTTCTCTCTCTCTCTCTGTCTGTCTAACTTTGTCTATGGTACAATCTATCTTTCTTTTTCTCTCTCCCTATGTCTGTCTAACTTTGTATATGGTGCGATCTATCTTTCTTTTTCTCTCTCCCTATGTCTGTCTAACTTTGTCTATGGTACAATCTATCTTTCTTTTTCTCTCTCCCTATGTCTGTCTAACTTTGTATATGGTGCGATCTATCTTTCTCACTCTGTCTCTCTCGCTATATTTTCAATGCCATGCGATGTACATAGCATTTTTTTGTTAGTTATCATTATTCCAGGGGTGCAGGCTGTGGAATAAGATCTAGCTCTCACTTCATTACTGCACGTTACCCAAACATTTCCCCTAGGAAAGCATTTAAATGTGGCATGCAGGTGTGTACTTGTGATGTCATTAACACTATGAAAGCATGCACGTGATGTCATTAACACAAGGTAAGCATGCACGTGATGTCATTAACACTATGAAAGCATGCCCGTGATGTCATTAACACTATGAAAGCATGCACGTGATGTCATAAACACTATGAAAGCATGCCCGTGATGTCATTAACACTATGAAAGCATGCACGTGATGTCATTAACACTATGAAAGCATGCCCGTGATGTCATTAACACTATGAAAGCATGCACGTGATGTCATTAACACAAGGTAAGCATGCACGTGATGTCATTAACACTATGAAAGCATGCACGTGATGTCATTAACACAAGGTAAGCATGCACGTGATGTCATTAACACTATGAAAGCATGCCCGTGATGTCATTAACACTATGAAAGCATGCACGTGATGTCATAAACACTATGAAAGCATGCCCGTGATGTCATTAACACTATGAAAGCATGCACGTGATGTCATTAACACTATGAAAGCATGCCCGTGATGTCATTAACACTATGAAAGCATGCACGTGATGTCATTAACACAAGGTAAGCATGCACGTGATGTCATTAACACTATGAAAGCATGCCCGTGATGTCATTAACACTATGAAAGCATGCACGTGATGTCATTAACACAAGGTAAGCATCCACGTGATGTCATTAACACTATGAAAGCATGCACGTGATGTCATAAACACTATGAAAGCATGCCCGTGATGTCATTAACACTATGAAAGCATGCACGTGATGTCATTAACACAAGGTAAGCATGCACGTGATGTCATTAACACTATGAAAGCATGCCCGTGATGTCATTAACACTATGAAAGCATGCACGTGATGTCATTAACACAAGGTAAGCATGCACGTGATGTCATTAACACTATGAAAGCATGCCCGTGATGTCATTAACACTATGAAAGCATGCACGTGATGTCATTAACACAAGGTAAGCATCCACGTGATGTCATTAACACTATGAAAGCATGCCCGTGATGTCATTAACACTATGAAAGCATGCATGTGATGTCATTAACACTATGAAAGCATGCACGTGATGTCATTAACACAAGGTAAGCATGCATGTGATGTCATTAACACTATGAAAGCATGCCCGTGATGTCATTAACACTATGAAAGCATGCATGTGATGTCATTAACACTATGAAAGCATGCACGTGATGTCACTAACATTAACAAACATGCTCACCTTTACTCTTAAATATCTGTATGGAGATCACTAAACACCTGAAAATCTTTTTTTCAGTTTTCTTGCTGCCATTTGAGTTAGAAACTTTGTTGGTTTTATGTTTTTTGAATTATTTTTGTGTGTGTCTTTTATATAATAATTTAAAAGAAAACAGACCCATCCCAAATTGTCCTCTCACTTTATTACAGGGGGAAAGCAGCATGAAACAAAAAAAACCTAAATCTTTCTAAAAATGTCGATGACGTTTGAAAAAAAAGAAATGTCTTCCTTACATAGCAAGATGTAATGTTTTGTATTGTTTTTTGACTCTTTAACTTACGTGTAAACCATTAATAACATTGCTTTGTAAATATTCTATATGTGTGTGTGCATGTATATGCTGTGAGAATGGAAAACATAAAAGAGATTTGATAAACATGTTAAAAATAATGAACAGTTAATAAATCACGGGGCATTTCTAATCCTGCTTTATGCTTTTTAACTGATTGTATCTTACAGCACAGAGCCTGCTTTGTAAAACACTTTTGAAAAATGATAGGTTGATTCATGTTGATAATCAAAATATGATAAGTGGTAGCGACAAACAAGCTTTTCATCATTGTGGTTTCAGCTAATCTCCATGTTTTAAAAATAGAGGCCGTCACAATGGTGACAACTGTACCACTTATTTTTGAAACGGTTTTATGGACATCGATGTAATTCTAGCTACCCTGGACAAAGCATCGGAGTAACGATGGCAAATGCTATTGTTTCTCGCCCTAATTAGTGAGTCGGGGGGCCTCCCAGGAGAGATACATTTCTAAATCTACAACCGGTACATCACAGATCAAAACCATCATTATAAACTTATATAGTATATTGTTCGTTTTCACACAAACATTGAAAGAGCTTTTTGCGTCAAATTTTTAATTAGGAGAAACCGTTAAGTATACTGGGAAATTGTAAATCACTTTCCTCATAGAGCAGAACACGCTGTTATTATATCAAGGTTTACTGATTCTGGCACTTAAATGACAGCCAAAGGCTCATGAAATATGAGGGATTCAAATTCAAAAACAAAAAATAAGTAACTCTGCTCAAATTCCATCAAACAACCATAACAACGAGGAGGTCCCTGACCCCACTCCAAATAGGGGTCTCGGGGGAAAAAGACTCCACTTGTTTAGTGCATTACTTACATTAAACAGAAATTGGACAGATTTCACCAGGGTTTAGAGAAAATGGAAAAATGTAACCCCCCCCCCCCCCCCTTATTTAGAATGGATTGTATGGTTTAGCTAGAAATAGAAGTTACAGAAAAGCTAGAACGTGAGATTTGTTACAGAAAACGCTACAGGTAAACACAACCTGGGTTATGCAACACTGTAACCTTCAAGTCTATATTGGGGTAACTAAACTCACGATTCATCACTGTATAGGGTATTAATAATTATTAATTATTTACAAAAAAATGAACTCCTGTCATCCCTATAAATAGGTCCTTGTAATCTATATAGTAATCTGTATATATCTATAGTATTAAAATATATAAAGGTTATATAAAAGATGTATTAAAGCTTTAGGACAAGCAAACCTTTTATTACTTGACACCACAAATGTGATCTATCAGAATGTGTGTTTACTCTCACCTCCAGCTCCTTCCTTAATACCATGTTTTAGGACAGGAGTAGGCCACCTTCGACATTGCAGATGTTGTGGACAGCGTCGGAACTACCCTGCGGACCCCTGCGGCCATGGAGCCTGCCGCCAAGTATTGCAGCCCCCGTATATGTCTGTATATGTCTGTGTGTTTGTATGTATGTGTGTTTGTATGTCTGTGTGTGTGTGTTTGTCTGTGTGTATGTCGGTCTGTGTGTATGTCTGTGTGTGTGTGTGTCTGTATGTATGTGTCTCTCTGTCTGTGTGTGTATGTATGTTTGTTTGTATGTATGTATGTCTGTGTGTGTTTGTATGTCTGTGTGTGTGTATGTCTGTCTGTGTGTATGTCTGTCTGTGTGTATGTATGTGTCTGTCTGTCTGTATGTGTGTGTGTGTTTGTATGTATGTATGTATGTCTTGTGTGTATATCTGTGTGTATGTCTGTGTCTTGTGTGTATATGGCTGTGTGTGTGTGTATATATGTCTGTGTGTGTGTGTGTGTCTGTATGTGTGTGTCTGTCTGTCTGTCTGTGTGTCTGTGTATGTGTGTGTGTGTTTGTATGTATGTGTGTGTGTCTGTCTGTGTGTCTGTATATGTGTGCCTGTGTGTGTGTGTGTGTGTTTGCATGTATGTGTCTGTATATGTGTGTGTGTGTGTATGTGTGTGTTTGTATGTATGTGTGTCTCTATGTATGTGTGTGTCTATATGTATGTGTGCCTGTATGTGTGTGTCTGTGTGTGTCTGTGTGTGTCTCTGTATATATGTGTGTGTCTATGTGTGTGTCTGCATGTGTATCTGTTTGTCTGCATGTGTGAGGTGGCAACATATGGGAGGGAGAGGGGAGATGTATGGCGGGGGGTTGATGTATGGGGGGGGGCAGGGCAGTTTCTGCACCGGGGCCCCGTGGTTTCTAGTTTGTGGACTACATTTCCTATAATGCTCTTACAGCCATAATTCTGGTAAAACATTAGGGGAGATGTAGTCAACGACATTAGGAGTGCCGAAGTCTACCTTAGTTTTGCTTTGGGATTTGGTGTTCCAAAATAGATTATTGTAGGAAAAAAAAGATGATTGATATTAAAAGGGAAGGTCACCATTTTATTCACAGATCAAGTAAGAAGTGACCAACAGAGGGGAAAAAGGGAGAAGTAGTAAAACAATCTATATTCGTATATTATATAGTTAAAGGAACACAAATGTATTCCTGACCCTTTAGGGCAAAACCCACCATTTAGGGGGCTTTTCCCCCCTTGTCCCCCTTAAAGGTTAATAAAACTTACCTTATATCAAGCGGTGCGGTGGTCAGTCGGCACTGGCCCCACCCCCACTCCGCCTCCTTGATGACAGCATCAGAATTGCTGATTTTTAGCCAATCCAATAATTTCCCATCGGGAAAGCATTGGATTAGCTAAAATCGGCAAGGGGCAGCCTGAATGCAGTTTTGACCAATCAGCACCTCCTCATAGAGCGTGGGGACGCTAAACAGCAGTGCTGCCTTCTGTGCAGCACTGAGCCAGGAAGCACCTCCAGTGGCCACGTGGAGGTGTCCCTAGGGGCAGTGTTTGCATGAAAATGCCTGAAGGCAATGATTATACTCACCAGAACAACTACATTAAGCTATAGTTGTTCTGGTGACTATAGTGTCCCTTTAATAAAGATAAATAAATATGTAATTATTACTGCTCTTCTTTTTTTTTTCCTCCGTTGGTTTCTTTTTCTCCCTTGATCTGTGAACCAAATGGCAGAAAAATGTGTCTATATATTTAAATTACGTAGCTATTTTTGCGTCCTTTTGGTTTTGTGATTTGTTTTTCTAACCTTTTTTACTTTAACAAAATTCAGACAAACTGAACCGCCATATGGCTAACAATTCATCCATCCTGACAATAATTTTTTCTCATTTTCAGGTAAAGAGGCCAAAACAAATTATTTTTTTGACCATGAACATGTCTACCTTATACAAGAGAATAGAGTAGATTGGGAGCCTTTCACATTGACACAAAGAGTAATCCACCCTCACTGGGAGAATGTGAAGGAAGCAGGTGGAGGCATACGCAGTGTGGAGTAATCATGTCAAGCTGTTGATGATGTTTTATGAACAGTGATAGAGACGTTGTCAGAACAAATGGTCTTAGGTGGGATTATAAGGACTTCAGGCATGTATACATTCAGTTTAAAGTGATGAGAAGGAATCCGAGGGATTGCTGAGACGTGACCAGACTGCAGGTGGAAGTGGACAAACATTGTCTACATGTCACCACATTAACGAGAAGTGAGAAGTGGAGGGAATAATAAGGTCATTGAGTAACAACTCCCTGAGACCAAATAGAAAAGGTGACAGAAATCAGGAGGTCACTGCATGTGAAGTTATAAGTAACAAGTAGAGTTTGGCCTTGTTCGTACAGCACGTAATGAGAAGGTCATTGTGTGGTCAATAGCGGGACATGCAGACAATGTAACTGTGGCTCCTCACGTTGGTTTTCATTTTCCTATTTTCTTTAATCCATACTTTTTTTAGGGTTTATAACACATTCCGGTTTCTTAGTTACTTTGTGCGTTCAGCTTTCTCGTAAAACACACACATCACATGCTTGAGTTTTGTGTCATTAAGAACTAATCACAATTTTGTGTGCGATAATTATATTTAGTAACGACAGTAAAAAAAGAACTTAAATGGTTACACTACTACCAGTATATATATCAGTGTGTGAAAGAAAATTGAAAACAGCAACCAATACGAGTCACCGAAAATACTCATTCAAAAATAATGATAATAAATTGGTGCATTAAACAATTATACTTATGTAATTACTCTGTGTGATTTCTTCCTTTATAAAACACATTATAAAGAAACAAGACTCTTAGTGTCATACTGTTACACAATTTAGCATGTTTCCCAGATTCCGTCTGAAACAACCTCACTAATGTAGAATGGTACAGCGCCACTAACGTTGCTTCGTATGGGGATCAGTGGATCCAAACACAGAAGATGGAGCTTCTCTCTGCCTCCTTACACCACTTGCAGCATCTCTCACCGGTAAAGTGGGACTTAACATGCTCACACGCATTCAATAATTCCATAAGTATAACTGTTTAACGCACAATTTTATTATTAGTGATATTTGTATTTAGTCTATCTTCCATGGAGCCTCTGTCCATCCCCCGGGGATTCAGGATTCCAAATCTGAACATCTGGACCCTGATCTCAGCTGTGCAATATGGACTTTGGGCTATCCGTACAGTACAGCCATCTTGCCATAGTGGTTACACCTAAGAAACAAATAAGTAATTTGCAGTCATTTTGCTATATAGACGCAATCCACAGAGTGGAGCCTTTTTGTCTTAATAATCCCAATAAGACCAGTACTGGGTGGCCATTTTGCTGCATACATTTTAGATCCATCTACACAGCGCATCCATTTTGCCGCACTGATTCCCGATAGATCAGTCTGGTGCGGCCATTTTTCTGTATTGTGGTTCCATACAAACAGTCCATCCATCTTGCTGTGAGGAAATGACTAGTGAATGTCGTAGGCTCTGTTCCACATTACTGGCTGTCAAGTTCAGATAGGGAGAGTCTACAAATACCAGTTTCAGCCCATGACCCAGTGAGTTGTTTTGCAGCCCTGTGTGTTAGTTTGCATTTATTTTAACCTATGGCTGTTATTTTGACATTGTTATGTTCTGTTATCGTGACCTTTGGCTTGTTGTTGATTGTTGCCCGCTTCAACCCTTGGATAGGTTCTCATTATCCCACACTCTGGATTTGTGACCTCAGGCTAACACACAGTTGACCCATCTATAGCAGGTGGTTCTCTCTTTTCCTAAACTGAGTTGGTTCAGTTCTCTAATTCACACATATAGGCCAAACATTTTCCTTGTAATTCTGCCCTTAGTGGATACATTTTTGGGTGTCATTTGATTTTTATTCCCATCAGCAAAGAACAGAGACCATTGAGTTGTCTCCGTGGAATGACCGTTCTCTGTAGCCATGTACACTGGTTCTTGTGCCACATCTGGCTACACACCAGGTCACCTACCTACCAGGCACCATAACTCTGATTATCAACCTTCTAGCCGTCCAAACAGCTGCAATAGTCAGGGTGGGCACAGTGATTGGTTTGATGGGCTAGGAGAATTCTTGGTAGTCGAGGGCAAGGTCACAGGGTACTCTATACTAATAAATGTATAGTTTTATAGATAAAAGCTATTATAACACCAACAGAGGTATTTAACTAAAAGAATAAAGTGTAAGAGGGCTAAGAGACGATCAATCCGTAATCAATGAAAATAATCACATTAACACATCAAAATTAAAAAAAAGAACACATTTAGATTATGTAAACAGACCTCTCTATTCTGCAGTTTATCATTATATGTGATTAAAAAAGAGTTTCTGGACTTTGAATTTCCTACGAATTTGGTCTCCATGTTTAATTCAAAGATATCTTCGTTCACACCAAACATTGACTGATTAGTGATTATTGTGAGAATTAGCGTGTTTTACCAGTAACTCAATACTAACTCTCCATCGCCACCTGGTGTTTAAACTGTCCCATTGCAAGTCAAGGCATGCCGCAATTTGCAAGTGGGATGCAGTTTTCTAATGGCGTATTAACAGGGCATTATAATTGGTTCATTTCATTAACAGACGAGCTGTTGTTATCGTAGTGTTATGTACTTTCATTAAATTAGAACGCATCACAATTGCAGATCCGTTTACCACTTACCAGTTTTTGATACGTTTTCTGAACAATCTGTAATCCCAAGTACAGAAACTACTCAGCCCTTCACAGAAAATACTTAAATGGCCTAAAAAAACACACACAACAACAAATATAAATAAATAAAAATCTGCCCCAATTCAGTATAAAGCTTCAAGGCTATTATGTTGTGACCTCATTGGTCTGAAAATAATTCTGGAGATAATTCGCAGACGTTAGGGAGGGACAGAAACATTTGGATGAAAAATATATTGTAAAAATTAATAAACTGAGAAAGAAAATGTAATAATGATTGTTTTATTATTTCCATTATTTTCCTTCCTGTGTGATTTAGTAGTAAAATATCATTTTAACAAATAAAATCGTGCAAAGCAAATGAATAGCAAAATTTGAGTGTGCGTGCAAAATATTACCTTTACAAGTCTTAAAAGAGTATAGTACCGGGCACGTGTAACATTATATCAAACAACGTGCGAAAATAATTGTACAATTCTGAAATTTACTAAAAGCCACTATTTGAATAGTAAAATATATCTAGAGCTAAATACAAAAAAGGTACAAATATTTTGTTTTTTTGTACGTTACTAACACATGCTTCCAACGTGTTTTAATTTACTTTTCGAGACACCCCTTCAGTAAATCCTTCTATCTTGGTCTGTTTTGGTTTTCACACGAGTATTGGGGCTGTTTTGGTAATCGTTCGACCAAAGGTGCTCTAATTGACTAGAAATGCTGTTTATTCACAGCAATTTTTTAGCCTTCACACTTTAGCAAGATCCAATGGCAGCTCCCCTGAGAGCATGTGGAATGCAATAATTCCCTAATAACAGCTTTGCCAGCTTTGCGGTCCAACTCTCAGCCCTATCGCCCACTCCGTGAAGAAATACGAGGAATCCCGAATGTTCTGGGATGTTTCGATTTTGTATAATTAAACATGTTGTATATACTTAATGCACATTATTTGGCTCGCACGCAATCAGACTCATTTCATATGACAAGCATGGCTAATTTTACCAGTTACAGTAAGCATGCCCAAACAATATTAATATTATTCACTACAAGTCACACAATCTGATTATAAATCTACCATGACACGATTTCATGCTTCCGATTATTGCCTGTCCAATTACATAGATTGGGATATTTAATATAAGTTAAAATTCTGTTAAGAAATAAAAAATACTTTTACATTGACGCTGTCAGTTCCAATAATCAGTATTCACTATTAGTTCTGCTGTTTGACATTTTGACAATTAGATAATTATTATTCAGCCATGAAGTACTTTTATAAATATTTTGTGAGATCTTTTCCAGTTGGGTGTTTCAGATTGCGTCATCCCTCAAAACTTTCTATTGCGGCATAGCTGACACCCCTGTGTGAGAGTGTTTAAAGGGTCCATATCGGAATGACCCATTCGTCTTAGAGTGAGCTCTCAGAACACGCTAATGATTGTGTAACACTGGTTAGAAATGTTTACTACGTGTTTGGTTTTTCTGCTGTATCACTGGACCATATTATATTGCCTGTGTGCGTTATACTTTGTAAATTAAATTACACTTATTATATTTCCTATATATGTGCATTATATTGCCTTTGTACAGAGTCTGTGTGTTGTATTATATTATTTTGGCTATGCGTGTTATATTGCATGCCCGTGCTATATTGTGTGTAATAGACTTCTACACAGTGAGAATATTTGGCCCGGACAAACCCCCAAAAAAATTGTTTTAGGGGGTGAGGGGTTGGACGAATTTTAGCCTAGTGTTGATGCAGTTTGGCAGAATTTTGGTACCAAAAAATTGATTGTAAGCTGGAATCAGATGAAGCAAAAGCCATGAAAATTGTCCAGTAAGTAAGAAAGTTGCCTTGGCACTCACCCTTAAAACAAATAAGAACAAAATCTTGCCCTGGTGCATCGTCAGCGTACAAATACATATTGAAAAGAGTAGTAGGTGCACTCGTAGGTCTTTTTGCAAGGTGAATCTTTTATTTTGATTGCATTTACATTTTAAAAAGTCCCGATCAACGTTTCGACCCCTATAGGGTCTTTTTAAAGATCTTGATGTTTGTCATGTTTGATGTTGATCAGGATGTTTGTCATGTTTATATTATAGTATAATGATTGGAGAATTTCCTCGCCATTTGGTTCACAGATCAAGTGAGAAAAAGTAATTTAAAAAAGAGGAAAATGGTTAAAGTGTCTGCGTTACATTGTATAAATTATGGTGTGCATGCTCTATATATTGGATATTGTACAAATTGTTGCATAGCATTGTGTCGTGTTATATGCATATATTACATTGTGTGCATTCTGTTGGCTGTGTGCATTAGATTATGTTTATTATGCTATACATATAATGTAGCCTGTGTGCTTATATTATATTTATGTATCCCATTGCCTTTATGCATTCTGTGGGTATCATGTTATTGGTATTACTCTGTTTATTATTTGTATTATATTAGATGGTATTGTATTATTTGTATTACGTATATAGTATTGTATTTTTTGTATTATATAGTTTTGTATTATGTGTATTATATTAGATGGTATGGTATTATTTGTATTTTATTACATAGTATTTTTTTGTTTGTATGATATTGCATTGTATTATTTATATTATATTACAAAGTATTTTATTATTTGTATTATATTATATGGTATTGTATTTTTGTATTATATTACATAGTATTTTATTATTTGTATGATATTATTCAATTGTATTATTATATTAAATTACATAGTATTTTATTATTTGTATTATATTATATGGTATTGTATTTTTGTATTATATTACATAGTATTTTATTATTTGTATTATATTATATTATTGCATTGTATTATTTGTATTTTATTATATAGTATTGTATTATTTTATTATATTATTGCATTGTATTATTATATTATATTACATAGTATTTTATTATTTGTATTATATTACATAGTATTGTATTATGTGTATTATATGGTATTGTATTATTTGTATTTTATTACATAGTATTTTATTATTTGTATGATATTATTGCATTTTATTATTTGTATGATATTAGATGGTATTGTATTATTTGTATTATATTATTGTATTGTGTTATTTGTATTATATTATATTATTGCATTGCATTTTTTGTATTTTATTACATAGTATTTTATTATTTGTATGATATTATTGCATTGTATTATTATATTATATTACATAGTATTGTATTATTTGTATTTTATTACATACCATTTTATTATTTGTATTATATTACATAGTATTGTGTTATGTGTATTATATTGTATGGTATTGTATTATTTGTATTATATTATATTCCAGGCATATCATTATTAATCAGTGCAGTCCAAGTTGTGTAAGTGAAGTATCGATGGTCCTTTCAGGATGCCCCTTACCATAAAGTATTAATAATAGTGTAATAAGTAAGGCTGTATTAAAGCATAGTATAGACAGAGGGGAACAGGTGATGCCTGGTACATCATTCCCTCTTGCCATACCAGATCTGTGCACAAAGAATTTGCTTCCCTTCCAAATGAGCTGTTGTTATGTCTATTGAGCTGGGATTTAGGCATACCACAGGCTTTGTGACGAATGTTTTATATAAAATGGAGAGATGCAGTAAGTAACCAGTGAACTGCACCTGCTGGTAGGAATGTAGCAGGACCTTCAATATATCCCCCTCTCCCTTTAACAGCTGGGTGAGGTCAAATATGCCCCAAAAGCAGTCATCCTCCTGCATGTACCAGCTGGTAAAATCCAAAATTATATTAGGGCAGGCCTTGCCTTCCATGGCTGGTGACATCTTACTTGCCAGGCAGGCCAGGGGGTCAAACAGGGTCAATCCTATGGTCACAGACTCCTGAGTGCAATTTACTTTTGGTACCCAGGTGGGCATGGTCATATTTAATAACTCCTAGGGGCTGTAATCGGGTAATGGGCAGTAGCAGGGCTGGACTAGGAACATTTTTGGCCCGGATGTTTTTCAATCACAGCGGTGTCAGAGAGGGTGTGTTTTGTCATCTCAAAGTGAGCATGTTGGTTCAATGAGCAGATCCCTGATGAAGAGCTCTAGCATGAGAAAAAGACCCAGTATTTGTTCTGCGTAGTGCAAGCAAATGTAATAACATGCTTGCGGCTGGTATTTACATAAGTGGGATACCACAGGACAAAAGGGCTAGGAAAGCGTATTATGCATATGTTTTGAAGCCTGCTTGTTCGATTGCGTGTGTGTAGATTGTGCAGATTGTGGTTGTGGCGAAACCAACTTCGCCACTGTGAACTGGAGAAGCCTGGTTGCTCGCCTGCTGCCTTTAGATTATGGACCGGCAGCTAAAGAGTTAATTTCACTGTGCAGAAGGATTTATTTCTCCCTTTCTGCACAGCCGTTCGGTAGATTCTATCTACCGAACAAACAGCCTGTTTGCAACCTCCCCAGAGCCGTGGGAAGCCGGCCAGCGCCGTTAATTGGCCACCCAGAAGCTGGAGTGTGCTGCCAATTTACCTTCCTGAAGCTGCGGGTAACCGCAGCTTAATTGATTGTTACTGGGTGGCCGCTGTTACACTTAGCGGCCGCTAGGTTGCGGTGTTCTGGAGCTCCCCGGGCAGCCAGCGCTTTTCTGCCCGGCTTTCATGCAACAAACCTGGACACTTTTACGTGCAGGCACCGCTGAACCTCCAGCCCCTGGTTCTAATTCGTATGGATTAAACGAATGCATGTAAATTCGGTAGTTTGTTTTATGTGAATGCTTTAACCCAGATAGCCATGCCATGGAGCCTGTTTGTATAATTAAAGACTTTGGCTCCATGGCAATTAAAATGTATTTGTGTGGTCTGAGTGTCATTCACCTAATAATGTGCACTCAGACCTGAGCTATCTGGGGATATGTTAAATGTCTGTGTTTTATGTATAAAATGTGTCTTTACGTATTTTAAAGTGATAGTCTGTCCTTGTGTCCCCACATGTGTAATGGAGTCTTGCCTTTGTCCTGGGAGATAATTGAATTACTTATCTAATTATCTCCAGGACAGAGAGGAGGAAGCCAGGATGCATTGTGGGAAAGTATTGTGGCTGTATGTACTAATCTGATACATGTCTGTCTGCTGTTTCAGTATCCCATTTGTCCACCAGGTGGGAGACCTGCATAAATACTGGGCAGGTAGCCCTCAGTAAATCAGTTCCTGCTTAACCCTCAAAGCGATGTGTCGTCTCGTTCTTTGGGGGAATTGGATTATATGCTGACTGCCAGGAGTGTAAGGAGATTGTATGCTTTTCCTGTTCGGCTGATTCCAGGGTTCGTGTGTTTCTAGTTCGGGAGTTGGTGAATTCGTGTAGTTTGCAGTTCGGGAGATTGGTGATTGCAGTAGCTGCTGGTCTATGGGAAAGGGGATTATCGCCTAAATGGTTTTTATCCCCTTCTGAGCGAAATGGTCCGCAACAGTGGTATGGTATTTTGTGTAAATAGGTCGCTTTCAGTCGTGTTTGTGGTGTAATATCTGTGGCTAGGGGCTGTAGAGAGTGCGTGTGTATAGGGGGCATAGTGTGTTTAGGGGTTGTGGAGAGTATGTGCATATGTGCTGTAGTGTGTGTGTGTGTATGTGTGTGAGAGGAGTACAGTGTGTGTGTGAGATGGGTGCTGTGAGTGTGCATGTGTGTGTGAGGGTGCTGTGTGTGTGAGTATGCTGTGAGTGTGCTGTGTGTGTGCTGTGAGTGTGCTGTGTGTGTGCTGTGAGTGTGCTGTGTGTGTGCTGTGAGTGTTAAGGGAGCTGTGTGTGTGAGGGTGCTGTGAGTATGCTGTGTGTATGTGTGTGTGTGTGTGTGCGTGTGTGTGTGTGTGGGTGGGTGATGTGTGTGAATATGTTTGGAGGAATTGTTTGTGTTGGGGGGAGACAGATTAAGTTAAATATATTAAATATGTTGTTTTTTTAATTAAAGGGACACTATAGTCACCCAGACCACTTCAGCTCAATGAAGTGGTGTGTGTGTCAGGTCCCTCTAGGGTTAACCCTGCCTGCTGTAAACATAGCAGTTTCCGGACAGCCACTAAAGTCGCATCGGCAATGATTGAGGCATATTTCGCCTCCATCATGCAGAGCGTCCATAGGAAAGCATTGAAAAATGCTTTCCTATGGACACTTTGAATGCGCGCATGCGCATTCAGCTTCGCTGACGTTGGCAGGGGAGGAGAGGTAAGGGAGCCCGGCGATGGAAGAAGGTGAGTAACTGAAGGGGTTTTAACCCTTTCAGCACCATGGGAGGGGGACCCTGAGGGTGGGGGCACCAATTTGTTTTCCTGACACTATAGTGATCCTTTAAAAAAAAAATTAATAATAATAATTATAACCCCTCTCCCTTTTTACCTTGTTGTGAGTGAACTCTAGCCTGCGGGGCTAAAGTTCACTATCGCAAGATCTGCTGGCTAGAGTTTCCCCAGGTCCTCTTCTCGCTCCCTCCCCAGCCAGCAGCCGCATATCAGTGCCCGTGGGCCGGTGAGGGAGATCTTTGATCTCCCCACCTGGCCTATGAAGGCACACAGGAGGGCCAGCGCTTGGATATTGCCGGTTCTGCATGGGCCAGCAGGGAGGATCCTGTGATCTCCCCTGCTGGCCTCGGCCCATGGCCATCGTGCCCCACCGGGCATTTGCTCAGTATGCACAATGGACAGTCCCTGCCTGGGCAATAGTTTGGGATTGTTGCAGTAATGGGGGACTAGGGGCAGTAGAATGGGATTGGAGCAGAAGTGGGGTGATGTAGTGGGGAATTGGGGCAGTAGAATGGGATTGGGGAAGTAGTCGCGGGTAAGGGGCTGTAATGGGGGTTAGGTGCTGTAGTGGGGGATTGGGGCAGTAGAATGGGATTGGGGCAGTAGTTTGGGGTTAGGGGCTGTAGTGGGGGATTGAGGGCAGTAGAATGGGATTGGGACAGTAGTGGGGGGTTAGACGCTGTAGTGGGGGATTGGGGCAGTAGAATGGGATTGGGGCAGTAGTCGGGGGTTAGGGGCTGTAGTGGGGGATTGAGGGCAGTAGAATGGGATTGCAATGGTAGTGGGGGGTTAGGGGCTGTAGTGGGGGATTGAGGGCAGTAGAATGGGATTGGAATGTTAGTGGTGGGTTAGGGGCTGTAGTGGGGGATTGAGGGCAGTAGAATGGGATTGCAATGGTAGTGGGGGGTTAGGGGCTGTAGTGGGTGATTGAGGGCAGTAGAATGGGATTGCAATGGTAGTGGGGGGTAAGGGGCTGTAGTGGGGGATTGAGGGCAGTAGAATGGGATTGGAATGTTAGTGGTGGGTTAGGGGCTGTAGTGGGGGATTGAGGGCAGTAGAATGGGATTGGGATGGTAGTGGGGGGTTAGGGGCTGTAGTGGGGGATTGGGGCAGTAGAATGGGATTGGGAGAGTAGTGGGGGGTTAGGGGCTGTAGTCGGGGATTGGGGAAGTATAATGGGATTGGGGCACCATTAGGTAAATTGTAATTCATAAAAGTAACAACTTATATTACAAGCTGCACTTTTTGTAAAATAAAAATGGAGGACACACTTTTCACACATAAAGCATTTCAGTGACCGGAACTTGGGCTGTGGAGCGTTCCGGTGAGTGTTTCTAACCATATGTGTCAATATGTTTTATACCTTATTAGTGCACCAAAAACCTACATTCGCAGTAATTGTGGGAAAGATCTTTTGTATAGTTTTATCCTATTGCGTCAGATCAGATTGTCTTTAACCCTTGATGGACAGTATGAGTTACTGTGACTTGGACATGGAGCATTGACATATGAGTAGATCCAGTTTGTATGTAATCTCTGTCTTTGCATGGCTTACAGTGTTACACTAACAGGTATTGTATGTATTCATTTATTGGTCAAGATTTGTACTGTTAGAACCGAGATACAAAAAGGGGAAATCACTAAATATAAAACAAGAGCTAACCAAACAGGTCTCACTAACACCCCGTAAAACATATAAAAACAAAGAATATATATACACACAAGTCAAAAAAGATATAGAAGGAAAGCTAATAGCCAATAAAAAATACAACCTGATAAAAAATTAAATATATAGTAAAACAAGCTAGGAGAGAAAAAAAACACACAAACAGTGTAATGTAGCTGGGAACAATATAAGGGAGAAGTAGAGCACTCGCAAGATGGTAACAAATGATAGGTCCATCTCTCCTTGGGGATATATCCAGGACTTGTGTCTGGTCCCAATAGATGTCTTGTAACATGAAATCTCTAATAATGTGTAAGAAGAGAAAATAGTGTAATCCCATTTCATCAAAGAACAATTTAATGGATATAATGCACTTAGAAACAGAGCAAACACATTTGCATATCTCCACAAACGGTGGACCTCAGGATCCGATGGAAGACTGGCAGCCCCACAGAAAAAAGTAGATAGCAGCTAAAAGATCGATAAAACAAAGATAAAATAAGTTACAGCAATCCAATGTGTTTCATCCCACTAATGGGGGCTTCTTCAGGGAAAAGCACTTCTGAGAAAGCCTCTTGCCAGGTGAAACACGTTAAGTGTATTTGTGACGAAAGTAACGTCGTCACTCGCTTTTGGAGGGGCCTGTTTGCCAGCCTCTTGCCTCAGGACTATGGGTCCTGCAATATACCTTGCCCAATGCACTTTAAAAGGCTCTGTTCATTTGAAGTATGTACTTTTGTACTCCAGACAGAGAGACCGACCATTAGCTCTAATTCTCTGGAACTGTTTTGGGCATGGAACCATGTGCACGGTCGGTCAAAAATAAGACTTCCAGGAAATTTCTGAACCCCTGAAATGATCTGGGTGATTTTTGGATATGTTGGTCACCCAGATCAGGGCTGTCAGGGGATTGTGGGATTTTATGTATTTTTAGGGTACTTTTGGGCTGTTTAAAGAAAGTATGTTTTTTCTGTGATTGGAGATAATTTGATTAGAATAAGTACAGTTACTGATCCAATTATCTCCCAAGCAGAGGGGAGGGATTGTGTGCTGTGTGTCGTTGTAACGAGAATATACCCCTACACGCAGGATCCAGCCAAACAGAAGACAGCACAGAGGAGAGATACGTCTACCGGACCTTAGAGTGGCCGGACTCGACGTAATAGGAGAAGTACAGAGTCAGGAACGATCCGAGGTCAAGGGCACAAAGAGACAGCGTAAATGAGAACTAGCCGGGGTCTGGTACACAGGAATCAGCAAGCCGGCAAACAGTACAGACAAGGATAAAGCGAAAACGAAGTCAGAATACAAAGCCAAGGTCAAATACGGAGTAACACAACTGAACACAACAAGCACTAAAGGGAACTGTAGCAGAAACCACGATAGGGCAAGGAACTAAGGGAAAAGGGTAAGTATAAGTAGCCTTAAAACTAATGTGATTGGCTCCTGTCACTTCCACACCCCCAAAAGGTAAGTGTATGGGGTGATTGGCATGACAGGAGCCAATGGGAGCCTTTTTGCAATTTAGGCTCCCACTGTCTCTTTAAGAGCGCGCCCGAGACTCGCGGCACGCTCTTAGCTGCAGGCGGGACTTGTGACCGCAACTCGCGGTCACTGCCCGTCTTCCTGTTTGGAGAGTCGGATGAGCCGCGCGCGGCTCGTGCAGCCGCAGGACCGCGCGTGGCTTGAAGAGAGGACCGCGGCCGGCCCCCGGATAAGGTAAGTAACGCTACAGTCGTGCCTTGTAACCTTATTGTTATTGGTCTGTGAAGTTTCAAATCTGTCCCCCACAAGGGCGCACCCCTTACATGGGGATTGTCATATAAGGCCAAGTGTGGCTCCCATTAAAGAGAGATTCGTTTACCCCTTCATGTTCCATTCAAGTCTTGGCTCATGTTTGGGGGATTGGAGAACTACATTCACTCTGGGGATCGCTATATCACAATACTTCCCTGAGTATAATCATTACCTTTTATAAGCACTGTTCCTGCTACACTCTCTGGACTAGGAGAGGTCTACTCACTGGAAGCAGGATCCTGGTCTTGGGTCCAGGGTGGGTGGAGGACAGCGAGACCCCAACCAAGCTGCGGTGGTTCATGTGGTTTACGGTGGTTATGGTGTTCCAGTACAGTGCTTATGGTGCTCGCAAGTACTAGGAAGCAGCGATTGACGGAGGTACCCAGTCGGGGTGCCAGGAAGCCCATCACAGTATTTATTATTATTATTATCTACCTCACTTTGAGTGTATTTTTTTGGTTTTATATATTTTTTTATTTTTATATTAATTATCTTTAAATAAAAGTACTTTTTTATTGGACCAACCTTTGCTGCTATTCTGCTTGAACAACCGTATCCATGGTGTGGATTGTACCACCCAAGCCAGAGCAATAGAGCAGTCCACATCTGCTCCATCAAATGTGAGTAAATTTCTCACCACTTTAGTTGTATTCTTTGCCTTACGGTACACACTATTTTGGTTTTTATTTTTCCTTTACTCCTATATTTCTGGAGGGAAAAGACCATCATCTATACTTACAAGTGGGCACTGCACTATAATATCCTAAGCCCATATCCGCAGAGCAGCTATATCCATAGGCGGGGATTGTTCCGCCCAGGCATTCAAGTTGGAGCTACAATTTTAACTCCAGGAAATTGTGAGTGTATTTCTTTTGTTTTATTCTTTTTATTTGGACATACTACACTATATATTTTCCCTTTTTTTCTTTTTCTCTCTGCATTTATATATATATATTTTTAAGGACACTTTAGGCACTGCACCACGCCTTGTACTTTCTTCAGGGATATGTCTAACTCTTGAGATGATCTCCCTTAAATACCCAATATTGATATACTGATTGTAGAATTCGCTGCAGTTGGTCTCGGCATGGATTCCACCCTGGAATGCACGTGTTACTGCTGCTTCTGTATTCAATAATATCTGCCTTAGAATTGGGCGGAAGTGTTAGAGGTGTAGTTGTTTTGGGGACTTTTTGTTGTGGAAAAATATAAACAACAACTTGTGTGTAGTTTTTGCCTTTGAATGTAGGGTTGTGTTTGTACCAAGTGTTGGCGTATAATAGCAGGCATGCATTTGTGTGTAGTGTTGGCTTTTGTATGTGGGGTTGTGTTTGTATGTAGTGTTGAAGCTTAAGTTCAGTGGTGTATTTGTTTGTAGTGTTGGCGTTTGAATGTTGAGATGTATGCACATATACACATACACTGCCATACACACACTGTGATACACATACACACACAGAGATATACACACACTGTGATACACATACACACAGATACACACACACTAAAACACATGCAGATACACAGATATACACACTGACACAAAAAAAAACAAAGTTTCGGCTAAGAAGCCTTTATCAAGGGAGCATGCTCCCTTGATAAAGGCTTCTTAGCCGAAACGTTGGGGTTTTTTGATTGACTCTGTCCCTGCTTCTCACTGAACTTGGTATGCTTTTTTGTATTTTGTTATATGTTTGGGTTTTGTTTATACTAGGATTACAGTGGTCTTTTTGCTTGTCATTTCTTACATCTACATACCACGCATTGCGTGTTTATATATGCTCATAATTGTTTTCAGTTATATACTTTACAATAATATGACTTTGTATTCTTGTTGTGAATATCTATAGAGACATTCCTATAGTATATACCCATATTAATAAAGATTTTTTGTATATATAAAGATTTGGTTGTGCTCCTTACTCTATTTATATTGTTATGTATTCTGGGCTCTTTAGGGGATAGAGCCTTATGTGGGTGAGCACCCAGTACTTGCTTAGTTTAGCCTCTTTTTTGGGGGCCAGTTTGTCGTTTAGTGAGTGTGCCCACCTTATCTCATTTTCATTATCTTTGATTACACACACATACAGTGACAGACATACTGACCCACACACACACATGATGGCAAAATTTACATTTTCATAACCACCCTCCAGTTTTCTACCTTTTGCCCCCTCCCCCCCCTCCATGGGGTTGACTGTGATGGCTAAGGCTGTTGGGAGTTAGGGGCTGGCTCTCCTGGCCCAGCCCCTCTCCTCACTGCCTACTCCCTCCTGCACGGCTCTGGGAGGAAGTAACCGGCTGTTACTTCCTCCTATGCTGCCGAAAGAAGGTGTCAAGGTTTCACTGTTAAAGAGCCACAGCGCCCGACCGGGCCCCTGCTGACAAAGACAAATGCCCACCAGGTGGCCCTTAGTGTATGGGACACTTAGTGTGTGGACCCCCAACTGCGCCTGCAGGCCCATGGAGGAAAAAACTAAATTGTTGGAGGTAGTAGGCCTATGGGACAGCTGCTTTGGGCCCTCCAGGAATAACTGGGCCCAGGGCAGCTGCCCCATTTGCCCCACATTAAAGATAGCCCTGCATTGCCCAGAGTATGCAACGTAAAGGGATGTTTGGTTTTTTTCAGGAAAGTTTTTATTTACTTATATTAATACTTGTGAGCACCTTTTTTCCTTTGTAATTTGAATTCATTTTCTTAATTTATATTAATTACCAAATTTAGGATTACAATGTTTTTTTTTCAATGCACGCAGCGAACTGCCAGAGGTGAGCTCTTTAATTGCACGTTGCAAACCTCCAGGTATTGACTGATTCTTGGAAGATACTCCACTTCATTTATTATACACTTCTCACCATTTTATTATTTTTTATTATTATTATAGCAATCTTATCAACTTTACATGTGGGTTTTCAGTGAATTTATTTCACCAATATTCAGTAGTGTAACTATAGTAGTCACAAGGGGTTGCCTGCGACTGGTGGGCCGGCATAACTTCAGGGCTGGTAAGTTCTGGGTTACTGCCAGGAGTGGAACGCACAGCACATCGCTCCCCTCCTGCCAGTCCTGCATGTAACATGGCTAAGTGGACAGGAAGTGCTCTCAGCCATGCTACATAGAGGTACAGAACAGGTACAGAAGGGGAGGGGAATGAGGGAGAGACTTAAGGAAGGGGTGGGGGGAGAAAGACACATGGAGGGGCTATGGGTGAGTTTGTGACACATGGAGGGGCTGGGTGGTAATGACACACATGGGGGAGTGAGACACATAGAGGGTCTGGGCAGTGAATGAGACACATTGGGGGATGAGGCACATGGAGGGGCTATGGGGGAGAGTGTGACACATGGAGGGGTTGGGTGGGAATGACACACATGGGGGAGTGAGACACATAGAGGGGCTATGGGTGAGAGTGTGATACATGGAGAGGCTGGGCGGTAAATGATACACATGGGGGAATGAGACACATGGAGGGGCTGGGGGAAATTAGACACATGGGGGATGAGACACATGGAAGGGCTATGGGCAAGAGTGTGACATATGGAGAGGCTGGGCGGCAAGTGATACACATGGGGGAATGAGACACATGGAGGGGCTGGTTGAAATTAGACACATGGGGGTGAGACACATGGAAGGGCTATGGGCAAGAGTGTGACATATGGAGAGGCTGGGCGGCAAATGATACACATGGGCGAGAGTGTGACACATGGAGGGGCTGGGCGGTAAATGAGACACATAGGGGGATGAGACACATGGAGGGGCTATGGGCGAGAGTGTGACACATGGAGGGGCTGGGGGAAATGAGACACATGGGGGGTGAGACACATGGAAGGGCTATGGGTGAGAGTGTGACACATGGAGGGGCTGGGCGGTAAATGAGACACATGGGCAAGATTTTCCAATGTATTCAACAATTACCCACCCCCTCTATTTCCCAATTCCCTGCCCATCCTAGCAATAAATACCTGAATCTGACCATTTTCCTTTCTCCTGTTCAGAGCCTTGTATTCAGCTAAACAGCCAGAAAAAAGAGAGACTTCATTTTCACTAATCTCTATCTACCAGGATTCATTCTAACTTAATAAAATTATTCTCCAGCTGCTTGGCAGCTCACTCAGTTACCTCCTCATTCCCTTTCCAAGTGACCGGTGTTTGCAACTATCCTTAATCCTCTCTGGCCTTCGCCTCCATAGTCCCCAGATACGTCTTGTCTCAACTCCCCATTTTAACCTTTAGATTGTAAGCTCACGTGCTGACAAGTGATATAAAATATCTCCATTCACAGGCAGGGCCCTCTTTACCTTTTGTTTTGTGTATGTTGTACTGTCTTTTTTCCCAATTGTACAACACTGCGGAGTTTATTGGTGCTTTGTAAAATGCCGGTAATAATAATACATACATGCATAACACTAAGTACATGTAATCTACTGAATGGCCAGTAGGTGGAAGTCGGCCACTCTGTATTTCAAATTGATTGTATGCCAAAAGAATATTGGGAACATGAAATTGCACTTTGTCTGTGCAAATGCTTTTTAAAGAAATATTATAAAATAGCTTATTAGGGTTTAGAGTGTTCCTTTATTGCTTTAGATAATGGAGCATTGTGCCAAAAAAAAAAACCAAAACAATGAACTCTCCTCCCTTAATGAAAGTGTGTATAGCTGTTTCCAGCCTGTGTTATGGATGGGTGTTACAGCCTCCTTGTAGGGTGATATTCTATGGACTGTGTTATATTCTGTATGTGTCTAGGTGGTATTGTGTGTGATATATATCCATGTTGGCTGTGTATCATGTGTGTGAATTTACACAACAAGAAAATATGGAGGATACAGATATGCCTGAAATACAGTTCAGTAAAGAATATGTATTTTAAGACTTAGCATTTAATAAATTGGCTAAAAAGTCCACTTAGTGGACTATAAGGAACAAGAAAACCCTCAGGCAAAAAGCAAAAATAATATATATATATATATATATATATATATATATATATATATAAATCGTACTATAGAAAGAAAAAAACGATACACATAAAGATAGATAACACTTGATTGGCACCTTAATGCATTCTCGTAAAGATATGGGATCTGCAAAACATAGATAAAGGGGGTCAGAGCTAAGTATCTATGGTGATATGGTGCAATGAATAATATGCTCCTTGATACTGGTAATCAAGGATGGACCATAATATAATAATATGCTCCTTGATACTGGTAATCATGGATGGACCGTAATATAATAATATGCTCCTTGATACTGGTAATCAAGGATGGACCGTAATATAATAATATGCTCCTTGATACTGGTAATCAAGGATGGACCGTAATATAATAATAATAATATGCTCCTTGATACTGGTAATCAAGGATGGACCGTAATATAATAATAATAATATGCTCCTTGATACTGGTAATCAAGGATGGACCGTAATATAATAATATGCTCCTTGATACTGGTAATCATGGATGGACCGTAATATAATAATATGCTCCTTGATACTGGTAATCATGGATGGACCGTAATATAATAACATGCCCCTTGATACTGGTAATCAAGAATGGACCGTAATATAATAATATGCTCCTTGATACTGGTAATCATGGATGGACCGTAATATAATAATATGCTCCTTGATACTGGCAATCATGGATGGACCGTAATATAATAATATGCTCCTTGATACTGGCAATCATGGATGGACCGTAATATAATAACATGCTCCTTGATACTGGTAATCATGGATGGACCGTAATATAATAATATGCTCCTTGATACTGGTAATCATGGATGGACCGTAATATAATAACATGCCCCTTGATACTGGTAATCAAGAATGGACCGTAATATAATAATATGCTCCTTGATACTGGTAATCATGGATGGACCGTAATATAATAATATGCTCCTTGATACTGGCAATCATGGATGGACCGTAATATAATAATATGCTCCTTGATACTGGCAATCAAGGATGGACCGTAATATAATAATATGCTCCTTGATACTGGTAATCAAGGATGGACCGTAATATAATAACATGCTCCTTGATACTGGCAATCATGGATGGACCGTAATATAATAATATGCTACTTGATACTGGTAATCAAGGATGGACCGTAATATAATAATATGCTCCTTGATACTGGTAATCATGGATGGACCGTAATATAATAATATGCTCCTTGATACTGGCAATCATGGATGGACCGTAATATAATAATATGCTCCTTGATACTGGTAATCATGGATGGACCGTAATATAATAATATGCTCCTTGATACTGGTAATCATGGATGGACCGTAATATAATAATATGCTCCTTGATACTGGTAATCAAGGATGGACCGTAATATAATAATATGCTCCTTGATACTGGTAATCAAGGATGGACCGTAATATAATAATATGCTACTTGATACTGGTAATCATGGATGGACCGTAATATAATAATATGCTCCTTGATACTGGTAATCAAGGATGGACCGTAATATAATAATAATAATATGCTCCTTGATACTGGTAATCAAGGATGGACCGTAATATAATAATATGCTCCTTGATACTGGTAATCAAGGATGGACCGTAATATAATAATATGCTACTTGATACTGGTAATCATGGATGGACCGTAATATAATAATATGCTCCTTGATACTGGTAATCAAGGATGGACCGTAATATAATAATATGCTCCTTGATACTGGTAATCAAGGATGGACCATAATATAATAATATGCTCCTTGATACTGGCAATCATGGATGGACCGTAATATAATAATATGCTACTTGATACTGGTAATCAAGGATGGACCTTAATATAATAATAATAATATGCTCCTTGATACTGGTAATCATGGATGGACCGTAATATAATAATATGCTCCTTGATACTGGTAATCAAGGATGGACCGTAATATAATAATATGCTCCTTGATACTGGTAATCAAGGATGGACCGTAATATAATAATATGCTCCTTGATACTGGTAATCAAGGATGGACCGTAATATAATAATAATAATATGCTCCTTGATACTGGTAATCAAGGATGGACCGTAATATAATAATAATAATATGCTCCTTGATACTGGTAATCAAGGATGGACCGTAATATAATAATATGCTCCTTGATACTGGTAATCATGGATGGACAGTAATATAATAATATGCTCCTTGATACTGGTAATCATGGATGGACCGTAATATAATAACATGCCCCTTGATACTGGTAATCAAGAATGGACCGTAATATAATAATATGCTCCTTGATACTGGTAATCATGGATGGACCGTAATATAATAATATGCTCCTTGATACTGGCAATCATGGATGGACCGTAATATAATAATATGCTCCTTGATACTGGCAATCATGGATGGACCGTAATATAATAACATGCTCCTTGATACTGGTAATCATGGATGGACCGTAATATAATAATATGCTCCTTGATACTGGTAATCATGGATGGACCGTAATATAATAACATGCCCCTTGATACTGGTAATCAAGAATGGACCGTAATATAATAATATGCTCCTTGATACTGGTAATCATGGATGGACCGTAATATAATAATATGCTCCTTGATACTGGCAATCATGGATGGACCGTAATATAATAATATGCTCCTTGATACTGGCAATCAAGGATGGACCGTAATATAATAATATGCTCCTTGATACTGGTAATCAAGGATGGACCGTAATATAATAACATGCTCCTTGATACTGGCAATCATGGATGGACCGTAATATAATAATATGCTACTTGATACTGGTAATCAAGGATG
Source organism: Pelobates fuscus (assembly GCF_036172605.1). Lineage (NCBI taxonomy): Eukaryota > Metazoa > Chordata > Amphibia > Anura > Pelobatidae > Pelobates > Pelobates fuscus. Next base: position 134,378,085 of record NC_086327.1, read on the forward strand.
GACCGTAATATAATAATATGCTCCTTGATACTGGTAATCATGGATGGACCGTAATATAATAATATGCTCCTTGATACTGGCAATCATGGATGGACCGTAATATAATAATATGCTCCTTGATACTGGTAATCATGGATGGACCGTAATATAATAATATGCTCCTTGATACTGGTAATCATGGATGGACCGTAATATAATAATATGCTCCTTGATACTGGTAATCAAGGATGGACCGTAATATAATAGTATGCTCCTTGATACTGGTAATCATGGATGGACCGTAATATAATAATATGCTCCTTGATACTGGTAATCAAGGATGGACCGTAATATAATAATATGCTCCTTGATACTGGTAATCATGGATGGACCGTAATATAACAATATGCTCCTTGATACTGGTAATCATGGATGGACCGTAATATAATAATATGCTCCTTGATACTGGTAATCATGGATGGACCGTAATATAATAATATGCTCCTTGATACTGGTAATCATGGATGGACCGTAATATAATAATATGCTCCTTGATACTGGTAATCAAGGATGGACCGTAATATAATAATATGCTCCTTGATACTGGTAATCAAGGATGGACCGTAATATAATAGTATGCTCCTTGATACTGGTAATCATGGATGGACCGTAATATAATAATATGCTCCTTGATACTGGTAATCAAGGATGGACCGTAATATAATAATATGCTCCTTGATACTGGTAATCAAGGATGGACCGTAATATAATAATATGCTCCTTGATACTGGCAATCATGGATGGACCGTAATATAATAATATGCTCCTTGATACTGGCAATCATGGATGGACCGTAATATAATAATATGCTACTTGATACTGGTAATCAAGGATGGACCGTAATATAATAATAATAATATGCTCCTTGATACTGGTAATCAAGGATGGACCGTAATATAATAATATGCTCCTTGATACTGGTAATCAAGGATGGACCGTAATATAATAATATGCTACTTGATACTGGTAATCATGGATGGACCGTAATATAATAATATGCTCCTTGATACTGGTAATCAAGGATGGACCGTAATATAATAATATGCTCCTTGATACTGGTAATCAAGGATGGACCATAATATAATAATATGCTCCTTGATACTGGCAATCATGGATGGACCGTAATATAATAATATGCTACTTGATACTGGTAATCAAGGATGGACCTTAATATAATAATAATAATATGCTCCTTGATACTGGTAATCAAGGATGGACCGTAATATAATAATATGCTCCTTGATACTGGTAATCAAGGATGGACCATAATATAATAATATGCTCCTTGATACTGGTAATCAAGGATGGACCGTAATATAATAATATGCTCCTTGATACTGGTAATCAAGGATGGACCATAATATAATAATATGCTCCTTGATACTGGCAATCATGGATGGACCGTAATATAATAATATGCTACTTGATACTGGTAATCAAGGATGGACCTTAATATAATAATAATAATATGCTCCTTGATACTGGTAATCATGGATGGACCGTAATATAATAATATGCTCCTTGATACTGGTAATCAAGGATGGACCGTAATATAATAATATGCTCCTTGATACTGGCAATCATGGATGGACCGTAATATAATAACATGCTCCTTGATACTGGTAATCATGGATGGACCGTAATATAATAATATGCTCCTTGATACTGGCAATCAAGGATGGACCGTAATATAATAATATGCTACTTGATACTGGTAATCAAGAATGGACCGTAATATAATAATATGCTCCTTGATACTGGCAATCATGGATGGACCGTAATATAATAATATGCTCCTTGATACTGGTAATCATGGATGGACCGTAATATAACAATATGCTCCTTGATACTGGTAATCATGGATGGACCGTAATATAATAATATGCTCCTTGATACTGGTAATCAAGAATGGACCGTAATATAATAATATGCTCCTTGATACTGGCAATCAAGGATGGACCGTAATATAATAATATGCTCCTTGATACTGGTAATCAAGGATGGACCGTAATATAATAATAATAATATGCTCCTTGATACTGGTAATCAAGGATGGACCGTAATATACTAATATGCTCCTTGATACTGGTAATCAAGGATGGACCGTAATATAATAATATGCTCCTTGATACTGGTAATCATGGATGGACCGTAATATAATAATATGCTCCTTGATACTGGTAATCAAGGATGGACCGTAATATAATAATATGCTCCTTGATACTGGTAATCATGGATGGACCGTAATATAATAATATGCTCCTTGATACTGGTAATCAAGGATGGACTGTAATATAATAATATGCTCCTTGATACTGGTAATCAAGGATGGACCGTAATATAATAATAATAATATGCTCCTTGATACTGGTAATCAAGGATGGACCGTAATATAATAATAATAATATGCTCCTTGATACTGGTAATCAAGGATGGACCGTAATATAATAATATGCTCCTTGATACTGGTAATCAAGGATGGACCGTAATATAATAATATGCTACTTGATACTGGTAATCAAGGATGGACCGTAATATAATAACATGCCCCTTGATACTGGTAATCAAGAATGGACCGTAATATAATAATATGCTACTTGATACTGGTAATCATGGATGGACCGTAATATAATAATATGCTACTTGATACTGGTAATCAAGGATGGACCGTAATATAATAACATGCCCCTTGATACTGGTAATCAAGAATGGACCGTAATATAATAATATGCTCCTTGATACTGGTAATCAAGGATGAACCGTAATATAATAATATGCTACTTGATACTGGTAATCAAGGATGGACCGTAATATAATAACATGCCCCTTGATACTGGTAATCAAGAATGGACCGTAATATAATAATATGCTACTTGATACTGGTAATCATGGATGGACCGTAATATAATAACATGCCCCTTGATACTGGTAATCAAGAATGGACCGTAATATAATAATATGCTCCTTGATACTGGTAATCAAGGATGGACCGTAATATAATAATATGCTCCTTGATACTGGTAATCAAGGATGGACCGTAATATAATAATATGCTACTTGATACTGGTAATCATGGATGGACCGTAATATAATAATATGCTACTTGATACTGGCAATCATGGATGGACCGTAATATAATAATATGCTACTTGATACTGGTAATCAAGAATGGACCGTAATATAATAATATGCTCCTTGATACTGGCAATCATGGATGGACCGTAATATAATAACATGCTCCTTGATACTGGTAATCATGGATGGACCGTAATATAATAATATGCTCCTTGATACTGGTAATCATGGATGGACCGTAATATAATAATATGCTCCTTGATACTGGTAATCAAGGATGGACCTTAATATTATAATATGCTCCTTGATACTGGCAATCATGGATGGACCGTAATATAATAATATGCTCCTTGATACTGGCAATCAAGAATGGACCGTAATATTATAATATGCTCCTTGATACTGGTAATCAAGGATGGACCGTAATATTATAATATGCTCCTTGATACTGGCAATCAAGAATGGACCGTAATATAATAATATGCTCCTTGATACTGGCAATCATGGATGGACCGTAATATAATAATATGCTCCTTGATACTGGTAATCATGGATGGACCGTAATATAACAATATGCTCCTTGATACTGGTAATCATGGATGGACCGTAATATAATAATATGCTCCTTGATACTGGTAATCAAGAATGGACCGTAATATAATAATATGCTCCTTGATACTGGCAATCAAGGATGGACCGTAAAATAATAATAATATGCTCCTTGTAACGGATCCACTGGCACCCCGACTGGGTACCTCCGTTGAAAGATGCTCCTAGCGCTTCCAGAGGACTCCAAGCACTCCACCAGACACCATAAGCACCGCAGGCTGCAGCTATCTCCCTTCAGAACGAAGCAGGAACAAGCTCTTACAAGAGCTCAGTGATTATAGCAAGGGAATATGCCTAGCATAGCAATCCCTTGTAGCAGGTTCCCCCAATAAGACACAGGACTCAAGTTGAGGGTAAAACAGGAACTCTCTGGCTGCTAGCTTGCAGCCCTTTTTATTCACAATCCACAAAACCTAGTACTGCTCACAGGGTTTTGCAGAACAACCAATAGACACATTACAACACATACAATGCAAGTACAGCAGCCAATCAGACACAATGGGACAATAGAAACACACCCAGCATATTCCTCCCCTCTGCTTAGGAGATAATTGAGTCAATTACTGTATCTACTCAATTATCTCCAAGCTGAAAAGTTACACTTTTTATACATTTTTATAACTTTGTGAGTTAACATCGTACATACATAAAACTTATATTATTTTAACCAGTATAACTTGGGGACAAACATATCCAAAATTCACTTGAATAGGTTCAGGGGTTTAACGGTTAGGTCGAAGTCCTTTGTTTTCACTTGCAAGCATGGCTTTTCCTTGTCCCTGGGACAACACCCTGCTGGAGAACAATGGATCCGGGGGAGGGGAAGAGGAAGTGTCCAAAAAGTTTCAGTATGTCCATACACTGTTTTTAAAAGGCCAGCACAGTACAATAAAAGTCCATTCACTGTGCTTAAAGGGCCAGTAGCCGCACGATAAAACACAGTATGCCCAAATACCGTGCATAAAGGGCCAAATCGCCCAGGGACCGTAGTCACACGGTAAGAGGCGGGCAAGCAGCCCCCTCCAAAACACAGTGGCGAAGTGGCTTTCGCTACATATCTTCCCATTCGGGGGTAGACTAACCAGGTACCTGACCTTCTGCCGGTCAGTACCTAGATTAGTCGGGCAGCCCACCCATAAAACAAAATTAGCAGAGTAGCCCACCCACAAAACAAATTTAGCAGTGTAGCCCCCCCACAATAAAGAATTCACAGAATGGCCCACCCACGGTACATAGTTCACAGAGGGTCTAACCCACAAAACAAATTTAGCAGTGTAGCCCCCCCACAATAAAGAATTCACAGAATAGCCCCCCAACAATAAGTCATACTGGCCTGTAGGTCCCAAGTTGTGGGGTGAAACTGTGGCACCCTCGGCCTTGCTGGGCAAATGGCTGTGAGTACTTGGGGGCCAGATGCCCGATGTGCTCTGCTCCGGGGTCAGAGCTGGGGTAGTCTCAGGGTAAGGAAAAAAGGAAGGACAGAGGCCAGCGGCGCTCTGCCCAGTTGCCAGCTCTTCCGCTGAGGCAGCCTGTAGAAAGTCAGGCTCAGGGGAAGGAAACAAGGGAGGACAGAGGCCAGCGGCGCTCTGCCCAGTTGCCAGCTCTTCTGCTGGGGGGTCAGGGAACAAAGGAGTTGACTGGGGAGGAGAAATATCACTTACCTCCCCCTGGTACTCCGGCTGCTGCTGGGGGGGGAGGTCGATGCTCTCCACTTTCTGTAACTCCAGCTCTAGTTGGGGATCTGGGCCGGTTGCCCAGCATCCCTGTAGGGCCGGTGGAGAGATCTCGGTCCCATCTCCACCTGCCTGCAGGGGGTCCTCCCAGGACCAGTCTATGAGGTCCTCTACCTCGGGTACCTCTGGTTGCTGTTGGGGAGGGAGACCGGTTGTCTCTTCCTCCAATAACACATTCTGCCGCTGGGGAGTGAGACTGACTGTCTCCCCTCCCTGTAAAACATACTGCCGCTGGGGATCTGGGCCGGGTGCCCAGCATCCCTGTAGGGCCGGTAGAGAGACCTCGGTCCCATCTCCACCGGCCACCTCGGTTTCTTCCTCGTCCCACTCTACCTGTGGCTGGAGTTTCTCCCAACGTGCCCACTGGCCTTCCCTCAACGCCCTGTGTTGTAGGTTCCGGGTCACCATGTCCCACACAAACCTCACGTATTTCTCCTCTGGATTGGGTCCGTAAAACTTCAGGCGCAACCCTACCATCGTGCCAAACTCTAGTACGGAGTAGCTATACGCCATGCTTGCTGTAGCCACTGCTGGTTCCATTATGTTGCTGAAGATAGGGACGCTGCACAACTCCACAAGTTACCGGTGTCTCTGAGCTGCTTCTCCTCGCACTAGGACGCCATCCCACCGCTTGCCACCAATGTAACGGATCCACTGGCACCCCGACTGGGTACCTCCGTTGAAAGATGCTCCTAGCGCTTCCAGAGGACTCCAAGCACTCCACCAGACACCATAAGCACCGCAGGCTGCAGCTATCTCCCTTCAGAACGAAGCAGGAACAAGCTCTTACAAGAGCTCAGTGATTATAGCAAGGGAATATGCCTAGCATAGCAATCCCTTGTAGCAGGTTCCCCCAATAAGACACAGGACTCAAGTTGAGGGTAAAACAGGAACTCTCTGGCTGCTAGCTTGCAGCCCTTTTTATTCACAATCCACAAAACCTAGTACTGCTCACAGGGTTTTGCAGAACAACCAATAGACACATTACAACACATACAATGCAAGTACAGCAGCCAATCAGACACAATGGGACAATAGAAACACACCCAGCATATTCCTCCCCTCTGCTTAGGAGATAATTGAGTCAATTACTGTATCTACTCAATTATCTCCAAGCTGAAAAGTTACACTTTTTATACATTTTTATAACTTTGTGAGTTAACATCGTACATACATAAAACTTATATTATTTTAACCAGTATAACTTGGGGACAAACATATCCAAAATTCACTTGAATAGGTTCAGGGGTTTAACGGTTAGGTCGAAGTCCTTTGTTTTCACTTGCAAGCATGGCTTTTCCTTGTCCCTGGGACAACACCCTGCTGGAGAACAATGGATCCGGGGGAGGGGAAGAGGAAGTGTCCAAAAAGTTTCAGTATGTCCATACACTGTTTTTAAAAGGCCAGCACAGTACAATAAAAGTCCATTCACTGTGCTTAAAGGGCCAGTAGCCGCACGATAAAACACAGTATGCCCAAATACCGTGCATAAAGGGCCAAATCGCCCAGGGACCGTAGTCACACGGTAAGAGGCGGGCAAGCAGCCCCCTCCAAAACACAGTGGCGAAGTGGCTTTCGCTACACTCCTTGATACTGGTAATCAAGGATGGACCGTAATATAATAATAATAATATGCTCCTTGATACTGGTAATCAAGGATGGACCGTAATATACTAATATGCTCCTTGATACTGGTAATCAAGGATGGACCGTAATATAATAATATGCTCCTTGATACTGGTAATCATGGATGGACCGTAATATAATAATATGCTCCTTGATACTGGTAATCAAGGATGGACCGTAATATAATAATATGCTCCTTGATACTGGTAATCATGGATGGACCGTAATATAATAATATGCTCCTTGATACTGGTAATCAAGGATGGACTGTAATATAATAATATGCTCCTTGATACTGGTAATCAAGGATGGACCGTAATATAATAATAATAATATGCTCCTTGATACTGGTAATCAAGGATGGACCGTAATATAATAATATGCTCCTTGATACTGGTAATCAAGGATGGACCGTAATATAATAATATGCTCCTTGATACTGGTAATCAAGGATGGACCGTAATATAATAATATGCTACTTGATACTGGTAATCAAGGATGGACCGTAATATAATAATATGCTCCTTGATACTGGTAATCAAGAATGGACCGTAATATAATAATATGCTCCTTGATACTGGTAATCAAGGATGGACCGTAATATAATAATATGCTACTTGATACTGGTAATCAAGAATGGACCGTAATATAATAATATGCTCCTTGATACTGGCAATCAAGGATGGACCGTAATATAATAATATGCTCCTTGATACTGGTAATCAAGGATGGACCGTAATATAATAATAATAATATGCTCCTTGATACTGGTAATCAAGGATGGACCGTAATATACTAATATGCTCCTTGATACTGGTAATCAAGGATGGACCGTAATATAATAATATGCTCCTTGATACTGGTAATCATGGATGGACCGTAATATAATAATATGCTCCTTGATACTGGTAATCAAGGATGGACCGTAATATAATAATATGCTCCTTGATACTGGTAATCATGGATGGACCGTAATATAATAATATGCTCCTTGATACTGGTAATCAAGGATGGACTGTAATATAATAATATGCTCCTTGATACTGGTAATCAAGGATGGACCGTAATATAATAATAATAATATGCTCCTTGATACTGGTAATCAAGGATGGACCGTAATATAATAATAATAATATGCTCCTTGATACTGGTAATCAAGGATGGACCGTAATATAATAATATGCTCCTTGATACTGGTAATCAAGGATGGACCGTAATATAATAATATGCTACTTGATACTGGTAATCAAGGATGGACCGTAATATAATAACATGCCCCTTGATACTGGTAATCAAGAATGGACCGTAATATAATAATATGCTACTTGATACTGGTAATCATGGATGGACCGTAATATAATAATATGCTACTTGATACTGGTAATCAAGGATGGACCGTAATATAATAACATGCCCCTTGATACTGGTAATCAAGAATGGACCGTAATATAATAATATGCTCCTTGATACTGGTAATCAAGGATGAACCGTAATATAATAATATGCTACTTGATACTGGTAATCAAGGATGGACCGTAATATAATAACATGCCCCTTGATACTGGTAATCAAGAATGGACCGTAATATAATAATATGCTACTTGATACTGGTAATCATGGATGGACCGTAATATAATAACATGCCCCTTGATACTGGTAATCAAGAATGGACCGTAATATAATAATATGCTCCTTGATACTGGTAATCAAGGATGGACCGTAATATAATAATATGCTCCTTGATACTGGTAATCAAGGATGGACCGTAATATAATAATATGCTACTTGATACTGGTAATCATGGATGGACCGTAATATAATAATATGCTACTTGATACTGGCAATCATGGATGGACCGTAATATAATAATATGCTACTTGATACTGGTAATCAAGAATGGACCGTAATATAATAATATGCTCCTTGATACTGGCAATCATGGATGGACCGTAATATAATAACATGCTCCTTGATACTGGTAATCATGGATGGACCGTAATATAATAATATGCTCCTTGATACTGGTAATCATGGATGGACCGTAATATAATAATATGCTCCTTGATACTGGTAATCAAGGATGGACCGTAATATTATAATATGCTCCTTGATACTGGCAATCATGGATGGACCGTAATATAATAATATGCTCCTTGATACTGGCAATCAAGAATGGACCGTAATATTATAATATGCTCCTTGATACTGGTAATCAAGGATGGACCGTAATATTATAATATGCTCCTTGATACTGGCAATCAAGAATGGACCGTAATATAATAATATGCTCCTTGATACTGGCAATCATGGATGGACCGTAATATAATAATATGCTCCTTGATACTGGTAATCATGGATGGACCGTAATATAACAATATGCTCCTTGATACTGGTAATCATGGATGGACCGTAATATAATAATATGCTCCTTGATACTGGTAATCAAGAATGGACCGTAATATAATAATATGCTCCTTGATACTGGCAATCAAGGATGGACCGTAAAATAATAATAATATGCTCCTTGATACTGGTAATCAAGGATGGACCGTAATATAATAATAATAATATGCTCCTTGATACTGGTAATCAAGGATGGACCGTAATATACTAATATGCTCCTTGATACTGGTAATCAAGGATGGACCGTAATATAATAATATGCTCCTTGATACTGGTAATCATGGATGGACCGTAATATAATAATATGCTCCTTGATACTGGTAATCAAGGATGGACCGTAATATAATAATATGCTCCTTGATACTGGTAATCATGGATGGACCGTAATATAATAATATGCTCCTTGATACTGGTAATCAAGGATGGACTGTAATATAATAATATGCTCCTTGATACTGGTAATCAAGGATGGACCGTAATATAATAATAATAATATGCTCCTTGATACTGGTAATCAAGGATGGACCGTAATATAATAATATGCTCCTTGATACTGGTAATCAAGGATGGACCGTAATATAATAATATGCTCCTTGATACTGGTAATCAAGGATGGACCGTAATATAATAATATGCTACTTGATACTGGTAATCAAGGATGGACCGTAATATAATAATATGCTCCTTGATACTGGTAATCAAGAATGGACCGTAATATAATAATATGCTCCTTGATACTGGTAATCAAGGATGGACCGTAATATAATAATATGCTACTTGATACTGGTAATCATGGATGGACCGTAATATAATAATATGCTCCTTGATACTGGCAATCATGGATGGACCGTAATATAATAATATGCTCCTTGATACTGGCAATCATGGATGGACCGTAATATAATAATATGCTACTTGATACTGGTAATCAAGGATGGACCGTAATATAATAATAATAATATGCTCCTTGATACTGGTAATCAAGGATGGACCGTAATATAATAATATGCTCCTTGATACTGGTAATCAAGGATGGACCGTAATATAATAATATGCTACTTGATACTGGTAATCATGGATGGACCGTAATATAATAATATGCTCCTTGATACTGGTAATCAAGGATGGACCGTAATATAATAATATGCTCCTTGATACTGGTAATCAAGGATGGACCATAATATAATAATATGCTCCTTGATACTGGCAATCATGGATGGACCGTAATATAATAATATGCTACTTGATACTGGTAATCAAGGATGGACCTTAATATAATAATAATAATATGCTCCTTGATACTGGTAATCATGGATGGACCGTAATATAATAATATGCTCCTTGATACTGGTAATCAAGGATGGACCGTAATATAATAATATGCTCCTTGATACTGGCAATCATGGATGGACCGTAATATAATAACATGCTCCTTGATACTGGTAATCATGGATGGACCGTAATATAATAATATGCTCCTTGATACTGGCAATCAAGGATGGACCGTAATATAATAATATGCTACTTGATACTGGTAATCAAGAATGGACCGTAATATAATAATATGCTCCTTGATACTGGCAATCATGGATGGACCGTAATATAATAATATGCTCCTTGATACTGGTAATCATGGATGGACCGTAATATAACAATATGCTCCTTGATACTGGTAATCATGGATGGACCGTAATATAATAATATGCTCCTTGATACTGGTAATCAAGAATGGACCGTAATATAATAATATGCTCCTTGATACTGGCAATCAAGGATGGACCGTAATATAATAATATGCTCCTTGATACTGGTAATCAAGGATGGACCGTAATATAATAATAATAATATGCTCCTTGATACTGGTAATCAAGGATGGACCGTAATATACTAATATGCTCCTTGATACTGGTAATCAAGGATGGACCGTAATATAATAATATGCTCCTTGATACTGGTAATCATGGATGGACCGTAATATAATAATATGCTCCTTGATACTGGTAATCAAGGATGGACCGTAATATAATAATATGCTCCTTGATACTGGTAATCATGGATGGACCGTAATATAATAATATGCTCCTTGATACTGGTAATCAAGGATGGACTGTAATATAATAATATGCTCCTTGATACTGGTAATCAAGGATGGACCGTAATATAATAATAATAATATGCTCCTTGATACTGGTAATCAAGGATGGACCGTAATATAATAATAATAATATGCTCCTTGATACTGGTAATCAAGGATGGACCGTAATATAATAATATGCTCCTTGATACTGGTAATCAAGGATGGACCGTAATATAATAATATGCTACTTGATACTGGTAATCAAGGATGGACCGTAATATAATAACATGCCCCTTGATACTGGTAATCAAGAATGGACCGTAATATAATAATATGCTACTTGATACTGGTAATCATGGATGGACCGTAATATAATAATATGCTACTTGATACTGGTAATCAAGGATGGACCGTAATATAATAACATGCCCCTTGATACTGGTAATCAAGAATGGACCGTAATATAATAATATGCTCCTTGATACTGGTAATCAAGGATGAACCGTAATATAATAATATGCTACTTGATACTGGTAATCAAGGATGGACCGTAATATAATAACATGCCCCTTGATACTGGTAATCAAGAATGGACCGTAATATAATAATATGCTACTTGATACTGGTAATCATGGATGGACCGTAATATAATAACATGCCCCTTGATACTGGTAATCAAGAATGGACCGTAATATAATAATATGCTCCTTGATACTGGTAATCAAGGATGGACCGTAATATAATAATATGCTCCTTGATACTGGTAATCAAGGATGGACCGTAATATAATAATATGCTACTTGATACTGGTAATCATGGATGGACCGTAATATAATAATATGCTACTTGATACTGGCAATCATGGATGGACCGTAATATAATAATATGCTACTTGATACTGGTAATCAAGAATGGACCGTAATATAATAATATGCTCCTTGATACTGGCAATCATGGATGGACCGTAATATAATAACATGCTCCTTGATACTGGTAATCATGGATGGACCGTAATATAATAATATGCTCCTTGATACTGGTAATCATGGATGGACCGTAATATAATAATATGCTCCTTGATACTGGTAATCAAGGATGGACCTTAATATTATAATATGCTCCTTGATACTGGCAATCATGGATGGACCGTAATATAATAATATGCTCCTTGATACTGGCAATCAAGAATGGACCGTAATATTATAATATGCTCCTTGATACTGGTAATCAAGGATGGACCGTAATATTATAATATGCTCCTTGATACTGGCAATCAAGAATGGACCGTAATATAATAATATGCTCCTTGATACTGGCAATCATGGATGGACCGTAATATAATAATATGCTCCTTGATACTGGTAATCATGGATGGACCGTAATATAACAATATGCTCCTTGATACTGGTAATCATGGATGGACCGTAATATAATAATATGCTCCTTGATACTGGTAATCAAGAATGGACCGTAATATAATAATATGCTCCTTGATACTGGCAATCAAGGATGGACCGTAAAATAATAATAATATGCTCCTTGATACTGGTAATCAAGGATGGACCGTAATATAATAATAATAATATGCTCCTTGATACTGGTAATCAAGGATGGACCGTAATATACTAATATGCTCCTTGATACTGGTAATCAAGGATGGACCGTAATATAATAATATGCTCCTTGATACTGGTAATCATGGATGGACCGTAATATAATAATATGCTCCTTGATACTGGTAATCAAGGATGGACCGTAATATAATAATATGCTCCTTGATACTGGTAATCATGGATGGACCGTAATATAATAATATGCTCCTTGATACTGGTAATCAAGGATGGACTGTAATATAATAATATGCTCCTTGATACTGGTAATCAAGGATGGACCGTAATATAATAATAATAATATGCTCCTTGATACTGGTAATCAAGGATGGACCGTAATATAATAATATGCTCCTTGATACTGGTAATCAAGGATGGACCGTAATATAATAATATGCTCCTTGATACTGGTAATCAAGGATGGACCGTAATATAATAATATGCTACTTGATACTGGTAATCAAGGATGGACCGTAATATAATAATATGCTCCTTGATACTGGTAATCAAGAATGGACCGTAATATAATAATATGCTCCTTGATACTGGTAATCAAGGATGGACCGTAATATAATAATATGCTACTTGATACTGGTAATCAAGAATGGACCGTAATATAATAATATGCTCCTTGATACTGGCAATCAAGGATGGACCGTAATATAATAATATGCTCCTTGATACTGGTAATCAAGGATGGACCGTAATATAATAATAATAATATGCTCCTTGATACTGGTAATCAAGGATGGACCGTAATATACTAATATGCTCCTTGATACTGGTAATCAAAGATGGACCGTAATATAATAATATGCTCCTTGATACTGGTAATCATGGATGGACCGTAATATAATAATATGCTCCTTGATACTGGTAATCAAGGATGGACCGTAATATAATAATATGCTCCTTGATACTGGTAATCATGGATGGACCGTAATATAATAATATGCTCCTTGATACTGGTAATCAAGGATGGACTGTAATATAATAATATGCTCCTTGATACTGGTAATCAAGGATGGACCGTAATATAATAATAATAATATGCTCCTTGATACTGGTAATCAAGGATGGACCGTAATATAATAATAATAATATGCTCCTTGATACTGGTAATCAAGGATGGACCGTAATATAATAATATGCTCCTTGATACTGGTAATCAAGGATGGACCGTAATATAATAATATGCTACTTGATACTGGTAATCAAGGATGGACCGTAATATAATAACATGCCCCTTGATACTGGTAATCAAGAATGGACCGTAATATAATAATATGCTACTTGATACTGGTAATCATGGATGGACCGTAATATAATAATATGCTACTTGATACTGGTAATCAAGGATGGACCGTAATATAATAACATGCCCCTTGATACTGGTAATCAAGAATGGACCGTAATATAATAATATGCTCCTTGATACTGGTAATCAAGGATGAACCGTAATATAATAATATGCTACTTGATACTGGTAATCAAGGATGGACCGTAATATAATAACATGCCCCTTGATACTGGTAATCAAGAATGGACCGTAATATAATAATATGCTACTTGATACTGGTAATCATGGATGGACCGTAATATAATAACATGCCCCTTGATACTGGTAATCAAGAATGGACCGTAATATAATAATATGCTCCTTGATACTGGTAATCAAGGATGGACCGTAATATAATAATATGCTCCTTGATACTGGTAATCAAGGATGGACCGTAATATAATAATATGCTACTTGATACTGGTAATCATGGATGGACCGTAATATAATAATATGCTACTTGATACTGGCAATCATGGATGGACCGTAATATAATAATATGCTACTTGATACTGGTAATCAAGAATGGACCGTAATATAATAATATGCTCCTTGATACTGGCAATCATGGATGGACCGTAATATAATAACATGCTCCTTGATACTGGTAATCATGGATGGACCGTAATATAATAATATGCTCCTTGATACTGGTAATCATGGATGGACCGTAATATAATAATATGCTCCTTGATACTGGTAATCAAGGATGGACCGTAATATTATAATATGCTCCTTGATACTGGCAATCATGGATGGACCGTAATATAATAATATGCTCCTTGATACTGGCAATCAAGAATGGACCGTAATATTATAATATGCTCCTTGATACTGGTAATCAAGGATGGACCGTAATATTATAATATGCTCCTTGATACTGGCAATCAAGAATGGACCGTAATATAATAATATGCTCCTTGATACTGGCAATCATGGATGGACCGTAATATAATAATATGCTCCTTGATACTGGTAATCATGGATGGACCGTAATATAACAATATGCTCCTTGATACTGGTAATCATGGATGGACCGTAATATAATAATATGCTCCTTGATACTGGTAATCAAGAATGGACCGTAATATAATAATATGCTCCTTGATACTGGCAATCAAGGATGGACCGTAAAATAATAATAATATGCTCCTTGATACTGGTAATCAAGGATGGACCGTAATATAATAATAATAATATGCTCCTTGATACTGGTAATCAAGGATGGACCGTAATATACTAATATGCTCCTTGATACTGGTAATCAAGGATGGACCGTAATATAATAATATGCTCCTTGATACTGGTAATCATGGATGGACCGTAATATAATAATATGCTCCTTGATACTGGTAATCAAGGATGGACCGTAATATAATAATATGCTCCTTGATACTGGTAATCATGGATGGACCGTAATATAATAATATGCTCCTTGATACTGGTAATCAAGGATGGACTGTAATATAATAATATGCTCCTTGATACTGGTAATCAAGGATGGACCGTAATATAATAATAATAATATGCTCCTTGATACTGGTAATCAAGGATGGACCGTAATATAATAATATGCTCCTTGATACTGGTAATCAAGGATGGACCGTAATATAATAATATGCTCCTTGATACTGGTAATCAAGGATGGACCGTAATATAATAATATGCTACTTGATACTGGTAATCAAGGATGGACCGTAATATAATAATATGCTCCTTGATACTGGTAATCAAGAATGGACCGTAATATAATAATATGCTCCTTGATACTGGTAATCAAGGATGGACCGTAATATAATAATATGCTACTTGATACTGGTAATCATGGATGGACCGTAATATAATAATATGCTCCTTGATACTGGTAATCATGGATGGACCGTAATATAATAATATGCTCCTTGATACTGGTAATCAAGGATGGACCGTAATATTATAATATGCTCCTTGATACTGGCAATCATGGATGGACCGTAATATAATAATATGCTCCTTGATACTGGCAATCAAGAATGGACCGTAATATTATAATATGCTCCTTGATACTGGTAATCAAGGATGGACCGTAATATTATAATATGCTCCTTGATACTGGCAATCAAGAATGGACCGTAATATAATAATATGCTCCTTGATACTGGCAATCATGGATGGACCGTAATATAATAATATGCTCCTTGATACTGGTAATCATGGATGGACCGTAATATAACAATATGCTCCTTGATACTGGTAATCATGGATGGACCGTAATATAATAATATGCTCCTTGATACTGGTAATCAAGAATGGACTGTAATATAATGATATGCTCCTTGATACTGGCAATCAAGGATGGACCGTAAAATAATAATAATATGCTCCTTGATACTGGTAATCAAGGATGGACCGTAATATAATAATAATAATATGCTCCTTGATACTGGTAATCAAGGATGGACCGTAATATACTAATATGCTCCTTGATACTGGTAATCAAGGATGGACCGTAATATAATAATATGCTCCTTGATACTGGTAATCATGGATGGACCGTAATATAATAATATGCTCCTTGATACTGGTAATCAAGGATGGACCGTAATATAATAATATGCTCCTTGATACTGGTAATCATGGATGGACCGTAATATAATAATATGCTCCTTGATACTGGTAATCAAGGATGGACTGTAATATAATAATATGCTCCTTGATACTGGTAATCAAGGATGGACCGTAATATAATAATAATAATATGCTCCTTGATACTGGTAATCAAGGATGGACCGTAATATAATAATATGCTCCTTGATACTGGTAATCAAGGATGGACCGTAATATAATAATATGCTCCTTGATACTGGTAATCAAGGATGGACCGTAATATAATAATATGCTACTTGATACTGGTAATCAAGGATGGACCGTAATATAATAACATGCCCCTTGATACTGGTAATCAAGAATGGACCGTAATATAATAATATGCTCCTTGATACTGGTAATCAAGGATGGACCGTAATATAATAATATGCTACTTGATACTGGTAATCAAGGATGGACCGTAATATAATAACATGCCCCTTGATACTGGTAATCAAGAATGGACCGTAATATAATAATATGCTACTTGATACTGGTAATCATGGATGGACCGTAATATAATAACATGCCCCTTGATACTGGTAATCAAGAATGGACCGTAATATAATAATATGCTCCTAGATACTGGTAATCAAGGATGGACCGTAATATAATAATATGCTCCTTGATACTGGTAATCAAGGATGGACCGTAATATAATAATATGCTACTTGATACTGGTAATCATGGATGGACCGTAATATAATAATATGCTACTTGATACTGGCAATCATGGATGGACCGTAATATAATAATATGCTACTTGATACTGGTAATCAAGAATGGACCGTAATATAATAATATGCTCCTTGATACTGGCAATCATGGATGGACCGTAATATAATAACATGCTCCTTGATACTGGTAATCATGGATGGACCGTAATATAATAATATGCTCCTTGATACTGGTAATCATGGATGGACCGTAATATAATAATATGCTCCTTGATACTGGTAATCAAGGATGGACCGTAATATTATAATATGCTCCTTGATACTGGCAATCATGGATGGACCGTAATATAATAATATGCTCCTTGATACTGGCAATCAAGAATGGACCGTAATATTATAATATGCTCCTTGATACTGGTAATCAAGGATGGACCGTAATATTATAATATGCTCCTTGATACTGGCAATCAAGAATGGACCGTAATATAATAATATGCTCCTTGATACTGGCAATCAAGGATGGACCGTAATATAATAATATGCTCCTTGATACTGGTAATCAAGGATGGACCGTAATATAATAACATGCCCCTTGATACTGGTAATCAAGGATGGACCGTAATATAATAATATGCTCCTTGATACTGGTAATCATGGATGGACCGTAATATAATAACATGCCCCTTGATACTGGTAATCAAGGATGGACCGTAATATAATAATATGCTACTTGATACTGGTAATCAAGGATGGACCGTAATATAATAATATGCTACTTGATACTGGTAATCATGGATGGACCGTAATATAATAATATGCTCCTTGATACTGGTAATCATGGATGGACCGTAATATAATAATATGCTACTTGATACTGGTAATCATGGATGGACCGTAATATAATAATATGCTCCTTGATACTGGTAATCAAGGATGGACCGTAATATAATAATATGCTACTTGATACTGGTAATCAAGGATGGACCGTAATATAATAATATGCTACTTGATACTGGTAATCATGGATGGACCGTAATATAATAATATGCTCCTTGATACTGGTAATCATGGATGCACCGTAATATAATAACATGCCCCTTGATACTGGTAATCAAGGATGGACCGTAATATAATAATATGCTACTTGATACTGGTAATCAAGGATGGACCGTAATATAATAATATGCTACTCTATACTGGTAATCATGGATGGACCGTAATATAATAATATGCTCCTTGATACTGGTAATCAAGGATGGACCGTAATATAATAACATGCCCCTTGATACTGGTAATCAAGGATGGACCGTAATATAATAATATGCTACTTGATACTGGCAATCAAGAATGGACCGTAATATAATAATATGCTCCTTGATACTGGCAATCAAGGATGGACCGTAATATAATAATATGCTACTTGATACTGGTAATCATGGATGGACCGTAATATAATAATATGCTACTTGATACTGGTAATCATGGATGGACCGTAATATAATAATATGCTCCTTGATACTGGTAATCAAGGATGGACCGTAATATAATAACATGCCCCTTGATACTGGTAATCAAGGATGGACCGTAATATAATAATATGCTACTTGATACTGGCAATCAAGAATGGACCGTAATATAATAATATGCTCCTTGATACTGGCAATCAAGGATGCACCGTAATATAATAACATGCCCCTTAATACTGGTAATCAAGGATGGACCGTAATATAATAATATGCTACTTGATACTGGCAATCAAGAATGGACCGTAATATAATAATATGCTTCTTGATACTGGTAATCAAGGATGGACCGTAATATAATAATATGCTACTTGATACTGGTAATCATGGATGGACCGTAATATAATAATATGCTCCTTGATACTGGTAATCAAGGATGGACCGTAATATAATAACATGCCCCTTGATACTGGTAATCAAGGATGGACCGTAATATAATAATATGCTACTTGATACTGGCAATCAAGAATGGACCGTAATATAATAATATGCTCCTTGATACTGGCAATCAAGGATGGACCGTAATATAATAATATGCTCCTTGATACTGGTAATCAAGGATGGACCGTAATATAATAATATGCTACTTGATACTGGTAATCAAGGATGGACCGTAATATAATAACATGCCCCTTGATACTGGTAATCATGGATGGACCGTAATATAATAATATGCTCCTTGATACTGGTAATCAAGGATGGACCGTAATACAATAATATGCTACTTGATACTGGTAATCAAGGATGGACCGTAATATAATAATAATAATATGCTCCTTGATACTGGTAATCAAGGATGGACCGTAATATAATCATAATAATATGCTCCTTGATACTGGTAATCAAGGATGGACCGTAATATAATAATATGCTACTTGATACTGGTAATCAAGGATGGACCGTAATATAATAACATGCCCCTTGATACTGGTAATCATGGATGGACCGTAATATAATAATATGCTCCTTGATACTGGTAATCAAGAATGGACCGTAATATTATAATATGCTCCTTGATACTGGCAATCAAGGATGAACCGTAATATAATAATAATAATATGCTCCTTGATACTGGTAATCATGGATGGACCGTAATATAATAATATGCTCCTTGATACTGGTAATCAAGGATGGACCGTAATATAATAATATGCTACTTGATACTGGTAATCATGGATGGACCGTAATATAATAATATGCTCCTTGATACTGGTAATCAAGGATGAACCGTAATAGAATAATATGCTCCTTGATACTGGTAATCATGGATGGACCGTAATATAATAATATGCTACTTGATACTGGTAATCATGGATGGACCGTAATATAATAATATGCTCCTTGATACTGGTAATCAAGGATGAACCGTAATAGAATAATATGTTCCTTGATACTGGTAATCATGGATGGACCGTAATATAATAATATGCTACTTGATACTGGTAATCATGGATGGACCGTAATATAATAACATGCCCCTTGATACTGGCAATCAAGGATGAACCGTAATATAATAATATGCTCCTTGATACTGGTAATCATGGATGGACCGTAATATAATAATATGCTCCTTGATACTGGTAATCATGGATGGACCGTAATATAATAACATGCTCCTTGATACTGGCAATCAAGGATGAACCGTAATATAATAATATGCTCCTTGATACTGGTAATCATGGATGGACTGTAATATAATAATATGCTCCTTGATACTGGTAATCATGGATGGACCGTAATATAATAATATGCTACTTGATACTGGTAATCATGGATGGACCGTAATATAATAATATGCTCCTTGATACTGGTAATCAAGGATGGACCGTAATATTATAATATGCTCCTTGATACTGGTAATCAAGGATGGACCGTAATATAATAATATGCTCCTTGATACTGGCAATCAACGATGGACCGTAATATTATAATATGCTCCTTGATACTGGTAATCAAGGATGGACCATAATATAATAATATGCTCCTTGATACTGGTAATCATGGATGGACCGTAATATAATAATATGCTCCTTGATACTGGTAATCATGGATGGACCGTAATATAATAATATGCTCCTTGATACTGGTAATCATGGATGGACCGTAATATAATAATATGCTCCTTGATACTGGCAATCAAGGATGGACCGTAATATAATAATATGCTCCTTGATACTGGTAATCAAGAATGGACCGTAATATAATAATATGCTCCTTGATACTGGTAATCATGGATGGACCGTAATATAATAATATGCTCCTTGATACTGGCAATCAAGGATGGACCGTAATATAATAATATGCTACTTGATACTGGTAATCAAGAATGGACCGTAATATAATAATATGCTCCTTGATACTGGTAATCATGGATGGACCGTAATATAATAATATGCTCCTTGATACTGGTAATCATGGATGGACCGTAATATAATAATATGCTCCTTGATACTGGTAATCATGGATGGACCGTAATATAATAATATGCTCCTTGATACTGGTAATCAAGGATGGACTGTAATATAATAATATGCTACTTGATACTGGTAATCATGGATGGACCGTAATATAATGACATGATCCTTGATACTGGTAATCATGGATGGACCGTAATATAATAACATGCTCCTTGATACTGGTAATCATGGATGGACCGTAATATAATAATATGCTCCTTGATACTGGTAATCAAGGATGGACTGTAATATAATAATATGCTACTTGATACTGGTAATCATGGATGGACCGTAATATAATAACATGCTCCTTGATACTGGTAATCATGGATGGACCGTAATATAATGACATGATCCTTGATACTGGCAATCAAGGATGGACTGTAATATCCATAGTCTTGCAAGGTACAGAATGCAGAACTAGTGTTGGTCAGCCCAATTCATTTTACAGTCTCGCACTCGGCTTTTTCACAGCCATG
Source organism: Pelobates fuscus (assembly GCF_036172605.1). Lineage (NCBI taxonomy): Eukaryota > Metazoa > Chordata > Amphibia > Anura > Pelobatidae > Pelobates > Pelobates fuscus. Next base: position 134,400,356 of record NC_086327.1, read on the forward strand.
GTATATTGCTGTGTATAGAGAGTAGAGTGTATAATGATATTAGCAATTTGTCACAGCATCACTGTATTACAATGGTGCTATGTTACGTCAATAGTATGCTAATCTTGCTGCCATTAAGATCTAGTGATGAGCCCACATTAAGTGGAGATATTGATATCGCTATGTCCCCTCGTGCATACCCTATGCACTATACGTAAACCATAAACTGTCCTTCATATCAGCAGTAGTATGGGGTAATTATCAAGATTAGCCACACTGTGGCAGTACAGGGTTAACTCAGGAATCACTAAATAAGCTGCTCCTTATACGGTTACAAACCGAAATAACGATAACACAAGTTACGCAATTCCTGTCAATGATAAGGTCTGCAACAGTACATAATGACAATAATATCACTGGAACCTGCTACAATGTTAAGTCTGATGCAAAGTGGCAAGCATCGCTGAGTATTTAGTAAGCTAGGTCCCCATTTGCTGTTTACAGTCTAATTACAATGTAACAAAATGACATCAATTGACTATCGCAGTCTCCAGGGACGGTGACTGGGGAGAATCAGTGGGTACAAGGCAGGAGGAATATTCCAGGTACAAACTATATCCCCCTATCGTGCCTTCGACGGCACCCCTTATCCCAGCAAAAAAAACGCCCCGTACTAACCGTTATCCAAAGCCTCCCTCCAACTATACAGAAGAAAGGCAGCCCTTTATCTATGTTTTGCAGATTCCGTATTTTTACGAGAATGCATTCAGGTGCCAATCAAGCGATATCTATCTTTATGTTTATCGTTTTTGTCTTTGTATAGCACGATTTATATACAGGTAGTTCCTGACTTCACAAACTAATTGGTTCCAAAGCCTACTTCATAAAGTGCTCATAAAGTGCTAGCTTGTAAAGTGAGAACTAATTTCCCACAGACCGCAATATAATAAACTTGGGTTCCGTTCCTGGCCAACAAATTTTACTATAGAAAACCTGAATTATTAAGTACAAATACAAAATATAGGCACAACAAATACATATATGTTGTAGGAACATTGAAGAAATACATACCATATTGAATTCTTCATCAAATCACCCTCAATCATCATCGTCCTCAATGAAGAGACATGTTTCACTTGATGAATGGGGCTCTGCACAGTCCTCCGTCAGTTGTTTGGTACTTGTTGAAGGCTGCACCTCACTTGTTTCTGGTTCGTTTCAGACATTGCTAGTTGTAACGGATCACCTGGCACCCCGACTTGGTACCTCCGTTAATGGATGCTCCTAGCGCTTCCTGAGGACTCCAAGCACTCTGGCAGACACCACAATCACCAAATCTGAGAAGCATATGAATGCTCTCAAGCCTCTGAATGCTGTAGACAGTTGAATAGGAACCATACGAATAGGCTTGCACTCCTAGCAGTCAAACTGGAACAGCATACAATAAATCCTCCCCCAATAATGAGACGACACTTCACTTTGAGGGTTAAACAGGAACTCTGGACTGGCTCATCCAGCCTGGCTTTTATTACACTAATCCACATACAGGCCACACCCAGGGGGAGGCATAAAATAACCAATCACATACATGGTTCAGCCCACACATCCCCTCCCCTCAGATAACATTAAACTCAATTATCCGGTACACACTTTTCCCCAATTCCTGGATGTACCCCAAAAACCGGGGGTACACCTTTAAATCCAGCATCGCTGGATAGCCCTTATTCAGGGGGACAACATATTCAAGTCATTCGGATAAAGCGTTCGGGAGTTATGGGGCTTTAAAGTTTGGACCGACCGCATGGGTAAAGTATCCGAATACAGTTCCATGCATTTTGGCCCTGCGGTCGGTCACAAACAGGCGAATACAAACGGGTGAAGTATTGCTGGTAAGTGGCCTGACGGGGATTCGGATGAATCCCCTAGTTCGTGGGGTTCTTTCTACCGAACGGCGGGCCGTTCGGTAGTTTCCCCACGAAGTATTAGGAGTCTGGAGGTCTCAGCGGTGGTTGCCTAGTCAAGTGTCCGATTTCGGTTCCAGACACTCGACGGCAAAACACCGCTGTTCGGCAGTTTAAGATGGCCGCCGCCACGTGTTCGTATCCCGAATGGCGGCCACCCAGAGGACAAAGACCACACTGCACGAATAGGTAATTACCCGTTTGCAACATTGTTGCAAACGGTAATTGAAGGCACACTTTACACAGGGTGGTCTGGTTGTTCGGTAGTTTCATTCCCTTGTTTCATTTGAATGATTCTACCGAATAATCCGAGGAATGCTGCATACAAATCACCTACGATAAACTTAACACACAAATACACATATAATATTACAGGCAATTCTAGAATATGTCTCACAGTCTTAAAGGGACAGTAGTCCCAAAAGTCCCAATATGTCCATAGATGCTGTTAAAAGGGCCAGTAGCAGCGATGTACAGTACAATATGCCCCAAATAACCCAGGGGCCATAGTCAGCAGGTAGGAGGCTAGCAAACAGGCTTCTCCAGGGCCCAGTGGCGAGGTTGGTTTCGCCACACTAGTCACAGCAGCTTTCTGTAGACAAGCTGTGATAGTGGTTTGCTTCAAAACACATTCTTTTCTTTTCGTTGTAAATTTCCTTATAGCAGGCATAGGTATTTCTTAGATCTCTAGCAACTTTGGTTCTTCTCTCAAAGTTAGAATCTTGTGACTCAAAAATATTAATTGCCTTTTCTATGTGTTGAAATGCTTCCTCGAGGCCTTTCAAAGTGAAAGAATGAACAGGAGTTTCAGGTGCTGTAACATATTCTACCTCTTCAACTTCCTCTTGTTCTTCGAGTTCTAAGAGGTCTTCATTTGTAAGTACTTCCTCGTGGGTTTCAAGAAGGTCATTTATGTCAGTTGTAGAGATGTCCATGTCCAATCTGTTGCCAAGAGTAATAATTGCTTCTGTGTTCTGCTGTACAATTTCTGCTGTTAGTACCAAACAACTAAGGGCAGAGCTTTTTCCAAAAACCTTTCATGGTTGTCTCTGAAATTTTGTTCCAGGCATATGCTGTAATTTTTATTGCATCTAAAATATTAAATGATTTTCTCCAAAAATATTTAAGACGTGGACCTGCCTCGTTATCTGTTGCTTTAATTAACATTTCAAATGTCTTCCGAAGGTACAGTGCTTTAAATGTGGCGATAACACCTTGGTCCATTGGTTGCAAAATGGAAGTTGTATTTGGTGGCAAGAATATGACTTTGACATTAGGGTGGTGATGTTGAAGAGAGGGTGGATGACAGGGTGCATTATCTACAAGCAGAATAACTTGAAAAGGTATTGATTTATCTTCACAATATTTTTTCACTTCAGGTACAAAATAATGTGAGAACCAATCTACAAACAGCGAAGCAGTAACCCAACCTTTTTTATTGGCTTTCCATATGACTGGCAGTGTGCTTTTCACAATTCCTTTAAGTGCCCTAGGAGTTTCTGCACGATGCACCATCATGGGTTTTAACTTACAGTCGGTATCCAGCTGCGTTCCCATCAAGCAATAAAGTTAGTCGATCTTTCGCTGATTTAAAACCGGGCATTGATGATTCTTCTTTTGCATGCGCTTCCAAAAGAGACCGGTTTCATCAACATTGAAAACCTGTGATGGCGAGTAATTTCCCTCTTCCAATATTTCTGCCAACTTAGCAGGAAATTATTTAGCCGCTTCTGTATCAGCACTTGCAGATTCTCCAAGGATTTTTATGTTATGCCAACCAGCTCTTTTTTTGTAACGATCAAACCACCCACTGCCTGCTGGAAATGTTTCTTCAATGTGGCCTCCTTTTCTTTGTTTCAGCATCTGAAAAAGTGGTAAAGCTTTGGCACACATGGTAGCATACAGGGCCGGCCTTAGACCATTAGGCGCCTTGTGCGAAAAGTCTTCATGGCGCCCCCCTTCACCAAGTTGCCTGTATACAGTCACACACACAGGCAGATAGTCACACAAACAGTTACAAGCAGACAGTCAGACATGCTCAGTTACAGGCAGACAGTCACACACACACACAGTTACGGGCATACAGTCACACATGCTCAGTTACAGGCAGACAGTCACAGAGCCAAACACACAGTTAAAGGCAGACAGCCACACACAGTTACAGGCACACAATCATGAACAGTTACAGGCACACAGTCACACACAGTTACAGGCAGACAGTTACACACAAAGTAACAAGCAGACAGTCACACATACTCCATTACAAGCAGACAGTCATACACACTCCGTTACAGGCATGTAGACACTCACGCACGCTGATAGGCACACACCACTAAGTTAAAGGCAGATAGTCACACATACAGGCAGAGGCACAGACAACAGCACAGCTACAGCGACACACACAATTGGAGTCACACACAGTCAGACAGTCACACACACAGGCAGACTGTCACACACAGGCAGAAAATCACACACACACACACTGGCAGGCAGACAGTCACACACACACAGGCAGGCAATCACACAGACAGTCACACACACAGGCAGGCAGGTAGACAGTCACACATACACACACACACAGGCAGGCAGGCAGACAGTCACACACAGGCAGGCAGTCAGTCAGACGCACACACACACACACACACACACACACACAGGCAGGCAGTCACACACACACACACAGGCATGTAGTCACACAGAGACTTACCTCTTTCCAGTATGGCTGGAAGAGGTAGTGGATGGATTTGGTTGTTTGGGAAGCAGGGACGCCTTCCTTCTTCCCTCATCCTGTACAGCTTCGGGTAGGTATTAGCCCCGCCTCTGCCTCATGATAAGCCTCGTCCCCGCTGCTCATTAAGCCCTGCCCCTGCTGCCATAATTTTTTTTTATAGACCCGGGTGAAGAATAATGAAATCCTCCACCCGGGTACCTGTTTTAGCTCCCCTGACACCGGCCATGTGTTGGCTGTGTCGGCCACATGACGCCCCCTGCTCCATGGCGCCCTGTGCGGCCGCACAGCTCGCACACCCCTAAGGCCGGCCCTGGTAGCATAGGTAACAGGCATATGGAGCCGTCCAGTTTGATCACTTATCCATGCTGTTAAAAGTTTTTCCATATGAGGAATAAGGCTTTAATTTTCCTTGGTTCGTATCCAAGTAGAATGCAGGGATTGCACATTTCTTACTTCCTTTAAATATTTTTCTCTGTCTTTCAAAATTGTACTCACAGTTGATTTACTTAGTGAATATTTGGTAGCTAATTCTTTAGTGCTATTTCCAGCATCATGGTCTGTTATGATGTTCAATTTTGCTTCTAATGTTATGGCTTTTTGTCTTTTGATACTTTCATTACAAGCACCAACTGTAACATCCTTTCTTTTTGGTGGCATTATGAGTCCTCCTTCTTCACTTTCTTCTTTCTCAACGTCCCTCTCTCCTTTATCACTTTCTTTTTCCTTCTTTAATTTCACATCTCTCTTAAAAGCCTTCCTCCTTCTTCTTTCTCAACTTATCCATTAAGTTATCCTTTTACTTTAAGGCTTGCACCTCTTCTTTATCACGTTTTTTTGCTCCTTTTAGTTTTACATCTCTCAATCTCTTCTCCTCTCTTACTTTAAGGCTTGCACCGCTTTTCAATCTCTACTCCTTTTATTTTTAGAGCTCCTTTTTAGAGCTTTCAATCTCTACTCCTTTTTTTAGAGCTCCTTTATAGAGCTTTCAATCTCACCTCCTTTTTTTTTTTTAGAGCTCAAACACTGAGACCTATAGCACATTCACGGCAGTCACCACACTCAGTCCATCTGATACTTCTCATAAGGAAACACTGAGACCTATAGTGCACTCCTGGCAGTCACCATGCTCAGCCCATCTGATACATCTCATAGGGAAACACTGAGACCTATAGCACATTCACGGCAGTCACCACGCTCAGCCCATCTGATACATCTCATAGGGAAACACTGAGACCTATCGTGCATTCATGGCAGTCACCACGCTCAGCCCATCTGATACATCTCATAGGGAAACACTGAGACCCATAGCACATTCACGGCAGTCACCACACTCAGCCCATCTGATACATCTCATAGGGAAACACTGAGACCTATCGTGCATTCATGGCAGTCACCATGCTCAGCCCATCTGATACATCTCATAGGGAAACACTGAGACCCATAGCACATTCACGGCAGTCACCACACTCAGCCCATCTGATACATCTCATAGGGAAACACTGAGACCTATCGTGCATTCATGGCAGTCACCACGCTCAGCCCATCTGATACATCTCATAGGGAAACACTGAGACCTATAGTGCACTCCTGGCAGTCACCATGCTCAGCCCATCTGATACATCTCATAGGGAAACACTGAGACCTATAGCGCATTCACGGCAGTTACCATGCTCAGCCATTCTTATACATCTTATAGGGAAACACTGAGACCTATAGCACATTCACAGCAGTCACCACGCTCAGCCAATCTGATACATCTCATAGGGAAACACTGAGACCTATAGCGCATTCACGGCAGTCACCATGCTCAGCCCATGTGATACATCTCATAGGGAAACACTGAGACCTATAGCGCATTCATGGCAGTCACTACGCTCAGCCCATCTGATACATCTCATAGGGTAACACTGACACCTACAGTTAGCCATTCTGATACAACGCATAGTCACAACGCTTAGCCCATCTGATACATCTCATAGGGAAACACTGAGACCTATAGCACATTCACAGCAGTCACCATGCTCAGCCCATGTGATACATCTCATAGGGAAACACTGAGACCTATAGCACATTCATGGCAGTCACCACGCTCAGCCCATCTGATACATCTCATAGGGAAACACTGAGACCTATAGCACATTCAAGGCAGTCACCACGCTCAGCCCATCTGATACATCTCATAGGGTAACACTGACACCTACAGTTAGCCATTCTGATACAACGCATAGTCACAACGCTTAGCCCATCTGATACATCTCATAGGGAAACACTGAGACCTATAGTGCATTCATGGCAGTCACCAGGCTCAGCCCATCTGATACATCTCATAGGGAAACACTGAGACCTATAGCGCATTCACGGCAGTCACCACGCTCAGCCCATCACGAGCTACCATAAACACTTCACCGGGACACTATAAGCACTTCCAGGCCTTACTCGCTGCAGCTTGGTCTCGCCGTCTCCTCCCACCCTGGACCCAAGTCCTGGATCCAGCTCCCAGTGGGTAGACCTCTCTTCCATAGAGTATAGCAGGTATAGCAATAAGTAGAGCAGTATAGCATCCTCCCCCCCCCCCCCACATGAGCTGAGGCTTAATGCTGGTAAGTCATCTGTTTATAACGGATGTGCATGGGCAAAAAATTAGGTTCATTTCGGATATTTGGGTAAGTAAAAACATTCGGGCACTTCAGCAATTCGGTTTGGTTCGGGACTTTGGCAATTCGGAACTTTGGCAATTCGGAACATCTGTGAGGCTCCCTACCCATAACCCTAACCCTACCCCTACCCCTGTCATCATTCACGTAATCCCTCTCTTATTTTGCCACTTTTCAGAAATCCGAGGTACTTAGGCCCCTCAGCACATCGGCAATTCGGCACTTCGGAGATTCAGAAGCATCCGAATGTCAGAATTTCCCGAAATTCACATTCAGAACGAAACAAATTCAAATGTTTACTGTTTAATGGAAGAATTTATACATTTTACAAACTCTTCCCCTGGGCCTGAGAGATAATTGAGTCAGGAACTGTACAAACTCAATTATCTCCAGGTACAGAAAAACACACAATTTCCAAACACCCCAAAAGAACCACCAAAATCCATGAAAATCGCACAAGAGTCACATCCCTGGACAGTCCCGATCTGAGTGACCAAAATATCCAAAAATCATTCAGATCGGTTCAGTAGTTCAGATTTTCTATGGAAGTCAATTCCAGGAGCATAAAAACGAACAAACTACCGAACATAGTCCATAGTTGTAACATGGAACTTGTTCACCCGATCCAATGCGAACGATTCCACCGAACAGTATCCTTCCAAGATGTAAAGAACCGAACTTAGGTGATGATGGAAGTTCAGCGGTGTTCGCAAGGCTGAGTGTCAGATTTTAGTTCCATGCACGTTACAAAAAAACTCAGCTGCCTGCGTTCGTGCAAACAAGATGGCCACCACCACATGTTCGTGAATACAAATGGCGTCCACCCAGCCTAACACTTAGAACACTGAGGTGTGAATCATTAAAAGGTGTCAATAGGGCTTAACAAGCCTTCGGGTGGTACTTAGTTCGTGAGTTTGTTCGGTTCTCGAACCATACAGGGTAATCCCACAAACCAATTATTTTAGCATGTCTTTTACATGGCCCATAGTCTTTGAGCAGGAGGCTAGCCAGCAGGCTCCTCCAGGACCTCGTTGCAGAGGTATCTTTGCCACAGGGAGCATTATTGCTGTGGAGCTCTGTTATTCACTCAGACACATTACTGGGCGTATTATTGCTGTGGAACTCTGTTATACACTCAGACACATTGCTGAGAGTATTATTGCTGTGGAGCTCTGTTATACACTCAGACACATTACTGGGAGTATTATTGCTATGGAGCTCTGTTATACACTCAAACACATTGCTGGCAGTATTTTTGCTGTGGAGCTCACATTACTGGGAGTATTATTGCTGTGGAGCTCTGTTATACACTCAGACACATTACTGGGAGTATTATTGCTGTGGAACTCTGTTATACACTCAGACACATTACTGGGAGTATTATTGCTGTGGAGCTCTGTTATACACTCAGACACATTACTGGGAGTATTATTGCTGTGGAGCTCTGTTATACACTCAGACACATTACTGGGAGTATTATTGCTGTGGAACTCTGTTATACACTCAGACACATTACTGGGAGTATTATTACTGTGGAGCTCTGTTATACACTCAGACACATTACTGGGAGTATTATTTCTGTGGAGCTCTCTTATACACTCAGACACATTACTGGGAGTATTATTGCTGTGGGGCTCTGTTATACACTCAGACACATTACTGGGAGTATTATTGCTGTGGAGCTCTGTTATACACTCAGACACATTACTGGGAGTATTATTGCTGTGGAACTCTGTTATACACTCAGACACATTACTGGGAGTATTATTACTGTGGAGCTCTGTTATACACTCAGACACATTACTGGGAGTATTATTTCTGTGGAGCTCTCTTATACACTCAGACACATTACTGGGAGTATTATTGCTGTGGGGCTCTGTTATACATTCAGACACATTACTGGGAGTATTATTGCTGTGGAGCTCTGTTACACACTCAGACACATTACTGGGAGTATTATTGCTGTGGAGCTCTGTTACACACTCAGACACATTACTGGGAGTATTATTGCTGTGGAGCTCTGTTATACACTCAGACACATTACTGGGAGTATTATTGCTATGGAGCTCTGTTATACACTCAGACACATTACTGGGAGTATTATTACTGTGGAGCTCTGTTATACACTCAGACACATTACTGGGAGTATTATTGCTGTGGAGCTCTGTTATACACTCAGACACATTACTGGGAGTATTATTGCTGTGGAGCTCTGTTATACACTCAGACACATTACTGGGAGTATTATTACTGTGGAGCTCTGTTATACACTCAGACACATTACTGGGAGTATTATTGCTGTGGGGCTCTGTTATACACTCAGACACATTACTGGGAGTATTATTGCTGTGGGGCTCTGTTATACACTCAGACACATTACTGGGAGTATTATTGCTGTGGAGCTCTGTTATACACTCAGACACATTACTGGGAGTATTATTACTGTGGAGCTCTGTTATACACTCAGACACATTACTGGGAGTATTATTGCTGTGGAGCTCTGTTATACACTCAGACACATTACTGGGAGTATTATTGCTGTGGAGCTCTGTTATACACTCAGACACATTACTGGGAGTATTATTTCTGTGGAGCTCTGTTATACACTCAGACACATTACTGGGAGTATTATTGCTATGGAGCTCTGTTATACACTCAGACACATTACTGGGAGTATTATTGCTGTGGAGCTCTGTTATACACTCAGACACATTACTGGGAGTATTATTTCTGTGGAGCTCTGTTATACACTCAGACACATTACTGGGAGTATTATTGCTATGGAGCTCTGTTATACACTCAGACACATTACTGGGAGTACTATTTCTGCGGGGCTCTGTTATACACTCAGACACATTACTGGGAGTATTATTGCTGTGGGGCTCTGTTATACACTAAGACACATTACTGGGAGTATTATTGCTGTGGAGCTCTGTTATACACTCAGACACATTACTGGGAGTATTATTTCTGTGGAGCTCTGTTATACACTCAGACACATTACTGGGAGTATTATTGCTATGGAGCTCTGTTATACACTCAGACACATTACTGGGAGTACTATTTCTGCGGGGCTCTGTTATACACTCAGACACATTACTGGGAGTATTATTGCTGTGGGGCTCTGTTATACACTAAGACACATTACTGGGAGTATTATTGCTGTGGAGCTCTGTTATACACTCAGACACATTACTGGGAGTATTATTGCTGTGGAGCTCTGTTATACACTCAGACACATTACTGGGAGTATTATTGCTGTGGGGCTCTGTTATACACTAAGACACATTACTGGGAGTATTATTGCTATGGAGCTCTGTTATACAATCAGACACATTACTGGGAGTATTATTGCTGTGGAGCTCTGTTATACACTCAGACACATTACTGGGAGTATTATTGCTATGGAGCTCTGTTATACACTCAGACACATTACTGGGAGTACTATTTCTGCGGGGCTCTGTTATACACTCAGACACATTACTGGGAGTATTATTGCTGTGGGGCTCTGTTATACACTCAGACACATTACTGGGAGTATTATTGCTGCGGAGCTCTGTTATACACTAAGACACATTACTGGGAGTATTATTGCTATGGAGCTCTGTTATACAATCAGACACATTACTGGGAGTATTATTGCTGTGGAGCTCTGTTATACACTCAGACACATTACTGGGAGTATTATTGCTATGGAGCTCTGTTATACAATCAGACACATTACTGGGAGTATTATTGCTGTGGAGCTCTGTTATACACTCAGTCACATTACTGGGAGTATTATTGCTGTGGAGCTCTGTTATACACTCAGACACATTACTGGGAGTATTATTGCTGTGGAGCTCTGTTATACACTCAGACACATTACTGGGAGCATTATTGCTGTGGGGCTCTGTTATACACTCAGACACATTACTGGGAGTATTATTGCTGTGGAGCTCTGTTATACACTCAGACACATTACTGGGAGTATTATTGCTGTGGGGCTCTGTTATACACCCAGACACATTACTGGGAGTATTATTGCTGTGGAGCTCTGTTATACACTCAGACACATTACTGGGAGTATTATTACTGTGGAGCTCTGTTATACACTCAGTCACATTACTGGGAGTATTATTGCTGTGGAGCTCTGTTATACACTCAGGCACATTACTGGGAGTATTATTGCTGTGGAGCTCTGTTATACACTCAGACACATTACTGGGAGTATTATTGCTGTGAAGCTCTGTTATACACTCAGACACATTACTGGGAGTATTATTGCTGTGGAGCTCTGTTATACACTCAGACACATTACTGGGAGTATTATTGCTGTGGGGCTCTGGTATACACTCAGACACATTACTGGGAGTATTATTGCTGTGGAGCTCTGTTATACACTCAGACACATTACTGGGAGTATTATTGCTGTGGGGCTCTGTTATACACTAAGACACATTACTGGGAGTATTATTGCTGTGGAGCTCTGTTATGCACTCAGACACATTACTGTGAGTATTATTGCTGTGGAGCTCTGTTATACACTCAGACACATTACTGGGAGTATTATTGCTGTGGAGCTCTGTTATACACTCAGACACATTACTGGGAGTATTATTGCTGTGGGGCTCTGTTATACACTAAGACACATTACTGGGAGTATTATTGCTGTGGAGCTCTGTTATGCACTCAGACACATTACTGGGAGTATTATTGCTGTGGAGCTCTGTTATGCACTCAGACACATTACTGGGAGTATTATTGCTGTGGAGCTCTGTTATACACCCAGACACATTACTGGGAGTATTATTGCTGTGGAGCTCTGTTATACACTCAGACACATTACTGGGAGTATTATTGCTGTGGAGCTCTGTTATACACTCAGACACATTACTGGGAGTATTATTGCTGTGGAGCTCTGTTATACACACAGACACATTACTGGGAGTATTATTGCTGTGGAGCTCTGTTATACACTCAGACACATTACTGGGAGTATTATTGCTGTGGAGCTATGTTATACACACAGACACATTACTGGGAGTATTATTGCTGTGGGGCTCTGTTATACACTCAGACACATTACTGGGAGTATTATTGCTGTGGAGCTCTGTTATACACTCAGACACATTACTGGGAGTATTATTGCTGTGGAGCTCTGTTATACACTCAGACACATTACTGGGAGTATTATTGCTGTGGAGCTCTGTTATACACTCTGACACATTACTGAGAGTATTATTGCTGTGGGGCTCTGTTATACACTCAGACACATTACTGGGAGTATTATTGCTGTGGAGCTCTGTTATACACTCAGACACATTACTGGGAGTATTATTACTGTGGAGCTCTGTTATACACTCAGACACATTACTGGGAGTATTATTACTGTGGGGCTCTGTTATACACTCAGACACATTACTGGGAGTATTATTACTGTGGGGCTCTGGTATACACTCAGACACATTACAGGGAGTATTATTATGTGGAGCTCTGTTATACACTCAGACACATTACTGGGAGTATTATTGCTGTGGAGCTCTGTTATACACTCAGACACATTACTGGGAGTATTATTGCTGTGGAGCTCTGTTATACACTCAGACACATTACTGGTAGTATTATTGCTGTGGAGCTCTGTTATGCACTCAGACACATTACTGGGAGTATTATTGCTGTGGAGCTCTGTTATGCACTCAGACACATTACTGGGAGTATTATTGCTGTGGAGCTATGTTATACACACAGACACATTACTGGGAGTATTATTGCTGTGGGGCTCTGTTATACACTCAGACACATTACTGGGAGTATTATTGCTGTGGAGCTCTGTTATACACTCAGACACATTACTGGGAGTATTATTGCTGTGGAGCTCTGTTATACACTCAGACACATTACTGGGAGTATTATTGCTGTGGAGCTCTGTTATACACTCTGACACATTACTGAGAGTATTATTGCTGTGGGGCTCTGTTATACACTCAGACACATTACTGGGAGTATTATTGCTGTGGAGCTCTGTTATACACTCAGACACATTACTGGGAGTATTATTACTGTGGAGCTCTGTTATACACTCAGACACATTACTGGGAGTATTATTACTGTGGGGCTCTGTTATACACTCAGACACATTACTGGGAGTATTATTACTGTGGGGCTCTGGTATACACTCAGACACATTACAGGGAGTATTATTATGTGGAGCTCTGTTATACACTCAGACACATTACTGGGAGTATTATTGCTGTGGAGCTCTGTTATACACTCAGACACATTACTGGGAGTATTATTGCTGTGGAGCTCTGTTATACACTCAGACACATTACTGGTAGTATTATTGCTGTGGAGCTCTGATATGCACTCAGACACATTACTGGGAGTATTATTGCTGTGGAGCTCTGTTATGCACTCAGACACATTACTGGGAGTATTATTGCTGTGGAGCTCTGTTATACACTCAGACACATTACTGGGAGTATTATTGCTGTGGAACTCTGTTATACTCTCAGACACATTACTGGGAGTATTATTGCTGTGGGGCTCTGTTATACACAGTCAGACACATTTCTGGGAGTATTATTGCTGTGGAGCTCTGTTATACACTCAGACACATTGCTGGGAGTATTATTGCTGTGGAGCTCTGTTATACACTAAGACACATTACTGGGAGTATTATTGCTGTGGAGCTCTGTTATACACTCAGACACATTACTGGGAGTATTATTTCTGTGGAGCTATGTTATACACTAAGACACATTACTGGGAGTATTATTGCTGTGGAGCTCTGTTATACACTCAGACACATTACTGGGAGTATTATTGCTGTGGAGCTCTGTTATACACTCAGACACATTACTGGGAGTATTATTGCTGTGGAGCTCTGTTATACACTCAGACACATTACTGGGAGTATTATTGCTGTGGAGCTCTGTTATGCACTCAGACACATTACTGGGAGTATTATTGCTGTGGAGCTCACATTACTCAGATTATTAGTACTGTGGAGCTCTGTGAACGCTTACATACTGCACATTATTAAGAATGCTCATCCAGGTAAGTAGGAGATTAAAGGACAGTGCATGTGATGGTGATTTGGCCAAATTTCACCGATCCTTCAGTCTGATTCACTGCCAGCACCTGTTCCTGGCAGTGAATAGGTTAATAACAGGTTGCAATAGTATAAAAATGAAATAGATGGGGTGAAGTCCCCCGACCAGATTACAGCCTCTTGAGGGCACGAAATGATTAAAATCCAGAAACGGACTAAAACATGTCAGCCAACACTCCATTACAGTGATAGATAATCACAGCAAACTGGCAGCTCAGTATTCCGTCACAGTGATAGATAGTCACAGCAAACTGGCAGCTCAGTATTCCGTCACAGTGATAGATAATCACAGCAAACTGGCAGCTCAGTATTCCGTCACAGTGATAGATAATCACAGCAAACTGGCAGCTCAGTATTCCGTCACAGTGATAGATAGTCACAGCAAACTGGCAGCTCAGTATTCCGTCACAGTGATAGATAATCACAGCAAACTGGCAGCTCAGTATTCCGTCACAGTGATAGATAGTCACAGCAAACTGGCAGCTCAGTATTCCGTCACAGTGATAGATAGTCACAGCAAACTGGCAGCTCAGTATTCCGTCACAGTGATAGATAGTCACAGCAAACTGGCAGCTCAGTATTCCGTCACAGTGATAGATAATCACAGCAAACTGGCAGCTCAGTATTCCGTCACAGTGATAGATAGTCACAGCAAACTGGCAGCTCAGTATTCCGTCACAGTGATAGATAATCACAGCAAACTGGCAGCTCAGTATTCCGTCACAGTGATAGATAATCACAGCAAACTGGCAGCTCAGTATTCCGTCACAGTGATAGATAGTCACAGCAAACTGGCAGCTCAGTATTCCGTCACAGTGATAGATAATCACAGCAAACTGGCAGCTCAGTATTCCGTCACAGTGATAGATAGTCACAGCAAACTGGCAGCTCAGTATTCCGTCACAGTGATAGATAGTCACAGCAAACTGGCAGCTCAGTATTCCGTCACAGTGATAGATAGTCACAGCAAACTGGCAGCTCAGTATTCCGTCACAGTGATAGATAATCACAGCAAACTGGCAGCTCAGTATTCCGTCACAGTGATAGATAGTCACAGCAAACTGGCAGCTCAGTATTCCGTCACAGTGATAGATAATCACAGCAAACTGGCAGCTCAGTATTCCGTCACAGTGATAGATAGTCACAGCAAACTGGCAGCTCAGTATTCCGTCACAGTGATAGATAGTCACAGCAAACTGGCAGCTCAGTATTCCGTCACAGTGATAGATAGTCACAGCAAACTGGCAGCTCAGTATTCCGTCACAGTGATAGATAGTCACAGCAAACTGGCAGCTCAGTATTCCGTCACAGTGATAGATAGTCACAGCAAACTGGCAGCTCAGTATTCCGTCACAGTGATAGATAGTCACAGCAAACTGGCAGCTCAGTATTCCGTCACAGTGATAGATAGTCACAGCAAACTGGCAGCTCAGTATTCCGTCACAGTGATAGATAGTCACAGCAAACTGGCAGCTCAGTATTCCGTCACAGTGATAGATAGTCACAGCAAACTGGCAGCTCAGTATTCCGTCACAGTGATAGATAGTCACAGCAAACTGGCAGCTCAGTATTCCGTCACAGTGATAGATAGTCACAGCAAACTGGCAGCTCAGTATTCCGTCACAGTGATAGATAATCACAGCAAACTGGCAGCTCAGTATTCCGTCACAGTGATAGATAGTCACAGCAAACTGGCAGCTCAGTATTCCGTCACAGTGATAGATAGTCACAGCAAACTGGCAGCTCAGTATTCCGTCACAGTGATAGATAGTCACAGCAAACTGGCAGCTCAGTATTCCGTCACAGTGATAGATAATCACAGCAAACTGGCAGCTCAGTATTCCGTCACAGTGATAGATAATCACAGCAAACTGGCAGCTCAGTATTCCGTCACAGTGATAGATAATCACAGCAAACTGGCAGCTCAGTATTCCGTCACAGTGATAGATAATCACAGCAAACTGGCAGCTCAGTATTCCGTCACAGTGATAGATAATCACAGCAAACTGGCAGCTCAGTATTCCGTCACAGTGATAGATAATCACAGCAAACTGGCAGCTCAGTATTCCGTCACAGTGATAGATAATCACAGCAAACTGGCAGCTCAGTATTCCGTCACAGTGATAGATAATCACAGCAAACTGGCAGCTCAGTATTCCGTCACAGTGATAGATAGTCACAGCAAACTGGCAGCTCAGTATTCCGTCACAGTGATAGATAATCACAGCAAACTGGCAGCTCAGTATTCCGTCACAGTGATAGATAATCACAGCAAACTGGCAGCTCAGTATTCCGTCACAGTGATAGATAATCACAGCAAACTGGCAGCTCAGTATTCCGTCACAGTGATAGATAATCACAGCAAACTGGCAGCTCAGTATTCCGTCACAGTGATAGATAGTCACAGCAAACTGGCAGCTCAGTATTCCGTCACAGTGATAGATAGTCACAGCAAACTGGCAGCTCAGTATTCCGTCACAGTGATAGATAGTCACAGCAAACTGGCAGCTCAGTATTCCGTCACAGTGATAGATAATCACAGCAAACTGGCAGCTCAGTATTCCGTCACAGTGATAGATAATCACAGCAAACTGGCAGCTCAGTATTCCGTCACAGTGATAGATAGTCACAGCAAACTGGCAGCTCAGTATTCCGTCACAGTGATAGATAATCACAGCAAACTGGCAGCTCAGTATTCCGTCACAGTGATAGATAGTCACAGCAAACTGGCAGCTCAGTATTCCGTCACAGTGATAGATAGTCACAGCAAACTGGCAGCTCAGTATTCCGTCACAGTGATAGATAATCACAGCAAACTGGCAGCTCAGTATTCCGTCACAGTGATAGATAATCACAGCAAACTGGCAGCTCAGTATTCCGTCACAGTGATAGATAATCACAGCAAACTGGCAGCTCAGTATTCCGTCACAGTGATAGATAATCACAGCAAACTGGCAGCTCAGTATTCCGTCACAGTGATAGATAATCACAGCAAACTGGCAGCTCAGTATTCCGTCACAGTGATAGATAATCACAGCAAACTGGCAGCTCAGTATTCCGTCACAGTGATAGATAATCACAGCAAACTGGCAGCTCAGTATTCCGTCACAGTGATAGATAGTCACAGCAAACTGGCAGCTCAGTATTCCGTCACAGTGATAGATAATCACAGCAAACTGGCAGCTCAGTATTCCGTCACAGTGATAGATAATCACAGCAAACTGGCAGCTCAGTATTCCGTCACAGTGATAGATAGTCACAGCAAACTGGCAGCTCAGTATTCCGTCACAGTGATAGATAGTCACAGCAAACTGGCAGCTCAGTATTCCGTCACAGTGATAGATAATCACAGCAAACTGGCAGCTCAGTATTCCGTCACAGTGATAGATAATCACAGCAAACTGGCAGCTCAGTATTCCGTCACAGTGATAGATAATCACAGCAAACTGGCAGCTCAGTATTCCGTCACAGTGATAGATAATCACAGCAAACTGGCAGCTCAGTATTCCGTCACAGTGATAGATAGTCACAGCAAACTGGCAGCTCGGCTTTCAGTTGGCTGTTTTGTCCTAAAATTTTAAATTCATGTTGACTTCCCGGCAATAATCACTTTACTGAATAATCCTGTAATACTATAAATTGCTTGGAGTTTGGAGATGGTTTACAGTTTGACACTTTCTGCCTACATGATGTATTTTGCTTTGCACTAAGCAAGTTGCTGCTTTATAAACAAACACTATTCTTTAAGTTAGTAGTAGTTACAGTTTGCCTGTTTTTGCCTAAATTTAGCAGTTTAGACTTTTGGTAATTTCAGTGTGTAAACCAGGGATTGTGCAGTAAATGACGAGTTTTGTAAATGATGTCAGCCAAAAATTCACGGTTTAGCTGATAAGCCCTGTAGCTGTTGTGATAACAACATTCACTGCGCAAATCCCTTCCAGCTGCTCTGAACGAATCGAACCCCTGTTTATAGATGGATGACAACATCAATTGTGCGCGGCAATCCCAAATAAATCATTTAGTTCATCCATTGATTAACAGGGATTTATTTAGTCAATGCAGCCAGAAGGGATTGGACACAGTTCTAACTCACACTGAATTGTAATTAACTGAAAACCCTAAACTGATAAATTAAAAAAAAAAAAAAAAAAGCCAAGCGGTGACTGAAGCCTAGTTGTAGAATTTTTTATAAATTAGCACTTTTTGCCTAGATTTTGTAAATCTGTCTTCCGTTCAGTGCGAGTTTGCTGTTTAGTGAATAAACCCTCCTTTATCTGTCTCAAAACATTCCCCTCTCCCCAGGTGACAGTGAATCAGTTGACAATGCCACCGGGATCACGTGGAGTCCAGAGTCCGGCTGGTTTTGCAGAATATCCAGGGTGTGTTTCTCAGCCTGATTTACAGGTATTGATCTGATATCTTTGGGTTTCCTCGCTATGAGCAACAGTTTGTTTTTTGTCTATTCCTTCAAAGGGTTTATTTGCCAAACTCTGTAGTGTAACATCTTAAACCTCACATGTAAAATGAACCCTAAAATAGCCAACTAGGGGCAAATTCTCCATATTGTCACAGCTCTGCTGTTTGAGCCTGAATTTTGTAACTTGGATAAGAATTGTGTAAAGTTAGAAGGTTAGTGTACAGCTCTGAATGTGTGAGAGATGGTGAGATCTATCACAGATATTCATGGCTGGTTTTATTGTGAATGAATGTAATGATCTGTGTATAAGTTGTCACTGTCTTTCAAGCGGCGCTATTACAGTCTGGGGTCTGTAATTTGCAAAGACCCCCAATGGTGACATCACTGCTGGTGGTCATGGAGAGTAGGAGAAGGTAAGTTTTACTTCCCTGAACCTTTCCCTCGTGGATGCCGCCATCCTCTGCCAGGAGTCAACGTCTGTGCTGTACTATCACGCTTGCACAATAGTACTCCATTTTGGGCCGTAGACGGCTGCGGGAAATGACAAGCTTGGCAACAAATGCAGATAACGTAAACCCTAGATTCCCCGTATATGCTTTAACTGGGTTGGAATGTCAATGAAATTCCTATACAGTGAATCTGAGACTCAATCTTTATGAAATACTCATTTTGGAGGGGTTGGGGGGATGACAGAGGGTGTGTAAAGCTTGGATTGTTTGATGCTCAGGTGTGTTGGGTTCTAAAAACCCCTCCAGGGTGTGTTTCTGAGCCTGATTTACAGGTATTGATCTGATATCTTGATTTAAAATGAAAAATAATAATGCAACCCCCACTAATATCAACCTGCCCCCTTCACCAGCTGTAGAGATCCAGGGCTAATGACTTCGGTTCTGCCCTGTGCACACACTATCTGACCTGTGCACGCACACACACATTGTAACAGAGCTCCCTGTACCCCCGCCAAGGACCGCTTCCTAGCTAAAACAGGGGACTAACTGCAGCACTTCAGCCGACAGTCGCCGCGGCTTGACTGGGGTCCTGGAACCGCTCCTTCCTGGAGCAAAATGGGGAACTCGCTCTATCCATCCCCAGGCACTGGACGACACTCAGTCCTGGGAGCTGTAGTCCTTACAAGGACTTTTCCTGTTGAATCCTCCACACTGGAACCGTGATTAGTGATTAGCCCTTTCCCTCCCAATAACCAGACGACACATAGTTCTGGGAGTACAAGCCGGAATGCTTTAATCCGGCCAGATGACCTGCTTTTATACAGTTTAGACACAGTCAAATACACCCATAACACTCCCACACAAAACAGGATAATCCCTCCCCTGGATCTGAGAGGAGACTAGTTACAAGCAAACATCTAACATACTCCTCCCCTGTGCTTGAGATTATTATTGAATTATCTCTCAGTTCAGAAACAGGCAATATAACAAAAAAAAAAAAAAAATACCCCAAAACACAGAAAAATCCCACAAAAGTCACATCCCAGATAGCCCCGATCTGGGTGACCAACATATCCAAAAACCACCAGATCGGCATAGGGGTTCGGGATTTCCATGGAAGTCATCATTTTTACCGCCTGTGCACATGATCCTATGCCCAAAACAGTTCCATGAAATCAGTTGGTCAAGTTCGGTAGTTTAAAACCGAACAAACTACAGAACGGAATTTATAGTTCTACCCTGGAACACAGTGTCAATTCGGCTTAACAATCTCCCGGGTGGTCTCTCGTTCGTGCGGTTGTTCGGTTCCCAAACAATATAGTCCCAAATCACACGAACAGAGTAGTTTGCAGGGTATTTTGTATGGCCCATAATCCTGGAGCAGGAGGCTGGCTAGCAGGCTCCTCCAGGAGCTTGTGGCAAATGACCAGACTACAGGGCGTTTGATACACACAGTATACCCCAATGCACACTATGCCTCCTATACTCACTATACCCCCTTTGCACACACTATACCCCAATGCACACACTATGCCTCCTATACACACTATACCTCCTATGCACACACTATACTCCCTTTGCACCCATTATACCCCAAAACACACTATACCCCTTTTGCACACATTATACCCCAAAGGACGCTATGCCTCCTATACACACACTGTACCCCAATACGCACTATACCCCCTATGCACACATTATACCCACACACATTATACCCCAATACACACTATACCTCCTAGACTATACACTATGCTAGATTGTTTGTTTTATTTGTGTGACTGTCTAAACTGGTGTGAGACTAAGTGACATGTGTATATGTCAGTGAGAGTGTTTGACACTGTGTGTGTCCATCCCTTAAAGGGACCATGAAGTGCGCTCTCCTGCCACCTTGGGGATGTGTGCTTAGACCCTGTGCCCCATCTCTCTCTATGCCCACCCTCTCCTCTCCCTGACAATGTTACAACCTGCTAACAGGAGTAGTGTAATCGGGAAGTCCTTCAAGCCCAACTGTAGAACATTACGTTTTTCTACATTCTGGAGATTTTCGAACTTGCATTTCATACTTGGGTGTGGATAATCTCATGTGACAGCACCCAATAATTGCTGCAAGCTCTTATGCTCTTTATGCTCACACAATGTCTACATGACTGTAAACGGTTAATGAAATTGCCTAAAGGAGTGTTGTATTAGTATTGTCTTTATAATATAATATTTTCATGAGCAAATACTTTGTGACTAGTGATGTCGCGAACATGAAATTTTCCGTTCGCGAACGGCGAACGCGAACTTCCGCAAATGTTCGTGAACGGGCGAACCCGGCAAACCACCATAGACTTCAATAGCAGGCAAATTTTAAAACACACAGGGACTCTTTCTGGCCACAATAGTGATGGGCCCCCACCCACCTGAGCGGTGGGTGAGGGCCCTAAACAAGAATAAGGGGGGGGGACCTAATGTCCTCCCCCCTGGCCCCCACCCCTGAGCGGTGGGTGGGGGCCCTAAACACAAATTGGGGGCGACCTATTGTCCTCCCCCCCGGCCCCCATCCCTGAGCGGTGGGTGGGGGCCCTAAATACCAATAGGGGGGGGACCTATTGTCCTCCCCCCCGGCCCCCACCCCTGAGCGGCGGGTTGGGGCCCTAAATACCAATAGGGAGGGGGCCTATTGTTCTCACCCCCGGCCCCCACCCCTGAGCGGCAGGTGGGGGCCCTAAATACCAATAGGGGGGGACACCTAATGTCCTCCCCCCGGCCCCCACCCCTGAGCGGCGGGTGGGGGCCCTAAATACCAATAGGGGGGGACCTATTGTCCTCCTCCCGCCCCCCACCCCTGAGTGGCGGGTGGGGGCCCTAAATACCAATAGGGGGGGACCTAATGTCCACCCCCCGGCCCCCACCCCTGAGCAGCAGGTGGGGGCCCTAAAAACCAATAGGGGGTACCTAATGTCCTCCCCCCGGCCCCCACCCCTGAGCGGCGGGTGGGGGCCCTAAATACCAATAGGGGGGACGGACCTATTGTCCTCCCCCCGGCCCCCACCCTTGAGCGCCGGGTGGGGGCCCTAAATACCACTCAGCAACCCACCAAGGCAGCCTACCAGTTTCAGTTTCCCGCACAGCCGTGGTGAGGCACCTGGACATGGACAAGTTGGTCCCTTACTCAGGTGCAGTAACCATTTATTGTGGGTGGGCTGTACAGTTGATTGTTTTCTGTGGGTGGGTTGCTGGACTAACCAGGGCACTGACCGACAGGAGGTCCGATACCCTGTTAGTCTGATTGGTAAAGGGGAGACATGTGGCGGAACCAACCTCGCCACCGGGCACTGGAGAAGCCTGGTTGCTTGCCTGCTCCCTTTGGACTATGGCCCTGCATGTTAAAGCTTCTATTTTCCCTGCAGAAAGGCTTATTCGTGCCTTTCTGCCGGGGTGTTCGGTAGATTGTATCTACCGAACAAACTACCGAATGCACGACCACCTAGGAGCGGGAGTGTGCCGCCAATTGACCTCCCTGAAGCTGCGGTTAACCGCAGCTTAATTGACGATCGCTGGGTGGCCTTTGTTCATTTACCGAACACGTGGCGGCGGCCATTTTAAAGTCCCGGACGGCCAGCGGTGTTCAGCGCTTAAACTATGGAACTAAAAATGGACACTGATTTGCACGAACACTGCTGAGCCGTCCGCCTCCTGGTTCCTATTCGTAGAGATTTAGCCGAACACCGGTTCATTCGGTACTTTGTTATATGTGAATGTGTTAACCCAGATAGCACAGCCATGGAGCCCATTCGTGTAACGAAAGACTATGGGAAAGACTTTGGCTCCATGGCAATTAAACAGTATGTATGTGATCTGAGCGCCATTCGGTAGTAATGTGCACTCAGATCTAAGCTATCTGGGGATATGTAGAATGTATATGTTTTATATACTAAATGTATCAGAATGTAATTTTATGTCTTTTACTGTCTTTTTGTTTGCCATGTGGGTAATGGAGTTTTGCCTCTGTCCTTGGAGACAATTGGATTACTTCCCCAATTATCTCCAGGACAGAGAGAAGGGATTGTGATGCATTGTGGGACTGTTTAAAGGTGTATGTCTGTGATTGGTCAGTGTCCTATATGTTTCCCAGTTTCCCATCTGGTCCCCTAGGGGAGTGTCCACCAGGTGGGAGACCTGCATAAAAGCCGGGCAGTTAGCCCCAGTAAAGGAGATTCTGCTTAACCCTCAAAGTGAAGTGTCCTCTCATTCTTGGGGGGAATTTGATTGTATGCCGATTGCCAGGAGTGTAAGCTGTTCGTAGGGCTTTTCCTGTTTGGCTGCTTCCAGTGTTCGTGTGTCTCTTGTTCGGGAGTTGGTGAATTTGTGCAGTTTGTGTCACGATTCCGGGGAACCAAACACGCTAACACACACACAGACACACACACAGAAAGTGTGCAGTACCGGTCCTTAGAGTGGCCGGGCTAAGCACACACAAAATAGTCAGGAGACAAGCCGAGTAAGGGGAACCAGAAAACAGAATAACGAGAAACAAGCCGAGGTCAAAGGGTAGGAGAAAGTCACAAAGTCAGTATAACAAGCCAGAGAGTACGTAACCAGAAAGCACACGTTCAGAATCAATACTATAAAGCAAAGACCACAACAGGGCACTGAGAGACAGGAAAGGTAAGTATTTATAACCTTATCTTAATTCTGATTGGATAACTTCCGAATTAACAAACACACGTGGGGGATATCTATACCCCCCACTGTGATTGTTGCACTGTCGCTTTAACGCCGGATCACGTGAGTGACCCTGGCGTTCTGATAACAGTGCCGGCTCCCAGCGTGCAGCGTTAGACATGCTGCCACTGGGAGGAGGAGAGGAGGACGCGAGCAGCGTGTCAAGAGGAGAGGACGCCGCTCGCTGACCGCTAAGGGGAGAGGGGGCCGCGGGTAGCGACGGACCGAGGGTGAGTGCTGCGAGAGGATTGCAGCCTCCCCTCACCGCTGCCCGCGGAGCCCTGACAGTTTGCAGTTTGGGAGATTGGTGATTGCAGTAGCTGCTTGTCTATCTGGAAGGGGATTATCGCCTAAACGGTTTTTAACCTCTGGTGAGCGAAACGGTCCGTTACAATTGGTGGCAGCAGTGGGATCATTCCCACAGCCCAGAAGGACAGCTACAAGGTAACACCATTCCCTGGATTTACAAACTGAGGGCAACATTAGTACCCGTACAGCGCCCCTATCTACAAAAGAACCAACTTCGGCACAGCAAGCATGGCATCTGACTACACTCAGGAGGAGTTTGACAGAGTGGTTGCCATACGGCTGGCTTGCTATGGACCCAACCCCTCTGAGAAACGCATGCAGTTCGCAAGGAAATTAGCAGCAGAGTACCTGCAATTCCTGGCAGATCGAGCCAGGGGTGTCGTCCGCCCTCCCCAGCTGCGGAGTGGGTTCCGGGGAGCTGAAGGTGGCGTCCTTCCTCCTCAGCGGCAGTGTGTACCCCAGGGAGCTGAAGGTGCCGTCCTTCCTCCCCAGCAGCAGTGTGTATCCCAGAGAGCTGAAGGTGTCGTCATTCCTCCCCAGCGGCAGTGTGTGTCCCAGGGAGCTGAAGGTGCCGTCCTTCCTCCCCAGCGGCAGTGTGTGTTACAGGGAGCTGAAGGTGCCGTCCTTCCTCCCCAGCGGCAGTGTGTGTTACAGGGAGCTGAAGGTGCCTTCCTTCCTCCCCAGCGGCAGTGTGTGTTACAGGGAGCTGAAGGTGCCGTCCTTCCTCCCCAGCGGCAGTGTGTGTTACAGGGAGCTGAAGGTGTCGTCCTTCCTCCCCAGCGGCAGTGTGTGTCCCAGGGAGCTGAAGGTGCCGTCCTTCCTCCCCAGCGGCAGTGTGTACCCCAGGGAGCTGAAGGTGCCGTCCTTCCTCCCCAGAGACAGTGTGTACCCCAGGGAGCTGAAGGTGTCGTCCTTCCTCCCCAGCGGCAGTGTGTACCCCAGGGAGCTGAAGGTGTCGTCCTTCCTCCCCAGCAGCAGTGTGTACCCCAGGGAGCTGAAGGTGTCGTCCTTCCTCCCCAGCGGCAGAGTGTCCTACAGGGAGCAGAGACCGTCTGTCTCGCACCCCAGCCGCAGGACAAAATATTGAAAGGGGAGACAGTTGGTCACCCTCTCCACCAGCAGAGAGAGTGTCAGGGAGAGGAACGGGTTACCCCCTCTCCCCAGCGGCAGTCTACCGTTCAGAGAGAGGAGCTTGTTACACCCTCTCTCCAGAGGCAGCCTAACCCACCAAGGGGAGATGTTGAGACCCACAACTGTGCAGGCGTGGCTTGGAAACGTATGTGATGATTGTCACTGGGAAACCAACCGATATCTTGGTGTAGGAACATAAAATGAGAATTGATCACTCACAGCCTTCAGATATCATCTCCCAACTTATCTTTACATAGTAGTTTCCAAAGAATTGTCATCAAAAACCCATCAAAGGTAAAACAAAAACATGTAAACCCTAACTTCCCCCTTTACCTGGGTTGAGTTAATCACAGTTTCCTTCTAAACCCAATGTAACTAACATGTTATGTTCACGGGTTTACGTTGATGCTTAATCCATCCATTGTTCTCGTTCTAAACTCCCAACAGTCTCCAAACTCGATGCCTCTATTTGTTACATTGTGTTTCCAGGATATAAAATATTACACTGTATTCCGAGTGTCCCGGCAGATTGTGGTTATGACGTACGATCTGCTGATAATTTGATGATCATGCTGGGGCAGCTTATAGGAGTATTACTGGGTCAGTACGTTTTTACACTAATAGAAGATAAAGTATGGATTGGAGGAGAGATTGCACCAGGTAATAACAGAATACGATGATCCACTGATTGCATGGAGAGATCTGGCACAATGCACGTTGTGAAATTGTGTGACACGGATCCGTGGGCTCATTTCACGTGTCGAGTAAACTACACACGTCCTGTATGTTCCAATATTTAATATTACTCTGACATTCAGGCTTATTTACTGAAGAGAGAAATAAAAGTGGATTTGAAATTTAAGGTCAAAATAGCCAGACTAGAAAAAATTCAGTTAAACTTTCACTTCATCTGTTCCAGCCTTAAATGTGAATTTTATTTTATTTTGTGGTTGGGGCTTAAATGTTTTTATGTTTTTGTTTTTTACCTTTGGATTTTTTATGACACTTTAGAACCGTTAAGAATGGCAGGCGTACTATGTTGTCCTGCAATAGGTGGGCTTTTACGCCACGGGCCGGCATAGTACGCCCTGGGGATTGCCGTCCCTCCATACTTGCCTTACCCAGCGATCTGACAAACCAGGCAGTACCCCTACAACCAGTCTAGCCTTTCGGGGCCATGTGATTGCAATGTCATCGCGATCCCAGGATCGGCTGGGATGTCAGGCAATCCCCCAATGCTGAAATAATGAAGAGAAAATAATAATCATACACCTTTAATTTATTTATTTTTATTTATTTTTTTACATTCTTTATTTTTGCAGTGCTTATGAATACATGCAAACTTACAGACATTTTGATATGAGTGTGGACAGCAAGCATGGAAACAAGATCACCCCAAAACATACGAAATACAGCACTTTTATTTTATATGCAGAAGTGTTAATGCAGAATACCCTTCTTCATATATTGACAATAATAAACAAAAAAAACAAGCTGGGAATACCTGTCTTCACTAGAAACCTAAGTTATACCAATTGGTTAATCATACAACTTTATTATTAAAAAATAAAAAAAAACTAATCTAAACACTTTTATTTTTTTAAATTCTAAAATGTATTTTATATAGAATTTAATTAATTATATATTGAGGGACCTGTCTGACATCACAGGCAGAAATAACAGAGAATTTAATTTGCAAGCCCGATATTTGACCCTGTAATTCTCCATAATATCTGTACATTTGGGGGAGGGGGGTAAGGGGCAGGGGGCTATTGTGCTCGTGTTAGGTCACTAAACACAATTTATTCATTTATTTATTTATTTTAGAGCATTAAAACATATAATGACATTGATATCCTCCGTGAAAGTGTAGTTTGGACATACCCCATTTTGAATACCATGTGTTGTCTACTTTTGCAAATGGTATGCCATGATGGGGGTAAATTTAATTTCTGGGCTGCTATATACTCTCTAAGGCAACATAGTCCCAGAAAACCAATATGGCAAATTTCAGTGTGTAAAAATGGAAAAGGGGGAAACCTTATATTTGACCCTTTAAATTTCCAAAAACCCCATAAAATCTGTATATGGGGGGGTACTGTTGTAGTTGTGAGGTATGCTGACCACAAATACGTGTATTTTATTTTCACTACATTGCTCCAAAAGGTCCACACTCACTGCCATTTATAATACATAAACGAGGTAGTTCATACGTAGTGCATCTTTATTTATAAAAAAAAAAAAGTTATAACATGACATATAAATAGCAGGCAGACCTCGTAAACAGGGCGTCAAAATAACACGGACTCTTTATCATCATGTGTTTCTCATTGACTGACTGAACGTGTGACGGTTCCCCTCAATGATGTGACAATGCGATAATAATGATGGGATTAAACACCTATTCACTACCTGCTCCATCTCTAAATGTCACTCGCTGCCTTATCCTGTGTAAAGGTTACAAGGCACAGCCCCACCCAAGTTCCCTGTCTGTGCACCTGTACCCTGCTGGTTCAGTTCTGCTATACAATCCTGTATGGAGAACACCTGTGGAGATTACCTGGCACAGGTAAGACATGTTACATTGCTCTTAATTATACCAGCAGGATGCCTTGACGTAATTAGATTATAAACCTAATTAATTTATTTAATTTGATTGACACTTTACAATTGGGAAATACATCATCTGTTGCAGATACAATTAGAATTTGCTTAAAATTGTGTGTTTTCACCTTAGTTTGGATCAACCGCAACATCTGGTGCCTTCAATCTGTGTGTGTATACATTGTATATACATAGTGTGTGTATAGATTGTGTATACATAGTGTGTGTGTATATATATATATAGTGTGTATAGATTGTGTGTATATATATATATATAGTGTGTATAGATTGTGTGTGTATATATATATATATATCGTGTATAGATTGTGTATATATATATAGTGTGTATAGATTGTGTATATATAGTGTGTGTATAGATTGTGTATAAATATAGTGTGTGTATAGATTGTATATATAGAGAGTGTGTGTATAGATTGTGTATACATAGTGTGTGTATAGATTGTGTATACATAGTGTGTGTATAGATTGTACATACATAGTGTGTGTATAGATTGTATATACATAGTGTGTGTGTGTATAGATTGTATATACATAGTGTGTGTGTGTGTATAGATTGTGTATACATAGTGTGTGTATAGATTGTGTATACATAGTGTGTGTGTGTGTATAGATTGTGTATACATAGTGTGTGTATAGGTTGTGTATACATAGTGTGTGTATAGATTGTGTATACATAGTGTGTGTATAGATTGTGTATACATAGTGTGTGTATAGATTGTGTATACATAGTGTGTGTATAGATTGTGTGTGTGTATATATATATATATATAGTGTGTATAGATTGCGTATAAATATAGTGTGTGTATAGATTGTGTATAGATTGTGTATACATAGTGTGTGTATAGATTGTGTATACATAGTGTGTGTATAGATTGTGTATACATAGTGTGTGTATAGATTGTGAATAGATTGTGTATATAGAGAGTGTGTGTATAGATTGTACATACATAGTGTGTGTATATAGATTGTATATACGTAGTGTGTGTGTATATAGATTGTATATACATAGTGTGTGTGTGTGTGTGTGTATAGATTGTATATACGTAGTGTGTGTGTGTATAGATTGTATATACGTAGTGTGTGTGTGTATAGATTGTATATACGTAGTGTGTGTGTGTATAGATTGTATATACGTAGTGTGTATGTGTATAGATTGTATATACATAGTGTGTGTGTGTGTATAGATTGTATATACATAGTGTGTGTGTGTGTGTGTATAGATTGTATATACATAGTGTGTGTGTGTGTATAGATTGTATATACATAGTGTGTGTGTGTGTATAGATGGTATATACATAGTGTGTGTGTGTGTATAGATTGTATATACATAGTGTGTGTGTGTATAGATTATATATACATAGTGTGTGTGTGTATAGATTGTATATACGTACTGTGTGTGTGTGTATAGAGTGTACATACATAATGTATATATGAAATTGGAAATATTGGTATATATGCCAGAGAAGGTATGCGGGAAGAGAACGCTGATCTGGCAACTTGTTCTAACACTCCACACCCTGTGTGTACACCTAGCTTTATGTATTAGCTTTCTGCATGACGATCTGTAATGAGCCGATTAGGATCTTCTATAACAAATAAACGAGGTGTCGTGTTTAATGGGGTAATAATGGATGGGTGCAGTTACTATGTGTTTATTGAGAACCGCAAAGTTTCCACCAGGTATTAATCCCTTGGCATTTCCCTATTACTTTATCATTTATTGCATGCAAAGGAAAATGCTGGGGGGGCAAAGGTCTGAATGTAAGATCACCATAGAAACCGATGGAATGTTCCACTCACAGTAACTGTAACTGGTGATTTATATAATAAATGGCTCAGTTTATAGATGTGTTGGTTAACAGATGGCCGTGTGGATTATTTAAATAGTAAATGTGTGCACTTTGATAGACTTGTACTCACACTGTGCAACCCCCAAATGTTTGTGGATCACTCGTTGATGGTGAATTGTGAAATGCAGGATACACTAGCCACATTGTGGGCTATAGAACAAAGTGTGATTAGTTCATATTTCAGAGTGGCTATTAGCCACAATAGCCGAATTAGGAAATCCTCCTAGTCAGCCATGCTTCTAGTTCACCTGTTTTGACCTAAAAATGTAGATATATTTTATATTCACTATGATTCACACATCGTTAAATAGTTTTTACATTTTTTTAAGTAGTTTTATGAATTTTTCCAAATCATACTTTTTTAAAGCACTTTCCAACTTACTATAATTTGGTGTTAAAATCTAGTGAAACTGTGCTATTTTTGTATGTGTGTGTCCATCTATGTATCTGGAATACGGTCTCGTGGCACGGCAAGGGTTACATTTTACAATTATCCAGTTGATCTCGAATTTCTGACATTTTGTCGCCATTTCTGGAAGAACCTGTTTTCATGTTTAAGTTGTGTTGGAAATGTAACAAGTTACACATTACACAGTTACGCTGTTACCGGGCTTGTATTGTTTGCACTCTACTTTGAAACATTTAGCAAAATGCGTGTCTCTCTGCGGCCCTGCCCCAGGGAGATCTATCTGATTAGGGACCAAATTCCTCCCTTTGAGCCGGAGGATGAAATATTTCTGTTCAAACTGGACTGTGCTGATTTTCACTGATAAAGGGTCAGTGTAAGAAGCAGTTCTATTGGAGATAGGAGTGCCCTGGCACCCCCCCTGCTCCATTTTTCAATAGTTTACCATTCCCTGGGCGTCTGTGGTCCAACGGCCCCCTCAGACACTAACGAGGACTTTCTGCCAATTACAAGCTTGGAGCTAAAATCCAAACTTTGCACTGGGTTCATTGATGATTAATCAGAATGTAACACTTTGACTGGAATTCTTCCAGTTCTCTCTTGATGAATGTGACCCATTCTGGGGTAAAGTGCTTATTGGAGCAGTCACCACAGAAACCAATGTAATGCGGGTTGACTTGCTTTAGAACTTTGCCCCAGTTTCTGTTTTTTCTGTGGAACGAAGTTATGTAACTATCTCCATGTATGGTATGTTGAGTTTGGGCCATGTTCTAGTATGGGAGTTATGTGTTTCGTTTGTCTGTATCTGTTCATGAACATATACTGCGTTATTCGCGAAGTTTACTAGTGGTCCCGTGTATTCCTCTCTCACCTTAAATTCAGTATATACAGAGATAACGTAGCCAAAATACAATGCATATTGTGCTTTAGTACCCTCCTATTATTACATATTGGCTGTATGACTCTTCAATCTACCAACACCCAGCTCACAGCTCTAATTAGTATGAATAACGATATGGGAAGCTCAGCAACAAATCAACATTAATTAAAAAGCCAGGTGTGTACAATCCCAGAGGTGCGATCGGAGAAGGAATACGAGTCTCTGAGGGTTTAAGTTTCCCATATCGTGTGTGAGACCATTTACCTTGAGTACACATCACTGGGAGTGCAACACCTGTTTGGGACCTGTTCCTGTGTAAAGATAATACGTGGAGACTAATGTCCGCTTACTGTGACCACACTGGTGTCTCAACCAGGGACACGGGAAAATATGAACATTCAAACATACGTCGAAGATGGTTTGGATTGCATGGTTGATTAATCTGTGTTCATTTGACATGTCTCTGATTATCGTGCTTGTGTTGCTTACTGTAATCTCTATTGTTATCCCACATGGACGTAAAACATTGCACATCCGTTCACTGTTTTGAGTTTTCTGTATTTTTACTTTCTACAGTTGTAACATGCATCATACAAGCTAAATATGTTAGATTAGTGGTTACCAAACTTTTTTCACTTGTATACCCCGTGGCAGCCAAATTCCATAATTTGCTCCCTCATATTAACAAAATGTTTGTAATTAATATTGTTGCAGCTATTTCAGATGTGAACATTGTTCTCTGCCCCATCTCCACTTTTACTCGGCCCAGAGCTCCCCTGCTTCTCATCTGCCCCAGGCATATTAGTATATACAGTGCAGATACACAGATCAAAAACACTGACATATAGATACACTGACACACATGCAGATACAGAGACCTACAGATAAAAGCACTGACACACATGCAGATACAGATTTTGTTATTTTTTATTTTTATTTTTTTTAAACAGCTAATTTAGGCAAAAAATAATGGGGGTTTAGTTACATTATATGATCATACATTGCATAAGCCTGCCACAACGTCAATGTACCCCATCTTTGGCAGGTCCTACTCTAACAGCCAACTGTCTGCTAAATGAGCTACTCACTTGGGGGAAAAATTCAATCTCGAGTTATCTGCAGGACAAGGCTAGTCTAGCCAGCTCCTTGGATCTGCAGCCCTGCCTGTCACCGGTGCCTCATCCCATGGCCCTATTTAGCCTTGTACTGCAGATAACTTGAGATTGATTTTCTCCCCCAAGTAAGTAGCTCATTTCGCAGACATCTTATCTCTCCCAACGCTCATTCAGTGTCTCCTTTTCTAATGATACCTCCTCCCCTCATCCTGTCTCTATTGGAGTTACCCAAGGCTCTGTTCTTGGTACCTTTCTATTTTCTCTTTATTCTGCCTCTCTTGGCAAACTTATTTGGATTCCACTACCACCTGTACGCTGATGACACTCAGATATACCTCTCCTCCCCGGACCTTTTCCGCTGCCATCCTGCAACGTATCACTGCTTGCCTTTCTTCCATCTCTCTGGATGTCCTCCCGCTTTCTGAAACTAAATCTCTCTAAAACTGAGCTCCTTGTCTTTCCTCCTCCTAATACTGAACCTTTTCTTTCGCTCTCCTTTCAAGTTAGTGGTATCCACACCAGTCCATCCTTGCAAGCATGCTGTCTTGGCATTATTCTTTATTCTGGCCTCACCTTTTAGCCTCACATCCAGTATATTTCTAAATCCTGTAGATTCCATCTTAAAAACATAGCCTGCATCCGCCCCTTTCTTACACAAGATGCTACTAAGGACCTTGTCCATGCTCTAGTAATTTCTCGCATGGATTATTGTAACCCTCTCCTTATTGGTCTTCCTAGAAGCCGCATTGCCACTGTGGCGCAATTAACCCATGTTCCTTTGAGTGTGACAAACCCCCACGTCACTGGACCACTATGTTCCCCTATGTTTCCCTGGTTTGTTCGGTAAAACCACATTCACCTAGTTTTGATCCTTGTTTTGTTCGACAACCGAACAAAACCACGAAAGATCCCGACCACCCGTATGCTTGTTAACCTCTATCACCCCTGTTAACACTCCAATAATGGTTCACACCTCAGTGTTCTAAACGGTCGATTGGGTGGCCGTCGTTCGTATGTACGAACACATGGTGGCGGCCATCTTGTTCCCGCTAATGCAGGCAGCGGTGTTTGGTTGTCAAGTGTATGGAACTAAAATCAGACACGTGACCTCGCGAACACTGATGAACTTCCACCCCCTCTGCATTTGTTTCTATACATCTGAGAAGAACACTGTTCAGTGGAATCATTCCCACGAATGAGAGGCACACGAGCAGCATATGGGTTGAAGCATCCGTTCGATATTTTGTGTATTTTCGTGGCCCCGAAAGAGACCAACCACTACCCCGGATTCTATGGAACTATTTTGGGCAGGAGCCTCATGTGCAGTCAGTCAAAACTTTGCCCCGGTGGCATTTCGGCTGTGTTCGTGGGATGTGAGCTCTTTTTGAATATGTTGTGCGCTCAGATCCAGGCTATCCAGGGATATAAGACTTGAGGGGGTACATGGTTGTTTTATGTGTGTTTTGGGGTGTTGTAAAAATGTTAGATTTTTCTGTACCTGAGATGTAATTATGTTTTTTCCCAGGTAATTATCTCTCAGGCACATAGGATCATGGGAGGGATTACCCTGTAAGTTTGTATGGGAAACCCCATGTAGGGGCTTTTGCATAAAAGGCCTTGTTCAAACGAACAACCTTAAAGGAGCTATTGGAAGCAAGGGGTAAGGTAGCTAGCAACAAAACGAAAGCCACTCTTATCGCCGAATTGATGGAGGGAGACCAAGCCAGCAGCGCTGCACCTCCACTAACTATGGATGAAACAGCGTTCCAGAGGGAAGTAAAGACAAGGCTGGCATTTTACAGTGGAACTCCCTCAAAGTAAACAGTGACCTGAGTTATGGCAGACGCACAGGACTATTTAATGGCCAGACAGCAGCAGGCAACACAGCTACAGATGGCAGACCAGCAGACTAGAGAGGGATCACCAGCAATGTTTGTCATCTCAGAGGGGAAACCAAAAATCCCCTATCATGCATTTAAGTCTTTCTCGGACACGGAAGAAAAAATTAATGTCTTCCTCCAGGATTTTGAAAGGTTGTGCCACCTGCACAACATCGGCTGTGAGGACTGGGTACCCCTGTTGGCAAGAAAACTGTCTGGACGCATAGCCGAGGCATAAAGGGCAGTACCTGATGAGGACAGCAAAAAATACACCCGGGTCAAGCAAGCTATTTTAGCGCGGTATTCCATCGCACCTGAGGCATACCGATGGCGATTTCGGGAACTCAGAAAGCGGAAAAAGACTCACACGCAGAGTGGGCTTGTAGACTCCAAAGAGCTGCAATGGGGTGGGTGCAGGCCACCCAAGCCACAACCGTGGAGGAGCTGCTCCAGCTTATACTCATGGAGCAGTTCTTCAATGGGCTGGAACCAGAAGTACAAGAAGCAGCCCGGCTGGCAGACGAACACCACGACGCCAGGCACCACCACCGACCACCACCCCACTTATTTTCTAGCCAGGCTATTCCGCACCGGGACCACCTGCACCAGCACCACATTGTTATCTATTGTTATCTGTGTTCTGCTATCTGTGCTAGACAAGTTTGTTGGTTTATTTAGAATTGATTTTTCTCCTATTGTGACTGAATGTTAGTTCATTACAAACACTGAGTTGTTCTGAATTGGAAGTTGTTGGGTTTTTTTTCATTTATTTATTCTTTATTCATTTTTTGACTATTATTGACAAAAAAAAATAGAAAAACAGACATAGAAAAAATCGACAAAAAATAATGATTTGCAAAAATGCAAAAAAACAACCCTTGTGGCTATCAGAAGGGGAAAAAATATAATAAATATAAATACCCCAAATTAGGAAGTGCAAAAGACTCCTCAATGTCTTCAATATCACAAATATAAAACACTAAAAAGCACAACCTAAGAGATACAAAGGGAGACCAAGGTGCAAAATAAAAACAAAAAAATAAAAAACATACAATAAAAGAAAACAAAAATGCACTTACAAACAAAGGTATAAAAGGCAGGGTATGGACAGTCTTCTTCAAATGCTTCTTCTCCTCTCAGTATAGAGATGAATAAAACAAAAGTATAAAAGGCAGGGTATGGTCAGTCTTCTTCAAATGCTTCTTCTCTTCTCGATATAGAGATGAATGCTTAAAACAAAGCACAAAGACAAACCATAGTGCATAGCTGTATGGTATTAAAAAAGTAGCTTTATTGAATACACTTACAAAATAACAGAAGTAAAAGGGTTCTTCAAATCAAACTCGATGTCTTCCACCAAAGATAAATATAGCCATCATGATATGGAGAGATATGGAGACAAGGAAGATGGAGAGATCCACAATAAAAAAAGTATAAAATAAAGCTTGCCACCCTACGCGTTTCGTCTAAATGACTTCGTCAGGGGCTTGTGGCAACAATATACACATAATACATACACATACACTTAAATACCCTGCCTTAAAAAACATGTTCGTCAGGGGCTTGTGGCAACAATATACACATGTGGTTTATCTCCCAACATGTGGATGTGGAATCCAATATGTTGGACGGACAATCAGACCAGTGAAAAAAAGATTTTTAGAGCACTGTAATAATATTAAGAATAAATTATTAACCCATTCAGTTCCCGTTCATTGTAATAGGTGTCAAAATTTCAATCCAAATATTTTTTCGTGTATTGGGATTGAAAAGGTGTCGTTAGATGAGAGAGGTGGTGATTTGGTACTCAAATTAAGACAGAGAGAAGGTTTTTGGATTCATACTTTGAAAACTATGCAACCAGAAGGTTTGAATGTAGATTTTGATATGGCATGTTTTTTGTAATTAGTCCATTAGTAAAAAAAATATGACGATAATAGTTGGATAATGTTTTTCAAACCACTTATTTTAAGGGGGGAAAAACTTGTCATTTTACCAAACAATGAATTATAGTGAATTGCAATATCTAGACCAAATTGAATGAATTGTGCTTTGTTTTTGTTATGTTTTTTTATGGTTTTTAAATCTTTCACTAATCTTTTACTGACATTTTTCTCCTGTGCCATTTTTGACCTTGCTGAAATATGTACAACAAACTGTACTACTACCAAGCAAAGGTTCTGTTCTATACATTACATCACTAAGCAGTAGGTTTTGTCTGTTTGGGTGGCTCAGTATTATTAAAAACTATAATAATTACAGACCATAGCAATAAACCTCTCTGATAATGTAAAAATAATGATATTTAATCATTTCCTCTACCAGTAAAACTTACATCATAGCAGTAAAGTTCTCCCAACCCAGTATTTGAAGGAATTAATTGGGATTAATAGGGAAAGCAACACAACAGATTTACAAACCCAGATAAATGGAAATTCAGTAGGGGTAAAGTGATTTCCTAAAGAAAATGTTTTAGTGTCTGTAAATAAATGATACAGAATGAGTTAAAACTTCGAGAACCGTTACAAAGACAATGTGTACAGAGAGCCGTATTGCGCACACATTGTATGCGGATTGGAGACATTGTGGTGGAATTTGGAGAAGGTCTAAAAACTGGGCAGAAGACCATGCTCGCTGGGTATATCGAAGGCCAGAATGGAGACATGAAAAACCCACCACACTGTTTACACCCATTTGTGTTGGAGTGTCCCTATGAAAGCCCAGCTTGTATAATTAGCACTTGACTGTCTCAAATCAAATCATTTACAACTTCTGAGTTTGGATCTTACGTCTTCGACGTTCTCCTTCCTTCTAACCGTTCTCTGGTAGAAGCTTGCGCTCAATACGTAGTTACTATGTTGTAAAATGTCAGCTGTACAGAGTTATTAAATTGAGATATTTCACAAAAAAGGCTGCCTTATATGAAAACACAAATTTTACATATTGTTTTAGTGTGTGTGCGGCAATGAATGCGTTAAAAGTTCCATGTTCATTGTCCATTGATGGAAACATTGTGTGCGCATCAGCTTTTGGGAAACGCATAATTTGTCCATATTTGTGATGCACTTTTTTATTTTCCTCACAGATATTCCCATAAATGGCGAATTTTAAGGGTCACGCCCTGCCAGGCAGTTTCTTCATTGTCTTTGGGTTGTGGTGGTCCGTGAAGCACCCTATCAAATACTTAAACAAGAAGAACAAAGGTATCTCCCGCTTCAACAGATTTTATCAGCGGCTGGACCTCATAGAGGGAATAACCAAAGCTGTATTTGCACTTGTGGGTAAGTGATTGGCTGGGCAAGGCGGGGAGATATAAGGATGGACTATATGTTATTGGTAAATGATCGGCTGCCACAGTTTATTTAACCCTTTAAGGACCTCGGACATATCAGGTACGTCCGACAAAAAAACGGTCGTTAACGACCTTGGACGTACCTGATACGTCTGCGGCGAATTATAACGCTGGAAGCGATCATGATCGCTTACAGCCGCTCTGATGGTATTGCAGCGATGCCTCGATGTTGAGGCATCCTGCAATACCCCCCCTCACTGCCGGGCCGCTGGGTGATCGCTCCCCTGGAGCGATCACTTTCGGCTTGCTCCACGTGGCGCCGACAGTGAGGCAGAGCAACAGAAGCCATCAGGCAGGCTTCCGATGCTCTGCCTGTGCTGAGTGTCTTGAGGGGTCGAGGCACTCAGTGAAGAATAAAATAATTAATAAAATACAAATTTAAAAAATATATATATATATATATTAACCATCCATTCCTATTCACTTATCCGATTGCCTCCAGGTCTTCTTCTCCACTGGGTTGACTGTCTGACAGCCCAGACAATCCCCCCTCTGCAAAATAGGACCCCAAGGGCCATGTGATCGCTCATGGCCGCAATAGGCGTCCATTGTGTTGCCTGCAGGGGGACTGCCTGAACTAACAGGCAATCCCCCTGCTGGTGAAAAAAGTGTTTCAAAAAGTTTAAAAATAAAAAAATAACGTGAATAAATTAAATATAAAAAAATAAAATCTATATATAATATATATATATATATATATATATAGATATATTGTATATAACGTCATACTAAGTGTATTTGTATAATACATATATTAATATAAAAATACACAGAGTAGAATTGCACATGTGTATATATATATATTGTGTGTGTGTGTATATATATATATATATATATATAAAATACAAAAATAATGAATTCAAAATAAATAAATAAAATTAAAATACCCTTAGAATGAAATTATATATATATATATATATATATATTTATATAAATAAATAAAAAATAATACAAAATATACATTTGTCCATATACATAAATAATGCCATAAATATAAACATAGACTTCAAATATATCAATAGGTGTATATATTTAAATTCTACGTGCATATTTATGAGATTTTTACATAATTAAGTAATTTTATTGATTGCAATTTAGGGGACCTGCCTGACAACCCAGGCTGACAGTCCAGAAATTTTAATTTGCTAGCACTATATTTAACCCTCTAACGTTCCAAGACACCCTAAAACATGTACATGGGGGGTACTGTTTTACTCGGGAGACTTCGATGTACACGAATATTTGTGTTTCAAAATAGTAAAACATATCACAGCGATGATATTGTCAGTTACAGTGACGTTTTTTGCATTTTTCACACACAAACGGCACTTTCACTGATGATCTCATTGTTGTGATACCTTTTACTATTTTGAAACACTAATAGTTGTGTTCAGCGGAGTCTCCTCAGTATAACAGTACCACCACATGTTCAGGTTTTATAGTGTTTTTGAAGGTTACAGGGTCAAATATAAGGCTTGATTTTTTAAAAAAATTTAGTTTCCCAGATTGGTTATGTTGCCTTTGAGAGCGTATGGTAGCCCAGGAATGAGAATTACCCCCATGATGCATACCATTTGCAAAAGAAGACAACCCAAGGTATTGCAAATGGGGTATGTTCAGTCATTTTTAGTAGCCACTTAGTCACAAATACTGGCCAAAATTAGCGTTCATAATAGTTTTTTGCATTTTTAACACACAAACAAATATAAATGCTAACTTTGGCCAGTGTGTGTGACGAAGATGCTACTACCCCATATTGAATACCCTGGGTTGTCTACTAAAAAATATATGGTTTAATGGGGGTAAATGATATTGGCCGGCTTCAAAAATTTCCCAAATAGGACATGGGTGCATGATGACCAGCTGTGAAAATTCCAAGTAGGAAAACTGGAATGTGCACCCTTCAAATAAGATCTTTTATCCCCTACAGAACCCGACACACCTATACATGGGTGGTATCACTGTACTCAGGAGATGTTGCTGAACACATATTGGGGTGTTCTTTGGCAGTAACCCTTAAAGTTCTCACTGTATGTATTCTTAAATTGCTATGTATGTATGTAAAAGAAATCACCAATTATTATTATTTTTTTTTTTAATTTGGCATTGATTGGTGGTAAAATGGTTGAGTGAAAAGAGTCAAAATACCCCAAGTTTAATATCTTAGGTTCTCTTCTTTAAAAAAATATATACATGTGAAGGGTTATTCGGGGATTCCTGACAGATATCAGTGTTACAATGTAACTTTTGTTAATTTTGAAAAATAATGGTTTGGAAATAGCAAAGTGCTACTTGTACGTATTGCCCGCATTTCTTCAGCAAGCAGGCTCAGAACTCACAAGAATGCGCCTGTTCAGCTCCTCGGCTAATGCCCAGCTGTCTTGTGAGAACTGAAATAGGAAGAATATGATTTAGACAAAGTATTACACAAGCTCTTTTGTTATAACTGCAATTCTTAGATTATTCCCATCCTTAGGGGGCAAGGCTTCTGCTATTTATACCAAATCCTTCAACTATTATCACGCTCAACCAGGTGATACCTGCATGGCTGTATAGCTACAGTCCAGTATATCCAGCTACTTTCTAGATAAACCAAGACAGCCCTTAAACCTTTAGTGTGCTCTACTTTCTGATGCTTCCTAACCCTTGACCCAAATACCCACCAACGCCAGCACTAACAGCAACATTACACATGGTATAATTCTGAATAATGAGCTTATCAATGCTCACTGCAATGCCATGCACATTATTCTCTTTAGATGGACTCCACAGGGCTGCTGTCTGTTACAGTCATACAATGTGTGTTTGTGTTTCATTCTGCCCAGTATGACAGTACGGGTGGTTGGCTGACCGTCTCTGTTTCTGTTACTATATTTATAGTGTTTGTGTTTGTATTTTATGTTGTTGTCTGTAGGTATTCTGGCTGAGCAGTTTGTTCCAGATGGACCTCACATGCATCTTGTCAATGGGGAGGATCACAGCTGGGTGAAACTGATGAACTGGCAACATTCCACCATGTACCTGTTCTATGGCATCTCGGGGGTGGTGGATATTCTGACTTACCTTCCTCTGAAGGTGCCAATGGGCATGGACCGACTCTTCTTGAGCCTGGCCGTGTTCATTGAAGGTAAGTCTGCGGACTGACTGACTGACTTTGCCTCTCCAACAACTCGTACTGGATATAACTCTTAGCACCCTCAGACATACAATACAATTCTGTACATTCCAAGGGTTCCTGTAACAGAATGGTTTTAAAGGTGTTTAAAATCTGATTCTTGACTTGATGGCCAATGTTATACTTCAACGTCTTCCCTTTTTGCTGCAGGTCTGCTCTTTTATTACCACGTACATAATCGCCCAGCACTTGACCAGCACATTCATTCCCTGCTGCTCATCGCCGTCTTCGGAGGTTCAATCAGCATTATGATAGAAGTGTTTCTACGGGACCACATTGTGCTGGAGTTGTTCAGAAGCAGCCTGGCTCTTCTCCAGGGTACCTGGTTCTGGCAGGTGAGTCCCAGCAGAGGAGACTGGTCCATAGGGGCATGACATCTCCTTTCTTTTCTCTCTCTGTTGGTCTGTTCCATCTTCCCACTACCAGTTTCCCCAAACTCTCCACTGTCTGTAGGCTGCATTATACCTCCGGAAGGACCGTCCCTATTTTTGGTCAAAATACCTCCACATTTTTGATGTGTCTGAGTGTATAACAGATACTAAAATAACAGAGCTCCACAGCAATAATACTCCCAGTACAATACTACAATAAATGTGTTTAGAAATCAGTCTGTGTAAATAAGATACATTGTTCTTGTTCTAAATTATATTTTAGTTTTATAAATTGTTATTAGTAAATCACTTACAATTCCTCAGAATAGCCAGCCCCTGTCCACACCCCAAAATTAGTTTTCCTCTTTGTCCATTTAAAATGTTGGGAGGTATGCTGCAGCTGCACATTTGTGATGGGAGTTATCTGAGCAGTAGTTGTGATGGAAGTTACCTGAGCAGTAGGTGTGGTGCGAAGTTTCTGAGCAGTGGTTGTGATGGGAGCTATCTGAGCAGTGGTTGTGGTGCGAAGTGTCTGAGCAGTAGTTGTGATGGGAGTTATCTGAGCAGTAGTTGTGATGGTAGTTATCTGAGCAGTGGTTGCGATGGGATGTATCTGAGCAGTAGGTATGGTGCGAAGTGTCTGAGCAGTAGTTGTGATGGGATGTATCTTAGCAGTGGTTGTGATGGGATGTATCTGAGCAGTAGGTATGGTGCGAAGTGTCTGAGCAGTAGTTGTGATGGGATGTATCTGAGCAGTGGTTGTGATGGGATGTATCTGAGCAGTAGGTGTGGTGCGAAGTGTCTGAGCAGTGGTTGTGATGGGATGTATCTGAGCAGTGGTTGTGGTGCGAAGTGTCTGAGCAGTGGTTGTGATGGGATGTATCTGAGCAGTAGGTGTGGTGCGAAGTGTCTGAGCAGTAGTTGTGATGGGATGTATCTGAGCAGTAGTTGTGATGGGATGTATCCGAGCAGTGGTTGTGATGGGATGTATCCGAGCAGTGGTTGTGATGGGATGTATCCGACCAGTGGTTGTGATGGGATGTATCTGAGCAGTGGTTGTGGTGCGAAGTGTCTGAGCAGTGGTTGTGATGGGATGTATCTGAGCAGTAGGTGTGGTGTGAAGTGTCTGAGCAGTGGTTGTGATGGGATGTATCTGAGCAGTAAGTGTGGTGCGAAGTGTCTGAGCAGTAGTTGTGATGGGATGTATCTGAGCAGTGGTTGTGATGGGATGTATCTGAGCAGTAGGTATGGTGCGAAGTGTCTGACCAGTAGTTGTGATGGGATGTATCTGAGCAGTGGTTGTGATGGGATGTATCTGAGCAGTAGGTGTGGTGCGAAGTGTCTGAGCAGTGGTTGTGATGGGATGTATCTGAGCAGTAAGTGTGGTGCGAAGTGTCTGAGCAGTAGTTGTGATGGGATGTATCTGAGCAGTGGTTGTGATGGGATGTATCTGAGCAGTAGGTATAGTGCGAAGTGTCTGAGCAGTAGTTGTGATGGGATGTATCTGAGCAGTGGTTGTGATGGGATGTGTCTGAGCAGTAGGTGTGGTGCGAAGTGTCTGAGCAGTAGTTGTGATGGGATGTATCTGAGCAGTAGTTGTGATGGGATGTATCTGAGCAGTAGGTGTGATGGGATGTATCTGAGCAGTAGGTGTGATGGGATGTATCTGAGCAGTAGGTGTGATGGGATGTATCTGAGCAGTAGGTGTGATGGGATGTATCTGAGCAGTAGGTGTGATGGGATGTATATGGGCAACTGGTTTGGGTGTGATGAATGTTATGTAATTCACATTACAATTGGGC
This sequence comes from Pelobates fuscus, assembly GCF_036172605.1. NCBI lineage: Eukaryota > Metazoa > Chordata > Amphibia > Anura > Pelobatidae > Pelobates > Pelobates fuscus. Next base: position 134,443,252 of record NC_086327.1, read on the forward strand.
TAGTTTTGACTTTTTTGAGTCACTGTTAAAGTAACTCCATGATAAAACTGTTCCACCCTGCCTGTCTCACACTGACATTTTATAAGCTATTTTTCTTTTTTATATTTAACTTTTTTTATTTATTTTTTTATTCTCTTTTTATTGAGTTTTCAGATGAAGAGAAACAGGTAAGGTTCAGTGCACAGTATAGGTAAACATCGATTTTTTTTCAATTTGAGTTAACAAACGGAATAATGTAACAGGGTGAGAAAGCAATTAACAGTCAGCAATCCCTAAAGCGTCATCTTTGTTATTGTGAGGACAGATCAATTCGATAACTATTTTTTCCCCTTCCTTCCGGTGTCCCTAATTGTAAATCTTTGGGTCTATATAAGGTACAAGTCCAGAAATCTAGGAAGCGCTGTGAGCTCAACCATAACATAATGCTTTCCTAATGGTTGTAGATAGCCTATCCAAGTTTGACATGTTTTCCAGAAAGTCTCAGTTAGAAGCTGAGTCAATGGACATGTGTCCATAGGTGTGGTATTGATTGACAACAGCACAGTTGGTGCTTAGAAGAGCAAGTTGCTTGTTTCCAGTGAAGTGCAATCCTAGTTGCGAGTATAATTAACATATCCAATTTTTTATAAGCCATGGATGTACCCGCAGGAAAAAGAAGGAACAGATATGTATATAGGTCAGTAGGTAGGATTGAAAAGTGAACAGCCGTCAGTAGGTTTTTTAAATTTTTCCCATAATGGCAGAATTCCCATTATGTGTCATGGTGCCTTCATCTGCTCTACATCTCCAACAAAATGGTGGTACTGAGTCCAAAACCTTAGCATAAAGTTTGACAGGAGTGAGATTAGTCTAAAATGGTGTCATTGGGTGGGGAGTTTGCAGGGTTTCGGCAAGGTAGAGGTATGATCCAGTGACATGCTACAAGGTATAGCTCCTTTGGAATACCAGGAACTGTAGAGAGATGTTAGGTGGAGATAGGATGTATATGTTTGGTAGTAGAGATTTGAGAGACCATCTGGACCATGTGCTTTATGAACTGATAGTTGTTGTATGGCCTTCTTTATTTCAGGACACTCAAAAGGCAAGGAGTTGCTATCAAGGTCCTGTGGGAGTAGCTTGGGTAGATGCACTGTTGCTAAGGAATTAGTCATGGCCAGTGCAGGAGTGGGCTTAGAGCAAGGGTCATCATTAAGGTTAATGTTTACTCCTAGACTAACATGGTATAGGCTTGTGTTCTCTGGTTTTTTAGCATATGTTGGGCCATCTAGGGCAGGCATAGGCAACCTTCGGCACCGCAGATGTTTTGATCTACACCACCCATGATGCTTTGCCAGCATTATGGGGGATGTAGTCCACAACATCTGGAGTGCCGAAGGTTGCCTATCCCTGATCTAGGGCCTGATCGCGTGTTGGTGTTAAGGTCAATATCTTAAGTGCTGCAGATTTCTGCTTCACTTTTTTTTCTTTGGTCGATCTTATTAGCCATGGCTGGTAGGATTGGCAGTTATTTGCAGGTAGTCCAGTTTAGACAGCTAATTGCTAGTCTATTTGTTGTTTTGGGTCGGTACTCTGAGCAGCTAGCAGCTCATGCAACTATGTTGAGTTGCTAGGCCCTACATTTAACGTTTAAAAAAAAAAAAAAAAGGGATTTATAACTTATTTGCTTCATCAGACAGGTCAATCAGTCCTCTCCTCTCCCCAGTAAAATACTGTGATTAATCGAATAATTGTATAAAGATTGTGTAAAACTGACAATTGCTAGATGTCCATTTTAATGCTGAAAAACGGTCAGATTACACCTAGAGTTCCTATCTCTTGGTTAGATGAAGATTTTTATAGTGCGTTAGGGTGTTTAAAACAAATTCCAAGCCGAGCAGTATCTGAGTGAGATTATATTAACTCTGCCTTCCCTTCTAGATTGGATTTGTTTTGTACCCGCTTTGGGGGGCACCGGAATGGGATCAGTCTGATCACGGCAATATCATGTTCATCACCATGTGCTTCTGTTGGCATTACGCTGTGGCCCTTCTTATCATTGCCATAAATTATTCATTGGTGTTCTGGTAAGTGATATAGGGAAATTGGAAGTAAATTTTAAAAAATAGCATTTTTATAAGAAGAAAAAATGTCTAAAATCATTATTAAGAACAATACTACATTATTTAATAAAATCCATGGATACTATGACATTTTATATTGAACATGTTTGACCCGTATGACAGCCCCGGGTGCAAAATGTAAATCTAAATGCACCGTTACTGATTAAATATGTTATTGCAGGTGTGTGTCATGGCGAAAACAATTGTCCGGGGATGTGACTCTTGGTATTAAGAAGTTAAATGGCAACCATGCGGAGGCACAAACCTCTCTTCTTGCAGAGTCTGAAGAGGACTAGACTGTGCACGGTTTTAAATAATATGGGCAATAAGAATTGCCCGGACTCCCTCTGGTGGATCTGCAGGACGAACGATACCTGCAAGAATGAAGTAAATTTTTGGACAGAGCAAAATGGAGTTGTTCTAAACTCTTAATACCGAAAACAATTATTTAAAGGAAAATACGGTGTGAAAATACACTGTGTGTCAGTGCAGGGCAAACTCCACAAGGACAGAGTTCAGATTTGACCCCATATTAAAAGGAACACTCCAATCGCGATAACCACTACGGTTTTGTTGTGGTTATTGTGCTTGAAGTGTTACTTTAACAAGCGCTGTAGAACTATGACTGAATTTGTTTGTAGATGTTTTAAGATGTATCAAAAGGGTACAATAGAGGGCAGAGATTCCGATTTTGTCTAATGAAATCAGTGGAGGCTGCCTCCCTCGGACCATCTATAATTATTAAAGGAACACTATAGGGCAGGAACAAAACCATGTATTCCTGACCCTATAGTGTTAAACCCACCATTTAGGTGGCTTGCACCCCCTCAGCACCCTTAAAAGCAATTAAAACGCACCTCATTTCCAACTCTGCCCCCTTGGTGACTTCAGAATAGAATCAATGCATCTCTGAGGAAAATTCAGCGTCCCCATGCAGTGTGAAGACGCTGAATGGCAGTGGTGCACACTGTGCAGCACTGAGCCAGGAAGCACCTCCAGTGGCCATCTGTGGAGTGATCACTTTGGAGGTGTCCCTAGGGGCAATGTAAACACTGCCTTTTCTCTGAAAAGACAGTGTTTGCATGGAAATGCCTGAAGGCAATGATTGTACTCACCAGAACAACTAAATTAAGCTGTATATTATACATTAAGCTATATATTATACATTAAGCTGTAGTTGTTCTGGTGAATATAGTGTCTCTTTAACGTTGGAAAGTCAGAAATAATTCTAATATGTTGAAGATAAAATGTAATTAAAGTTAAAAAAAAAAAAAAAGTAACTACCAGAAGTGTCTTGATTGCCTTTTAAAAGGTGCAATGTCTACAGCAGCAATATATATTTTACAAAGTGTAATTCCGTTATAATGTTGATTGCAGAGTAAACTTTAAAGGACCACTATAGTGCCAGGAAAACAAACTCGTTTTCCTGGCACTATAGGGTCTTTGGGTCCCCTCCAGCCTCAGGGTCCAACTCCTGCCGGCACTGGGGACTCTCCTCCCTCTTCCCACGTCATCCGCCGCATGCGCGGCAAGAGCCGCGTGCTTTCAAACAATCCATAGGAAAGAATTTCTCAATGCTTTCCTATGGACGGCAGCGTCTTCTCACTGTGAAAATCACAGTGAGAAGCGCGGAAGCGCCTCTAGCGGCTGTCAATGAGACAGCCACTCGAGGCTGGATTAACCCTATTATAAACATAGCAGTTTCTTTGAAACTGCTATGTTTACAGCTGCAGGGTTAACCCTAGATGGACCTGGCACCCAGACCACTTCATTGAGCTGAAGTGGTCTGGTTGCCTATAGTGGTCCTTTAAGTATTTTACTTTCATCTTTTACCTTCAAACTATATTTGCTTTATATCAGTCTAAATCAATTTATCAGTTTAGTTCAACATTTATCAATTTAATATATTTTTTTTGGAGTGTTTCTAAGCTTTTGCATCAAAGCACATGCACCACATAATCACCCACATCAGATACCTGTAGAATTTTATTTTTTTTACTGTGTTATGCTTTTAATAAAAATTCTTTATCAAAACTTGCCTATTTTGTTTTGTCTTTTCTTCTTCAAATATGTTCCATTTGAAAATGGTGTAAAGTCAGAGACTATTGAGATCAAGGGCGATACTTTCTTGCAGTGCTTAGGAATGTTACTTGGCTGCCTTTGTTGGGTAGATCAGCCAAACGTCTAATTAGATTAGTAGGCCTTAGGCATTGTAAACTAGCCTTGTCAAAATGTTAGTTTACACAACAAGCTAAAATAAAATGGATTGTAAAAGAAGAGAAAATTAGCAATATAAATAGGAAAAGTTTGATGGAGCATTATACAAAGTGAAAGCTTTGTATAAATTATCACAAACTAAAGTGAGAATTTAATTTCAAATTTAAGGGCAAAAGCGCACAACAGGAACCATAGCAGCTTGGAGAATTTTTCAGTCTGGCTACTTTGGGCATGAAGGGATACTCTAGTGCCAGGAATACAAACCTGTATTTTCCCTTCAGATTAGAGGCAGTGCTTAACAACAGGGATTTCTAATCTGGAGGGAAAAAACAGGCAGGCAATCCCCAAAACTTTTTTAAATACCTCCCCCAATTCCATCTTGTCCTATAAATCGACACTTACCCCAAACAGCCCCAGTTCTTTGCCTGACTTCGGCAGAGGAGGTTCTCAGGTTTTTCCCCAGGAGCAAGGTGAGAGGGCTGAAGCTCGGGAGGCTCTGCTCCTTTTTTTCGGATGTCCTTCCAGGGGTAAGCACACCGGACGTCTTCATCCCCCTGTGCTTTATTCACTTCCGTCTATACCGTGCCGGGCAGACAATGGGCGCATGCGTGTGCTAACTGGGAGGTCCTGGCGGTGGAACGCACGTACAGGTTGCGATGTGTTCCACCGTGGAATTGCGGCGCACACATTTTTTTTTTTCTTCCAAATTTTGGTTTCCAGGACTTAGAGAGGCTATTTAAACAGCAGCAACTGTTTGCCGGGTGAACTCAGAATCTGTTGCAAGTGTGTTCTCACCTGCCCTCCAACACACTTTGAGGCCATTTAAACCCTTAAGGACCAAACTTCTGGAATAAAAGGGAATCATGACATGTCACACGTCATGTGTCCTTAAGGGGTTAAGGTAAGACGTTTTGCTTTTATCTTAAGTGAGTCTAGGGTGAATTATGGAGTTTTGATTTTGTTCAGCTTTTCTCTCTCTCTCTTTTTTCTTCAGTATGTCTAATCCTGATCTTCTGAGAGAGCTTCAGAGAGAGGGAAATGTTCTGAGAAATCCAAACATTTAAGCTGCGCTGCATGTTCCCAACCCATGCCAGATGGATATAAGCGCAAAATCTGTTCCAATTGTACTAAAGAGGCTTCTGAGGAAGCAAAGGAATCAGAAATGTCTACCTTCCTAAATTGGTTCAAGCAAAGTCTGCAACAAACCTTTGTTGAAATGCAGACGGCAGCCATTCATTCTGCTCAGGCCTCTGCTTTCCAGGATTCTACAGTATTAAATCCGGCTAATAAAAGGCCTAGATCCTGGGAATTGTCTGACGTAAGCTCTGCTTCTTCTATGTCAGAATCAGGAAATGAGGATTCTAGTGATTCGTCCGAGGAAGAATTTTCTTTTCCAGAGGAATCTATTGGAAAATTGGTAAAGGAAGTACAGTGCCTAATGGGTGATCAGGAACACTTCAGGAGCAAAGGAAAGAAATCCAAAGCTTTTCCGTTTCATCCACAATTAAAGTATTTGATTCTAAGGGATTGGAAATTCCCAGGAAGGAAGCAGTTTATTTCTAAACACTTTAAAGCTCTCTTTGTCATCAATGAGGATCCCGAGGGCCTCCTGGATCCTTAACCTTCAGTAGACGTCCCTCTAGCTCAGCTGGGAAAGAAAACCACGTTACCTACAGGGGATTCGAGTGGCTTAAAAGACGCCATGGAGAAACGCATTGATTCTTCCTTAAAGAAACTGTTTGTTTACTCAGCATCTCAACCCAAAGCACTGATTGCAGGTACCTTGGTGGCAAAGGCACAGAAACATTGTCTGGAAGAATTAGAAAAGACGTGAATCCAAAGAAGATCCAGTCAAGTTGTTGCAAAATATCAAGATGGCATCTGACTTTCTAGTTGATTCATCTTCAGAAAGTCTGAAGATCTCAGCTAAAACAATGGGTTTATCCACGGTGGCAAGAAGAGCAATTTGGTTAAGAAACTGGTCGGCTGACTCAGCATCCAAAAATTCTGTGTGTGACCTTCTATTTGAACCAGGCAGACTTTTTGGTTCTAAACTGGATGATCTTTTGAAACAAATGAAGGATGGTAAGAAGGCTTTAACTGAAGATAACAGGAAGAAGAATTGGAATAAAATATTTTTTTAGTGTCCAATCCGCTTACAGGGGATCCTTTCGAAAGAACACTTACAGAGGTCAACAAAGGAAGGTGTTTGATTACAGGAGAAAAGAAAAGTTCTCTGATAAAAGGAATAGAAATTGATGACGCCATTCCTGTTGGAGGAAGACTCACTCATTTCCTGGATTACTATCTCGGATCGCTGTTTTTTCTGTAATAAGGAAGGGTTTCTATCTGGATCTATCAGAGATCCCAAAAAGAAAATTCCTGTGCTCTACAGTCCACTCGCATGCGAAAGAAAAAGCGCTAGTGGGAGTAGTGTCAAAACTTCTTCAAGGCGGGACCGGGCGGCCATGCCAGGAGGCTGCATATCAACAGGGCTCCCGAGCAAACAACGGAAAACAGGGTATTTACCCACCTTACCTGGCTTATACTGACCCAGGGGTCCTTGGCACGAGGCTCTGGAGTGTCCCGGTGTAGCTGGGGCGCCCGCAGCAGGGTAGCCCTAGGTCCTGGTACGAGACTCTGGGGCTCGGAGATTGAGGCCTACACGGGAGGGGAGTGGGGCGGACGGCCGCTGCCTCGCTCTCCACCCCGACTACAATGAACCACCATCTACCTGGCGGCCTCCTGGTCCTGTTTCCCCCCCTGTGGGCCGGGGGGGTCATCCCGGTCCCCATAAGGCGGGCTACCGACTAAGCATCCCACCTAGATGGCCCGAAGCTGGAGGAGCGCGGCCTCCACGCGGTCACATCAAAATGGCCGACGGCTGCACAGCAACTGAACCGACTGAGACGGTGAGCTGAGCTGCTACCATGGGAGGTCCCTGAAGGAACATGAAACGATCCCAGACACTGCAAGCTGACAGGCGAGAACCACCACAGCCAGCACTTCCTCTACATGCCCATGCCAAAGCGGTAACCCCAGAAGCGCACTCTGGGCCACCTTGGACCGAGCAAGCTCCATTACTGACCAGGGCTGGAAGAACAAGCAGGACAATCAGCTTCTCCCACTGACCGCAAGGTGCTACAGCCCTCGACAGCACAAGAGCCCTCGAGGACTGCGTCTGGCTACCAGTTGGGATTAGACCGGGGTGTGCCAGACACAGAGAGCTGCTGCTGGACTCTCTCACCAGGCTCCTCCATACGGGAACTGCTCCAATTACTACCTGACCGTAATGTTACAGTCTTTGGGCTGCATTTACCTCACTCCCTGCAGAGTTATTAACTGCCTACACGTATATATGTTTAGATACTCCAGCTTCATATTGTCTAGCCTAAAGCCTGCAAGATATCTAACTTAAGAACGAACCACTAGTTTAATCAACATTGTTTCGACTTACTCATGTAGTACCCACAAACGTGTTAGCTTAATCGATAAATATAAAATTTCATGCTGGTTTCCTAACTGATGCGAGTCTTAGCTCTAATAGCCCTCAAAGTAAGAATTGCATGACTAGATAGTAAAGCGGTGTTACATAGGGTCATAAAAATGACTAACTCTTACCTAATGTTATGTTCTAAACGAGAAACATTAATCCATGAGCTATTATTAAATTAGCACTGTTAAGCGACGACGAGCTTAATAATACTCTATCGACCTCACTATATAGTCAAGCTTGCTAAAATCATATAATAACACTATGTTCTGAACGTAACTACCACAAAGCTTGTCTTATCTCTGTTGACCAAATGTTTAAAACCTGTTCCCTTAAAAAAAAAATGTGCAACGTACCTCTTTTATGTCAATATAAGCTATGAATCGCCTGAGCTGTTATTGTGGTACCACAGGCTTGTCTGTTAACTCTATTGCACGAAAAATAAAGAATTAAAAAAAAAAAAAAAAAAAAAACTTCTTCAAAAGAATGTCATAGAAAGTGTGCATTCAAAAGACATATTTCTGCGTACTTATTCAAGGCTCTTTTTGGTTCCAAAGCCAGACGGTTCTTTCAGACCCATTCTAGATCTCAAGGCTGTCAACAAATTTATTCTAAAAAAGAAGTTTCATATGGAAACAAAGTCCGCAACTCATATTATTCCACCAGAAAACTGGCTGATTTCTCTGGATCTAAAAGACGCCTATTTACACGTTCCCATTGCAGATCCCAGCAAAAGATTCCTTAAGTTCGCTATCAACTTCCAGAGTCGGACTCTTCATTACCAGTTCAGAGCTCTTCCCTTTGGTCTGTCTTCAGCCCCAAGAGTGTTCACAAAGATTCTGGTAGTCATTTCAGAAGATTTAAGGGGAAAAGGCGTCAATGTCATCCCTTATTTAGACAACTGTTTTTTGATTGCAGACTCAATACGGCTTTAGACACTTGAAAAAAATCATGGTTGGTTGATAAATTACGTAAAGTCGGAATTGGTCCCAGATCAAATAATTCAGTTCCTGGGTCTGATTATAGACACACTCGCTATGAAAATCTTCCTTCCAGAAGAAAAAAGAACAAAGATTTCTCTGGCTATTCAGAACCTCAGAGAAAGAAGTTGGTGCTCCATCAGATCGAAACAAGTGCGGGTATAGGCGCTCACTAAAATAACTAAATAACAGGCAGCAGTAAACCAGCAGGACTTCCCAATAACTTCTAATTATAACCAGAAAGTGCAAAGACGAAAGTGGTATACCGCGCCACAAACTTATTTAAAGTGTACGGAGTGCAACAAACGTATATACATACAAAGGTTTCTGGTACTATGGTGGTACATACACCCTTAAAAGAAACAAAACACAAAACAATGAAAGTGCAGATTGTCAATAAATTGTATAGTCTATAGTCTATACTGAGACCCCTTCAAAGAAACATTTTAAGCTGCTGGAACAGGCAAACGTACAGCTTGGACATGCCTTTGAAACTCAACAGTCAGGCGCTGAAGAGTTTTCTCTGGTGGGCCTCGTCTCGTTTTCTGCAAACAGGCCTCTCGTTCTAAATGAAGTCGGTCAAAGTTTTAACAATAGACGCCTTAGGTCGCGGCTGGGGTGCTCATTTGGGAGAAAAGAAGAAACAAGGAGTTTGGCAAGTAAAAGATTTAAGAAGTTCATCGAACTACAAAGAACTGAAGGCTGTCTGGCTCTCATTGCTTTTCGGAATCAGATCCAGAATCAACATGACCAGATCAGGTCAGACAATTCTACAACAGTAGCTTATATAAACAAACAAGGAGGAACAAGATCAACGAGTTTGGAAGATATGTGTTCCAGAATCATGCTGTGGTCAGAGTTCCACCTTCTGTCAATTTCAGCGGTTCACTTAAAAGGAGAATTCAACATACTGGCAGACACTCTAAGTCGTCAACATTTAACGCAAGCAGATTGGTCCCTTTCTTCCCAGATCTTCAGTCAAATCACAAAGAAATTAGGTTATCCAGAAATAGACCGTAGGGCTTCAAGATCAAACAAGAAAACTTGCATCTCTAAACCCGGCAGACAGACCAGAGGTCATAGACTCCCTTTCAATTCCCTTGAAGTTTGGCCTGGCTTACGTGTTTCCTCCTATTTCTCGTATTCAAAGAATTCTTCAGAAGATCAGGATAGAAAGGGTGAGAATAATCATAATTCTCCCTTGGTGGCAGAGAAGTTAGTTTTCAGTTCTAAATATTCCCGGATCAACCTTTTGGAAACTTCCCTTGTCAGTAGACATACTGGAACACTCCATGGTACCACTTCTGACTGTGAGGAAATTCAAATTGACGGCATGGTGTCTGAATACCAGATATTAAAGAGAAAGGGTTTGTCGCCTGATTAAGATTTTGATGGCTGCTAAAAAGGATTCTACTTCCCAAATTTATTCCAGAATATGGAAGAAGTTTTGTTCTTGGTGTGTCAGGATCAAGGATAATCCAGTCTCCGCTTCCATTCCAAACATCCTTAGTTTCCTACAGAAGGGCTTTGCGAAAGGTTTGAAACCAGCCACACTCAACGTCTAACTTTCAGCTTTTCTTTTCGTTCAGAAGTTTAGCTTCAAATATCCTAATCTCCAGATTTTTCAAGGCGCTGTCTCATTTGGTTCCTACCATCAGGGAAACTTGTCCTCCATGGGATCTTAATTTGGTCAGCTCTCTGCGAACCTCCGTTTGAACCTCTAGAAAAGTCTTCTCTGTGCAACGTTGGATGAGGAATAAGCCAGACGAATGCATTCCTTTAACCATCTGGCCAGAGATCCTTTTGAAGCCATCAAACCTTTCCTAGGGCAATGAAACAAGACAAAAAGTCTGTTAGATTTCTTAAAGGCCTTTGTACTTTCCAGGTACTGTAGCAGAGATCTCTTAACGTCCAGACAGTGGAATTTAACTTCTAACGCATTAGAAGTAGGTAAAATCAATTCTTGACTGATGGTAGATGAAGAATATACTTTGGGGATAAAAGAAGGATCCAACACTACTTTGTCTTGATGGAAGACTAAAAAAGGAAAAGTCGCATTAAGAGCTTAAAGTTCTCCTAATCTTTTAGCCGAGGTAATGGCCACCAAAAACAGTTGTGAATGATAAAACCTTAGTGCCTTTCTCCATTAAAACTCATTCTACCAGAGATATATCCACATCGTGGGCCCTGTGGACTTCAGCTACGCCTTCTCAATTTGTTCTGCAGCCACGTGGTCATCTCTGCATACGTTTGCTAAACATTACAAATTAGACATATTGGCCTCAGAAGACGCATCTTTTGGGCGCAACGTGTTACAAGCTGTTGTGAAATGAGTCCCACCCTTACGGGATTGCTTTGAAAATCCCTGTTGTTAAGCACTGCCTCTAATCTGAAGGGAAAAGCAAAACATTTTACTTACCGTAAATTTATTTTTCCTGAAGATTAGAGGCAGTGCTCACTTTCCCCCCTTAATAAACTTAATTTTGCAGTTACCGGGCTTTTGTATTTTCTGGAGCTGTTTGGGGTAAGTGTCAAGATGGAATTGGGGAGGTATTTTTAAAAAGTTTTGGGGATTGCCTGCCTGTTTTTTCCCTCCAGATTAGAAATCCCTGTTGTTAAGCACTGCCTCTAATCTTCAGGAAAAAGAAATTGAAGTAAAAATGTTTGCTTTCTGGCACTATAGCTCTCACTGCCCCCTCTTCCTGGTAAATACAGGATTAAAAACACTTTAATTTACTTATCTGATTCCAAGCGCCGGTGTCCCTCGGCATGGGTCGTCGTTCCGCCCCCTCAGACGTCACTTAATGAGTGGGTGCTGCCACGCAAGCATTAGACCTCCCCATAGGTGAAAACATGGTGAAAATCTGACAAGCGGTAGGATGTCCAGCGTCAGATAACAGACCTAATGTCCGTTACGATTCAGGAAGCGCCTCTAGTGGCTGTCTGACAGCCACTGGAAGCAGACTTAGTGTTTCAATGTAAACATTGCAGTTTCTCTGGAATGGCAATGTTAAACATTGCAGCACAGCACCCAGACTGCTTCAATGAGCTGAAGTGGTCTGGGTGCCTACAGTGTCCCTATAAATATCAAATTCACATTGAATTACAGACAATTGTCATTTTAGAGAATAGCCTACAGAGCAGATTATAACACCAGTATAGATGTGTCAATAACCACACTATTGGTGTCTGGCGGATTTATTAAACCTCACTCAATCTGTGCGCAGTCTTTCTAGCACACAGATGTAATAACACTCAGTGTGCGTCCTCATCTATATATTGCTCTACGTAGAATGTAAATATTTCCAAACTCAGGAAATGGATACACTGTGTAAATAGTAACTCTGGAGCTACCGCTACATTCAATTCATTGTCTGAAAACAGCAACATTTTCCCTTCATACATAAACTCTCTCCATTCTAGCTGCAGCCAAAAGGGATTAATAAGAACTGCATCCAAAGTGCAATCAATGCAAAGTTGTGATAAAGACCCAGACCGTGCTATTCTAAGGTGGAACATGAATAGGGTCATACCCTCCCTTTCTATATATGCTGGGTCTGGGACTGGGAGGTGGGCCAGCACACTGAAAAGGAAGTAGATGTGGGTACACAAAACCCTCCTTTTCTCTCTGTCCTGGCAGGGAACGTGAGGTAACTGGGTAACAGGTCAGCAGTGGGTACAGACAACAAATATACGGTCACTCAGACCAGATATAATCCTTGAACATATCTATAGGGCAGCATATCCTTATAGGGAGTGAAATCCAATCAATACGGGTACACTATAGACACTATAGCAGGTATTAGTATAACGGGTACACTATATATAGCAGGTATTGTATAGCGGGTACACTATATATAGCAGGTATTAGTATAGCGGGTACACTATATAGCAGGTATTAGTATAACGAGTACACTATATATAGCAGGTATTAGTATAGCGGGTACACTATATATAGCAGGTATTGTATAGCGGGTACACTATATATAGCAGGTATTAGTATAACGGGTACACTATATATAGCAGGTATTAGTATAGCGGGTACACTATATATAGCAGGTATTAGTATAGCGGGTACACTATATATAGCAGGTATTAGTATAGCGGGTACACTATAGAAGGTATTAGTATAGCGGATACACTATATATAGCAGGTATTAGTATAGCGGGTACACTATATATAGCAGGTATTAGTATAGCGGGTACACTATATATAGCAGGTATTCGTATAACGGATACACTATATATAGCAGGTATTAGTATAACGGGTACACTATATATAGCAGGTATTAGTATAACGGGTACACTATATATAGCAGGTATTAGTATAACGGGTACACTATATATAGCAGGTATTAGTATAGCGGGTACACTATATATAGCAGGTATTAGTATAACGGGTACACTATATATAGCAGGTATTAGTATAACGGGTACACTATATATAGCAGGTATTGTATAGCGGGTACACTATATATAGCAGGTATTAGTATAACGGGTACACTATATATAGCAGGTATTCGTATAACGGGTACACTATATATAGCAGGTATTGTATAGCGGGTACACTATATATAGCAGGTATTAGTATAGCGGGTACACTATATATAGCAGGTATTAGTATAGCGGGTACACTATATATAGCAGGTATTGTATAACGGGTACACTATATATAGCAGGTATTCGTATAACGGGTACACTATATATAGCAGGTATTGTATAGCGGGTACACTATATATAGCAGGTATTGTATAGCGGGTACACTATATATAGCAGGTATTCGTATAACGGGTACACTATATATAGCAGGTATTGTATAGCGGGTACACTATATATAGCAGGTATTGTATAGCGGGTACACTATATATAGCAGGTATTCGTATAACGGGTACACTATATATAGCAGGTATTCGTATAACGGGTACACTATATATAGCAGGTATTGTATAGCGGGTACACTATATATAGCAGGTATTGTATAACGGGTACACTATAGCAGGTATTAGTATAGCGGGTACACAATATATAGCAGGTATTGTATAACGGGTACACTATATATAGCAGGTATTGTATAGCGGGTACACTATATATAGCAGGTATTGTATAACGGGTACACTATAGCAGGTATTAGTATAGCGGGTACACAATATATAGCAGGTATTGTATAACGGGTACACTATATATAGCAGGTATTGTATAGCGGGTACACTATATATAGCAGGTATTCGTATAACGGGTACACTATATATAGCAGGTATTGTATAGCGGGTACACTATATATAGCAGGTATTGTATAGCGGGTACACTATATATAGCAGGTATTGTATAGCGGGTACACTATATATAGCAGGTATTGCATAGCGGGTACACTATATATAGCAGGTATTGTATAGCGGGTACACTATATATAGCAGGTATTCGTATAACGGGTACACTATATATAGCAGGTATTGTATAGCGGGTACACTATATATAGCAGGTATTGTATAGCGGGTACACTATATATAGCAGGTATTGTATAGCGGGTACACTATATATAGCAGGTATTAGTATAGCGGGTACACTATATATAGCAGGTATTAGTATAGCGGGTACACTATATATAGCAGGTATTGTATAGCGGGTACACTATATATAGCAGGTATTGTATAGCGGGTACACTATATATAGCAGGTATTGTATAGCGGGTACACTATATATAGCAGGTATTGTATAGCGGGTACACTATATATAGCAGGTATTAGTATAGCAGGTACACTATATATAGCAGGTATACAAATTTAAACCTAATTTCTCACTTTATTTATTTTGTTGGTTTTGAGGTTTTTACAGTAACATATTTACTGAAACCACACCCTACAAGACGATCTCACAGATAATAAAATAATTTACAGGATAAAAGTAGGTTAGACAACCACACGGACACACCCAATGAATAGAAAACCAAACCAAAAAGTGTTAAAGCGCACACAATGATTAAAATGTAACTTTTTAAAACAATGAAGAGGGTCTTGTTACATATGTTGAGATAAAAGGACCCTAAATAATATAAATATAACACAGAACAACCATAGTGCAAACTGTATATTTATAAATAACAGAAGATGGTTATAATGGCTCACTCTCAATTTCAAGAGCACTTAAAGGACCACTATAGTGCCAGGAAAAAAACTTGTTTTCCTGGCACTACAGTGCCCTGGAGGGTGCCCCCACCATCATGGCCCCCCTCCCGCGGGGCTGAAGTTGGAGGAAGGGGTTAAACACTTACCTTACTCCAGCACCGTGCTCCCTTGGTGCTGGGGACTCTCCTCCTCCTTCGGACATCATCGGCTGAATGCGGATGCACGGCAAGAGCCGCGCGCGCATTCAGCCAGTCCATGGGAAAGCATTTTCAATGCTTTCCTATGGACGCTGGTGTCTTCTCACTGTGATTTTCAGTGAGAGGCGCGGAAGCGCCTCTAGCGGCTGTCAATGAGACAGCCACTAGAGGCTGGATTAACCCTAAAGCAAACATAGCAGTTTCTCTGAAACTGCTATGTTTACAGCAGGCAGGGTTAACCCTAGAAGGACCTGGCACCCAGACCACTTCATTGAGCTGAAGTGGTCTGGGTGCCTATAGTGGTCCTTTAAAGAATGGCTCTGAACTGTATAGGCACTTCATCCACCATTGGGATTGCTGTAAGATCTTTTGCTGGAACAAGGAAGTATACAGAAGAGACAGGAATCAGATGATAGCTAGATCTAGCACTCAATACCCGACTTGCTATTCTAGATTTCTATGTACACAAAACACTGAATGCCACAGATAATGTTAAGTCAATAAACACACACCCCATGAGCAAAAACAGAAACTATCACCATGGAAACCAACTGATTATGTCATTGTCCCTTGCTCTTTTAAAAAATGTAGTACTTACAAATGCGATTGTTATTAACCCAGCCATTCTCCACATTTTTAATAATAGCAATAAATGTGGTCTTTACTTCCTACAGCTCGACAGCACATATGCAGACGACACAATTTGATTCTAGGGGTTAATTCTCTAAACGACAAGTTAATGTCTGAATGGCTAAATAGCTGATCTGTAAAAACCTCCCAACTCAGTCATAGTCACATTATATACCAAGGAAGAAAATGAATGGTGGGGTGAATCCATATTTTAGTCGATTTAGAATTCACAATTCAGCAAATAAACAGCACTAGCTCTACCCCGTCCTGTGAAATCTAAATGTATCTAGTATTGGCAGCGAAGCAGGAGATTACGAATAATGAATTTCAGCTGTAAAGCATATACTGGGTATTAATTCCTATAGTCAGCGATATTAGGTACTGATATTATTTTGTTCTGTGTCCCCCTAACCCACCTTCATTGGTGGAGTGAGGTTTGGATAATTCAGGTTTGATTTTTAACATTAAAGTTTAATATTATTTGCTCTCATATATTGATATTTGTCAGCCAAGATTCTCTGTGTAGAAATGTCAGATCTAGCCCTGTTTTTGCTCCAAAGTAAAACTGGACATTAAATGGCACCAGAATAAAGCAGAAAAGATAGAGGGTGTCTAAACCATTAAATGGCACCACTGAGGTAAAGCAACATCACACCAGATAGGTTGTCATTCTTAAATATATTTAACATTGGATTCCACAGCATAAAATACATGAAATATTAACCACAAACATATTGTATCCCTCAAAATGAGGAAGTCTCAAATGCCACTTATTCATTTAAGAAATGTTTCTCATTTTTATTTTGGCTCCAAAGAGGTTAAACCAATATTGCCATTATCTGTAGCAAGGGATCCTAGAACAGATAATTCTAAAGTTGGGTCTACTCCTAGGGAAATGGAGGGGCACCGCTCTCTGGAATTAGCGTGTCCAGAAAACATGTGGCCAGATTTTGATGACTTGGAAACAAACATGCACTTCTGGCAGGTGGAATGACTAACCCCAAGAGTGAAATGTCTGGATCAGAATGGAGCGGTCACAATCAACTCGCTCTTGTCATAGAAAATCAACCAATAGGGCCAAAGTCATCATATCGAAGCAGGATCACCAAAACCTTGAGCCTTCCACTGGCCTCTGGTATGACTTTGATGTTCTCACTTCACTGTGGGTCTTGGGTCAGTTTGGGTGGTGGGGTTGTTGTTACTACAACAGTGGACACTGTTTTGGGTGTTGCAGGTGATGAGCCTTGCTGAAGATGTTGAGCTGGGACGGTTTGTATTCGAACCTGTGAGGAAGGAATTCAAACATGATCAATGTCAGATCGCATAAAAGGTTTTATAATCATCTGTTCAACATTACAGGAGAAAACTAGATCACATTCCTTCAAATGTTACCAAGGCAGGGGCCTTTATTTGAACCAGCTACACAGGCAACTTCAGCCCCTACAGTTGGAAATCCTGTCTAAAAAATATGTGTAGAGAAACAACTATTTTATCTACATTCAAAAAAAAATGACTGTTAACGATACATTTATAAACCACTCAATATCTTCTTGGTTTAGCCATACACACAATTAGACAAATGTAACCACAAATTCCCTCCATTTACACATTAAACTTATTTTCTATCAAACCCAGGTAGTTGGTATGACTGACAATCCCTGTCTCAATAGGCGATCCTAGCACTTTGCCATCCTTACCTGGGTAGTTTGACCCTGCTGCTGGAGCTGCTGCAGTTGCTGGGCAGTTAGGAAGCTCAATGGCTTGTTACCAGTTATAAGTTTAGTACCAGCCGGTACAGTCGTTAGGATGATATTACGACCCAAACCACTAATGCTGCGGGGAGGGGGAGGGACAACAACAAAAAACACACAAATCAGAATAAACATGCCAGCACAGGAGATCAACAGCAAAAGTCCCACAACAGAGATGAGAAATTTTCTGACCGATGAACCAGTTTAATGACTATGTTAGCAGAAAATACAGAGTTATTTACCAAACAAAGAATGAAGCAAATTAAAATATGAATGGCAACGTTGTGTCTAAAATAAACAAACTACAGCTGAAGTGGAGAATGTATTCAAATCAGATTTAATACAATTTGAACTTTAGTTAAAAAATCTGGCTGCATCTGCCCCCAAACACAGGTAAGAAATTGTCCTTTGTTCCCGAGATAGATACGAAATGGGAATAGAATTTCCGTGATTAAAGGACATGCTAAATAATGCATTAATAAACAGGTAGCTCTGTACACTGTTTGACATCTAAAACCAGGCATTCTAGATTTGTCTCCGCTGTACTGCATAATTAATAACCCCTTGCACCCAACCTCAAAACCAAAAAGTAAAAGAAAAATGTTTTAATCCAGCCAGTCCCATACAAACACACACATGGGATGAACACCGAGCGTGCACATTATTGACACCATGATGGCGTGCGCATAGTAAGTTTCAATAGTTTCAATGTAGCCATCGCAGGCTCTCTCAGTGCTGGTGCACAGGGTAACACCTGGAAATGTATACAACTTTCACAGTCTTTTTCCAACAGGGTTTTTTTTATTTTCTTAATTGCCGATTGAAAAGGCGAAAAACCAAACACTATAGGATGTCATAAATGTTCAAATGAGTGCCTAATCCACTGATATTGGGGTTTTGTGACGTAGTGGTGGGCTTACACAAGCTGAATCCCCATATTTGTGTGTGGAAATAGGTGATTTTAAGTAGCTTTGTAAGATTTAACGGAAGCTAATGTGTGAGCTGAAACACTGTATTTCATGCATTTTGACCATTGCATTAACACCACTGCTAAGAAATGCATGCTCCAGGTGTGCCCCCAATTCCCTTTTATCTGGATAGTGTCCGCATGGGACAAGTAAGTTTACGTACTTTACCCCTTGTCCCGGCTCACCCCGCCTCCATCGCTGAGATCATCAATCTTGATGATCTCAGCCAATCCAATGCTTTCCCATAGGAAAGCACTGGAAGGTTATTTTGCACGGGCAACAAGATGCCACACTGTGCCAAGCAGCACCTCCTCATAGAGATGCATTGAATCAATGCATATCTATGGGAAATAGTCAGCTCCTCCATGCTAAACACCAGTGTTGCACTAGAAGTGACTGCATCTCTGAATAGACACCACAACCACTACATTAATGCATGGAAGCTATACAGGTACATGGTGTGTCCTTACCAGAAGCATTTCATTCATCATTATTCTCTACGTGTTACAAGTAACTATTCTTTAAACTAAGTTGCTCCGTGACAGAGACTGCCCACTACTTGTTTAAAAAAATAGTAAACAATACAACACAGAAAATGCTGGTGTAAATAATGTTTCACACACAAACTGGAGTTGGACGCAAGAGAGCTGTTACGAGATTTAGCCACTGGCTAATCTGTCAACTAAAATTGAGCGGTAACGTCTAGGCCATAATAATAATAAACCTGTTCTAAACTATCCAAATCTGTAAGCTGGAGAGTCTCTACCCCAGCCCCTTAGCTAATCTGCGTTAGATCTTGTACAGCAAATGTGATGTCAAACACTCTCTTTGGAGGATGCCCCCTTGGGATCCAATTTCCCTCTTTTTACAGCTCATTTAAAGCCAATACTTACTTCGTGCCCAGATTGCCCTTGATGATTGGTGTAGTCACTAAACTCTTTCCTTTCATTGGTTGCCCGAGTACAGACAGTGGCACAGTGATTCGCGTTGGAAGTTTACCCTGCATTGGAAAACAAATACAGACAATTCTTGTAAGCAGAAAAGTTGTTCATTTTACTGCACAGACATATGATCTGAGTAATACAGACACAGACTGTGACAACAGATAAAAGGTATTTTTGCCTCTAGTGTGGTTGCTTCCTTCTGAAAAGGTGTTTGTTTATAGCGAAGGCAGCTACATTCCAAAGGCCACCTCAAATTACCTGTTGAGATGTAGTCACAGGAAGCTGTCTGATAGTGGTGGCTCCCACAGTGACAGTGGTTGGTGTGGGTTTCACTCCAGTGCTGTGCATGGTTGGAATGCAGACTTGTTTGGAGTTGGCTGCAGTGTTTACTACAGTAGAGGATGCAATGGACACTGGCTTGGCAGTCACCGTGATGCTCTGCGATGCTGTAACCTTGGGGGGTACCATGCCAAGTCCCTGCATGATCCGGATGGTGGTGGCTGGTTTGGCTTCCACAGCGTTAGCGGGCTTACTTTTCTGATCCGCTACAGAGACGCCAAGAGCTGGCATCAGCCGGAATCCAGTGGCGCTCTGTTCTACTGCTTTAATGTCCGGTGTGACCTTGACGGTGGCGGGCGCAGGAGGGGATGGTGATGATGGGTTAGACGTTACTTGTAATAGACTCTTGCCAGTGGTGCTCACTGGGGCCGCAGAAAATAGTTCCTGTGATAGCTTTACAGCAGTGACTTGGGATTTTGCAAGTGTAGCCATCATGTCTGGTGTGATGCGCAAAATGGTCTGCCCCTTGGCATCTGTGGTGATGGAAGACGGTGGGAGGCGCAGCACATCTTTACCCTGGATCCGAATATTAGTGGTCGAAAGAGGAAGGCTCGAACCAGTTTGTGTTTTCATTCCTAGCTGCCCAGACAGTGCCACCTGTTGGTGATAAAGGCAATATGTCAAAAACAGCAATGGTATCACATCAGATAAGACAATAATGTAGTAGTCAAAGGCACTAACATTTCATGCAAAAAGACAACCTGTGTTGTGTTTTATAAATGTACTCTATTTCACAGTGCACTAAATATTTACTATGAAATTTCATATTTTACCATTATATTATCTAACACACATTTACGAGCACGCTGCACTGTATTATGCTTTGTTTACATCACACGATAATCTGGGGAGAGTATATATATCAATCACAATTTATTAGGGTTAATCCACTCATTCTAATGTCTATATGTGAGATGAATCCATCCCAATAGTTCCTCTACTCTTACATTTACAGAATTACCGTATATACTCGTGTATAAGTCGATCTCATGTATAAGTCGAGTGCAGTTTTGTGACAAACAATTGTGAAATATGCAATGCCTTGTGGATAAGTCAAGGGTAAAACTTGGGGCTATGAAATTCTGTGATTTTTATAATTATATACACACATACTCATACTGCATTATATATACACACACTCATACAAACACACACTCTGCATTATATACGCACACTCTGTGCGCGTATATAATGCAGAGTGTGTGTGTGTGTTTGTATGAGGTTGTGTGTATATAATGCAGTGTGTGTGTTTGTATGAGTGTGTGTATATAATGCAGTGTGTGTGTTTGTATGAGTGTGTGTATATAATGCAGAGTGTGTGTTTGTATGAGTGTGTGTATATAATGCAGAGTGTGTGTGTGTATGAATGTGTGTATATAATGCAGAGTGTGTGTGGGTGTGTATAAGTGTGTGTATATAATGCAGAGTGTGTGTGGGTGTGTATAAGTGTGTGTATATAATGCAGAGTGTGTGTGTGTATAAGTGTGTGTATATAATGCAGAGTGTGTGTGTATAAGTGTGTGTATATAATGCAGAGTGTGTGTGTGTGTATATAATGCAGAGTGTGTGTGTGTATATATAATGCAGAGTGTGTGTGTGTGTGTATATATAATGCAGAGTGTGTGTACTGGGTGGGGGGAGGGCGTTTTTATTATTTTTAATATTTTATTTTTTATTTTATTATTTACATATTTTGAATTTTAATATTTTAATTTGTTTTTATTGTAATATAATTTTTTTTATTATTAAAAAAAAATTTTGTCCCCCCTCCCTGCTTGATACATGGCCAGGGAGGGGGGGCTCTCATTCCCTGGTGGTCCAGTGGATGGGCTGTGTAGGAGCAAGCTGGCAGCGAGCTGTTAATTACCTTTCCTGCAGCTCCTGTCAGCTCCCTTCTCCTGCGTTCCGGTCAGCTCCCCTGTAAGTCTCGCGGTCTGAGTGCCGCACAGTAACCCGTGGCAACGCTCTGACCCCGCGGCTCTAGCGAGACTTACAGTGGAGGAGAAGGGAGCTGACCGGAACGGAGGAGAGAGAAGGGAGCTGACAGGAGATGACAGGAGCTGCAGGAAAGGTAAATTACAGCTCGCTGCCAGCCCCCAACAGGACCGCCGGGCTTGTAATGAGCCTGGCGGTCCTTGTCTGTATTATGGCAATGTAAGTTGCCATAATACAGACACTGACTCGAGTAAAAATGTGCTGAAAAACTCGACTTATACTCGAGTATATACGGTACCAACGCAAAGTCAACAATCTTCTTAAACGCAGCTTTATATTACTCACAGGCAGGAAGACACGACACATATTTAGGTTGTATGGTCTATCTGATAGGACACAGTAAGAATTACACTGCAATCCAGTCACCTGGTTAATTATCAACACTTGATAATAGTTATACTAATAAACAAAAATTGTGCTTTTGCTCAACTTAGGAGACATGTTACTGCAAAGGTGAGGTTTGGGCTATAATCATCATTTAAAGGCAACACACACACAAAAACAAACAAACACAGTGAGTTCTAAGAACAAATGACGTGAAGACCAAGTGACTGGGGGAAGGGACAGTGAATGCAAAGTAATGGACAATGAGCAGTTCTGCAATCTTAAGTTTTCTATGGTAACATGGTATGGTCATGAGGAGGAAAAGTGATTTTACTACTTCATACCTGTTTGATGATACTTTGTCCGGTGATGCTCTGAAGGATGGTGGGACCCGTATTTGATGGAGCAGTGACCACTGTTCTGGATATAGCTGAGGAACTCAGGGCAGTCACTGCTATTCCTCCCTGAGTGGTTAGGGAGGTCCCTGGACGAGCTACACCAACAGCGTTGTGGGCCTTCACCGGCATTGTCACCACCTAAAAACATAAAAAGACTGTTTGATAGATACCTAGAAATTATTCCTAAATATTTTTCTAATATTATGTATTATTATTATTTATATAGCGCTATCAAATTCTGTAGCGCTGTACAATGGGTGGACTAACAGACATGTAATTGTACCAATCTTACCTGTGGTATAACCTTGGTTGGTGTAGAAGTAACTGGCATTCTGATGTGGGACACTGTTGGAGAAAGGGCCTGGGTCACTATTGTTGGTGGTGGAGTCGCTGGAACTACTGTAGATGGTGTGACTATTCGTACTTGGGAAATTCCAGAAGAAGAGGGGACAGCAGAAGTGCGCCCGGATGTCTGTGTCACAGTCGTAGCCTGGCTTGTTGCAGACTGAGTCAGCAAAGTGCTCAGTTGTGGCATAGTGGGAGAAGACATCAGGAGGACACTAGGAAGGTAACAAAAACAATTCTGGTAAAACAGTAAGACTGGAATAGAAAATATGGATCCATTGAACAAAGAACACTCACCTTGGGCTAGATTTAGCTGTTTCGGGTCCAGTGTTAGTTACCATCTTGCTGACAGAGGATGAGGTTGATGGGGACAAAGGTGTCAAAGGAAGTGCAGGAGTGGTTGGGGTACTGGGGGTCCCCGGTGTAAGGGGCATGCTAGACTCATTCAGCTGCCCGGGTTCTGGTGTCCCACAGCTCTTTATGGGAAATTCCTTGGTGCCACATTTCTGGAAGTATAATAAAAGTTCAATGAGCACATAAATGCAGACAATGGAGTCTATGTATTAAAGTGTCAGCTCTGAAAAACTGTGCAAACATGGAAAAGATGCAGAGTCAACAATGGAATGTTCCTAGCTTGAATAAAATATAGTGTGGTCTACTTAGTTATGCATGTTGGATGGTACATGACGCTATTTATGCATAATCTCCTTTGACTTTAAGGTTTTTGGAGGAGGATGAGGTCGGTCTTTAACAGTTTTTCTAATGTGAGTGGAAAACATTTAATGATCACCATTAGTGAACTCGAGTTTTGTTAGGGCAAATAACTGCCAGGAAAGTTATCCGAGCAGTGGGTAACTTGTAAAGATGCATAGAGACGTACCATCTTTGTTGGTGGCTTGGGTTTTTGCTGAAGAGCTTTTTTCGCCTTGGCGGCTGCTGCCTGCACCTGGTGAATCCGCTCTACAAAATAAAGGAGAAAATCGACAATGTTTTTTCTGGTTACAACGAATGTGAAAGTAGAAAACACAGGTCCATATACTTGTTTCTCACCAAACTCTTCCTCACTGCGATCGCGATGGAGATAGATCCACAGCTTGCGTCCGATATCATACTTCACGCAGGGATCTTTTTCATAGTGCAGTCTGTCCAGAGCTCCACTTACCACAGTATTAACCTATTGTGTGTGAACATATGGTATTCTAATCAAACAACCTGAAATCACAGATGTTCAAAATGTATTATAACTATGTATATAGATATCCTACAGCGGTTCTTATACTTCATCCACCGGTTAAAAGTCTTACAGCAAGGGACCATATCACAAATGTTTTATAAAAGTTTAGAACCAGGAAGGACACAGAGGTCTGGGCAGAGATCATTACAGAAGCTGCAAAGCCTGTGGATTTAAAGCAAATCTAGGAACATGAAGTGTGAATATTTTTTATTTGTTGAGATGCATTGCCTTAAAATGCATTGGGAAAAAAATGGATCGAGCCCATACCAGAGTGTTCCTTTAACCCCTTAAGGATCAAACTTCTGGAATAAAAGGGAATCATGACATGTCAAACGTCATGTGTCCTTAAGGGGTTAAAGGGAAATAATTTGCCCCGTGTTTTTTTTTTTACCTACATGTAAGGTATTCCAGCTGACAAATAAAAGTCTTCTCAAACATTTTCTAAAGCAGAACCTCACTCTAAAAACACAACCAATCTCGGGGTTCAGTGGATGAGAAATATATTTCTATTTACCACAAGGAAAGGTGAGCTCACCTGGGCACTCGTAACGTCAGGTGCCAGGAACTGGGAATCTTTTAGTAATTCACAGATTTCAGCGCGCGTTCCCTCTCCATTCGGTAGCCGGGCTGCAGCATCACGGACTGAAGCAAAAAAATTATTAAATAAATCATTGTTAAAAAGTGTTCGGGTAAAACACTGGGAAGTCACAGGGTAAAATATGTGAAATAATCCCAATATATATTTACTCTCCACACACTGAACGTCTTTAGTTATTAAACTTTAATAACATTTTTCTTTTATAGAAGCATGTCACCTTTAAAGGAGTTTTTAAAATATGAATTTATTTTGCTCAGCAGTCCAGTTTGCAGGTTTTTTTTAAAAGCATTTAGCAATTCACAAAGTACCATTGTTCAAAACGACAGAGGATATTGGAATGAGTCACTTCCTTATATAAGATATTGTTCTACAATTACTGTGCAATTACAAACTTACTGTTATTAAACCGCATTAAAAAAAAAAAGGGAACAGTCTTTATAACCATGAGTAATAAACTGCCTTTCGGAGCAAGAGATAATGTGTCTCCTCAATACTGCTCATTCAGCATGTTAACTTTATGAAGCAAAAATATTGCAGCTGGTCAATTCAGCGCGAACAGACACAGCTCTGACAAATATCGTACCAAGAGACAAAATTGTGACGTAAGCAGGACGGTCAGAACGCAGGAGTGAGTGCTCTCGAGCTTTGTTCAGGGAGGTTTCCTTATCAAAAACACCTTTGACAGGGCCCACAATGGACTCAAAGCCATGCATACGGAAAGTGAAGGCCTTGTGAGGCTGGCTGTAGCGGTGACGCTCCTGCAGAAACAGACATGCAAGGTTCAATGTAAAAGAGAAACCAGCGGAGTACAATGGCTCAACACTAAAAATAACAAATTATAGACAGACATGTTAAATAAGTGGAAAAATACTTCTTAATTTAAAACTATTCATACAGTACAATTATCAAACAGTCAAAGAGCAAATTATATATCCGAATCAGATGGAATCGCAATAAGAAATCGTATTAATATGGGTGACTGGGGTCAGGAAGAAGTAAAATTATAAATACACTAGTGGACAGGAGGAATAAATGAGAAGGAATAGATATGGACTCTTGACTGGCAGGGCAAGGAAGGGGCGTCACTACGAAGTGTCAAAGAAGGTGTTAACGAATAGATGGCTTATTAGGAGTTTGTGAAAGAACTGAGAGAGATGGCAGAAACAGTGCTGGTAGACTATATGTCATGGAACGAAGACAAAATCTGTTCCAATCTGGCAGATGGGCAGTCATCGTATCAGAGATACAAGTCTTGCTTCAATAGTCTCCTATTGGCTATACGTAAGGCTCCAAAAATCCAGATAGATAAATTTGTACGAAATGTAACAGGGAGGTTTATAAGTACTTCATACATAACTTACACCAAGTAAAAAATCATATGAGGAACATTTGAGAAGAGAGATCATCTTTGCGAAGTAGCAGAGAAATCTGATAGACAATTCCTATCTGATCCAATACTTCCAGCCGACACGTTTGACAGCTGTACTTTGCAACATTTAGTGAATCACTTTCCTTACCTGCTCCTGAAATATGCGCTTTTCATCCCCAGAGCTCGGCCGCACCATATAATCAGTCCTTCTGGAAGAAAAACAAACAAGTTAAAGCTTAAATGATTTGATAAATTTGAATAACTAACGTTATTAGTGTCTCTTTAGTATGCATTCTGTAAATATTCTTGAAGGAGATAATTATTTGGACCTGCTTATTACGGGACACTTTTGCAGAGAGCAGAGCTTGCATTTAAAAACAGAATATTTTCTATCAGGATGTGTGTACCGGTACTTACACTCTAGGAACTGGAGTGCTGGGATCCACCAAGCTTTCATTGTCCTGTAAAGAGATGCATATATTAACATAGAGGAAAGGCCTTTTTAGATTTCCTACTATATATAATTCATATGTTATGCTGAGGTAGATTAAAAAATGTACTTAGCTGGAGCCCCTTCTCCCTTCTCATCCATACCTACCCCAAATTATGCGACTAACATCACACAATACCAAACATACGGATGTACGTTGTGTTTTGGGATACCACCGAACCCGGACTCCTTAGTTAAAATATTACAGAACTTTATAAGAAAACATGAAATCAATGTCATTCTGGGAACAGAGTCACATCTGGAGGGGCAGTCAGAGTTTAGCAAACGTAAACTAACTAACATAGTTTGGCAAAGGTTTTACATCTCTCAAGTATTTTTAACAAAGTATTATTGACATCGGGAATTTTCAAATTTCCCAATAGTAAAACTTGGTCCAAAACACATCCATAAATACTGATACTGAAAAGAAAAGAACCATTTAACAGACAGGAAACTATGGTATTCTTGTTTTGGACCAAACTTTTCTGGGTTTTACACTGGTACATGTGACTGCAGTACCTGGGGTTTTAAAGAGCCCATTATGTAGATTACCTTGCTAAATATCTGGTCCTTTGTCTCCAGCCACACATGAAACAGAGTCACAAGCTCCTTCTCATAATCACTAGAGGAAGCTGCAAATGAAAAAAATTCATAAATAAATGTAGGGTAAAATGCGTGCATTGTTACAGAGAGAAAGGGAAGTTATTACAGGGTAATTTAATACACATATATAAAAATTTTTTAAAAATTAAAAAATAAAGTTTTCATTATAAGATATTTATTGTGCAAAATATCAAATCATGTTACAGGAAAATACTTGTAAAAACACAAGACAAGTCGTCATGGCCAATAAAGCCACTTATAGCTCCATGTTACCATATAAAACAATACTAACCAAGGAAATCATTGAATGAACTCCTACATACACAGCTCAAACGGAGGAAACCAGGATTGGCTAAGACATCCAAGTCACTTCCTGATCAGATCAAGAATCAGATTTGTAACAAATGAGAGAACTCCATGTGTGGGATCAATGAGCGACTTTAAGCCGTGATCAAGTGCAGTCGTTGCAGACAGTCTCTGCTGATTGGCTGCAGAGCAGAATAATGAATTGAAAACTATGCAGGCAGTCAGCAGACACGAGGGGTGAGCAGGAGGGACTGTAAACCAGCTTTTATCTGTAAACAACTCAGCCCTATACTGATCAGCCAGCAGCATTGTTTTAACACCTCCTTCTATCAAATAACAAAATGATATATATATATGTAGATTGTAGCTGTAATAGTCCAGTGATGCAGATGTAAAATAACAGACAATTAGTTTCTTGTAATACCTTTTTTATTGGACAAACAGAATTTTGTAATGACAAGCTACATATTCATTTTAAAGGTTTGACATTACAAAGGTCCACCAGTTACTGCTTTAACGTTTATGGCCTAGGACATGTAAAGATCTTATCGATGGGTTTTATTCGATTTAGAAATGTATAATACAAACATTCTTATTATAGACATATATGTCAACACACCTCTTAAATCTATGTTTTGTCTAACGAAAATACAGATTCAGGAATGCTGTCTGTAGCTCCTAGCAATCATGCCTTTTATTTTTTTACATACACCATCTCTTTAATGCTTGTCTTAGTAATAAGAGTCTATGATTTATTATTTTTAGCAAAAAAAAGCTGATTAAATGAATTTCAGTAAATTTCCAAATTCTCCAGTATTGTTTAAAACCATAAGAAATTATTTATGTGAATCTGACATAGCTACAATAACAATTATGAGAAGCTAAACCAGTCTAAGTTTCATAGTGTTCAAAACCCTCTGCATTGTTGACACCCACTCAGAAACTCTCTGGTAACTTGAATAAGTCCGTCCGGATAAAGTATTATTTAAGCACCTACCGACTGCTTTCCACTGCTGAGTCTTCTCCTTGAACTCCACAAACGGAGTGAAACTGGAAGAGGTACCTGCACATAATGACAGAGAGAGGATTGTTTTATAAAGAAGAATTAAACACACAAATCAGGGGAAACAGGTCAAGAGTATCGAGTGGTAATGGAATAAACAGGGCGGGTATTTTGTTAAAACATCTTTTAAAATTAATCTTGTACATGGCTCAATCATTACAACTCATTTTTACCTTACATTTTATGGTTTAGTTTTCTAGGACACCTGACAGTCACATACAGATGATCCCTGTGTTCATGCAGCAGTGCACCTGATATTAAGGTTCAGACTGACAAGTACCGATCAGCGCCTTCAGACTGACAAGTAGTGATGAATGCTACCCCAACCAGATTCCATTCTAGCTTGACCATTATGGCAACCTATTCACTGACCTCCCAACAGGATTCATACCAAAAAGACCTAAATTATTGCTAATGCAAGTTTCTGCTGGATTAAATGCCAATCTGTGCGGCAAAAGGGAGCAGGAGGATGATGGCCAGCGCCAACATACACATAATAAAGGTTAGCAGTCACAGATACAAATGCCATACAGCAAACAGATGATTGGTTAACACAGGATAAAGTGCTTCAGAAATTAATGTAAGCAAAGCCCCAGGCCCATATGGTATTCACCCACGCTTCCATTGGGAACCTAGTGTAGAAATATCCATGCCACTGCTTTTCATTTTTCAGGATTCTTTTCTTTCTGGAACTGTACCAGAGGAATGGAGAAAAGCAGATGTGGTGCCTATATTTAAAAGTGGTGCCTATATTTAAAAAATGGTTTAAAAGCTCAACCTGGAAGCTACAGACCCGTGAACTTAACATCTGTGGTTGGGAAACTATTTGAAGGGCTGTTAAGGGATAATATTTAAGAATTCCTTTTAAACATGATTTCACGAAAGACAGGTCATGCCAAACTAACTTAAATGTGTTCAATGAATAAGTTAGTGGAAATATAGATCAGGGTGATCCGGTAGATTTGATCTACTTGAACTTTGTGAAGGCATTATTTAAATTTAGACACAAAAGGTTACTAAAACTGAACTGAAATCAGTTGGTTTATACAAAAAAATCGTTGGATAGAACATTGGCTTAAACGAGTGCAGAGAGTAGTTGCAAATGGAAAATATTCAAATTGGATAAAATTGGTAAGTGGAGTGCCTAAGTGTTCTGTCCCAAGTCCACTTCTCTTTAATCGGTTTATAAATAATCTTAGAGAGGGCACTGAAAGTCATTTGTCGGTACAACATACAACACTCAAAGTGAGGTCTCACCAGTGTTCTGTACAATGGCATGAGCACTTCCCTCTTTCTACTACTAATACCTCTCCCTATACAACCAAGCATTCTGCTAGCATTTCCTGCTGCTCTATTAAATTGTCTTCCTACCTTTAAGTCATCAGAAATAATTACTCCTAAATCCCTTTCCTCAGATGTTGAGGTTAGTAGGGTATAAAATATTCTGTACTCTGCCCTTGGGTTTTTACATCCAAGATGCATTATCTTGCACTTATCCACATTAAATGTTAGTTGCCACAACTCTGACCATTTTCCTAGTTTACCTAAATCATTAGCCATTTGGCTTATCCCTCCTGGAACATCAACCCTGTTACATATCTTAGTATCATCCGCAAAAAGACACACCTTACCATCAAGACCTTCTGCAATATCACTAATAAAAATATTAAAGAGAATGGGTCCAAGTACAGATCCCTGAGGTACCCCACTGGTAACTAGACCTTGCTTTGAATATACTCAGTTGACTACTCTGTTGCCTGTCACTCAACAATATTGGAATCCAAACTTAAAAAAACAAAAAAAAGGCTTGATTGCTTTTTTTGCATAAACATAAATTCAAGGATACTATTGATATCTATGTAAAAAGGTTGTTGATCCAACAAGAAATCTTAACAAAAAATCTGACTGCCATTATGGAGTCAACATTTTTCTCTCATTTTGTTACATAATTGGAAATGGCTACAATGATTTTTTTTTTTGCCTTTTTTTGGCTCATCAGCATAAAATAACGGGCTTCACTATTAAACTTGATGGACTAAATGAAACAACTTTGTAATAAACAATAAATCTATGATCTGGATTATCCCCAGTTCCTGTATTAAAAAACAAAACAAAAACCTTTTAAGTCCACTTCTCCTTTGCAAAAACATGTTCTACTTTGATTAGCACCAGTTTGCAGAGACAGTAGGAGATTGAAGCCTCACCTTTGCTTTCCCCAGATAGATAAAGAAGAGCCGGGTGGACCAGGTCGATCCAGTTGGAGTCGGCAGAGAACCAGCTGTTTAAGGTGCTCGCAGGTGACATCTGCCAATCAGACACCTTGTCTTCGAGCTGACAAGAAATTAAAGTACATTTTCAGTAGTACTGTTTTCTCACTTTAGTCACAGAGAAAAATTCCCTGAAACTTATTTTTGTTTTTAAACACAATGACCAATATGAAAAGTACAAGAACATTTATGCGAGAGTACCAGACCTTTATTCTCCTCAATTATAGGAGAGAACTAGAACCTTAGACCCCAGTATAGGAGAGTACCAGAACCTTTATTCTCCTCAATTATAGGAGAGAACTAGAACCTTAGACCCCAGTATAGGAGAGTACCAGAACCTTTCTTCCTCCCTGTACAGGAGAGTACCGGACCTTTATTTCCCCCTTGGTAAGAAAGTGCTGGAACCTTTATTCCCCAGTATTGGAGAGTACCAGAACTTTTTCTTCTCCTTAATTACAGGAGAGAACTAGAACTTTAGTCCCCAGTATAAGAGAACACCGGAACATTTATTCCCCCAGTACACTAACGGAAAAATAACGAATTTAAACGTATTGCCTGTAATTCCCATTCTTACCAGTGGCAGGCTAGACAGACCTTCCACCATCAGAATGTCCAGCAGGAGACTAAAAAAGCACGCAGAGATCTCATTAAAGGCGAGAGGGGGCTTTACGTCTTCCATTGGTCTGTAGAGAAGGAAAAAAAAAAAAGACAGAATTGAGATACAGTAATAATAAGAAAAAGGTTATTTCATGCAAAGATGCAAAATACGGTTCTAAACAAGGAACAGGTCAAGTAACAGACTATAAAGTGTGTAGACTAAAAAATAAAAAAAAAAATTTAAAAATGAATAACTGGAGAATATAGTTTAAATAATTTTTTTTAAAAATAAAGAGCAGGTGTAGTTAGTGTAGAATGAAATTAATTTGTAGATTCACAGTGTTAGGTAGTTTAGATTTATTATATTTATTATTTTCACAATAATAAAACCCACTCTTCCTTCACAGCTGCCAAGCTAACAGGGGGAGTCTCCAGGGGTAGGAGGGGAGGCATCACATCGGGCACATCAGGTATCTCAGGATAATCTTCCACCTCGGTTTTTATGGTCTTCAGTTTTTTTTTCTTCTTCTCATCTTTTTCCTTCACACGTTTCTTCATTGTAGCCAGGTCAAAAAGTGCTAAAACCATAAAAGTACGTATTAAGTGCAGAAATTGGCCCAGGTGCACAAGGACAAGAGTGACATCTAGTATGTCAAACCTGGCCGTGAATTATTGAGATAATTAAGGAGTAAACCCGGTCACAATTGCACCAAAATGTTAGGCCAAAAAATAATGTAATATAATGAAATGCTTTAAAAAAAAGGTAAAGAAAAAAGTGAAATAAAACTATTTACTCTCAGTCTCTGTGCCAGTCTATAAAATAACACATCGACAACACAAAGCCCTCATGAAGGACTGAGTGGTTTACTAAATAAAATATATGGCAACTGAAAATATTCGGCCAATATAGCAAGAATGGAAACATTTGACTTCTCAGCTATTTTGACCAAAATTTGCAATCCTCTTGTTAGTTTCACACAGTTCCTGTATTAGTAAATAAACACCTGAATAATGTAAGTGCTCAAATATACTGTGGACAATAATCCAGAAGCGGCTAGAGGGACAGATATGAAAACATGCAGTGGCTCGGGGGCACACCAAGCTTCCTTACCTGCCAGGGATCCCTTCCTTCCGACATTCACGCGAGACATGATATCATTCAATGTCAAGTCATCTGTCATAAGATCAGGGTGATCCTGTGCAATACAAACATTCAGTGTAAAATGAAACTGGCAAGAAATCATGGAAAAAAGGATTCACACAGAATTCGCTACATTTAATATTGACCAGGGGGGAATATATGACCTTTCTAACTAAGCACTAGGTTATGAAGAGAGGGCCTGGTGATCATTTCACAAAAAGGGCATCTAAGGATATCTCACAATTAAAAAAGTACACTTTAATTTCTTACCGGCTGACGTTTACGCTTTTCACAATGTCTTCTCAGCATCAGCTTTAAATCATCGTTGTTGAACTCCTGTTTGTCTTTAATAAAAGTAAATTGAAACAAAAGATATTCACATTACATCTGTAAACACACTCACACATACAGTTTATAGACGGTGAAGAGGATTGCATGTTGTGCTCACCTGCAGATTTCATGTCCTGGGTGGAGAGTGTGGGAACAACACGGACAGGTACAGCAGCACTTGGTGATTGGCTGGGAGACCCTGGCAGCCAGGAAGTTAAATCTACAGAAAATGCAAAATGGGATGAAAAATGCAGATAGTCCATGGAGACTGTCCTCAGGTAAAGAGATATGTAATCAGTCCAGACAGTAACATTCATATTTGGCTCCGATATATTAATCACAAAATAATGGGTTTCAGACAAATGGCATTGCACAGACTTTGCAATGCCTACACCTTCAGAGCCTGTCAGTCACATGGCACTTCAGACTAAAACAGACCTTGTAAAAGTTAACATCAAGCGTCAGTACGTAAAGCAAGTTGACACCAGTGGCTCGACGGTTGCTCAGTGCAATACTCAGAGCTTCTCACAGAGAATCACTGAATTGGTGGATTATAACTATAACCACCTATGTGTTATATGTCTCCAATGCTTCACTATGAGGATTGGATAAAAGTCTTCAAGATTCCACAGTAGGACGATTAGGAGATCACGTTTTAGTGAGGACTCGATCTTGGCGCTATATAACAGGTAAGTTTAATTGTAACTTTTTTTGTAAATGGATAAAAAGAACACAGTGGACAAAATAAATAAATACATATAAGGCTGTTCCTTTAATAGATGCAGAATTACATTTTTTAATAGCTTTATTTAAAATGTATACTGTGACGGACCCTCCGTCAATCGATGCTCCTAGTGTTCACCAAGGACCATCAGCATCGCACCAGACACCATAAGCACTGCACACCCCACGAACCGCCGCAGCTTGGTTGGGGTCTCACTGTCTCCTACCCACCCTGGACCTACGACAAGGCTCCAGTGGGGGAACCGCTCTTCCTTCAGACAACGAAACAGGAACAGCTCTTAAAAGAGCTAGTGATTAGAACCCAGGGGAGTATACAGAGTATAGCAATCCCCAATGTGTTTATAGCAGTTCCCTACAACACGAGACGAGACTGCGAGTTGAGGGTAAGAAGGTCTGACAGTTTAATGGCACACACTGGTCCTTTATACAAGTTTTACAGCAAAGGTGACGCCCAGGTGGACCTAGTTGGGCACCGAATACAAAACATACAAACCAGTAAAAACAGAGGTTTACATTCAGACACTCCCATACAGTGTACAAAATCCATCCCCTCTGCCTGTGATACAATTAACTCTAAGCAGAAAAAACATACATTTTTACCAAGTCTGGAAAACACCACATATCCCCATGAAAGTCATATTCCCTGATAGCCCTGATCTGGGTGAACAACATATCCAAAAATCACCCAGATCCGAGCAGGGGTTCAGAAACTCCATGGAAGTCTCTTTTTGACCCACCGTGCACATGGTCCCATGCCCACAACAGTTCCAGAGAATTAGGGCTAACGGTCAGTCTTTCTGTCTGGAATACAAAGTACACACTTCACATGAGAACAGAGCCTTTTAAAGTGCATTGAGCAAGGTATATTGCAGGGCCCATAGTCCTGAGGCAAGAGGCTGGCCAGCAGGCCCCTCCAAGAACCAGTGGCGAAGTTGCTTTCGTCACATATACTTTTAGTCTCAGATTGGTAAAGCCAAATTGAATGTCATCTTTTAATCCTGCTATTCAGCGCTTATTTATTGATTAGGCTGCCAATCTTCTAACAACCGAGCAAACTTGCAATAAAAAATTAAAACCTGTGGGTCATTCCCACACTTCAAGCTATAAAACGGACAGCTCTGTGAAGATGGCCAGATGAGGAATATAATAAATATGTTTCACAAATCTTTTAAAATCAGAATTGTAAAATGTAGGCTGAAATGGCTGCTTTGGAAATAGTCTCCAAACTCCCTTCGTCACAGACTATATTTTCCAATTCAATTTAATTCACTGAAAGTTTGAGTTTAATGAATACGCCTGAAGCATTTTATGTAAAGCATAGCCATCTTTATATCTTACCTTCCTCCTCGGAGGACAACGTGCTGTCCCCACATTCGGCCTGCACCTCGCGGAGAATCTTCAGGTATCTGCGTTGGGCTCTTCTCTCCTTCTCTTCGGGCATGGTTCTTGCTGATGGAGGCTTTCTTTTCATCATCAGGTCAGGGCCATTTTTTCTTGCCAGATCTAGCAGCACCTGTGAATGTCGATTAATCAAAAACAATAAAATATAAATTAAAACTATTTGTTCTATGCAATAAGTTGTAACTTCATAATGATCCTTAATTTATATTCAATCAAGGTTTAACCCAAGACAAGAGGATGAATGAGGGACATCACGAACGAACCACTGGTGATAGGACGACAGAAGTTAAATGAAAATCCGTTTTCCTGACACTGGAGGTACCCTCTCCCTCCCACCTCCCACTCCCCGGTTACTGAAGGGGTGAAAACCTCTTCAGTCACTTACCTGAGGCAGCGACGATGTCCTTTGTCGCTGTCTCCTCCTCCGCGCCGCTCCTTCTACTGTCTCTGTCGGCCGGTGGGCGAGACTGATCCCACCCACCGGCCGAGGAGACCTAATGTGCATGTGCGGCAATGCATTAGCGCTCCCCATAGGAAAGCATTGAAAAAGATTTTCAATGCTTTCCTATGAGGAAATGAGCGACGCTGGAGGTCCTCACACAGCGTGAGGACGTCCAGCGACGCTCTAGCACAGATAATCTGTGCTATGTGTCAGGAAGTGTCCTCTAGTGGCTGTCTCTTAGACAGCCACTAGAGGTGGAGTTAACCCTGCAATCCAATTATTGCAGTTTATAAAAAACTGTAATAATTACACTTGCATGGTTAAGAGTAGCGGGAGTTGGCACCCAGACCACTCCAATGAGCAGAAGTGTTCTGGGTGCCTGGAGTGTCCCTTTAACTTATTTCAAATCAATAAATGTGCTTCCACCTTGTTTATATAGTATTACAGGGTCTCTTGTGGAAGGACAAATGAGGGCAATGGATGATTTCAGTACACAGAATTGTTCTAAACAAACCTTTCGTGAAGCCAGGATCTGTTTTAGCAAGGTATGAAAGTATTGCTGCTGAGAGGTGACGTAGCGCTTGTACTGGGATTTAATGCAAAGCTGTCGATACTTCACCACTTCTGGGTTAAAATGCCCATCTGTCCCACAAAATAAAATATGTATATGATTAATTAGAAAAGCAAGCTCTATGGGATACATACATATTACATTTTAAGGTCTGAGTGACATTAAAAGCTCTTTTTCCTTTCAGCTAAAATTAGAGGAAGAAGACTGGCCCCAGATGTTGTAGAACAACTCATACAATGCTTTGCCAGCCTTAAAGGGATATTCAAAACTGGAAGCGACCTCGATCTATACATTGCATAGATAATGCATTAAAAAATCTGTAAAATAAAGTACATTTAAACCACACATTCTTTAGCAGAATGGTCCACCCAGATAAGGAAGTGGGTTAAATCTTTTCAGTGTCAGTGGAGAATATTTGACTTATAACTGAGCACTTGGCAGAATTGTCATTGATCAGATGAGATAAATAGGAATGCTTATAGCAGCTGCATTGTGGCTGCTTTCTATTTACTGGCAGCTCCAATCACAGTTGGATGTAAGAGGACTGCAGCACAAGCGCCATCATAGTGTGCAATGCTTGGACGGGCAGGAACAAGGAAAGTTTCCTCCTTGAATGCGAGGCAGAGAAGTGACTCTGAGTGCTCTAACTCTCTGAAATCACTGCAGCTGTAACACCCTTACCACCTATGCAAGAACTATACAGTTTATAGAAGGGTCCCTTTAAGACTGGCAAAGCAGTACGAGAGTCTGTCTCCTAGTCATCCTTGGGTTACAGCAAGTATCAAAACGTGTGGAAAATGGCACTGTGATGTTAAAAAAGAAAAAAGTCTTACCCCGGAATAGCTTCTGTGCAATTTGAAGGGGGTTACCAAACCGAAAGTTGTCTCCTCTGAAGAGTGACTTGATTGTCTCCTCCTGGTGCTCGTCATTGCCCTCCGGACAGGATGGAAGGAACTGTTTGAGATGTTCCCTCTGAGAGTCAGATAGGACATTCTGCCAAGTGTCCAAACTGACCACATCAAAGAACAGCTCAGGCTGTTGCAAAAACAAACACAGGTCAAGCAGGGACAAGCAACTGTCGCTTCTGCAGAATGTTGAAATTAAATAAAAAAACACAAAAAAAATCACTTAAAACGCGTATATACATTTTTCAGGAGATTCTCATATTTGTTTAGGTTTATATAAAAGATTGAGCAAATGAAACAATGGGTCTTCTTTCTCCACCTCTCTCTATACTGACTGCCAGGTGTAAAGGGCAGAGCTTATAACAATGACTGACAGAGAGCTAAGATGGAGGTGGCTCTCTCTATGCTGACTGCCAGGTGTAAAGGGCGGAGCTTATAACAATGATTGACAGGGAGCTAAGATGGAGGTGGCTCTCTCTATATACTGACTGCCAAGTGTAAAGGGCGGAGCTTATAACAATGACTGACAGAGAGCTAAGATGGAGGTGGCTCTCTCTATACTGACTGCCAGGTGTAAAGGACGGGGCTTATAACAATGATTGACAGGGAGCTAAGATGGAGGTGGCTCTCTCTATACTGACTGCCAGGTGTAAAGGACGGGGCTTATAACAATGACTGACAGGGAGCTAAGATGGAGGTGGCTCTCTCTATACTGACTGCCAGGTGTAAAGGACGGGGCTTATAACAATGATTGACAGGGAGCTAAGATGGAGGTGGCTCTCTATACTGACTGCCAGGTGTAAAGGGCGGAGCTTATAACAATGACTGACAGGGAGCTAAGATGGAGGCGGCTCTCTATACTGACTGCCAGGTGTAAAGGGCGGAGCTTATAACAATGATTGACAGGGAGCTAAGATGGAGGTGGCTCTCTATACTGACTGCCAGGTGTAAAGGGCGGAGCTTATAACAATGACTGACAGGGAGCTAAGATGGAGGCGGCTCTCTATACTGACTGCCAGGTGTAAAGGGCGGAGCTTATAACAATGATTGACAGGGAGCTAAGATGGAGGTGGCTCTCTATACTGACTGCCAGGTGTAAAGGGCGGAGCTTATAACAATGACTGACAGGGAGCTAAGATGGAGGTGGCTCTCTATACTGACTGCCAGGTGTAAAGGGCGGAGCTTATAACAATGACTGACAGGGAGCTAAGATGGAGGTGGCTCTCTCTATACTGACTGCCAGGTGTAAAGGGCGGGGCTTATAACAATGACTGACAGGGAGCTAAGATGGAGGTGACTCTCTCTATACTGACTGCCAGGTGTAAAGGGCGGAGCTTATAACAATGATTGACAGGGAGCTAAGATGGAGGTGGCTCTCTATATACTGACTGCCAGGTGTAAAGGGCGGAGCTTATAACAATGACTGACAGGGAGCTAAGATGGAGGTGGCTCTCTCTATACTGACTGCCAGGTGTAAAGGGCGGAGCTTATAACAATGATTGACAGGGAGCTAAGATGGAGGTGGCTCTCTATATACTGACTGCCAGGTGTAAAGGGCGGAGCTTGTAACAATGATTGAATGGGAGCTAAGATGGAGGTGGCTCTCTATATACTGACTGCCAGGTGTAAAGGGCGGAGCTTATAACAATGATTGACAGGGAGTTAAGATGGAGGTGGCTCTCTCTATACTGACTGCCAGGTGTAAAGGGCGGAGCTTATAACAATGATTGACAGGGAGCTAAGATGGAGGTGGCTCTCTCTATACTGACTGGCAGATGTAAAGGGCAGAGCATTTAACAATGACTGACAGGGAGCTAGGATGGAGGTCCCAGTTGAAGAATAAAGAGGTGTGGATTTCCACATTAAAATTAACATTTCTAACCTCAAAATACACACAGAGTTAAGTAAATACATTATTAAAAATCCAAAGATCTGACAGTTCTCTTGAATCTATCCAAGACTGTAAAGAAGGTAAATGTTTGCTATGACTCACATCTTCCAGAAGGTCTTCAGGTAGACTGACTCTCGTTCCCCTCAGAAGACATTCTTCCATGATTCCTGTTCCATTATTCTCTACACTTGGCCCCAAATCCAACGGGTCCGTCAGCATAGGATCAAGGGAATCCATTGTCAATTAACTAAAAATAAATAGAATGGTGTCAATATATTCTATTTCAACCAATGAGGTTCCTCCAATAAAAGGTCATGGGAACCAAACTGAGTGTCCTAACATGGGTGTTAACCGTCTTACTCCATCCTCCTAAACATGTCCTAAGATTAGTCACCTGTCTGCTCTCATAAACATTCCCTTACCCTCTTCTCCTACACATTACAGCTAGCTTATGTCCCTTCCAGCCTGTCCCCCACCCAGACATTAACCCTCTCCCTCCAGCCTGTACCCCCCCAGACATTAACCCTCCCCCTCCAGCCTGTCCCCCCCCCACATTAACCCTCCCCCTCCAGCCTGCCCCCCCACACATTAACCCTCCCCCCCACATTAACCCTCCCCCTCCAGCCTGTCCCCCCCACATTAACCCTCCCCCTCCACATTAATCCTCCCCCTCCAGCCTGTCCCCCCCAGACATTAATCCTCCCCCTCCAGCCTGTCCCCCCAGACATTAACCCTCCCCCTCCAGCCTGCCCCCCCACATTAACCCTCCCCCTCCAGCCTGCCCCCCCCACATTAACCCTCCCCCTCCAGCCTGCCCCCCCACATTAACCCTCCCCCTCCAGCCTGCCCCCCCCACATTAACCCTCCCCCTCCAGCCTGCCCCCCCCACATTAACCCTCCCCCTCCAGCCTGTCCCCCCCCCCCACATTAACCCTCCCCTCCAGACTGTCCACCCCCACATTAACCCCCCCTCCAGCCTGCCCCCCCCCACATT
This sequence comes from Pelobates fuscus, assembly GCF_036172605.1. Lineage (NCBI taxonomy): Eukaryota > Metazoa > Chordata > Amphibia > Anura > Pelobatidae > Pelobates > Pelobates fuscus. The sequence continues at coordinate 134,483,000 of NC_086327.1, forward strand.
AACCCCCCCGCCAGCCTGCCCCCCCACATTAACCCCCCTTAAGCCTGCCCCCCCACATTAACCCTCCCCCTCCAGCCTGTCCCCCCCACATTAACCCTCCCCCTCCAGCCTGTCCCCCCCCCACATTAACCCTCCCCTCCAGCCTGTCCACCCCCACATTAACCCTCCCCCTCCAGCCTGTCCCCCCACATTAACCCTCCCCCTCCAGCCTGCCCCCCCACATTCACCCTCACCCTCCAGCCTGCCCCCCCCCCATTAACCCTCCCCCTCCAGCCCCCATTAACCCTCCCCCTCCAGCCTGTCCCCCCCACACATTAACCCTCCCCCTCCAGCCTGTCCCCCCCACACATTAACCCTCCCCCTCCAGCCTGTCCCCCCCACACATTAACCCTCCCCCTCCAGCCTGTCCCCCCACACATTAACCCTCCCCCTCCAGCCTGTCCCCCCACACATTAACCCTCCCCCTCCAGCCTGCCCCCCCACATTAACCTCCCCTCCAGCCTGCCCCCCCCCCACATTAACCCTCCCCTCCAGCCTGTCCCCCCCACATTAACCCTCCCCCTCCAGCCTGTCCCCCCACATTAACCCTCCCCCTCCAGCCTGTCCCCCACCCACATTAACCATCCCTCTCCAGCCTGTCCCCCACCCACATTAACCCTCCCCTCCCCACACATTAACCCTCCCCCTCCAGCCTGCCCCCCCATTAACCCTCCCCCTCCAGCCTGCCCCCCCCCACATTAACCCTCCCCTCTAGCCTGTCCCCCCAGACATTAACCCTCCCCCTCCAGCCTGTCCCCCCCACATTAACCCTCCCCCTCCAGCCTGTCCCCCACCCACATTAACCATCCCTCTCCAGCCTGTCCCCCACCCACATTAACCCTCCCCCTCCCCACACATTAACCCTCCCCTTCCCCACACATTAACCCTCCCCCTCCAGCCTGTCCCCCCCCACATTAACCCTCCCCCTCCAGCCTGCCCCCCCCCCACATTAACCCTCCCCTTCCCCACACATTAACCCTCCCTCTCCAGCCTGTCCCCCACCCACATTAACCCTCCCCCCACATTAACCCTCCCCCTCCAGCCTGTCCCCCCACATTAACCCTCCCCAGCCTGTCCCCCCCACATTAACCCTCCCCTTCCCCACACATTAACCCTCCCCCTCCAGCCTGCCCCCCCCACATTAACCCTCCCCCTCCAGCCTGCCCCCCCCCACATTAACACTCCCCTTCCCCACACATTAACCCTCCCTCTCCAGCCTGTCCCCCACCCACATTAACCCTCCCCCTCCAGCCTGTCCCCCCACATTAACCCTCCCCAGCCTGTCCCCCCCACATTAACCCTCCCCTTCCCCACACATTAACCCTCCCCCTCCAGCCTGCCCCCCCCCCACATTAACCCTCCCCTTCCCCACACATTAACCCTCCCCCTCCAGCCTGCCCCCCCACATTAACCCTCCCCACACCTTAACCCTCCCTCTCCAGCCTGTCCCCCACCCACATTAACCCTCCCCCTCCAGCCTGTCCCCCCCACATTAACCCTCCCCAGCCTGTCCCCCCCACATTAACCCTCCCCTTCCCCACACATTAACCCTCCCCCTCCAGCCTGCCCCCCCCACATTAACCCTCCCCACACCTTAACCCTCCCTCTCCAGCCTGCCCCCCCCCATTAACCCTCCCCCTCCAGCCTGTCCCCCCCACATTAACCCTCCCCCTCCAGCCTGTCCCCCCCACATTAACCCTCCCCCTCCAGCCTGCCCCCCCCACATTAACCCTCCCCTTCCCCACACATTAACCCTCCCCCTCCAGCCTGCCCCCCCCACATTAACCCTCCCCTTCCCCACACATTAACCCTCCCCCTCCAGCCTGCCCCCCCCCACATTAACCCTCCCTCTCCAGCCTGTCCCCCCCCATTAACCCTCCCCCTCCACACATTAACCCTCCCCCTCCAGCCTGTCCCCCCCACATTAACCCTCCCCCTCCAGCCTGCCCCCCCCCCACATTAACCCTCCCCTTCCCCACACATTAACCCTCCCTCTCCAGCCTGCCCCCCCCCCATTAACCCTCCCCTTCCCCCCCACATTAACCCTCCCCAGCCTGTCCCCCCCACATTAACCCTCCCCTTCCCCACACATTAACCCTCCCCCTCCAGCCTGCCCCCCCCACATTAACCCTCCCCACACCTTAACCCTCCCTCTCCAGCCTGCCCCCCCCATTAACCCTCCCCCTCCAGCCTGTCCCCCCCACATTAACCCTCCCCCTCCAGCCTGTCCCCCCCACATTAACCCTCCCCCTCCAGCCTGCCCCCCCCACATTAACCCTCCCCTTCCCCACACATTAACCCTCCCCCTCCAGCCTGCCCCCCCCACATTAACCCTCCCCTTCCCCACACATTAACCCTCCCCCTCCAGCCTGCCCCCCCCCACATTAACCCTCCCTCTCCAGCCTGTCCCCCCCCATTAACCCTCCCCCTCCACACATTAACCCTCCCCCTCCAGCCTGTCCCCCCCACATTAACCCTCCCCCTCCAGCCTGCCCCCCCCCACATTAACCCTCCCCTTCCCCACACATTAACCCTCCCTCTCCAGCCTGCCCCCCCCCCATTAACCCTCCCCTTCCCCCCCACACATTAACCCTCCCCCTCCACACATTAACCCTCCCTCTCCAGCCTGTCCCCCCCCATTAACCCTCCCCTTCCCCTCCCCACACATTAACCCTCCCACTCCACACATTAACCCTCCCTCTCCAACATGCCCCCCCATTAACCCTCCCCCTCCAGCCTGCCCCCCCCAACATTAACCCTCCCCTTCCCCACACATTAACCCTCCCCCTCCAGCCTGCCCCCCCATTAACCCTCCCCCTCCAGCCTGTCCCCCCCCCCATTAACCCTCCCCCTCCAGCCTGTCCCCCCCCCATTAACCCTCCCCCTCCAGCCTGCCCCCCCCCATTAACCCTCCCCCTCCAGCATGTCCCCCCCCATTAACCCTCCCCCTCCAGCCTGTCCCCCCCCCATTAACCCTCCCCCTCCAGCCTGTCCCCCCCCATTAACCCTCCCCCTCCAGCCTGTCCCCCCCCCACATTAACCCTCCCCCTCCAGCCTGTCCCCCCCCCCCCCCACATTAACCCTCCCCCTCCAGCCTGTCCCCCCCCACATTAACCCTCCCCCTCCAGCCTGCCCCCCCATTAACCCTCCCCCTCCAGCCTGTCCCCCCCCCATTAACCCTCCCCCTCCAGCCTGCCCCCCCCCCCATTAACCCTCCCCCTCCAGCCTGCCCCCCCCCCCATTAACCCTCCCCCTCCAGCCTGTCCCCCCCCCATTAACCCTCCCCCTCCAGCCTGTCCCCCCCCCCATTAACCCTCCCCCTCCAGCCTGTCCCCCCCATTAACCCTCCCCCTCCAGCCTGTCCCCCCCCCACATTAACCCTCCCCCTCCAGCCTGTCCCCCCCCCACATTAACCCTCCCCCTCCAGCCTGTCGTCCCCCCCCCCCACATTAACCCTCCCCCTCCAGCCTGTCCCCCCCCCACATTAACCCTCCCCCTCCAGCCTGTCCCCCCCCCCCCACATTAACCCTCCCCCTCCAGCCTGTCCCCCCCCCCACATTAACCCTCCCCTTCCCCACACATTAACCCTCCCCTTCCCCACACATTAACCCTCCCTCTCCAGCCTGTCCCCCCCCCCATTAACCCTCCCCTTCCCCCTCCCCCTCCCCACACATTAACCCTCCCCACACATTAACCCTCCCCTTCCCCTCCCCACACATTAACCCTCCCCTTCCCACACATTAACCCTCCCCACACATTAACCCCTCCCCCTCTCTGTATGAGTCCGGTCTCACCGTTGGTTTCCGCACAGCCCGGTATCGGACCCCCAGACCCAACTCCAGCCCCGGGGACCATCCTCCCCACCGCCGGTTTCCGCTCCTGACACCGGAAGTCGCTAACCCGGAAACAAACTGTAGCACGCGTGAATTACTTCCGGTCTGCAGCAGAATAAATCCTCGATCCTGC